>NC_134742.1:11069700-11722200 GCF_049634645.1 Pelodiscus sinensis
AAGAATGGGAAATTTATCATCAATCGGGAAGGAAACCTAGATCTCAGCTGTCTGTCCTCATCAGTTAAACCAATCTGGAGTGTATCTTGAAAGGCTGCCCCCCTAAAAAACACAAAAACTCCCAGGAAAAAAATTAGCTGCGTATTCTTGCTATACAAGGTGTACAATGTTCTCCTGTAAATTGAGCACGTGGGCAGCCACCCAGAGGAGATTCAAATGCTGCCCCACTGACAAGCAGACTGCCCACAGGTAGATTTGTGTTTCTCTTGGTGATGCACATCTGCACATTCCTCAGTGCATGCAATAAAATTTATTCCACACATTGATGGAAAAAATTAGAGGGAACATGGCACACAGCATGTCCCCAAGCATTTCAGCCAGAAATATCTAGAATGATTTTGCAAGTTACCAAATACGTCACTTAAATCCAGACACACGCCCCCTCCTGTTTGTTCCAATCTCTTAACTTGCTCTATACCTTTCCTTATCCTGGTTGTGGATATTGGCAAGAGACCGCTCTGGCTTGCATCTCGATTTTTCACAGGTTTCCTATCTGCTTATGCCTAATGCTCGTTAAAATCCTGTTTAAAATGTTAACCAGTTAAACTGTGTTTAATCTCCCTTTCCCCCTCCCTTTGCGGCACCGTGCGCCTAGTCAGGAGTGGGGTGCTCTGGATGATCAGTTAATCAGTTACCCCAGTTAGCATTTTAATAGGGGTGGAAGGCACCCCTGGTTAACCGGTTACCCCTTTACACCTCTATTGCAGGGTATTGTGGGAAGTTGCTTAGGTTTTTCCCAGAGTGCTGTTCACTCACACTAAGCCAGACAACACTAGGATGTGGTGTATGCCGACCTAATGGACGTGCGTTGGCCAGCGACAATGGGGATGTGTGTGGGGAAACTGAGATTTACCGATTACACGCATGCGCACACATGGAACCTGGCTCCATGTAAAGTCTTTCAGCTTGTCTACAGTTGAACCGTTGTAGTGTACAAGGTGTACATCAGTGTGTACTGCCTATGCTGCAGCGGGGGGTGGGGCCTCCCCACGGCACAGGTAATCCACCTCTCCGAGAGGCAATAGCAATGTCAGTGGAATAATTCATCCATCAGCCAAGCACTGGCTACACTGAGATTTAGGTAGGCTTAACTATGCTCCGCTGGGGGTGGATTTTTCACACCCTTCGGCGATGTAGCTGGGTCAATCTAATTTTCCAGCGTGGAACAATTCACACAGTCCTGCTGCATTCCTTTGAGTTGCCTTTCTTTAGATCTTAACTACCTGGTCTGCCTGTTGTGTGCTGTAACTCATCAAAGTAAATGGACAAAAGGAGTAAAGTGGGAAGGCGAGTGGCCTCTATATCCCTTACAGAGACCCTCCTGTGGTCACCCCCAAAAAGCAGATTATGGGGGATCTCTATTCCCAGAGGGATTAGGGATACTGGAGGGGCAGTAAGCTCTCCCACAGCAGTGCCTGTGGTCCCCCTGTGACTTTACCTACATCCTGCAGCAGGGAGTTCCACAGGTAAAACATTAAATCAAGTAAAAGCTTTTGCAAAGGACTGATGGTTGGCTTTTGTTGGGCACAGGTTTCAGGAGAAGGAAGACTCTTGAACAGAGAAGCACAAGGGCATGGAGACGAAAAGACGAGGTGTAACACCAACCCCCTTTATCCTGAACAACTTGCTTCACTTCTTAATGAGATCCTTTTCTTGGCTCAGGCCTGGGCTGACAGCCACCACCCTGTGTTCTCTGCCGTGGGGGACCTGAAGCATGAAGGAGCAAAGGAAGAGCATGAGCACACCCCAGGTCCTGCAGAGATGATTCCCAAGGGGGTAACCATTGAGGATACCCCATCCCCTAGGGAGATCCCAACTCCTGGTTCTCTTTTGGGGAACTCAGACTCTGATATAAAGCTGCTTTTGCAGCTCTTACGCTACACTCCAGCAGCTGCATTCTCACAGGAAAGCCCATTGGTGTATTATGCTTTGGAGAGCAGCTTAGGTCCCCTCTTTCAGGATCATGTGCTTCGGAGGACAGATCAGCTGGGGAATCCTGAGTGTGTTTCTGGGCTCAGCTACCAGCCCACTCTGCTTGCGAAAGTAAATAAAATTCTATTTTGTACATGAACCTCTGTTACATTCTTCCTGGGTGTTGGGGAACCTGGATTCTTTATGGTTCTGTAACCACCAACCTGTTGTGTTTGGGGGGGGGGGGAGAAATGGGACAGGGATCCCTTTTATCCTCTCCTGACTGACTCCCCTCTCTCTTCTTTCACGTCTAGTTCTGAATTTGCAGCCCTTTGCTCATTCACACTCCATAGCGAGATCAGGGCCCCATTAGGCCAGGTCCCACACAGACATACTGCTTGCCCTCCCCTGGCTCCCCCTTTTCCACCTTCTTGTTCACCCTTCCACCCTGTCGCCCCAAATATCTCCCCTTCAGCTCCCCCTTTACCACATGCAACCCTTGCTCCATCCCAATTGCCAAGCAAAGCCCTCTGCCCTCGTGCACCCCTCTCCTGAATTGCTCCTCCTGCCCCCTTCAGCTTTCCCTCCCCGATGATTGATCCACCCAGCCCCATCCCCCTATTATGCCCCTATTTTCCCTCTCCATGACAGGTTTGAGCCTACCCTCCCCGCCATAGCCCTGCCCTCTGTATCTCCCCTTCTGTGACCACACTGAGCCTGCTAGCCCTGAACCTGCCTGCTTCCCTCCCATCCATCCCCGTGATGCCTGTGAGTACCCACCCGGCTGTAGCTCCCATTCTGCCACCCCCCCACCCTTCTCCCATAGCTGCCCCACTGAGCCCCTGTCTCCCCTCGAGCCCTGCCCCCAACTACAGCGCCTCTTCCCCCCACATCCCTAGTAGTGAGCCCCGGCCTTTTTTGTTTCCCCCATTGTCCCTCATGGCCACCCCACTCAGTCTCTGCCCCACAGCTGGATTCCTCAGGCGTGGTTCCCCCTCACTAAGCTGCCCCCCCTTACACCACATGCCCCCCCCCCCTGCCACTCAGCCCACAGTCCCATTGACCCCCCTGCTGTATCCCTCTTTTCCCCATGGCCCCCCACATGTGGCCTCCATGGTGTCACTGACCCCCCCCCCACTAAACCCCTTTCCTCCCATCCCCCCACTGTCTCCCTCTCCCCCCCCATCCCCCCACTGTCTCCCTCTCCCCCCCCTCCACGAGCCCCACTAAGCCCCTCCCCATGAGACCCATCACGTGACATAGCCCAGGCTGACGGGGGCGGGGCCTCCCACCAGCCCCGCCCTCTCGCTGCCTGGGCCATAACTCAGGCCCGCAGGGGTTTGCCCTTTCCCAGGCGGTTCTATCCTGCCCCGCGCATGCGCGCCGCGGCCCCATAAGGCGGAAGCCGCGCCGCGCCGCGCCGCCCATTCCCTTCCTCCCAGCGCGGGCATGGGGGAGGAGGGGCCTCTTGGGGAGGGCGGACCCGCCCCCGGAAACGGGAAGCGGGGCGGAAGTGGCGCGTGCGAGCCGCCGCAGGCAGGCAGGGGGCGGGCGCTGGCAGAGCCGGGGCAGCCGGGCAGGGGGCGGTACGCGGCGCAGACCCTTCCCCCCGGCAACCGGGCCCGCGGCGCACGGGGGCCGGGCAGCGCCATGGCGGAGACGGCGACGGCCACCGCGGCGGCCGGCCCAGGGGCTGCCAGCGGCACCGTGACCGAGACCGTCACCATCGAGCCAGTGAGCGGGACCGGGGCCGCCGGGGGGGTCCATAAATCCCCGGATTTGGGGGGGGGTCCCATAAATCCCCGGATTTGGGGGGGGTTCCATAAATCCCCGGATTGGGGGGTCCATAAATCCCCGGATTTGGGGGGGTTAATCTTTTTTTGGGGCGGTCCATAAAATCCCCGGATTTGGGGGTTTTCATCTTTGTTGGGGGGGGTCCATAAATCCCCGGATTTGGGGGGGGTCCCATAAATCCCCGGATTTGGGGGGGGTCCCATAAATCCCCGGATTTGGGGGGTTAATCTTTTTTGGGGGGGTTCCATAAATCCCCGGATTGGGGGGGGGGTTCCATAAATCCCCGGATTGGGGGGGGTTTTAATCTTTTTTGGGGGGTTCCATAAAATCCCCGGATTTGGGTTTTTTTATAATTTGGGGGGGTTCCATAAAATCCCCGGATTTGGGATTTTTTTATAATTTTGGGGGATGCTCACTTATAAAATCCCGAGATTTCGGGTTTTTTAAATAATTTGGGGGGGGGGTCACTATATAATCCCATCATTGGGTTTTTTTTTTACTATTTTTGTGAAGGATCTCTATAAAATCCTGAGATTTGGGGTTTTTAAATAATTTTGGGGGATGATCACTTAAAAAATCCCGGGCTTTGAGTTTTTAAATAATTTTGGAGGGGTCACTATAAAGTCCCAGGATTTAGGTTATTTTTAAATAATTTTGGGGGATGCTCACTTATAAAATCCCGAGATTTGGGGTTTTTAAATAATTTGGGGGGGTCACTATATAATCCCAGCATTGGGTTTTTTTTTTACTATTTTTGTGAAGGATCACTATAAAATCCCGAGATTTGGGGTTTTTAAATAATTTTGGGGGATGATCACTTATAAAATCCTGGATTTCAGGTTTTTAACTAAATTGGGGGGTCACTATATAATCCTATCATTTGGGGTTTTTTTACTATTTTTATGAAGGATCACTATAAAATCCCTAGATTTGGGGTTTTTAAATAATTTTGGGGGATGATCCCTTATAAAATCCTGGGATTTCAGGTTTTTAACTAAATTGGGGGGTCACTATATAATCCTATCATTTGGGGTTTTTTTACCATTTTTGTGAAGGATCTCTATAAAATCCCGAGATTTGGGGTTTTTAAATAATTTTGGGGGATGATCACTTAAAAAATCCCGGGATTTGGGTTTTTTAAATAATTTGGGGGGATGATCACTTTAAAAAATCCCGGGCTTTGAGTTTTTAAATAATTTTGGAGGGGTCACTATAAAGTCCCGGGATTTAGGTTATTTTTAAATAATTTTGGGGGGAGGATCACTATAAAATCCTGAGATTTGGGGCTTTTATTATCATTTTTGGGGAGGGGCACTCTAAAATCCTGGAATCTGGGTTTTTTGTATAATTGTTTAAGGGAGCAGGGCTGGGTTGAACATAAAATCCCAGGATTTGGAGGTTTAAGTTTTGCAGAAGTTAATATCAAATCCTGGGAATTTGGGGCAGATTTATAATTTTTTTTGAAGAGGGAGGGAATAATGTGAACTCTCAGGAATTTGGGTTTTTCATATATTGGGAGGTAGTTAAAACCCCAGGGGCTCGTCTACACTGGCCCCTTTTCCGAAAGGGGCATGTTAATTTCACAGGTCGTAATAGGGAAATCCACAGGGGATTTAAATATCCCCCGCGGCATTTAAATAAAAATGTCCGCTGCTTTTTTCCGGCTTTTAGAAAAGCTGGAAAAGAGCGTCTACACTGGCCCCAATCCTCCGGGGAAAAAAAGCCCTTTTCCGGAGGATCTTATTCCTACTTTGAAGTAGGAATAAGATCCTCCGGAAAAGGGCTTTTTTTCCGGAGGATCGGGGCCAGTGTAGACGCTCTTTTCCGGCTTTTAGAAAAGCCGGAAAAAAGCGGCGGACATTTTTATTTAAATGCCGCGGGGGATATTTAAATCCCCCGTGGATTTCCCTATTACGACCTGTGAAATTAACATGCCCCTTTCGGAAAAGGGGCCAGTGTAGACGTAGCCCAGAGGTTTGGGGCGGTTGATATAAAATCCCAGGGATTTGAGGCAGGTATATAAATTAGGGGTGGGGATTATCCTAAAGATTTGAGTTATTATAATCCTAAAGATTTGAGTTTCTAATATATCTGGGAGGTTATTTTAAAATCCCAGAGATTTTGAGGTGTGTTGATATAAAATCCTGAGGATTTGGGGCAGATTTATATATTTGTGGGAGTAACAAAAATTCCAGAGATTTGCAGCGTTTGTATATTTGATGGGTTAATATAAACCCAGAGAGTTATGGTGTTATAAAATCCCAAGGATTTGGGGTGAGATTATAATTTTGGGGGCAGGGTAACAGAAAATGCCAGGAATCTGGCATTTTTATATATTTGGGGGCTAATTTAAAACCCCAGATATTTGGGAGGTTTTACAACATCGGGGCAGGGAGGGGTAAATATAAAATTACAGGTACTTGGGGGTTGGGGTTGTAAATTTTAAAAAAAAATATTAAATCCCAGTATATGCGTGGTTTTTGGAATTTTGGGGGGGCTAATATAAAATCTCAAGGATTTGGGGGTTATATATTTTGAAGAAGATATAATAGTCCCATGGATTTGGTGGTTTTATTTATATTTTGGAGCATTTAACATAGCACAGACCTAACAGGGTTTTGTTTTGTATATGATGGGGGGCGAGGGAGGGGGAGATCTGGCTGGGTTTTTTTAAAGATAGTAAAATCCTGTTGTCTGTTCTAATTTGGGGAGTGATTGAAAAATCACAGGTATTTGAAGGATTACAAAATTGGGGTGTTAATATACACTCATGGAGGTTTTATAAATTTGGAGTGTTAACAGCATCACAAGTTTTATTTAAAGATTGGCATGCTTATAAAGTCATGGGGATTTGTGAGGTTTTTCATTTAGGGGATTTAATATAAAATGACAAGGCTGTACAGATGAAATTTTCGGTGTTATAATAATGGGAAATTGGGTGTCTTAATTTCAGGGTTTAAAAAAATGTAGAATCCAAAGGTTGGGGGGGGAGGAGGTTGTATTTTGCTTATTTGTGGCGGTTATAAAATCTTAGGAACGTGAGGGGAGAAGTAATATACAATCATGGGGTTTTGGGCTTGGAAACTTTGCGACTTCGTGAGATGGGGCGGTGGGAATTCCAGAGAGGAAATGAGGGTTTGTGGGAAATCACTCCTTTCCAAGTGGCTTGGATTTTCACCATTAAAATGAAACCCAGTTTTGATTGACAAGTCCTGGTTCTCTCGGGTAGATATGGGAAGTTAACTAGTGGGGTGGGGGTGAGGGGGAGGTGTAAGTTTTTAAAAAAAAATTAATTCTGAGGCCCCCAGCCTGGGCCCCCTTTTTCCCATCTGCACGTGCCCCTGCCAGTTTTGTACCCTTCGTGGGCGCCATTGGTTGTCACAGCTACCGTGGGCCGGGGAAGCCGCAGTAACTGTCAGGTGTGGGTGTTACAGTAACAGTTGCTGGGAACGTGGGGGCAGCCGTTACCATGGCAACAGTCCCAGTGACGGGAGGACGTGGCACCCGTGCGGACGCAGCCATTGCTATGGGGACCATGGAGAGTGGAATAGGGCGTGGTACCCATGGCGACGCTCCTGGTAGCAATCTGCCGTCGCTATGGCAGCAGCAGGCCGTGTGTGGAGCCCATCAGTGACCAAAGGGCAAGGGACGCAGGGGGTCCTGGCAGCCATGGAACGAGGCCACCCCCGCAACCGGAACAGGGCATGGAAGCCGTGGAGAGCGCAATGTGTGGGTGCCATGGCAGGGTGTGGTCCCTGGGAAATCAAGCATTGTGCCCCAGGTGGTGTTGGAAGGGACACAGTGTGGGGCCGGGCACCTAGGGGCCTCATGGAAGGAGTTGCTTAATTGCCATGGGAGAGCGCCCCCTACTGACTCCCCCCTACAACACAGCACCCCCCTCCCCATCCCAGGTCTCTCTGCCAAACCATCCAAGTTCTTTCTCCATAGCTTGAACCAGCCGGGGTCTGATCTCCCCCACCCCCCTCTCGCCCGCCTCTTTCCACCCCTACCCCCACCCCCGTCCCTCTCGGCAGGAGAACCGCAGCCTGACCATCAAGCTGAGGAAGCGGAAGCCGGACAAGAAGGTGGAGTGGTCCAGCGACACGGTGGACAATGAGCACTTGGGCCGGAGGTCGTCCAAATGTGAGTAGCTGCAGTGCTCACCTTCCGAGATTCCCTCTCCCGGGAGCCCCTCTCTGTCCCGGTACAGAGCCTTTAGCCAGATCGCTCGGAGCAGGGAGGGCCGTGGGGGCTAGTGGTTAGCGCAGGGGAGGCAGGACTGCTGGGTTCCCCATCTCTCTCCTTGTGTTTCCGCATCCTGAACACAAAACCCCTTTGCCTTTCGTTTTGCTGCTGGAGGTCCCACGCCCTGAGCCAGCCAATCGCCTGCCCAGATCAGAGCCAAGTTCTTTCTCCATAGCTTGAACCAGCCGGGGTCCCATTCCGGTTGATCATCTCAAATCCTCCCCCCCTTCTCCCAGACCAGAGTTCTTCTCTCAGTGGCCAACCGGGTGAAGGCCTCCCCAAGGAGCGGAGCCCCACGACTCGCGGGGCTCAGCTGTTTTGCAGGACCACTGCAGGGGAGGGGGGGGGGCACCCGTTAGGGGAGATCATTAAAAGACTCCTGGGTCCTACGGCCCTTCCCAGCATCCTCCTCTCAGAGCGAGAGCCCCAGGGGAATCGGGGAGCCATCAGCAGCCTGGGCTGTCCCCCATTGCCCCCCAGGCTGGGCCACGGTGCTGTGTGGTGGCCGGCCACTGGGGGAGGGTTCTGACTTCCTGCCTCGCTCTCCACCCTTCCCTGGCATTGCACTGCCCCCACCCTCTTATTCCTGTGCCACACACCCTCTCGTGGCCCCCTCTAACCTCCCCTCCCCACGTGGAACCCCCACTACTCCCTCTAATCTCCCCTCCCTCCGTGACCCCCGTCTCCTTTAACCTCACCCCACCATGTCTCCCCACCTTCCTCTAACCTCCCCTTGCCCCCTCCCCTCCCCAATTAACCACCCCTCCATCCCCCGTGTAACTTCCCACCCAGGCTGCTGCATCTACGAGAAGCCACGGGCCTTCGGTGAAAGCTCTACGGAGAGCGAGGATGAAGACGACGAGGGCTGCGGCAACGCCCACTGCATCCGGGGCCACAGGAAGGGGGACCGCCCGGGCCGGGGTGCCGGGAGCAGCCCCCGCAAGAGCGAGCCGCCCGGCCAGGACCAGGCTGCAGCCATGCAGCACTAAACTCCCCCACCCCGCAGGACTGTCCGGGGCACCGCGGGGGATGCGGGCGTGTCCGTCCGTCTGTCTGTGAGCCTGGTGACCTTTGAGCTGCTGTCGTCTTCTGTCCGTCCCGTCCAGCGCCCCGGCGCGGAATGTACCGAGCGACGGGCCGGCTGCGTCTCTGTGCTTCTCCATTAAACGTCTGTGTCGGTGACCACGAGCGGCCACAGCCTGCTGCTTTCTGCGGGGGGGGGGGGCGGGGCACAGCTGTGCCTGTGGCCTTCTCTCCCCTCCCCCCTCCCCAACCCCCTTTCCCGTGCCCTGTGTGTGGGCCACCAGCCCAGCCCAGGGCTTCTCATCACAGACCTATCGGTGGCCCCCCCTGCCGAACACACCACCCCCTCCTAGCTCAGCTTTGGGCTTGCCCCCCCAGTGCCTTCCTGCCTTCTATATGCCGCCCCCTGCTAACTGAGCCCTGGGCTTCTGACTCTTCTTACTTTTGGGAAAATTCTGCGCCCAAAATATGATAAAGTTTGCGCACAGTGTTTTAAAGTTCTGCCAAATTCTGCATATTTAAGCTGTGGAAATAACACAATATAATCACAGTCACACCCGTTGCAATGATTTCTGGGAATTTATTTCAAAATGCCTCTCAGCAAGTGCATCTGGAATAACGCGAGAAAGATTCAGGACATGGTTTGGACCAGGGATGTTACATTTTATATTTGTACATTTCAAAAGCAGAATCGCAGCAGAATCGCTTGCACCATTTCCCGCTGTGCCTCTAGCTCCTCCCGCAGAGAAGATTCTGGGAGGAAACGGCTTTTAAGCCGGCTCCCCCCAGCACCAGCTCCTGCTTCCCCCCCTCTCCCGCCAGCCCGGGTTCCTGCATTCCCCCCCTTGCTGCCTCTATCAGAGAGGGACAGCAGTGGCAGGGAGGGGGAAAGGAACTAGTCACATCACTTGTCAACTGTCCAATAAGCTTCTGCTTATCAGATAGTCGACTAGTCGCTTACATCCCTAGTTTTGACAAATCCATTCCCTACGAGGCATACAGGTTGAACCTCTCTAGTCTGGCACACTCTGGTCCAGCAACATCCGTAGTCTGGCATGATTTTGGTTAGCTGAGTGTCCGTTTATTGTGGGTGTGGCCAAGTTTCCTGCAGTCCCATAAAGTTTGTTTACAGCCCCCAGTCCTGGCTTTCTGTGCTGCGACTTAGCTTTGAGGCCTTTTCTACAGTAAAAGAAAGATTTGATCTTGCTGCGATTGATCTTCCAGTGTTCGATTTAATGACTCTTGTTAAGACTTGCTAAATCGAACTCCAAAGATGCCCCCGCCTAGGTACTCCTATTGCGAGGAGGAAGGGTAGTCAAGGGGGGTGTTTTTCCCCCGTCGGCTTCCTGCTGTGAGGAGGCCGCTATGGTTGGCTTAAGCTAAGATGACTCCAGCTACCTATTCTACATAGCTGGAGTTGCGTACCTTAAGCCGAACGGCTGGGTCTTGTGTTAGCTCCGGCCTTCGTTACCCCAAACGTCTTTTAAAGCCTAGGAAGCAACGGAAGTGTTGGTAATACTGCTAGACAGTATTGACCTCCTGTGGTTTGGCGAATTCTCTGGTTCGGCAGCTGTTAGATCCCGAGGATGCCTGACGAGAGAGGTTTGACCCATATTCATACAGATCTGAGTCATTTTCATTTCAAGGAAAGTACAGCACTGGCTTTCCAGCACCTTGCAGAGGCTGGGGGGAGTCAGGTGTCATGGAGGAGCTGAGGGACCAGGAAGTAATTGCTGGGATGGAGTCCGGGTGTCAAGTTGGAGGTGGCTGGGGGAAGTATGGAACAGTCTTTTATGGGGAGGGATTGTAGGGAGATCCCCCTCCCCAGCGCGGACCCTGGTTGACTCCTAGCCTGTCCTATTCAGTCAGCACAGCTACCCCATCCGTCGCTGTCCCTCTTCCCACTCAGCCACCCCCTTTCCCCATGTGTCCCTGCACCTCCCTGTGTCTCTGCACCCCCTCAGCCCTCCTGTCCCCATATGGCCCTGTGCCTCCACTCTTGCTCAGCTCCTGCCCCAGTCAGTCCTCCCCCACTAGCCCTTCTGAATTGGCAGCCCCGGGTGCCCCTCTTCCCTCCCCCCACCTGCCATCTGTATCCCTGGTCTCCTGCCCTGCCCCTGCTAGCACTGCGAAGAAGGCAGCCTCTTCCCTTCCACAGCTGGGGTTCACCCAGAGGCCTCTGCTCTGTCCTAGCGCCACAGCGGCCCCTGGTGGCTGAAAGGCAGAACTATGACAACTCTGGCAGACAGTTGCTTTCTGCGGGAAAAATTGTGGGCAGCACGTGAATTGTGCGCAGTGGTGCAGAATTCCCCCAGGAGTAGCTTCTCCCCCCTCCAATTCTATTGGTGACCCCCCTCCTGCTTGCCTAACCTTCCCCCCCCAGCTTTGCTGGCACCCTGCTAGCCCTGCCCTGGGTTTCTCGCTCAGCTGGACTGGCACCACTGCTCTACCAGTGCTCTTCCATCTCGACCCACTGCCATCCCTTCCCCCTCCCCAATACACACCCATCTTTGCCGAGGCCCGGCCTGAAATGAGAGCTTGAAGCACTCTGTGTGTTCCTCTTCGTAACTGCAAATGGTGTTGATCACAACGTTTAAAGTGTTTTTCTTCTGACCAGGACAATCTCTGGCTGTGCGCCTGTTTCCTTCCATGCTTCTTTCTGATGTATAAAGGGGGCTTGTCTGGATTTTTCCCTGGGTGAGGTGTTTTTTTTTTCCTCCTCCTGCTTGCTTCCTTTTGAATGCTAGAAATCTAGGGGTCTCCCCTGGCAGTCTCTCAAGGTGACTAAAGAACTGGTGGTGTTTCCAGCATTGTGGATGCTTTGGAAGATGAACAGGTGCTATTGGTTTGTGTTCAGTTGAAGGCTGTTTCTTTGCATTTATTTCAAACACCCCCAAAACAGCTGGGAGAAGAACTGTCTTTGTGAAACCCGTTTCTCAGCTCCTTTTCCCTTGCAGCCTCTCTTGATCTGCCTCGCTGGTTCCCTTAAGGTGGCCTCCAGCACAACAGAGAAATCCAGGCTTGGAAGTTTTGCTATTTTCTAAATTAAGAACAGATTTCACTCTCCCCTCCCAAATAAACCCCTTACCTTGAAAGTTTTCTCTATTCCTCATAAAGGGCATAAGCTTGATTCCTACATACGTAGGCTCTTTGGTTTGCTTTCAATAAATATTCATCCCAGGGAGAGAAAGTCCTGCAGCAGTGAGTTCTGCAGGTCCACGGTGCATCATATGTGCCGATACTCCCATTTCCTTATATGCTGCCATCATGCCTGCAGTAACACTGTGTTCTCTCCCAGAGCTGGGCATGAAACCTTGTGGTTAGAACATTGAGGTTGGGATGTGGGGCTCCTGGGTTTTTTCCCCAGCTGTGGAAGGGAAGTGAGGTCTAGGGAGTTAGAGAACAGGGGGGCTGGGAACTAGCATTTCTGGATTTGATCCCAATTTCAGGAGAGGAGTGAATCTCAGGGTAAGAGCAGTGTGTTTTCATTTCGCTCTTTTTGTGCTAGTCAATGCCTCATAGAATCATAGGACTGGAAGGGACCTCGAGAGGTCATCGAGTCCAGCCCCCCGCCCTCAAGGCAGGACCAAGCTCCCTCTACACCATCCCTGACAGATGCCTCGCTGAACCGTCCCATCTCTGAATCTCTTCTTTCCCTGAGATCCGGCCTGCCTCTGCTTCAGCTCTCTGCTAGCTCTGACCACTAGACGGGGGGCCCCCAAAAGGAAGTATGTTGCTGCTACCATGCCTCTACTGCTTCTCCATCCAAAGGCCCGCTGCAGATCACACATCTGCTCTGGAAATGCGCATCTGGGGTGGAGCAGAGCAAGCTGCTAAGGGCAACACTGCGGGGATGGCTGGCCCGATGCTGAAATGCAGCTGCCTCTGGGGTGGAGGTGGGGTGATAGCTGGGGAACAGCCAAGCAGCAGCTGGCTCGCTCTTCCCGTTTGCAAGAGAGAATGCTTCAGAGGAACAGGTGTCTCGGCCCGAGTTGCTATTTAGCCTGGGGCCGGGGGTCCTGACGCACGTGCAGCCTGATGTGAAACTTTTATCGCAGCCGCTAAGAGCCAATGGGTTTGCCTCATCCAATATCTCGCCCGAGGAAGCACAGCGCCCCCTGTAGGTGGAGTGAAGGATTGGCAGCAGTGCAGAACAGGAGTTTCTTTTCCAGTGGCTGGGCCGGTGGATGAGAGGCTGGGAGCCAGAACTGGGTTCTCCTATGGAGAGAAGTGGGGGAGGAGGGGAGTGTTAGGACTCTTGGGTTGTGCTGGCTCCGGGAGGGCTGCAGGGCTTCTGGGTTCCCTTTTGTAGCCAAGCCCCCTGCCGCAATCCAAGCAGGGATGGATGGACCCAACCTACCAGGGATATCAGCGAGATCCAGCCGGAGTGGGCCTGGGTATCTTCATGTCACGCTTTAGCAGTCCCCTCCTACGGTCGGCGGGCAGCCCAGCCAGGCCTGGACCCCACTTGGGAGAATCCTTGGGAAGCGGAAAGATGCAAAGAGGGAGACACCAGCCCCCCTGTATCTGAAGCGATAGGGTGCCCAAGAGTCCCCCTAATATCCCACTAAGATCACCCCAAGCGTGTCTTGAGTCCAGCCACAGGGGATAATTGAGGCGGGATCCCATAATGCACTGGCTTGGGGACACCTCTCTGTATTGGCTTTGTCGCCCTCGGGTGCTAGCCCCATATGCCGCGGTTGAGTCCAGCTTCCTGCGGCTGGGTCGGCCTCAGGAGCAGTGTTCCCTGTAAGCTGAGCGCTTGGGCGGCCGCCCAGGAGAGAGTCCAGTGCCGCCTGGCTGATTAGCAGAGCGCCCCCAGCCGGCAGCAGGTGTTTTGACTGGTGGTGCACATCCACGCCTGCCTTGGTGCACAAAACAACATTGATTCCACGCATGGATGGAAAAAAAATTGGAGGAGACGCTGGTTAGGAGGGAATCCGAATGCATGGATGCTTTCCTCCAGAGGCTCCTGGATTGTCTTTCCGCACTTGGGGCCCAGAGGGGGCTTCAACGCTAGCTGGAAACAGCAAGAGCTGGGCCCCAGCCTCTCTCGCTGCAGCTCCTGCTGGCTCAGACCCAAGGCCCGGGTAATGGGCCCATCTGCCTTCAGCCCTGGAGACCTGCTGGTGGGAACTCCCCGGAAAAACAGCCTGGCAGAGGGGAGCTGTCATTACGCTGGAATGCCCAGCCCCGGGGGATGGGATTAGAAAAGAGTTGCCTTTTATGGAGGAATTCTTCTCCGAGGGGTTGATTTGCCAAGCGGCTCAGCAAGAGGCAGGTCTCCTGTTTTCTCTCCCCAGCTCGAGGCGGGCCGTGGGGGGCTAGTGGGTTAGAACAAGGACGGGGCTGGGGAGTCGGGGACTATTCTAATCCAGGTTCTATTCCTGTCTCTGGGTGGGGAGTGGTGTCTAGTGGTTAGGGCGGGGGGGAGGCTGGGAACCAGGACACTTGAGTTCCATTTAGAGGCAGTCACTTCCTCTCACCCAGCCTCCGCTGACTCTCTCCTTAGCGATTCACCCCTCACTGGGACAACTTGGGCCCAGTGGCCTCCCACTGAAACCGGTGCTGCGGAGGCACTGGGCTGGAGCGAAAGCGGCCAGCGGGAGGGGTAACAGCCTGCGAACCTCCACGTGCCTGACGAGTTTAGCTGGCTGCTTGGTACCCCTGCTGACCCGGCTATGGGGTTTAGGGTCCAGGCTGTGGGAACAAAATAACCCATGGCTGTCCCAGTGGGGGAGGGGGTGTGGGGCAACCCTTCCACTGCCGAGGGGGGGGGACGGACATGGCAGCCACCTCTGCCTTGCCCCCAGTGCTCCCTCATCCCTGAAGCCCCCTTCCTATATGATGCAAGCTGGAGGGGTTGGGGAGCAGAGGCAGCAGGAGGGAGATCCCCCCCCCCCATCTGCTTTCACTGCAGCGTTGGGAAGCGGAGCGCCCCGGTTCCAGCCCCACTCCTCCTGCATCCCTTGGGAGGGGTGAGCTAGGGCCCTCTGCCATGGTGAGTGTGTGAGGGGGGGGGGGGTGACTCCTGCTGCTGTCCTGCATCAGGCCCCCCAGGAAATCCCCCAGGCCACCCCGGGCCCCACAGTTCCATCTCTAGGATGTGTAGGCGGAGCCAGGCTGGGGGCGGAGCCAGGCTGGGGGCGGAGCCAGGCTGGGGGCAGGGCCTGGCCAGAAGGGGCGGGGCCAGGGCTTTGCCACCCCTTGCCGGCCAGGCTCTCTCCAGAAGAAGCAGCTCCGTCCCGCGCCCCACCCGGCAGCCAGGGAAAGCAGCCGAACAGGGAAGTGGTACAGGGGGAGAAGAACCGTCAAAATCCCTCCCCGATGTTTCCTGTACAGCAGGGTCCGTCAGTAAATTTATGGACAGTCCGTAAAAAATCAGCCGAAATTGGACATGTCCATAAAGTCCATAAAAAAATTTAGGTGTCCATACATTTCATAAAAGTGCAATAAAATGTCAAAAACCAGCAATTATTCTATAGCAATGACATTTCTTCTGTGCTGCTTCAGCCAGGTTACCGCAGAGCAGCGAAAATTGGACGTTTTAGTTGTTTTCGTTGTCAGTGTTCGGATGTACGATCACAAAATGGAAAACTTCCAGGACCATGACTGACTCAATGAAAGTGAGTTAAATAGCATATTGTTCTTGGGATGTATGAATGACAACCATTACTTTTCACTTTTGGCCATTTATGTCGTCTTCATACAGTATGGCTGTGTCTACACTGGCATGAATTTCCGGAACTGCTTAAAACGGAATACTATTCCGTTTTCAGTTTTTCCGGAAAAGGAGCATCTACATTGGCAGGCTGCTTTTCCGGAAAAGCCCTTTTTCCGGAAAAGCGTCTGTGTCCAATGTAGACGCGCTTTTCTGGAAAAGAGCCCCGATCACCATTTTCACGATCGGGGCTTTTTTCCGGAAAAGACTACTGGGCTGTCTACACTGGCCCTTTTCCGGAACAGTGTTCCGGAATAAGGACTTATGCCCGAGCGGGAGCAGACTAGTTTTTCCGGAATAGCGGCTGATTTTGTACAGTAGAGCATCGTTGCTTTTCCGGAAATTCAAGGGCCAGTGTAGACAGCTCGCAGCTTATTCCGGAAAAGTGGCTGATTTTCCGGAATAAGTGGCCCAGTGTAGACACAGCCTATAAAAATGATGTCCGTAAAAACATTTGTCTATCTGTAAATGTTTCCTATTTTGTCCGTAAATGAAATTTCTGTGGGTTGGCAGCCCTGCTGTGCAGCGCTGCTGTGGGGCTCGGCTCTCAGCTGCTGCGCCCCAGAAGCATCCACACAGTCCCTCCTCCAGCTGGCTAATTGGGAGCCGGAGGTGGGAGGGGGTTGCAACTGAGCTTACATGTTCCCCCTGCCGGTCGCTTCTGCTATTCCCTTTGCCACATTCCCCTGCTGTGTGCAACCCACCTGCCGCAATCCCAAGCCCATTATCTCTCTGGGCACATTAGCTTGTCGGATTCAACTCTGTCTCCAGCATAGAGGGGACAGGGATGGAGAAGACAGACAGACCTGTGAGATCCAAGCACCAGTAATGGCTCCACCCGGGTACATGTGAAACAAAATCATAGAATCATAGAATCATAGGACTGGAAGGGACCTCGAGAGGTCATCGAGTTCAGCCCCCCGCCCTCAAGGCAGGACCACGCTCCGTCTACACCATCCCTGACAGATGTCTATCTAACCTGTTCTTAAATATCTCCAGAGAGGGAGATTCCACCACCTCCCTTGGCAATTTATTCCAATATTTGACCACCCTGACAGTTAGGAATTTTTTCCTAATGTCCAACCTAAACCTCCCCTGCTGCACTTTAAGCCCATTACTCCTTGTCCTGTCCTCAGAAACCAAGAGGAACAAATTTTCTCCTTCCTCCTTGTGACACCCTTTTAGATATTTGAAAACCGCTATCATGTCCCCCCTTCATCTTCTTTTTTCCAAACTAAACAAGCCCAGTTCATGAAGCCTGGCTTCATAGGTCATGTTCTCTAAACCTTTAATCATTCTTGTCGCTCTTCTCTGTACCCTTTCCAATTTCTCCACATCTTTCTTGAAATGTGGTGCCCAGAACTGGACACAGTACTCCAGCTGAGGCCTAACTAGTGCAGAGTAGAGCGGCAGAATGACTTCACGAGTTTTGCTTACAACACACCTGTTGATACAACCTAGAATCATATTTGCTTTTTTTGCAACAGCATCACACTGTTGGCTCATATTCAACTTGTGGTCCACTCTGACCCCTAGATCCCTTTCCGCCATGCTCCTTCCTAGACAGTCGCTTCCCATCTTGTGTGTATGGAACTGATTGTTCCTTCCTAAGTGGAGCACTTTGCATTTCTCTTTATTAAACCTCATCCTGTTTACCTCTGACCATTTCTCTAACTTGCTAAGGTCATTTTGAATTATGTCCCTATCCTCCAAAGAAGTCGCAACCCCACCCAGTTTGGTATCATCTGCCAACTTAATAAGCGTACTCTCTATCCCAATATCTACGTCATTGATGAAGATATTGAACAGTACGGGTCCCAAAACAGACCCTTGAGGAACTCCACTTGTTATCCCTTTCCAGCACGCAACACGCCTTCTAGGGCCTCAACTGACCGGCCACATTTTGCTCTCAAGTACCTAAAAGGGTGTCACAAGGAGGAGGGAGAAAAATTGTTCTCCTTGGCCTCTGAGGACAGGGCAAGAAACAATGGGCTTAAACTGCAGCCAGGGAGGTTTAGGTTGGACAGTAGGGAAAACATCCTACCTGCCAGCGTGACTAAGCACTGGAATAAGCTGCCTAGGGAGGTTGTGGAATCTCCATTCCTGGAGATATTTAAGAGCAGGTTAGACAGACATCTCTCAGGGATGGTCTAGACTGTAGACCAGTATTTCTCAACCAGCGGTTTGCGTACCCTCAGGAATACTCAAGAGAAGGCTGGGGGGTCCATCGACACCACCGACATTTGGAGCAAACTGAATTTTGGTTGTAAGTTTTCCAGCGCTTGATTATTTCTGTACTTTTTACACCCCAACATTTCATCACCCGCCCGGCTACGATTAAGTTGTTTAAACAAATGTGTTGAAATGGTAGAAAAAAATGGTGTGTGTCTGAAAACCGTAGGTACTGGGGGTACGTTTAATTTTTTTTAAAGGGGGCACTTTATAAAACAAGCTTGAGAAACACTGATCTAGACGGTGCTGGGTCCTGCCACAACGGCCGGGGACTAGATTCGATGTCCTCTCGACGCCCCTTCCAATCCCAGTATTCTTTTTCCACGTTTCGGGGTGATCCTGGTAATTTTTTTTCCATGGCTGTAATTACGCTGCTCATTTATTTCCAAGGTGCATGGTAAAACGGTGGCACCCCCTCCCCCATATCCTCCAAACCTCAGTGTCAGCCCCTTGGCAGGATCCCCCCACCTTGCCCCTTCTCTGGTGTCCCTCTCCCTGTGGCCTCTGTAGGTCCCTGGAGCTTTCTTGGAGCTGTTTGACCACAGAGAGAGGCGGAGCTGCAGCCTTTGGTGGATAGAAACCCCTGCTAGTCTTGGGAGACCCTACTGGCTCGTGCCAGGTGCAGTAATTTCTCTCGCAGGGTTTCGTGGCCATACCACTGGCTTGAAAAGAAAACCAAAGCACGAAGGACGGGCTGGTCCAACTTTCCCGGAGGAGTTTATTTTTCCCCCTCCTCCTCACGCTCCGAAGAAAAAAAAAAATCCCTGGCCGTAAAGGCCTGCACTGCGCTAAATACAAGGTTAGCAACACAAAATCCGGGGGGCAGGCGTGCACGCAGCCAGCACGGGCTGTGACAGAGCCACAGCGGACGGAGCGGACGGCAAAACTCTGGGGAGACGCGCAAGTGGGTGGCATGAGGCTGCTCAGTGGGATGGGATAGGGACTGACTTTGTGGGGTCTCAAGCTACAGGGGGCTGGCTGGTTCGGAAGTGAGGAGACATGGGGCCTTTCGCCGGCTCTGGTCTGGCCCGGGGTTTGGGGGACTGACTGGCTCAGAGGGGCAGAGGAGACATGGGGCCTTTCCCCTCTAGGGGGCGCCAGCTTTGGTCTGGCTCAGGGTTTGGGGAGGGGGGCTGGCTCAGAGGGGTGGAGGAGACATGGGACCTTCCCCCTTTAGGGGGCGCTGGCTCTTATCCCAGGCCTGGCTGGCTCAAACGGGGGAGGGGAAATGGGCTATGGGGCCTTTCCCCTCTGGGGGGGGGCACTGGCTCTGTTTCAGCCCCATAGTGGGCGGACTGACTGGTTCGGGGTGGGGAGGGGGAATGGGACATGGAGCCTCTCAAAGGCCTGGGCTCCCCTTGTTCGCCCCGGACAATTCCTCCCAGCTGTGCTCTGCGAGGTGGGGGGGGGGGGCTGCTCATGTCCTTAGGGGGGAGACATTTTGGCACCCGTCTCCAGGGCTGGTCCATAAAGATGCTTGGCCCTGCCCCACGGGAGGGGACCCCGGCTGGCACAGGGCAGAGGTCTGTCTACAGGGGGCCCAGTGTGTGCCACACCCTAGCTCCGCCCAGGCGCACGTCGAATCTCTCCAGGATGGCCAGGGCTGCTTTAGGAGGCACAGATGGACGGGTCAGATATTGTCCAAGAGGCTCAGGTGAGGACGGGCGGTTTGGGCAGGGGGGCCGGCGTCACGTCAGCTGCAGAGAGAGGAAGGAAATGGATGATCATTGCCCCCGAAAGGACCTACCGGCTTACTATGCTAGGGACGCTTGCCCGGTGCTGAGATGCAGCCACTTCTGGGGCGCAGCAGCCGAGGGCCGAGCCCCATAGCAGCACTGTGCATGGATCAACCACCCAACCACCCATGGGATGGGGGCAGCGCCACGGAACAGCTGCATTAAAATGTTCCCTCGGGGCCGTTCACTAGCACAGAGATGCAGCCACCTCTGGGGTGGGAGGGAGCTGCCCCATGCCACTCCACAGGGATCGCTCACTTAGAGCTAAGCTGCAGCTGCTTCTGGGGCGGAGGTGTGGCTGCTGGTTAAGAGCAGCGTAGGACAGGGAGCACAGAAGGATCCTGAATGTAATGGCAACAGCCAGGAGAATTTATGGCGGTGGAATTAAATCGGCCGTGTCGGAATTCCGTATCAGCGGTGCCAACATACACTGTACAGGAGAAGAAAGGGGAACTCACCATTTACAGCTCTTCTCGACGCCCTGATGGAAAGAAGAGAAACATCGTTAGACTCCAGGCAGACTTGGCCATCAGTCCCAGGGCAGGGGCCGTCGGACAGAGCTGGGGGATATTTTTCAGCTGAAACTTTTTGGGGGAAAATCCCCCCCACAGATTTGGCAAAACTACCGTATTGTGGATTTGCACCAACATAATCAAATTCTTCATTTGGGGAAGAAAAAGAGATTTCAAAATTCATGTCAATTTTGCGGAATTGTTTCCAAAGAAAAACAAGCAGCCGTTTCCCCTGAAACTTGCGTCAGTTTCGCGGAATTGTATATTTTGGAAAACAAAATCAAATGACCCAAAGAAGAATCAGAAGGTTTCAATTTTTTTGTTAGGAAAGGACTTTTCATTGCACTAGTTTCTTTCCTTTTATTTTTAATAACATTCAGAAATAATTGTCAAATGTCATCATTGAAGCGCAAAGTTTTGTTTGACTCCAAATGCATCCTCTCCCCCATTTTTTCCTTCCCCAAACATTTAAAAAACTTTTGGTTTTCAACTCATCCCGAAACAGTAGGTTTTTAACAGTTTTAAAAAAACTTTTCCAAAGTGCTAAAAAGCATGCCAATTCAATGGAACTGTTCATTTCAGAATTTTTTTTTAAAAAGTCGATTAAAAAAAGTAAAACCCGCCACAAAAAAGCAAAAGCTTCAGGCTACGTCTACACTGGCACCCTTTTCTGGAAATGCTTAAAACGGAACAGTTTTCCGTTATAAGTATTTCCGGAAAAAGCGTATCTACATTGGCAGGATGCTTTTCCGGAAAAGCACTTTTTCCGGAAAAGCGTCCATGGCCAGTGTAGACGCGCTTTTCCGGAAAAAAGCCCCAATTGTCATTTTCGCGATCGGGGCTTTTTTGCGGAAAAGACTACTGTGCTGTCTACATTGGCCCTTTTCCGGAACAGTTTTTCCGGAAAAGGATTTTTGCCCGAACAGGAGCAGCATAGTTTTTCCGGAAAACCACTGACAATTTTACAGTAGATTGTCATTGCTTTTCTGGAAAAGCAAGCGGCAGTGTAGATAGCTGGCAAGTTATTCCGGAAAAGCGGCTGCTTTTCCGGAATAAGTGGCCTCAGTGTTTCAATGTTTTGGTTGGAAATGACTTTTCAGTTAATAAATTCCCTTTCATTTTAATTACAAAAAAATCAAAACAAGTTTGAGAAACTTAAAACAACAAATAGTCTAGTAGCACTTTAAGGACTAACAAAACATGTAGAGGGTATCATGAACGTTTGTGGGCACAGCCTACTTCTTCAGATGAGCTGTGCCCATAAAAGCTCATGATCCCATCTACATGTTTTGTTAGTCTATAAAGTGCTACCAGACTATTTGGTGCTTTTTAAGTTTATCCTGTACAGGCTAACTCAGCTACCCTCTGAAGTTTGAAAAAGGTCAAGATCAAAATAAAATGCATTGCTCCACGGAGAGGCGAATTTTCTCCCCACTTATTGCTTTGCCAAACATTTGGTTTCGACTCAACCCAAAACATTTTTTTTTCACTTTACTGAATTGTGAATGAATTGCAAATTTCATCGATAAATCAGGAAAGAGATCTTGGAGTTATCGTGGACAGTTCTCTGAAAACTTCCACACAGAGTACAGCGGCAGTCAAAAAGGCAAATAGGATGCTAGGAACTATTAAGAAAGGGATAGAAAATAAGACCCAGAATATCTTACTGCCCATGTATAAAACTATGGTACGCCCACATCTGGAATACTGTGTACAGATATGGTCTCCTCACCTCAAAAAAGATATTTTGGCCTTGGAAAGGGTTCAGAAAAGGGCAACTAAAATGATTAGGGGTTTGGAACGGGTCCCATATGAGGAGAGGTTAAAGCAACTGGGACTTTTCAGTTTAGAAAAGAGGAGACTGAGGGGGGATATGATAGAGGTCTATAAAATCATGAATGGTGTGGAGAGGGCCGATAAAGAAAAGTTATTTATTAGTTCCCTAAATAGAAGAACTAGAGGACACCAAATGAAATTAATGGGTAGCAGGTTTAAAACTAATAAAAGAAAGTTCTTCTTCACACAGCGTGTAGTCAACCTGTGGAACCCCTTGCCAGAGGAGGCTGTGAAGGCTAGGACTTTAACAGAGTTTAAAGAGAAGCTAGATAATTTCATGGAGGTTAGGTCCATAAAAGGCTATTAGCCAGGGGATAAAATGGTGTCCTTGGCCTCTGTTTGTCAGAGGCTGGAAAGAGATGGCAGGAGACAAATCGCTTGATCATTGTCTTCAGTCCACCCTCTCTGGGGCACCTGGTGTTGGCCACTGTTGGCAGACAGGCTACTGGGCTAGATGGACCTTTGGTCTGACCCAGTACGGCTGTTCTTATGTTCTTATGTTCATTATTTGCCCATCCTATGTTAGCCAAGAATGTATCTTATAATTTCTTCTCCAGGACTCGAGGAATGACCCATAGACAGGACAACTCCACCAGAGCTAGGGCTGTCTTGACCCCATCTGGCTAATCCCCATTTCTGCTGGGATTGCATTCCCCTGCCCCCACCCCCGGAAGGCTGCAACTACCCTCTCAAACCATGGAAACTCAGAGCTGCTGAAAGACCCCAGACCAGCAGCCCCTGGAGAGCAGAAATCTGTGTGTATTGATGGGGGGACAGCTTGGGCGCCCACTGAGCCAGTATCTATCACCACCCCCACAGGGGTCTCAGCACTGAGCCAGCTCAGTGGTGAAGCCTCATAACCTCTCTGGAGAAACTGAGGCACAGAGAAGGGATGTAAAGGAAGAGAATCCCTCTCACTGTAATCACTAGACCCCACTCCCCTCCGACAGCTGGAATATAACTCTCTCTCTCTTACTGAGTACTAGAGCCAAGTAAGGGCTATACCCCAGTAATTCCTCTTGCTGGGTCTGCCAGTCATGGCATATGGGTGGCTCCTAACATACCAGCTCTAGTCCCCTTGGGAAAGGTGCCCAGGGGGACTGTCAATGGGATGAGGACTGATGGGGGAGGAAGAGCTGAGCCCAAAGGAGGCTGCTGAGATATTTTACAGCTCAAATCCTGCAGGGGAATCCCCCCTCACTCCTAGCAGTACAGGGAGAATGCAACACACCAGTGGGAGTCGGCGTTCAAGCACATTAGCAACACCTGGGCTAAGAGAGGCTGTGTGATGGCCCAGAGCTCTCCTTTTCACCTGTAGAGCAAGCAGGAGTGTGGAGAGAGCATAGTTTCCTCTCATCCATCTAAGGAATCAAATTCACCCATGTGAATCCGGGGGGGGGGGGGGAGGCAGGGAGAACAAACCATTCTGTCATCCCAGCTCATCTGGCTGGTCCAGGAGCTGCCTGAGTGGTTACCCTCCGTGGTGTCGGGTCCAATTAAATTCCTTGCCCCGGGACAGAGAGAGGTAGCTGAGGGAGGGTGAAATAAGCAGGTAGGGGAACGAGGTGAGGCAAGAGGCGCCGGGTTTCCTGGGGCCGGCCCATGCCGTGTGCAGCCGGTGATAGAGGCTGGTGCCCAGGAGGGCTGGTGGAATGCGGAGATACCGAGGTGAATTCCAGCGCGGTGAGTGGGGCAGGACCGACGCGTGCGGTGAGCACAGGCTGGCGATGAGGCAGCGAAGGATGCAGTGGGGCTCGCCGGGACAGGCTCATGGGCGGGTTGCGGTGGCTGATGACAGATTCCCATGTGCCGGGGGCGGGGAAGGTTGAAGAATTCACGAGGAGAAGGCCCCGGGCGCGGCGCATGTTTACGTGCCGTGTCTTGGCCTGGCCCGCCGCCAAGAAACCAGCACCCGGGCGCCCAGCCTAGCGACATGTGCAGTCAAGTGCTCGCAGCGGGGGAGGGCTGGGAGCCAGGACTCCTGGGTTCTGCACCCAGCTCTGGGAGAAGAGGGGGTGTGCCCCGTATTGTTACATTATTGGATTTTAAGGGGAGCGGCCAGGTGACAGCTGCACCCACGGGGAGGGGCGTGTTTGCCCCAAAGTCTGCACAAAGGGGGCCATGTGAGGTGTCAAATGAAAGCTTGTGTTCTACTGATTCTATACCGGCTATTCATGGACTTGTGTGATGTTTGTATGTGGAGTTATGAATATGGACTCTGTGCTGATACTGGCCTGCACTGCCTGTTGTAAAGGAGGATGGTCCAATGAACGACGATGCTAATTAGCACAGCCCCAAGGACAACGGCTCTCAAGGTGGCCAATACACACCTGAGGAATGCGTCTGGGAACCTGCCAACCTGCCAGGGCAGACTGGCTGCTGCCATATGAAACAGAGATAGGTCACTCGACCATGTGACCCGCTCCAGCTTGGAAGGTACCAGGGATGGGTACAAAGTGCCATGAGGTGGCCTCCATCTTGTCTTCAATTCTGCTACTGATCCCAGATGCAGCCTTGCAAGGGACAGAGAGCCAAGAAGGATCGCTGCCCCATCCTGACATAGGATGTACACCAGGGACTTTTAAGCTAGCAGTTTGTAACACCTCTGCTGACAGCCTGCATCCAGAACTTGGTGATTGACGTATGGAATGTATTCTCCGTAATAACCTGAGTCTCCAGCTTTTCTCTCTTTTACTAATAAACCTTTAGGTTACATCTACACCGACATGATTTTCCGAAAATGTTTTTAACGGAAAAGTTTTCCGTTAAAAGCATTTTCGGAAAAGCGCGTCTAGATTGGCAGGATGCTTTTCCGCAAAAGCACTTTTTGGGGAAAAGTGTCTATGGCCAATCTAGACGCACTTTTCCGCAAAAAAGCTCCGATCGCCATTTTCGCGATCGGGGCTTTTTTGCGGAAAACAGTACTATGCTGTCTAAACTGGCCCTTTTGCGCAAAAGTCTTTCGGAAAAAGACTTTTGCCCGAAAGGGAGCAGCATAGTATTTCTGGAAAAGCACTGACAATCTTACATGAGATCGTCAGTGCTTTTCCGGAAATTCAAGCGGCCAGTGTAGACAGCTGGCAAGTTTTTCCGCAAAATCAGATAATTTTGCGGAAAAACTTGCCAGTCTAGACACAGCCTTAGATTTTAGATTCTAAAGGATTGGCCCCGCGCGCTCTTGTGGGTAAGATCTAAAGCGTAAATTGACCGGGAATTGGTGGCTGGTTCTTTGGGACTGGGAGAACCCGTTCGGGGTAGGTGAGATTGGGTTCTATAGCCCCTCACCTGTGTGTTAGGCCTGGGGCAGATTGTGGCACAGGGAGAGCTGGGTTGTCTGAGGGGTTTTGCTTGTGAGGCTTCCTGCTGGCCGGATCGGCAGCTGAAGCGCTCGGTGTGACTGGGTTGTGACCTGTTTAGGAAAGGTCTCCAGTCTGGAGCTGTAAGGAGCCCTGGTTTTGAGCAATTCTCCCTGAGCGGGCGCCCTCACCCAGCCCGGTCTGTCACACGTGTGGAGCATTGAAATGAGGAGAGGTGAGAATCTGGGCAGGGAGTGGGGTGTAGAACATAAGAACGGCCACACTGGGTCAGACCAAAGGTCCATCTAGCCCAGTGTCCTGTCTGCCGACAGTGGCCAGCACCAGGTGCCCCAGAGGGAATGAACAGAACAGGGACTCACCAACCGATTCCTCCCCTGTTGCCCATTCCCATCTTCTGACAAACAGAGGCTTGGGGCACCGTCCCTGCCCATCCTGGCTAATAAGTATTAATGGACCTAACCTCCACAAATGTAGCTCTTTTTGGAACCCTGTTAAAGTCCTGACCTTCACAACATCCTCTGGCGAGGAGTTCCACAGGTTGACAGTGCGTTGCATGAAGAAGCAGAGGCACCCTCTCACGGTGCATTGGCCTGAGCACCCTCATGGCCTTTAAAGCTACCCCCACACTACCTCACTGGAATTGGAGCCTCTTGCGCTAATCCAGTGGCAACTCAACCTTTCCAGATGACTGGCCCCCTTTCTGGATTTGCCTTGTCTATCCTCCACATCTCACCTCCCTTAAAAACCACTCACCTACGAAATCAGACCAAAAAGGGGTCACAAGCCCCTCGCCCTGATACATTGCTGCCCTCGCCTTAGCAAATACCATATAAACATTGACCTGCCATTTCAGCGTGTAGTCAAGAGAGCGGGGTAAATAATACAGTGTCTGTCTGAGATCTGAGTCTGTGCTGATGGTAAAACCAGGCGAATCTCTGGGGCAGGAGTGGGGGAACCTTTTTGGGGGTCAGGGCTGCTGACCCACAGAAAAATCAGTCGGGGGGGGGGGGCTGCACAAAAGTGAGAAGGACCCCTCCCCCCCAAAAAACTAACCCATCTCACTGATGTGACCCCCGAATGAGAAGCAAAAAGACACTCCTTACATTTCCCTTGCACATCGGGCTAGTGGATTTTGTGGGTTCCCCTAGGTTCCGGGGGGGTAGCAAAAATGGGGGGTTCAGTGTGTGGGAGGTGCTGCTAGGAAGCAGGTTTGGGGATCTGGGCAGGAGGGAGGGTGCAGGAGTGTGTTGGGGGCTGGTGGGGATGAGAGGGTGGGAGGGTGTAGGAGTGGAGTGAGGCTGCAGGAGTTGGGGGATCTGGGCGGGAAGCAGGGTGCTGGTGCGCCAGTCCTGAGGGAGGGGTCCATGGGGGGACGCAGGGCTTGAGCACCAGCGTCGCCTCCCCGATACCAGGGGGAGCCCTGAGCCTCGGGGGCCGGATCCAGGCAAGCCAGGGGCCGAATCTGGCCCCCGGGCCGTAGCTCCCCACCCTGCTCTATAGGAGTAGATGTGCCCCCTGGAAGACCGGTGCATCCCTCCGGAGGGGAATGGCTGACTCCTCCGGAT
The DNA here is from genome assembly GCF_049634645.1 of Pelodiscus sinensis. Taxonomy (NCBI): domain Eukaryota; kingdom Metazoa; phylum Chordata; order Testudines; family Trionychidae; genus Pelodiscus; species Pelodiscus sinensis. Next base: position 11,096,653 of record NC_134742.1, read on the forward strand.
CTTGGAAGGTTCAGCCCCCGCTCCCCCCGGTAAAATAGGGACCGTGGCGGCTGGGCCACTCTATCAGGCAATTCAAGGGGTCCTGGGTGAAGACAGCACTGAAGTAACAGACCTGTCCCCCATCCAGCCTGCCTGCTCCATAACAGGCAGGGGAACAGGCCAATCAGACCAACCCATTCAGCCCGGGATCCTGCCTTCCTGCCATGCCAGATCAGACCCATGCGGCCCATCTAGCACCCGGTAGCACCCTGTGGCACCTAACCTGAGGGCTGAGACCTCCTTCTGTGGGGGCGGGGGTGGGTGGAATGGGAGGATGGTTACAGGAGCCGGCATGGCTTACAACCCAGCCCCACTGGCTCGGTGGGGGATGGAGCCCCCTTTGCTGATCAAGCCGGGGGCTGGAGTGTGGGGAGGGGTGTGGGGCAATGTGACCAGTGTTCCTGAGATGCTGCATGCTTGGGCAGCCACTCAGGAACCATTCAAATGCCACCCAGCTGATGTGCAGAGCCCCCGCAGAATGTGTTCCTCTTGGTGGTGCACGTCTGCACATGCCTTGGTGCACCGGACAAAATTTATTCCACATGTGGATGGTAAAATTAGAGGGAATCTTGCTTTTCACCATCCTGGCTCCTGCTTTTAGCTCCCCCGGTCCATGGTTCAAGACTCCTATTGTCCCTGGATTAGCCTCTCCTGTAGAAGGGGGGGAGTTCCTTGTCTCCCCCCCCCCAAGAGTCTCTGGATGCCCCCCATTTCTTTCTCTTTCCATATCAGCAACCCTCTCTCTTCCCATCAAAGGTTCCCATTTGTACCCACCCCCATGCTGGTTCCCCTGACCCCCCATTTCCCACCCCTATGCCAATGGCTTTTGTTCCCCCTGTTCTTCCCCACATGGTAGGGGCTTCTGTGTCTCTCTCATTTCAGGTTCCTCACCCTCCTCCAATCAGAAGTTTGGGGCATTCCCTTCTCAATCCCCCCCCCCCCCCATAGCAAGATTCTGCCTGGCTCCCACCCCATTCCTGGGTTTCCCAGTTCTCTCCCCATGGTCAGTTTCCTCCAGTCTCCCCCTCAGCAGCAGTTCTGTGTCTCTCCCAACCCCACTTCCCTTCTGCTCCCCAGGATAGATTCTGTGCCAATATTCCCTCTAATGTTTTCCACCCGTGTGCAGAATGCATTTTGTTCTATGCACCGAGGCCTGTGCGGATGTGCACCACCAGTAGACACACACGCTGCCAGCTGGGTGGCATTTGAATCTCTCCTGGGGCGGCCGCCCAAGCGTACAGGGAACACGGACTCTGTGGACCCCTCTTTCCTCCATCCCAGGGTCCCCCCGTCTCTCCAGGCTGTATTATTCCGAAAAACAACAAAGCACCACAACCAGAACAGGACACACCCCTGCAGAAGCGTCTCCCGCCCGGCGGGAGCGGGGAGGGTGGCTTGGAGAAGGAACGGCTGGTGACAGCCGTGCTGACGCATTGCTTCACGCGTGGAGGGGAGGCATTTGTCTCCCCAGCGATGACAGCTGTGCTAGAGTCTGTATTATTATCATACTCATCCCTCTCTCTCTCTCATGTGTTTCATCTTCTGAGCTCAAAGCAGTTGGCAAAGGAGGTCAGGATCATTAGCTCTGTTTTACTGCATGGGGAAACTGAGGCATGGGAGGGGGGGAGGCGGGAGTATGCCATATCCCATGCTATTGGAAGAACCACAAGCAAAGCCTGAACCATGGCCTGCGCCGGTGCTTTGTCTTGCAGGCCCTCCCGTGCCCAGGCTAGAATCTTGCAGCAAGGCATTCCGCGAGTTAACCAGCCACCTACCTGCCCCTCCGGCGTGACCGACACTGGGATCCAGCCACCGCGCCGCCGGCGGGACTTGGGTGTCAGGGCCACCTGAGCCGTCTTGGCGTTCAGGTTCTGGGCGATCTTGACCTCCACGGCCAGCTTGACGTGGGTGCGCAGGTTGCGCCGCTCGAAGACCCGCTGACACTGGGGGCAGGACAGCAACCCCGACCTCTCCCGCTCCCACTGGCCCGTGATGCAGGCCCGGCAATAGCTGTGGTCGCAGTCCAGCAGGACGGGGTCCCGGAAGGGAGCCCGGCAGATAGGGCAGATGATGGAGCGCTGCAGCTCTGCTACGGGGCCCCGGCCTTCCATGCTTCCTTTGCCTTCAGCCCCGGCGGCTCCTTCCCCTTTATGCGGGGTGTGGGCAGAAAAGGAGGAGCTTTCCCGGGGCAGGAGCCAGGTAAACATCCTCTTACATAACCGGCTGGTTCTTCCACTCCGCCAGCGTCTCTCCCTGGCAGGAATGCAGCAAGGGCAGTGCCGGGGTGTGACTGGTTCTGGCAAAGGCGGCGTGACCTCCACGGGGCTGGAGCCAGGACGCCTGGGCTCTGCACCCAGCTCTGGGAGGGGCGTGAGGGCTAGTGGTTAGAGCAGAATGGGCCTGGAGCCAGGACTCCTGGGGTCTAGGCCCAGCCCAGTTCTAGGAGGGAAGTGAGGTCTAGCGGTTGGAGCAACATGGGTTCCAGCCAGCATGCCTGGTTTCTAATCCTAGCTCTGGGGGGAGGGGGGAGTAAGGTCTAGTGGTTAGAGCAGTATGGCCCTGGAGCTAGGATTCCAGGGTTCTGTGCCCTGTGCTGGGAGGGGACTGATGTCTAGTGGTTAGAGCAGCGTGGCCCTGTCGCCAGGACTCCTGGGTTCTGTGCCCAGTCTAGCTGTGGGAGGGGAGTGAGGTCTAGTAGTTAGAGCAGCATTAGCTTCCAGTCAGGACTCCTGGGTTCACTTCTATCCCCAGCTCCAGAAGGGGAATGAAGCTCAATGAGTTAGAGGGTGGGGAAAAAGTGCTGGAAGCCACATTTCCCACCCAGCCCTAGAAGGGGAGCAGGGTCTAGTGGTGAGAGTAAAGGGTGGGGGGAGGGAATTCTGGCCTGTTTAAATCTTTGGCTCTGTCACCAGTGTGACAATGTGGCAGCAGTGTGGCAGCATTAGGCAAACCCTGCTGCCTCAGTTTCCCCAGTGACAAGCGGCTTACCGCCATGCTGTCCTGCGTCGGGGGGGCACCGCCCTGGTCTTGGGGATGGGCCAGGCCTGACCCAAATGTCAGGGCAAAGAGCCAGGCGCTCACCGCAGTAACACAAGAAAGAGCTGAGCCCGCAGGCCAGGAAATGCTGGATGGGGCAAAGAGCCGGGGGTAATCCAGCAAGCGCCAGCCGTCTGAGGCGAGGAGGAGACAGATCAAAGCACCATGCCACGGCGGCGCCCATGAACGGCTCCTGTTGTCTGCCCTGGGCAGACGCATGTTCATTGCATTCCCCAGGAGGGAGGGGGACAGATGTTTGCCCCATTGGACCAGAGGAAAACTGAGTCACAGATGCCTTGCAGCTTGCTAAGCCGCCAGGCCCGGAACTAGAGCCCTGACACCCAGACCCACACCCCCAGCACGTACGGGGCCCCAGCTGAGATCAGGGCTCCGTTGTGTGAGACAGGCAATTTTCCTCCACCGACCCATGTGCAAACAGTGGACTCGAACAATATATTCAAAATTGGCACGGAGGTTAAAAAACCCTCTCCTTCGAGCCGGAGTTGAACCAGCGACCTAAGGATGCCTTTTAACGCTCTACAGTCCTCCGCTCTACCAGCTGAGCTATCGAAGGGACAGGCAGAGAAGGTTATGTCGTTCTTAGTGGTGTCTCTCCCTCGCTGCATGAACCATCTCTTTTCTCTACCAAAGTACCCAAAAATATCCAGATGACAAAGCCAGGGCGCCTGGACACTGGGCGGGCAGAGGGAGAGGGCGGAGGAGAGATCGAAGCAGACAGAAGGCCGGGGGCATGCCCCCATGCCCCTCTCTCAGGAGCTTTGTCTTGTATTTGCCAGCGTACCCTTCTTTCCTCAAAAAAACCCCCCTGATTTTTCACACTTGCTCTCTGGCCACCCTCAGGGTGGCAGCATTCCCTGTAAGCTGAGCGCTTGGACGGCCCCCCACGAAAAATTCCAGAGCCGCCCAGCGGATTAGGAGCGTGCCCATAGCCTCCCACCATGTGTTCCTACCTGTGGTGCACATTTGCACATGCCTAGGTGCACGGAACAAAATGTATTCCGCACACGAGTGGGGAAGAAGTAGAGGGAATATTGGAGAGAAGAGGGAATGAGACAGATCAGGCATGAGCGAGGAAAAGCCTGGGACACAGGCATGCCCCGCTGCCTCTTCGGAGCGGAGGTTTGCTGAGCAGAAGGGCACAAAAACTCGGGTCTCCCCTTCATTGCCAGTCCCTTCCCCCCACCGTCATCTCCCTGCCTGCTCCTGCCGCCTTGCCCGATATGTTCTACTCAAGGGAGTGCGTCAGGGCCTCAGCCACCTTCCTTCAATAGCTCAGCTGGTAGAGCGGAGGACTGTAGTGGAAACAGAGGCATCCTTAGGTCGCTGGTTCGATTCCGGCTTGAAGGAGAGTGGGGTTCCTATTTTGGGAGGGTGATGTGCAGGCGGAAGCTCGAAAGGGGGCTGTGAGCCAGGAGGAAGTGTTGCAAACACGCCCAGACTTAGCAGAGGGAGGGCAGCACAGCGGGTGGAGGGCTCTCAGACACACACACACAGCACCGCATGCTGGCCCAGAGTTGGCATGACACAGAGGTGCAGGCGGAGCAATGCACAACCTGACAACGCAAGGCAGTTGCTGGCACTCATGGAGCAGTGCGTAAAGTGACGCACATACAGAGCAATAGACATAAGGACACCCACAGAGAATGATGGAAACACAACCCCCCCCCCCCAGAGCAATGCACATGCTGACACACACACCAATAGCATAAAACACACATATATGGAGACACACCGAGAAACAAGGTGATACACACACAAAGAGCAGCGCACACACAGATGGACACACACACCCCAATGGCATAACACAGACAAACACAAGGCAATGCCCACACGGACACATATACACATAGCAATGCCCACACAGATACACACACAAAGAACAGTGTGCACACAGACACACACACATACAGGGGAATGCCCACACAGAAACACACAAAGCAATACATACCCAAAGAGCAGTGCACATGCGGACACACACACCAATAGCATAACAGACACAGACACACGGCACACACACAATGCAATACACACACAAAGAGCAGTGCACATGCGGACACACACACCAATAGCATAACAGACACAGACACACGGCACACACACAATGCAATACACACACAAAGAGCAGTGCACACCTGGACCCACGCAGAACAATGCACACATTGACACAATCACAGAGCAACGCAGAGAGACCAATGCAAGCCCAACCACACTCCTCCAGAGCAATGTACACACTCTCGTACACACTCTCACTCACACAGAATAGCAGCACAGCGACACAGATGCAGAGCAACGCACACGTCAAGAGCAATGCCTACACCGAGTAACACACACACGGACACATTCGCAAACACACAAAGAGCAATGCACACGCACACACGCTGCATAGCAACACACACTGGCAGAGAGATGGCCATGCGCAGCCCCAGACGCACACACGCAGAGCAGCACACACACCGACAGCCACACTGGCGCCCTCACAAGCACACGTCCCCCCAGAGAACCCGACAGCGTCACCACACCCACACACATTGGCACCCATCAGGGAATACACACTGGCAGCATTACGCACCCACAGACTTTCTGGCACACACGATGACACGCCCAGCGACAATAGCACATGCACACAGAAACACTTGCAGTGTGTGTGTTTGTGTGTGTGTGTGTGCACAAGGGTGTGTGACAGCCACTCACCCACATTCAGTGCTATAGAACCAGCGCCCCCTAGTGGGGAAAGGCTCCCACCCCATTTTCCCCCCTTCCCCTCTCACCCCGAGACCCCTGGCCAGGACCCCGAGAGGGCTTTGACCAGGTCCGGCGTCCCTTATGTGCAGCACCCAGAGCCAGGCCTCCAGCGGGGATGTCGTAACACGCCAGGCCGTGCCAGGCTCGATTTCGTCATCAGTCCCCAGGGGCGACGAAAGTCGTGGTGGCATCTGATCCGGGACATTCCCTCCTGCATGTTCCTCGAATTCTTCCTCCCGACAGACCGGTGGGGCAGGGAAAACACACTGAGCCGCTTTCTGATGTCATCAGTCCTCGTCAACAGTTCAGCGGAGCCGCCGATGGGGACCACTCCCCCACCCCTCTGTGGCCAGCGCTGGGGGACTCCCTCTGCCTCCCCCAGGACCTGACATCCCAATATGGTAAGTGGTTCCCGGGGTTCAGGGCTAGATCTGCCTAGATCTGGCCCCGGGGTTCAGGGCTCTTCCCCCCAGCATTGGGGAGCCGGCACTGGCTCTCCAGCCCTTGCTGTCCCCTGATTCAGGGGTTCCCCAACCCTGCAGTAGAGGCGCGTGCACTAAGCTTCCCAGGTTCCCTTACAGACACACAGCTATACTCCTCTCCCAAAAGAGTGTCCCAATGTGTCACATTCGCTATCTTTTCTGCTTGTGTTTCTATGGGTGGTGCACATCTTGGCATGCCTCGGTGCATGTGACAAAATTTATTCTGCACCTGGACTGGAAAAAAAACGAGGGAACATTGCCGGTCACCCTCCCTCCTTTTTCCCACCATCTGCAGCTCCACACTCAGTTTGCATTACCCCATCCTAGTAAAGTAACTGGGATAAACCCGCCCCGAGATCCAGGCCCTCTGTCTCATCCCCTGCCCCCTAGAGAAGGGCTACACAGCCGTCCCATGGCTCGCCCATTTGACCTCAGGCCGAGAGGAGCGTGAGAACAGCAATGCCGGGTCATATGTGAGCGACGGGTCATGCCTGCCACAGAGCGGGGTGAAAACGTGGGGCGAGCGGCAGTATGACACATAAGAAGAAAAGGTCTGATTTCATGGAAATGTCTAAATCTCAAATGTTTTGGCCCCCTGGCCCACCCAGCTCAGCACAGACCTGTCAGTGGACCACCCGCCAGCCACCCTGAAGACAAAACACACAGCAATGCCACACACAACCCCCCCCCCAAATAAAACCCCAAGGTCCTGACTCCCAGCTAGGGTTGCCAGTGTCTGACATGTATTTTCTTTTCTCGTCAGACTGCTTGGGACGTTTTTCTCCTGCCATGTCTGTCAGGGGGCGGAGGGAATGGAGGGATTTAAAGGTGCAGTGACTTTTTTTTTTTTTTTTTTGCTCAACAACTTTGGACCCCTGGTTTTTTGGTTTGTTTGTTTTCAACCAATTTTTTTCCTGCCATGTTTGGTACTTTCTGTGAAAGTATCTGGCAACCCTACACCCAGCACTCCCCTCCCACTCTAACACTAGCCCATCTCAGGATGGGATCAGGGATCTGGCCAGGAGGTAGGGTGCAGGAGCTCAAATGACTTCGTGGACTCTCCCACCGCCTTGGATCTCCACTGGCCGGGGACATGGCAGGGCGGGCCGCGGGCCAGATCAAACGGCTTAGCAAGCTGGTCCAGCCTGTGGGAGATCTTGCCCACCCCGATCAACATGATCCTCAACAAGGAGTAGTCTGTACGCAGACCATCGGCCGAATCCAGACCTCCAGTTGCTTTAGAACAGACCCCGAAATCTTCGAATTGACTGTTGTTATTTTTCTATGATGTTCCCTGGAACCTGGCCCTTGCTTGTAACCGTGACTGAGAAATGTGGACTAAAACATGAATGGACCATTCCCGCGCTAATTACTGACGGCACATCAATGACTCCAAGCCTCATCATAACCACAACAGGCCTGAGGGCCTCTGGCCTCATTCCCACTCGAACGTCAGGCGGGTTTTATCTTCCCCGCCCCTCCCCGCTTTCCCACCAGCCACCCTCTTCCATAAGGGCCGGGAGGACGTGGATGGAGCCCTAGAGGAACTGGAAAGATGGGTCCGACAGCCAGGACAGCCCAGTCACAGTGCGGTGTGTCCAGTGCGGGAGCCCACGTCCATCCTGGCTTCCCCGCCCAGCTTGCCGCGTGCCCCGTGCCCTAGATGCGGAACAGGGGAGCAATTATGCTGATTAGTAATAATCATGACACCTTGCGCTGCTGTGAATCTCGCCATCGCCCACAGCGCTGCGAAAGCTCATTGAGCCAATGAACATGGCGCAGCCTCGTGGGGAGGAAAGGACTCGTAGGAACGGCCACACTGGGTCAGACTCAGTCTGCCGACAGTGGCCAATGCCAGGTGCCCCAGAGGGAATGAACAGAACAGGGAACAGAACAGAGTGATCCTTTCCCTGTCGCTCATTCCCAGTCTCTGGCAAACAGTGGCCAGAAGCACCATCCTTACCCATCCTGGCTAATAGCCATTGATGGACTTCACCTCCATGAATTTCTCTCAATCTTTTTGGAACCCTGTTAAAGTCCTGGCCTGCGCAGCATCCTCTAGCGAGGAGTTCCACAAGTTGACTGTGCGGTGCGTGAAAAAAAAAAACCTTCCCTTTGTTTGTTTTAAACCTGCTGCCTATTCATTTCATGTAGTGACCCCTACTTCTTGTGCTACGGGAACAAGTACATAACTTTGCCTTACTCACTTTCGCCATACCTGTCAAGATGGGGAAACTGAGATGCTGAGGGTGACAACTTTGGGAGTTCTGGATCCCAGGCCCCGTCTACTCTGCTCTAACCCACTGGACCAGTGATGGGCAGCCCAGGCTAGTGGGCCACACGAGTGGCCTTCCTTTATCTCAGCGGACCGCAAGGTTGTCATAGCTGAGACGAACTCTCGGGATAGGGTAATTTTGCTCACTGTGCTTGTGTACCTGGAATTTGCAGAGGGCGCGCTGCTCTTTCAGTTAATGCCGTGTGCATTTCGCCCGCACCGCACGTCGTGGGCCCTGGCTTTCCGCGTGTGTCAATTTAGTAACAACAGTAGGGGAAAAAACGACACACATGGAAAGCAGTGGAATCTGACCACACTGCATGGAGATAGCGGTAAACAAAATCTCTCGCAGGCCATATGGGGCCCTGCGGACTTCACACCCCGGCGTTTAACTCTACTCCCCACTCGCAGCTGGGGAACAATAAAACCTCAAGGTCCTGACTTCCAGCACCCCGCCCCTCTAACCACTAGCCCCCACTGCTCTCTCAGAGCTATAAGGAGTCTGGGTTCCCAAAGCTGCTTTAACTAGTAGATTCCCATTCCCTGGACAAATCTGGGAATAGATCCCAGGAATCCTAGCACCCGCGCCTGCTCTAGCCACTCAACCCTACCACCTGGCTAGATTCAGGGACAGACCACAACAGGGGAGTGGGAGCTGCCCTCACTCCTAGTCTTTAGATCAGATCAGAGAGCATCCCCACCCCAGCTGGTAAGGCCCTAAAGAGCCAAGGGGTCTAGGCCACACTTCTCGATCACACAGAATTCACATGGTTGCCTCATCTCCTCCTTGGGCCGTTTGGTGAGGGTGACCAGGTGCCTCCCTGGCCGGCTGGAAGCTGAGCGGGGTAAAGAACGGCACATCATCCCCCTAGGTCTAGAAGCCCCCCCTACACACACACTGTCCCCCACTCCCTGGAGAAGTGGCAGCCAGGGTAGGTGGTGATCCCTGATGGTGGGTGGATGTCCTACCTCCTTCTCCCAGCACCCCCGGGGGCAAGCCAGAGCCGCCTGGCTAGAGCACAGGGCGTATAAAGCCAGGGCCCGGGCGGGGGACGGGGGCAAGCAGAAAGCCACATGAGAGAAGCCCCAGGGTTAGCCGGGCGGTGCAATGAGTTGTCGTGGGACTCAGCCAGCCCGGACCCCCCAAACCAGGGTGGGAGCGGGGCCTTGGCACAGGAGGCCAAAAGCAGGGCCTATTGGCATCAATTCATGCTAACCAGCTCCCTGCACAGACCGGCTCCTGCCTATCCCCCCGCCCCTTGCTGCCAGCTGCCGCCCTATAGTCATTTGGATTAACCGATATGCCCTAGGCTCTAACATCCCTGCCCTGTATTGTATGTAACCCACCCACCTTCTGGGAGTGGTGGGTTATCACATCTAGAGGCACGGGGAGAGCACGTAGAGAGAGAATAATAATCCAGTTCTACAGCTTCAGCAGCCAGCTTGTAGCTCTTGTGCTAGAGACTTATGGTCTAACTAGCAGAGATCCCTGGTTCAATTCTGCCTTCAGACAACCAGCACCTGTGGACGTATAATGGGACTATGGTCTCAGAGCTTTGCAGAACAGCTCTGGGGATGGATTTTCTTCACTCTGAGGATCCTGGGAATAGCCAAGAATATCTGGATTCCTCTCCATTTTGCTGGCCCTGGGTGCTATTCACCAGGACCAGGTATCTCCATTCCCCAAGGGAGACACAGTTCAATAGCAAGCCAAGAGGTCTGATATACCCCGGGGAGGGGGGGAGAGGGGGGACAGCCTGTAAGCAGAGGATGTGGGTAGATACCCCAGTCAAGATTTACAATGTAACACATTATCCCCATTGCTTGAACCTATGATCTTTAGCAATGCCACCCAGACCTCTGCCAGGCCAGCTAGGAGCTGATCTCTGTGAGGTGGCAGCAGTATTAGGCCATTATCCTATCCCACACCTAGGCTATGTCGACACTCGTGGCTTCTTGCGCAAGAATCTGCAGAGCGTCCACACTGCCCGCCCGCTCTTGCGCACGAGGGCAGTGTGGACGCTCGGCAGGGATTTCTTGCTGTGACGTACTGGGGGTGCTTGCTGGGCTGTGGTGACCGCTGCTGTCTGGAGCAAGACCCAGCAAGGAAAACCTCACTATGCAAAGGTGATGCCAAACTTGTTGAACCAGACACCCCCCATGGAGAGGAACAAAGGACGGTGGAGGCTTCCCTGGCTGGGGGGCAGGGCTGGAAGAGGGTGAGTTTAGTTGCGGGCTGGGAGCATGGAGGAGACAGCCTAGGGAAAGGGGCTGGAGTTTAGGGGCCCAGTCTCCCCCATCTCAAGGGGGCCTGAGGCATCCTAGCCCAGCCCTGTGACCAGATTCCATCTGTGCTGTGCTGTATCCTGGAGAGGCAATAAACTTCCTCTATTCCACCGGCTGGTGCAGTCTGTTTGTGCCATTTCGGGGTGCAGGAGACGGGGGACCCCCAACGTGCCGTCACACTTGTGTAAGAAAGCCCTATGGCTAAAATGGCCATCAGAGCTTTCTTGCGCAAGAGAGCATCCATACTGCCATGGGCGCTCTTGCACAAAAGCACAGCTCGCACATGGCCGTGTGGACGTTTTCTTGCACGAGAGTTCTTGCACAAGAACACTTGCGCAAGATGTTCTTGCGCAAGAAGCCGCGAGTGTAGACATAGCCTAGGTGTGGGATAGGATAATGGTCTAATACTGCTGCCATCTCACAGAGACCAGCTCCTAGCTGGCCTGGCAGAGGTCTGTGCGGCATTGCTAAAGATCATAGATTCAAGCAATGTGGATAAGCCACATTAGGGCCTTTCTTAAGAAAGCAATTCCTGCTCAGAGCTGACTGACACTCAGAATCCTCCATAGGGCAGTTGCAAGGCGTGTGTGGGGGGGTCCTTCCTCATTTCTCCCACCCTCCCCCTTCCTTCATCTGTGAGACACTAGGGCTAGGTCTACACTGGCATGATTTTCCGAAAACGCTTTTAACGGAAAAGTTTTCCATTAAAAGCATTTTCGGAAAAATCACGTCTAGATTGGCAGGATGCTTTTCCACAAAAGCACTTTTTGTGGAAAAGCGTCCGTGGCCAATCTAGACGCGGTTTTCCGCAAAAAAGCCCCGATGGCCATTTTCGCGATCGGGGCTTTTTTGCGGAAAACAGCACTATGCTGACTACACTGGCCCTTTTGCGCAAAAGTCTTTCGGAAAAAGACTTTTGCCCGAATGGGAGCAGCATAGTATTTCCGGAAAAGCACCGATGATTTTACAGGAGATCGTCAGTGCTTTTTCGGAAATTCAAACGGCCAGTGTAGACAGCTGGCAAGTTTTTCCGCAAAATCATCTGATTTTGCGGAAAAACTTGCCAGTCTAGACACAGCCTAGGGGTACGTCTGATACTGCACCGTTATTTGCAGATAACGAGAGTTATTTCGAAATAGCAATGCAAGCGTCTACACAGCCATTCTGTTATTTCAAAAACATTTCGAAATTACGGACGGCTTGTTCCAAAATCTGTAAACCTCATTCCACGAGGAATAATGCCTCTTCCGAAATAGCTATTTCGAAATAGCGGCGCCATGTACACTACCCTATAGCTGAATACATGTGCTGAATACCCTCTGCTGGTTGAAGTGCACAATGCAGCAGAAGGAGCTGGCTGGGGAATAAAAGCGGAGTGGGAACCAAATTTTCCGTTACTGAGGAAAAGCCGCGATTTCAAAGTTTGTTTCTGCTCTGAAAGGAAAGCGAAACAAAACGACTTTCAGCATTTCCTGCCAAATGCAATTTGGACGGGAAAAATTGCATCAGGCCAATCAAAACATTCTGGGCATATTAATTACAATGAACGACATTAAACTATGTTATCATGGATCCAGAGAAATGTGAGGCTGGATGGGACTTCAAGAAATCAGCCAGTCCAGCCCCCACTTCTGAGATAGGGCCAAGTACATAAGAACTTAAGAGCGGCCGCACTGAGTTAGACCAAAAGGCCACCTAGCCCAGTGTCCTGTCTGCCGATGCCCGGTGCCCCAGGGGGAATGAACAGAACGGAATAATCAAGTTACCCGTTCCCAGCTTCTGACAAATAGAGGCTCGGGACACCCTCTCTGCCCATCCTGTCTAATAGCCATTGGTGGAGCTATTCTCCATGAATTTAACAAGCTCTTTTTTGAACCTTGTTAAAGTTCTGGTCTTTACAACATCCTCCGGCGAGGAGTTCCACAGGTCAACTGTGTGTGAAGGAATATTTCCTTTTGTTTGCTTTAAACCTGCTATTTATTAATTTAATTTGGTGACCCCTCTAGTTCTTGTGTTATGGGAACAAGTAAATAATGTTTCCTTATTCACTTTCTCCACACCACTCATGATTTTATAGACCTCTATCCTATCCCCCCCTTAGTCTCCTCTTTTCTAAACTGACGAGTCCCAGTTTTATTAATCTCGTCTCATACCGGACCCCTTCCAAACCCCTAAATCTTTTTGTTGCCCTTTTCTGAACTTTTGCAAATGTCAAGATACCTCTTTTGAGACGAGGTGACCACATCTGTACACAGTATTCAAGATGCGGACGTACCATGGATTTATACAGCGGTGATAAAATATTCTCTGTCTTATTCTCAATCCCTTTTTTAATGATTCCTAACATTCTGTTTGCTTTTTTGACGGCCGTTGCACACGGAGTGGATGTTTTCAGAGAGCTATGCACCACTCCAAGATCTCTCTCTTGAGTAGTTCTAGCTAAATTAGTCCCCAATATTTTGTAAATATAGGACAGGTCTACACAACAGGGCTAAACTTGAAATAAGCTATGCAAATTGAGCTACGTTAATTGTGCACCTTATTTCAAAATAGCTTATTTCTAATTTGGGCGCGTCTACACAGCTCTTATTTCAAAATAGAGCAATCTTCCTCCAATTTCCCTTATTCATCATACAATGACATTGACAGAAGTCGGAGTAAGAAACCCGTTATTTCAAAATAACGGGCTTGCTGTATAGATGTGTACTACATGATTTCGGAATAACCGCCCTTATTCTGACATAACGCTGCTGTGTAGACATCCCCATAGTTGGGATGATGTTACCCAATATGCATTGCTTTGCATTTACCCAGATTAAAATTCACCTGCCAAGTAAACCTAGACCATCCCGGACAGGGATCTGTCCCAGCTGTTTTCAAAACCTCCCAATGATGGGAAATCCACAACCATCCTTGGCAACTTGTCCCAGAACTTCACACAGCCCCCTTACCGCAAATTGCGTCGCTTATTTCGAGGTCATTTTGAAATAAAGCGCTGTTCTGACAAGTCCCTTAACCCGCATGGCGCGAGGGTCACAGGGATGCTGGAATAGCGTGCCCGTTATTTCGAAATATATTTCGAAATAACGGGCCCGTTTAAAGAGACGGAATTGTTATTTCGGGTTACTTCCGGGATCCCGAAATAGCCCCGTTGTCTAGATGTAGCCTTAGAGTTAGGACAGTCTCCCTAATATGGAACCTAAACTTCCCTGCCTACAAATTAATCCCATTGCTCCTTATTCCTTTCCCTTTCTGAATACAATATAACACAAGACCTTGGCCATTGGGCAGCAGGTAAAGGCCCAGCTGGGGCCACGCAGCCTATGCTACACCTCTCTCAGACAGCCCTCAGCACCGCCTAGACCATGCCGCCGTGTGGGGATCCAGTGGTGATTTAAAGAGACAGCGACCCCAGTTGCTGTCACTACCTCGGTAGCCATGGCCTGCAACCCCCCTGTGCTCTTTTTCAATCTTTAAATCACAAGGCCCGAAGCAATTACCCCTTGTTCTCCTTCCCCGACCCGCCCCCCCCCAACTCCTGTCAGCAGCCCTAGTCTTGAGAAAAGATGGAGGGGGAAACTGAGAACATTCTTCCAAGGCATTTGTTTGCATGTGCGGAATAAATTTGTATGCATGCGCAGGCACGTGCACCACCCGTAGAAACACAAAAACTCCGCTGATCAGCCGGGCAGCATGTGAATCTCTTCTGGGGCGCTTTGCTTACAGGGAACACTGTCCCCAGCTTTTTTCTCTCTGTGTCCTGCCCCCAGCATCCCATACAAACTCCACAGCCCCCCTGTGCCCAACCAGCTGGGCCAGCATTAGGGGTAGCAAGCAGGGCGACCACCCAGGGCTCCATGCCACGACAGGGCCTCTGCTTCAGCCGGAGTGTCAGGGCCAAGGGCCCTAGGTTTCAGCCCTGTGTGGTGGAGCTTTCGCTTTCTATGAGTCTAATGCTGCCCCCGCCCCCACCAGAAGACCCCATCAGTGTTCCCTGTAATCAGGGCACTTGGGCAGCACCTCCAGGAGAGAGTCAGGTGCCACCCAGCTGATTAGCAGAACACCCTCCGCCGGGTGTTTCTGTGGGTGGTGCACATACCTCGGTGCACATAAGAAAATTTATTCTGCACAGGGATGGGGGGAAAAATGCCACAGGCCCCTGATCCACAACTGCTGGCCCAGTGCCTCCGGGGCTGACCTCCGGCCCTGCCTTTCTCTTCCGCTGTCGCCCCTCTTCCCATCGGGGCGGGCCCGGGGGCAAGAGGGAACCTTTGGCACGAAGCCCCAGAGCTGTGCCCCTAGAGTGGCTCTCTCTTCGCCCCAGATTGAAGGGGACCACAGCGGGGGGTGGGGGGACGAACATGGGGGAGAGGCCAAACCTCCAGGATGGCTTTGCCTTGTGAGGCGGGGGGAGGTCTCCTGCGATCAAAGATCCTTTGGTGGGATAAAAGCTCCCAGCTCTGGGGTTGGTTTTTTTTTGGGGGGGGGGGGGGGGGAGAAGCTTGGAAATGAGCCTGGAGATATTTTGGGGGGGATCCTGGAGATTTTTTGGGGGTGAACCTGGAGATTTTGGTGGGGGGAGCCTGGAGATATTTGGGGGGGATCCTGGAGATTTTTTGGGGGTGAACCTGGAGATTTTGGTGGGGGGAGCCTGGAGATTTTTTGGGGGGGATCCTGGAGATTTTTTGGGGGTGAACCTGGAGATTTTGGTGGGGGGAGCCTGGAGATTTTTTGGGGGTGAACCTGGAGATTTTGGTGGGGGGAGCCTGGAGATATTTGGGGGGGATCCTGAAGATTTTTTGGGGGTGAACCTGGAGATTTTGGTGGGGGGAGCCTGGAGATTTTTTGGGGGTGAACCTGGAGATTTTGGTGGGGGGAGCCTGGAGATATTTTGGGGGGGATCCTGGAGATTTTTTGGGGGTGAACCTGGAGATTTTAGTGGGGGGAGCCTGGAGATATTTTGGGGGGGATCCTGGAGATTTTTTGGGGGTGAACCTGGAGATTTTAGTGGGGGGAGCCTGGAGATATTTTGGGGGGGGAGCCTGGAGACTTTTTTGAGGGGGGAACCTGGAGATTTTTGGTGGGGGGAGCCTGGCGATTTATTTTGGGGGGGAGCCTGGAGATTTTTAGGGGGGGTCCCCCTGGGCTGTCCCCACTAGAGGGCCCCCTGGTTCCAGCTGCTCCGTGTTTCTTCCTTCCACTCGCTGCTGCCTCCGGGGGAGGTTTCCTGGGCCAGACGGATGCAGCTGCAGTTCCGGGAGCCGGGGGCTTGAGCCGCTGCTGGCCGGGGGGGAGGCAGCGCTGCCCAGTGAGCGGAGCCTGCAGGTGACGGGGGCAGGGGCAGGGAAGGACGGTGCGGGGGGGGGGGGGGAGGAAGCGGTGCAAAGGCGCCCAGAAATCAGAGGCCCAAGTCTCCCAGGCAGAGGGGGGAGGAGACAGAAAAAAAGGGGGGGGGCGGAGCAAGAAGTGGGGAGAGCCTCCCCCCCCAAATCCCCCTGGGCAGGCAGATTTTCTTGGGGGCAAATTGAAGAAGGACAAGCCACTTCCTGGCCAATCGGGAGGGGGGGGGATGTGCTGCTTGGGGGGGGGCAGGGAATGGGGAATCCCCCCCCCCAAAAAAAAACCCAGCCCCTGTGATTTGGCTCTTTCCTCGCTTTTGCCTCGGGGAATCTTGTTCCTTGGCATGGGGGGGGGGGGGGGGGCTAGTCTTGCTGTGGGGGGAGGATGAGGCCAGGATTTTGACAGGGGTCCAAAAAGCCCTAGATCCATTCCTAGAGGTTGGATCCATCCACGGCCGTTCGCCAGGACGGGCAGGGGCGGTGCCCTCTGGTTGCCAGCTTTGGACAGTCTTCCCTCTGGCGGGTCAGCCTCGGTTGGGCGGACCCCTTTGGGAAGAGCACGTCCCTCGTGCTCCGTGGGTTCCCAGGGCTCTGCCCGGCCTCCGGTCTCGGCCCCTTTTTAGACCTGGCTCCTCGCCCAGGGGTTTGCAAACCGGGTGCTAGGAGAGGCAGGAAGCTGCCTTAACCCCCCTCCGCTGCACCGCTGCCTGGGGTAAGCGCCTCCCCCCCCCCCGTCCAAAGCCCCCGCCCACCCTCCAAAGCTCCCCTCCTCAGCCCCACCCCGCAGCCCCCGCTCCAGGCACATCACGGCAGGCCGTGGCCTCGACGATTTTCTTCAACTGGGTCCTGAGAAAAAAAGTTTTCCCCCCGAATCTAGTTAACTCCCTTAGCCAACGGTTCCTGGAAGCCCTGAAGGATTCGGGGTTTGATCCCCTCCCAACCGCCGGCTCAGGCGGGCCGTCCTTCCCCATGGTATTGACGCTGGCGCATCATACCGTGAGGTCTGAAGTCTACGCCGCGGGATCGGATGGCACCAGTCGCGGCTGTGGGGCTGAAAGACCCAGCGCCCAGCGCTCATCTTCTGTGGCAGACCCGGTGAAGCCAGTAAGCGGAGCCAGGGG
Source organism: Pelodiscus sinensis (assembly GCF_049634645.1). NCBI lineage: Eukaryota > Metazoa > Chordata > Testudines > Trionychidae > Pelodiscus > Pelodiscus sinensis. The sequence goes on from NC_134742.1 coordinate 11,113,994, forward strand.
GAAAATCCCCTTTTGTTAGCCCGGGATATTATGTGGGAGGCGCTGGCTGTTGTACCATGAAGCCACCAGCCTCACCCACCCCACTTCCTGCCCCCCCCCCCCGGTTCAAACCGTTACCCGGTTAAATGACTAAAACGATCTCATTTAACGGCTTCACCATTGGCAGGCAGGCACAGAGCAGTCGGGGTAGGGGTCCCGCCGGGGCTGTCATTCTGCTGCCTCTGTGGGGCAAAGACCCACCTGCCAGGAGCTATAGGGCTGCTTCTGGGATCCTGCCCTCTGTGGCTGGCCATCCACGGGGGTTTGGACCAGGCCCAGTGAACCCGGCGGTGGGCGACCGAGGCGAGTGAGCGGGGCGCACACGTGGGCCTCCTTCGTCTCCGTGGGGTCACAAGCCTGTCGCCACCAAGACGGTCCCCCTGCACGGGGCCATTTTCAGAGCCGTGCCTGCGTGCCCGGAATTTGCAGGCTGTGCCGATGGAACCGTCGCAACCCTTTGATTGGACGGACGCGGCACGCCCCTCCCTTCACGTGGCTTTATGTGCGTGTCACGTGAGTGAGGTCGGTAGGCAGAAAAACGACACGGACCGAAGCCAGCGGGATCTGGCAACCCAGTGCCCGAGGAACGATAAACAAAATGTCGCGTGGGCCACAGATAGAACCCAGCGGTTCTGCATGTGGCCTTCAGGTCTCCAGTTGCCCACCACTGGTTAACCAGTCACCCGGTGAATATTCTGGTAAGCCTAATGGTTCCCAGGTAACTAGTTCACCTTTCACATCCCTCAATGGGAACAGAGTACAGGCGGTCCTCAGCTTGCTGACATTTGATTTGCAATGAGCGGCACTTACGACATTTCTGAATTGACCCCCTCATTCAACTTACGATGTTGGTGTCGACTTTATGACGTACCGTCCCACAACACAGTGGGTTGCAGTTCCCATCCGTGTCCCCTGCAAGCTGGGAGCTTGTGCAGCCGCTCAGGAGAGATTCTAACGCAGTGCAGCTGATTAGCAGAGTGCTCACAGCTAGGTTTGTGTTTCTAGTGGTGGTGCACATCCGCACATGCTGTGGTGCACGTAACATTATTCCACACACGTGTGGAAAATATTAGCAGGAACACTGATTCCATGTTACAACATTTTGACACAATTTTCAAGAACCAATTATGTTGTAAATCCAAGGACTGCCTGTAGTTTAAAAAACTTTCTGAGAGAACACTTTTTTCCCACGGGAAAATGCCTTTTTTTTTTTACATCAAAATGTTCTGATGGAAACGCATCGATTTCTGCAAAGTTTCATTTTGAAATGCCTGTTTTTCTTTTCCCAAAGTTCATCTTGTTTTCTGCTCTGTGAAACAGAGTGTACCTTTTATAACCGCTCAAATCCAACCGGAACAATGCAGTCTTCTGGAGATGGAACATTTTGATTGCCCCGAAATGGGGGGATTTTTGGTTTTGGTTTCACTTCATGGGAAATTTGGCAGCTTTCTCTGTGAGGAAAGCTGATTTTGGAATCCGAGGATTTCCCTTGACTAGGGTTGCCAGGTGACCGGTATTTGCGGCTTCTGTCCGATTAAAAAAAAGTCTGTTTTTCTCGGATGGAAGGTTGTTTGGGACATTCTTCCCATGCCATGGTTGGGGATTTAAAGGCACCTTGAGTCTTTTCGTGTGTGTGTGATTGGGGTGTTTTTTTGTGCAGTTGGTTTTGTTTTGTTTTTTGCTCAACCAATTTTTTCCCCACCATGTTTGGTATTTTTTATGAAACTATCTGGCAACACTACCCATGACCAGGGCCGACTAAGGGGTGGGTGAGCCGGGGCGCCAACCGATGGGGGGTTCCTGATGGCATCTGTAAGGGGTGCACGGCGCCCCTTATAGCTGCCATCAGGTGCCATGTGCCCAGCTCCCGGCGAGCTGCAGTGGCCGCCCGGGGCGGGGGCCGTGTTAACCCCCACGGTGCTCTTCTCCCCACAGTTGCAGGGCCCTGCACAGCCAGGCACGGCCCGCCCGGGCTGTGCGCCAGCGGCGGTGGCTGGGCAGCGCATGTGCCGTGTACCTGCCTGCGCGCCCTTGGGGTGGGCTCGCGCATGCGCCGTGCGCCAGGAGGCAGGCCCGCACACCCCAGGGGGGGCAGGCTCGCGCTTGCATGGCCTGCCCAGGGACCAGGGTGCCAAACTGGCTCGGGCCGGCCCTGCCCTTGACCCTGAAACTCTGAGGCCTACAGTGCTTGAAATGGGACAGTGCCCTACCCTTCCCGAAACGGGAGAATTGCTGGTTTAAGGAACTGCCACCAGATTCTAAAGCAGCCAGTTGATTTCCAGGGTACTGAGTGCAGGGGTGGGTTTTTTTCTTTCAGGGGCTGGTGGCTTTTCCATGAGGCGTCGGCGCCTTTCTCCAGGGTGCAGCGGGCTGGCGGAGAGCTCTCCACAAGGACGCCATGCAGGAGAACTATGAAACGCTGATCTCTCTGGGTAAGGATTCACTCTCCCTCGCTTTGCGGAACTGATAGGTCTGAAGCAACATGAGAGTCGGGGGGTTTCTGCAGCTCAGCCCCCTAGACATCCCAGGAGAGACAAATGCTTAAAAATGAACCTGGATCATCTCCTTCGAACTGATCAACAGAATCGTCTCAAGCCTTAGAGACGGAAAGGATCTCCGACGCGCTGGCCGAAGGGAGCCACTTTCTGAGAGGTCGGAGGTCAGTGGAAAGTCATCGGTTCTGGAGCGGATCCTAGACTGTTTGTGGATTGGTCTCCTTTTGATGTGCGCTGTTCGTGCCAAGGGAAGGTTAGCTGGGAAGGCCGTTGTTTTAGCGTGGAAAAGAGGAGACTAAGCGGGGATAGGATAGAGGTCTATAAAATCATGAGTGGAGAAAGTGAATTAGGAAAAGTCGTTTATTTGTTCCCATAATATAAGAACCAGGGGCCACCAAATGAAATTAATGGGCAGCAGGTTTAAAACAAATAAAAGGAAGATCGTCGTCACCCAGCGCACAGTCAACTTGTGGAACTCCTTGCCGGAGGAGGTTATGAAGGCTAGGACTAGAACAGGGTTTAAAAGAGAACTAGATACATTCATGGAGGTTAGGTCTATCAATGACTATTAGCCAGGATGGGTAGGAATGGTGGCCCTAGCCTCTGTTTGTCTGGAAATGGGTGACAGGGTTGGGATCATGTGAGGGTTACCTGTTGTGATCCCTCCCTCTGGGGCACCTGGCCTTGGCCACTGTTGGCAGACAGGACACTGGGCTAGATGGGTCCCAGTGTGGTCCTTCGTATGTTCGTCTAATCGCCGTCTCTTCCGTTTCTCGTTAGCAGAAGAGATGGCCATCAGCATGCCGCGGATCACCGCCATGGCTGAGTCCCACCGCCGAGAGCTGGTGTCGGGTAAGTCCCTGCATGTTGGAGGCGAGGGGATGTGTGCAAAAGTGGTTAGCAACTCAGGAAAGAGGGGTCCCCAATTTGAGCCAACTCTCAAGGAGGCCTGAAAGCCCCGAGGAGAGCTGGGTTCATTTTTTCAGAGGAACTTTTTGTTTTAAGACAAACCCCACAGCCCAGCGACACCAAAGTGTGCTGCGAATCGGCGACTGTTGCGATCAACTAAAACCCGAAGGAGATTTGGCAAATCAAAGTATTGCAACCGCTTCCCAACTTTCCACTTCAGGGAGTTCTTTTTGTTTCAAAGGTTTCTGTTTTTTTAAGCAAACAAAGTGAGTCAGCAAAACAGTTTCAGGACAGTCAAAATCCAAACACAAGAGCTGGCCTTTGGTCAAAGCCTGACTAGCTCAGTCAATAGAGTATCCGACTTTTGAAAGGGATCTACAAGCTAAATAGGAGTCAACAGTGGGATGCTGTTGCGAAAAAAGCCAACGCGATTCTGGGAGGCATGAACAAGAGTGTGGTGAGCAAGTCAGGAGAAGTCATTCTTCCGCTCTACTCTGCGCTGGTTAGGCCTCAGTTGGAATATTGTGTCCAGTTCTGGGCATCGCATTTCAAGAAAGATGTGGAGAAATTGGAGACGGTCCAGAGAAGCGCAACAAGAATAATGAAAGGTCTAGAGAACATGAGCTATGACGGAAGACTGAAAGGATTGGGCTTGTTGGCTGTGTCTAGACTGGCCAGTTTTTCCAGAAAATCAGCCGCTTTCCCGGAAAAACTTGCCAGCTGTCTACACTGGCCGCTTGAATTTCCGCAAAAGCACTGACTTCCTACTGTAAGAAATCAGTGCTGTTCGCGGAAATACTATGCTGCTCCCGTTCGGGCAAAAGTCCTTTGTGCAAAACTTTTGCGCAAAAGGGCCAGTGTAGACAGCTCAGATTTGTTTTGCGCAAAAAAGCCCCGATGGCGAAAATGGCAATCGGGGCTTTTTTGCGGAAAAGCGCATCTAGATTGGCACAGATGCTTTTCTGCAAAAAGTGCTTTTGCGGAAAAGCGTCCATGCCAATGTAGATGCTCTTTTCCGAAAATGATTTTAACGGAAAACTTTTCCGTTAAAAGCATTTCCGGAAAATCATGCCAGTGTCGACGTTGCCGTTTAGTTTGGAAAGGAGAAGACTGAGAGGGGACATGATAGCGGTTTTCAAATATCTAAAAGGGTGTCACAAGGAGGAGGGAGACAAATTGTTCTCCTTGGTCTCTGAGGATAAGACAAGAAGCAATGGGCTTAAACTGCAGCAAGGGAGGTTTAGGTTGGACATAAGGAAAAACTTCCTGTCATGGTGGTTAAACACTGGAATGAATTGCCTAGGGAGGCTGTGGAAACTCCATCACTGGAGATATTTAAGGGCAGGTTAGACAGACACCTGTCAGGGATGGTCTAGATCAGGGCTACTCAACTTTGGAAGCCCCGGGGTCCACAATGATACTCACAGCACACACCGAGGGCTGCAACTTAAGTGTGGTTGCACAGACATGCAAATAGTTTCTTTCCCACTGATGGGCATGAATACAAAGCACTTCCCACAATGCCCCTGCAGTCCCCACACCTCCTCCCCGGAGGCTAGAAATGCCGACACCCTGTACCCGTCTGTTCCAGCCAGCCCGTCCCCTTGTGTCGTTCATTGCTCACCCCGCCTGGGAGAGGCCTCACTGTTGCGCAGTGTGTGCCCAGTGGAGGCCACGTTCAAAGGATCCACCCACGGGCCACGTGTTGAGCCCCGTGTAACCCAAACCGCACCGTGGGCTGCAAACACACAAGCTGGGGGCCGCTCGCAGCCCGTGGGTCATGTGTTGACCCTGGTCTAGACGGTGCTTGGTCCTGCCATGAGGGCAGGGGACCGGACTCGATGACTTCTCGAGGCCCCTTCTGGTCCTAGTGTTTTATGTTTCTATGGAAAGAAATTGTTGCATTTGACCCCAAATGTATTGGGGTTTTTTTCAGCTTTTCGATTGCTCCAAAATAAAAAAAATAAATAAAAAAGCAGTACATCATTTTTGGCTTGACCCAAAACAGTGGTTTTATTCCCTTCAATTTTTTGGAATGGCAGGTGGACCAAAACCTTTGTTATTCAGCCAGCCGACCTCTGCCCACCCAGGTCCCGTTAAAGTGTATCTGGTTGTGCTTTGCCTCGTTGGTTCTCTGCTACTGGCTGCTAATGAGATTTTGTGCTTGGACCATTTGCTGATCCACAGTGAAGGCATTTGCTCAGTTGAATCACTCAGGCTGAACCCCAATACATTGAAAACCCCAATACATTTCCAAAATCCCAGAGGGAGTCCGGTGGCTTTAATGCCACAGTGATAATCTGGAGCCTTGAAAAAATGAGCTAAAAAACAGATAATGGGTTTGTGTCATTTTCCCTTTGCATCTTTAAGTCCCATCTACCTAAGGTGTCAAATTCATGTTGTGGAGATGACCTACTCCCCTGCCGAATCATGGAGCATATACTGGAGTCAATCCATGTCTCTCGCTGTGTCTGTGCAGTGCCTGGCACAACGGGGCCCTGATCTCAGCTGGGGCAGGGCCTGTCTCTCGCTGTGTCTGTGCAGCACCCAGCACAACGGGGCCCTGATCTCAGCTGGGGCAGGGACTGTCTCTCACTGTGTCTGTGCAGCGCCCGGCACAACGGGGCCCTGATCTCAGCTGGGGCAGGGCCTGTCTCTCGCTGTGTCTGTGCAGCGCCCGGCACAACGGGGCCTTGATCTCAGCTGGGGCAGGGACTGTGTTTCACTGTGCTACTGTAATATAATCTGCCCACTGGATAAGTATCTCATCAGAACTTAATCTTGTTCTTTTCCCTCCAACCAGCGGGCTTCCCGATTTCAAAGCCTGACTTGCTGTCCTGGATGGAACGAGGGGAAGAGCCGTGGGTCCCGGATCTCCAGGCCCCCGAGGAAAGGGAAATCCCAAGAAGCAGCAGCCCAGGTGAGCAGGAGGAAAGCGAAGGAGAAAATCATGTAAGAACGAAATATGTCGACTGTGAGATTTTGGGGGCATGGAACCACCTCTCGCTGTGTGTCTGGGCAGCGCCTGGCACAACGGGGTCCTGATCTCAGCTGGGGCAGGGTCTGTCTCTCGCTGTGTGTCTGGGCAGCGCCTGGCACAACGGGGCCCTGATCTCAGCTGGGGCAGGGTCTGTCTCTCGCTGTGTCTGTGCAGCGCCCGGCACAACGGGGCCCTGATCTCAGCTGGGGCAGGGTCTGTCTCTCGCTGTGTCTGTGCAGCGCCCGGCACAACGGGGCCCTGATCTCAGCTGGGGCAGGGCCTGTCTCTCGCTGTGTCTGTGCAGCGCCCGGCACAACAGGGTCCTGATCTCAGCTGGGGCAGGGACTGTCTCTCGCTGTGTCTGTGCAGCGCCCGGCACAATGGGGCCCTGATCTCAGCTGGGGCAGGGCCTGTCTCTCGCTGTGTCTGTGCAGCGCCCGGCACAACAGGGTCCTGATCTCAGCTGGGGCAGGGCCTGTCTCTCGCTGTGTCTGTGCAGCGCCCGGCACAACGGGGCCCTGATCTCAGCTGGGGCAGGGTCTGTCTCTCGCTGTGTCTGTGCAGCGCCCGGCACAACAGGGCCCTGATCTCAGCTAGGGCAGGGCCTGTCTCTCGCTGTGTCTGTGCAGTGCCTGGCACAACGGGGTCCTGATCTCAGCTGGGGCAGGGCCTGTCTCTCTGTGTGTCTGTGCAGTGCCCGGCACAACGGGGCCCTGATCTCAGCTGGGGCAGGGCCTGTCTCTCGCTGTGTCTGTGCAGCGCCCGGCCCAACGGGGCCCTGATCTCACTGTGTTTCCCTAGGATCCCCCGCATTACATGATCTCCCAGCACAAGGAAGAGTGGTGATCCCTGCTGCACCCTTAGGTTTAGCATCTTTTCATCCCTGTGGCGACCGGCTGCGGAGGGGAGTCCCTCCTTTCTCTTGGCTCACCTCCTGGATTCTCTTTCCCAGCAGGCGAAGCCTCTAGAAGCGAGGAAGAAGAGGAGGAAGAGGAAGAAGAGGAGGAGGAGGAGGAAGACGAGGAGCAGCCACAGGGATCTCCCGGGAAAACAGAGCTGCCAGGGACATCCCCGGAGGAAAAGGAGGTTGAGAGTCCCAGCCCCGGGCCAGAGGGGAAACTCGAGATCCTGGAGGGGAAAACCCCAGAGAAACCCGCAGGCCAGACCGGAAACCTGAAGCCGCCGCCGGCTCCCGCGGGGGCCGACAAAGTGTTCCACTGCGCCGAGTGCGGGAAGACTTTCAGCCAGCGGTCCAACCTGATCCGGCACCAGCGCCTGCACGCCGCCGCCAAGCCCCACCCGTGCCCCGAGTGCGAGAAGAGCTTCAGCGAGCCGGCGGCCCTGGCCCGGCACCAGAAGTCCCACGCTGCCGGGAAGCCCTTCCGGTGCGGGGACTGCGGGAAGGGCTTCTCCTGGAGCTCCCACCTGGAGCGGCACCGGCGTGTCCACACCGGCGAGCGGCCCTACGCCTGCGAGGACTGCGGGAAGGGCTTCAGCGTCAGCTCCCACCTGGAGCGGCACCGGCGGGTCCACACGGGCGAGCGGCCCTACGCCTGCGAGGAGTGCGGGAAACGCTTCGCCGTCAGCTCCACCCTGGCCCAGCACCGCCGGGTCCACGCCGGCGACCGGCCCCACCGCTGCGGGGACTGCGGCAAGGCCTTTGGGCTGAGCGCCGCCCTGCTCGCCCACCAGCGCAAGCACCGGGGGGAGAAGCCGTTCCAGTGCCCCGAGTGCGGCAAGGCCTTCGGCTTCACCTCCCACCTGGAGCGGCACCGGCGCGTCCACACCGGCGAGCGGCCCTTCCAGTGCGACGACTGCGGCAAGCGCTTCAGCCGCAGCTCCCACCTCTACCGGCACCGGCGCGTCCACACCGGGGAGAAGCCGCGGAAATGCGCCGCCTGCGGGAAGAGCTACCACCTCAGCGCCGCCGCCTTGGCGGCGCCCGGCGGCAGCGGGAGGGACCCCACCAAATGTGCCGACTGTGGGCGCCGCCGCCCGCCCCCGCCACCGCCTCCTCCGCCGCCCGTGCCGGACCCCACCCCGGGCTGCGTGGACAAGCCCCACAAATGCCCCGAGTGCGGGAAGGGTTTTGGGCAGAGCTCCTCGCTGGTGAAGCACCAGCGGACCCACACGGGCGAGCGGCCCTTCCAGTGCGGCGAGTGCGGCAAACGCTTCGGCTGGTGCTCGGCCCTCATCAAGCACCGGCGCATCCACACCGGCGAGCGGCCCTACGCCTGCGGGGACTGCGGCAAGGCCTTCAGCGTCAGCTCCCACCTGGACCGGCACCAGCGGGTCCACGCCGGCGACCGGCCCCACCGCTGCGCCGAGTGCGGGAAAGGCTACGGCGAGCCGGCGGCCCTGGCCAAGCACCAGAAGTCCCACGCCGCCGGGAAGCCCTTCCAGTGCGGGGACTGCGGGAAGGGCTTCGCCTGGAGCTCCCACCTGGAGCGGCACCGGCGCGTCCACACCGGCGAGCGGCCCTACGCCTGCGGGGACTGCGGGAAGGGCTTCAGCGTCAGCTCCCACCTGGAGCGGCACCGGCGGGTCCACACGGGCGAGCGGCCCTACAAGTGCGAGGAGTGCGGGAAGGCCTTCGCCGTCAGCTCCACCCTGGCCCAGCACCAGCGGGTGCACTCCAGCGGCCGGCCCCACCGGTGCAAGGACTGCGGGAAGCGGTTCGCGGCGGGGGGCCAGCTGCTGGCCCACCAGCGGGCCCACCGGGGCGAGAAGCCCTACCCCTGCGGGGTCTGCGGCAAGAGCTTCGGCTTCGTCTCGCACCTGGAGCGGCACCGCCGCGTCCACACCGGCGAGAAGCCGTACATGTGCGCCGACTGCGGCAAGGCCTTCAGCCGCAGCTCCCACCGCAACCGCCACCAGCGCGCCCACGCCGCCGCCGCCGCCCAGGCCCGGCCCTTTAAGGGCGGGGCAGAGGGGGACAAAGGCTCCGCCCCCTCCAGCCCGGCCAAGCCACCCAGAGGCCCTGCTGCTGCCGCCGCTACCGCCGAGGCTGCCCTCTCCCTCCTGCCAGCCTGGTGGGGGGAAGGGGAAAGGAGGAGCAGCCACCCCCCGGCCTGGCCGGGGGAGGCCGCGACAGCAGCCGTGCCCTTCCCCCACGCGGCCGGGGGGCTGCGGGGATGGGGCATGAAAGCCTTCCCTGCCCCGGACATGGCTCCCGCCCCGTGGCGACTGGGGGATGGCGGCTCGGGCTGGGTGCCCGCCCTGCCGCAGGAAGCCTGGCCTCAGCTGCCACCCACTTCCTAACCCGCCGCTGGAGCGGTTTGCTTCGCTCCCCTCCCCAACACGGAGGGCCTCCTCTCTAGCCTGGTGGGTTCCCCAGGGCTGCTGCACCCTGCCGCTGTCCCGGCGCTCATCCAGCCGCCCCGCCGGGCAGGGATCTGGCCCAGCCGAGGAGAGAGTGTCTCCCACCGTGCACGCCCCCGCCCATCCCTGTCCCCCGGCCACCTCCCATGCAGCCCTTTAACTCGCCTGAGGGTGTGTCACCCAGCTCACCCCCTGAGCCAATGGGAACAGGAACCAGAGGGGAGGGGTGAGAATTAGCAGGGGAGGGGGGTGAATTAAGCATCTGGAGCCCAGAGGAGGAGGCGAGGCCCTCTTGTCGCTCAGACAGTCCGGGTGTCCATTGGACAGGCCCTGATGTCCAGGATTTTTAATCTGGGGGAGGGGAGAGGTGGCGCGGGGGTGGGGAAGAGGTGGAGAAGAGGGCAGGGCCTTAAGGAAAGAGGTTGGACAGGGTCTTGAAGGACGAGGCAGGACCCGGAGGCAGAGGCAACGAAGGGGCGGAGCCTTGGGGAAGAGGCGGACCAAGGGGCGGGGCTCAGCCTGGCAGGAAGGAAGATGCTCATCCCAGCGTTCCGTTGAGGGTCCCACTCACGTTGCTGCCCTGCGCCTGCGTTCCTTGTAAGCCGGGCATTTGTGCTGGGGAGGTTCCAGTGCCACCTGGCAGATTAGCAGAGCTGCACGCAGCAGGGGTTTGTGGTTTCGACAGGTGGTGCACATCCACACGGGCCTTGGTGCACAGAACAAAATGCATTCCCCGCACGGGTGGGAAAGATCGGCGGGGAACACTACCTTGCGTGTCACGTGTATACCGTTCCCCACCCCAATCCCGAGCGTCTCCTTTAAATGAGTCCCCGACAGCCTCCCAGCCTGAGCGGCGCATTTATGCTGTTCCCCCAACAGCATCCCTTGGCGTCACATTTGTGAATAATGAATTGAGTTATGGATTCAGGGGATGTTTCCTGGGAAAGTCCAGGATTTTCGCTGGCACCAACACTGACACATGAGCATGGGAGGCAGAGCCCAGCACTGGGGAAGGAAGGGAGACACGAAGCCCATTAGCATCATGAGTCAGGGGAGGGAGGCTGGAGGTGGGACACAGCACAGGTGAGAAGCTGAAAATATCTGGGGCAGCTAGTTGCTTCCCAATGCAGCTGCAGAAGGATTAAAGCGGGGGTGGGGAGGAAGGGGCATCTTCCCCGGGTTTCTCGAGGACAAACCTGACCTGATCTGACCTGACACTAGACCAGGTCGTATCAGAATCCAGGCCAGTGGCCTCCACTGAAGCTACAAACAGAAGTGGGGACAACAGAAATCCTGGCTGTCGCATCCCCACACATCCACTCGCACCAATGGGACAGAACTGGGATTGGAAACAGAGACTGTGCTGAAAGCTATTTCCTGTCTGGGGGAGCGACTGCCACAGCGAACATTAACAATATCCCGTAACTGGTTCCTTAACTCCCGCTCACCCCCAGATCCTGGGATTTCTTGGGGCTTGATCATTTGCTTTTAGAACTGGATTCATGTGTCTATCTCACCGGTTGCTTGCGATTTCCTTTTTAACTTATCAAGGGTCTTTGCGGTTTGGGGTGGCGGGGACCTAAGATCCGTCGCCTCGGATACTTTCCCTTGTAAATGCAGCCTCCTCGAACAGGATCAGTGCAGTCTGGGTGTATCATTTTATTTCCTGGTTTTCATTAGTTGTAATAAAATGCCACATTTCCAGCATTCCCAGAATCCCGAGTCCTCTGTTCTGGAGAAAAACCACCAGTCAAAATGAGCCTTAGGTGAGGTGTGGGGGGGGGTTCCCAAAAAGTCAAGATTGTGGATTCCTTGAGGCAGGAAGTGTCTGTCTTGTCTGTGTTTTGTACAGCACCAGCACAGCAGGGTCGTGCTCCACGACTGAGGCTCACAGACACTATGATAATACAAATAATCGATGGTATGAATTTGATTTCAGTTAGAGAAGGAGAAGAGTTGCACATGGAAAAATAAGTTCTTAATTCATTTGAGCTAAGCTTCTATTTTCACTCCTTCTTTTGGAAATTCAGAGTTAGGGTTGAGTTTTCTCCCCCATTTGGAGTTACTGAGATCAGAGTTAATTTTCTCCAGCAGAGGTGAACGTTAGGCGGTTTGCAGTTTCAGCGTGCAAAACATGATGCTTGACTCAAGTGATTCTCTGAGCCATGCAGATCTTTCACTATTCAGCTGCTTCTCATTAGTCTGTGCAATCGTTTTAAAGCTGTAGGGTTTTAATTGGCTGCCCTGGCTTTTCAACATGAAGGAGCAACATAGCTTGATGTTAACTCAGATACTTGCTTCCTACTGAGAATAGGGTACCATCTCCAACACCAGTGTAGGCATGAAGCATGTAAATCTGTATTTGTATGTATTTCCCTACAAATACTAACAGATTCATAGCTTCTGTGGCCTGACAGGTCCATGGTGATAATTTAATGTATGCCACAAGGCAGAGAATTCCCACAGAATAATTTTTAGAGCAGTGTTTCTCAACTAGTGGTACAAGTACCCTTAGGGCAGGGGAGTCCAAACTTTTTTCAAAGAGGGCCAGATTTGATTAAGTGAACATGCGTGAGGGCCGACCATTTTGTCTGACATTCTTTGAACCATTAAAATTAAATGCAAATTAACTATTTTATGCAAAGTTTATTGCAAACGGCATACTTTTCATTTCGTCACATGGATGACAAATCTAAACAGGTGTTAAATCACTCTGCCTTTCATATCTGAAGGCCAGATGAAAAAAAAAAAATCCAGGAAGCTGAAATATATGTCAGGAACATTGTAAAGTACATTACATATTATTGGTAATAAAGGTTGTCTGTCAACTTTTAAGTTCAAAAAATATGAACAGGAACATAACACCAAGTATACATGTTGTGTCCAAATATATTTATAACTGATTTAGACCAACTGACATTAACTGAGATTTTACAATGTATTCATCTCAATACATATGGATTCGTTGGGGGCCATAAAAGATAGATATTGCCAAATTACCTGTGGGGCCGTATTAAACCGGAACACAGGCTGCAATTGGCCCGCGGGCCGGACTTTGGACATGCCTGCCTTAGGGGGTACTCAAGATAAGTCTGGGGGGCACATTAACATCACTGAAATTTGGAGAAAACTGAATTTTTGTTGTAAGTTTTACAGCGTTTTATTATTTTTATACGTTTTACACCCAAAAATTTCATTGCCTGCCCGGCGACAATTAAGTTGTTTAAACAATTGTGTTTCAGTGGTAGAAAAAAAATGGTGTGTCTGAAAACTGTAGGTACTGGGGTACTTACAATTTTTCTAAAGGGGTACTTTATACAAAAAAGGTTGAGAAACACTGTTCTAGAACATAGATGGTAGAATAATTTAGGGGATTAATTTTGGGTCCTTCACTTTGTTTCCTACTAGTGCCCTCTATAAACATGAGGATACTCAGCCTGGGTGGCAAGGGGAGACTGAACCTGGGACATTTGTCTGGGTGGCAAGGGGAAACTGAACTTGCTGGTTTAATTTTGAGGGCGAGGGGGGGGAGAAATTGGTGAGCAGAAAACCTGACCGGAAGGAAAACTACTGAGGTTGGGCTAAAAAACAGCAAAGCGACGAGGAAACAGGACTAGACGCTGCTGTTTACGTGGGGGAGAACATGGAACGTTGGTGGGTGCGGACCTACGTGAAAACTGCTCGGATAAGGTCCGGCGGAGCACAGGCTGATTCGGTGGCGTCCGGCTCTGCGTTATATAAAGTCCCGGTGGGAGGGAGCGTGGGCCGAGTGAGGATGAGCGGACCAAGCGAAACGAGGCGGAATCTCCTGGCCACGGTGGGGGAGCGGCTGGTGGCTATTGGCCGAAGCGCGGCGGCGGCGGGACTCGAGCTGCTAGCGGCGCTGCGGGAGGAGGAAGCGGCGGTAGCGGGGGAACCCGGTAAGGCGCTGCAGACGGAGCACGTGGAAACGCGCGGGTCCTCACCGTTTAACACGGGATAGCGCCGAACCTGAAACCGGAGCGGGAAGGGGAAGGGTGCAGGGCGCAGCCCAGGTAATGGACGGGGCTTAGCGGAAAACGGGAGGCTCCTTGCGCGTTGGGAGTGTGGAGGAACTTGCATGGTCCAGATCGCTGTGGGCGATTCAAGGGGAACGTGGTGTGGTAGGTAGCTACTGGTTTTCTATGTGGAACTTGCATTCTTCTTCTCTTCAGGATAATTTTGACTTGCCCTGTTGGATTTGGGTTTTCTTCAGCACTTTCTCCCTTGGGTTTTTGGGGGCTACTTTGTGTTTGGGATCTGCTCTGAATCCTGGGGCTGGAAGAAACCTCAGGAAGTCAGCGAGTCAAGCCCCCTGCCCAAAGCAGGCCCAGCCCCAACTCAATCATCCCAGCCAGGGCGTTGTCAAGCTGACACTTAAACTCTAGAATGGAGATTTCACCACCTCCTGAGGGAACCTGCCCCAGAACTTCACCACCCTCCTAGTGCAATAGTCTTTTCCTAGGCCTCCCCCACTGCAACTTGAGACAGTTGCTCCTTGCTCTGTTTCTGATCCTTTTTCCCCCCTTTTAGTTTACTTTTGAGTGCCTGTAAAACAGAGAAGGGGAAACTTTTTTGGGTCAGAGACTGCTGACCCGCAGAAAAATCAGTCGGGGGCTGCACACAAGTGAGACGCGCCTTACTGAGAAGGAGAAAGACATTTCCCCTTGCACACCAGAGCCTACGGGGGCCTAGGCTAGTAGATCTTGTGTGCTCCAGCCTGGTGGGTAGTAGGGGGCTGGAGTACAAGTATGCACTCCCCAGTGTGAAGCCTTGGAGGCTGGATCCAGGCAAGCCGGGGGCTGCATCTGACCCCAGCACCTGAGGTTCCCCACCTCTGCTATAAAAGCTGTTTTTTTCCCCCCCCCCTGTTGTTTTGTAAAGAGAACCCCATATCTTTCTGCCCCTAGGAATTTGCTACCTTGGTGGTGTCGCATTATAGTACATTTTGGGCCCTAAATAAAAATTTATTCAATATATATATTCTGGGACTTATGGTTTTGAGCTGGGGGTTGGGGACCAAGAGCTGTTGTAGATTAGTATGGTTGGTGGTCAGGAGTTCAGTCTACTTTTGCTTTGTAGATGTTGGTTGGCTTGTTTATAACTACGGTATTTGGTGTTCTAAAACAGGCTTCTGATCTAAATGGGCCGTGAGTGACCCTACCTAGTATACAGAACTTTTTTTGTATGAAGAAAGTGAAGTTGTCTAGGAGAATGAGGAGACATTAGCAGCTCAACATCTAATCCTTGAGCATCATGAGATTTGCTCTGTAGTGGTTGCTTCTTAATGGCTTTGGCTGCTGTTATGAGTCTTGTTTTGATTGCTGTGGATTCTCTAACAAGTGTCTGTGTTTGAGTTTCCTTGTAGCCCCGGGATCTGTGAAACAGGAAGATGATAAAAGCAAGACAGAAGAGGAACCTATCCCAGTAACCACTCCTGCACTCAAGCAAAGGGAGCAGGTGTTTGCCTTGGAGGCTCCTTTTACCATGCAGCAGGACAGGAATCAAGAGACGGGCATGTTAGCAGTAGGTGCGAGCAGCAAACATCCTCCTCCCCTCCCCATCCCTGAAGCTTGTGCTGTTTAAAGGGGCTTAGATTAATTGAAGCAGGAAGAGAGAGTGCAGCTATTACTGTATGCTGAAAACAAAGTGAGAACCCTCCATCTGTATTCCAGTAGTCCTTAGAGTGTCTGATTAGGACCGTGATAGAAATGTAGCCGTGTTAGTCTGGGGTAGCTGAAGCAAAATGCAGGACAATGTAGCACTTTAAAGACTAACAAGATGGTTTATTAGATGATTAGGACCCTTTGCTAATTGCTGTATGAACAACAAAGATGGTTCCTGCTTTAAGATGCTTTCAAATTGTGTAGACAAGGTGGCTACGTCTACACTGGCACCCTTTTTCGGAAATGCTTAAAATGGAAAACTTTTCCATTATAAGCATTTTCGGAAAAAGCGCATCTACATTGGCAGGATGCTTTTCCGGAAAAGCACTTTCTGCGGAAAAGCGTCCGTGCTAATGTAGACACACTTTTCTGCAAAAAAGCCCCAATCGCCATTTTCGCGATTGGGGCTTTTTTGCAGAAAAGAAATCTGTGCTGTCTACACTGGCCCTCTTCCGGAACAGTTTTCTGGAAAAGGACTTTTTGCCTGAACGGGAGCAGCATAGTTTTTCCGGAAAAAAACACTGATGATTTTACATTAGATCGTCAGTGCTTTTCCGGAAATTCAAGGGGCCAGTGTAGACAGCTGGCAAGTTATTCCGGAAAAGCGGCTGATTTTCTGGAATAAGTGGCCAGTGTAGACACAGCCGGTGGGTACCTGGGTGAAAAGGGATGAGAAGAAGTGAGTATAAACTGATTATTATCCTCATGGGCCAGAACACCTTGCCAAACTACTTCTCCCCATGAAGCACTAGTTTTCTATCATTGGAGTCCTTTGCTGTGATGCACAGTGGGAAAAGTAGCTTGGCTTATAGAGGCAAATGGGAACATGAGAACTGCAGCACAATTCCCATGAGGCACAGGCAATATTTCTAAATCAAAACAGCTTGGTTCTTTATTAGTCAAAATCTTGAAGGAGGGAAGAGTCCATTTTCCAATGAGCTCTATAAGTGTCTTTTCTTTTAGAGAGCAGTAACTTATTTTTGGCATGGAGGAGAATTTGTTCTATTAGAGGTGTGTGTTCTTTCTTTTGTTTAGAAACCATTGTGAAAAACCAGGAGGTGATGAGGTCGTTGATGGCGGAGCTGGTGAAAAGCATGGGTGCTGTGGAACGCAGGATCCGCAACATAGAACAAGAGATGGGGCTGATCACTAAATTCACCCAGGAGCTAAATGAATTGGGTGAAGACAGCTGGACTTGAAAGTGCTCACGACTTGCTTTGGGTCAGGCACAAAACTAACTGTCCTGTTCCACATTTCACAATAGTCAGTCTCTGATACAATATTTCTTCATTGACTCTTCAGTCCTGTTTGGGATGGGGTTTTGTGATGCTTCTAGGGCAGTTAACCATCCAACTACCATTTAGATAATATGGGAGTGAAGCAGTAAAGAGTTTTTTTGTTTGTTTGTTTTTTTTCAAAAGCACTTACCTTCTACAGATCTGTTGATTCCTTTCTATAAGCCACGTGCAGGTTTCAGAAACTCCAGTCTCCACAAGCATGTAGTCTTTAAGCTGTAGAGCTTTGCAGTTGGCTGCTACTACTTTCCCCTAGTTGCCAAGATGTTAGACAGGTTCCCTAACACCTCTTGTCTGCAATGCAAAGCCATTCCTAACTGGGTAGATTATTCTTCCCCTCACACTGGTATCCACTGGTCTGGTCTCTTGGAATGCTGCCTTTATCCTGATGCATAATTTATAAAAGACGGGCTGCATTAAAAGAACAAATACACTTTTCATCAAATGCTGGTTTTGGTTGCATTTGTAATAAGGAACCCTTTAGTCTCATCAGTAACAACACTAGAAATTTGGGCATGTTCCATCTCCGTCCAGCACTTTCATATTTGCCTAAAGATTTCTATAGAGGGATCACTGAACATAAAGCACAGACTCTTTAAATCTTTATTTGATTGGGGGCTCTGTAGGGGTTTGTGTTCAGGCTTGGAAGGCTGATACTCCTGAAAGGTTTATGGAGGTGAAATATTCAACTTTTGGATTGAAAGAATGCCACTTATTCCTCTGTTTTGACAGTAAATTAGTTTGAACAGCTTTGCATATAGCAGTGTAATATTCTTTTACTGCTACTACATGTTCTACTCTGTATTTCCCCTAAAATCTATACTGTCTGGTAACCAACTCTGCATGTATTTCCACTAATATTTACACTTCCTGATAACTAGCATTTGACTGGCTAAAATTCCTTGGTCAATCACTGCTTTGGGGAATTTGTGAAACATGCTAATCCACTGTTAGGTCAATGACAGAAAGAGTTAGTTAATTTAAAACAATAAAATGTATGTGAAAGACTGCTTTATCAGTAATCCATATTGAATGAGGTCTAGTGACACAGATCAGCTGGTGTAAATTTATGTGGCTTAATATATAGCTCTTGTACTAGCTGAAAGAGCTTTACTAGTATCTTAAGAATGCATACTTTAAAAAAAAAAAACTGACTTGGTTCAGACCAAAGCCCCAAGTTTCTGCTTTCTCTAAGAGAAAGTTTGGGATGTGTGAATCTGAAAGGGGCCTGAAGTGTTCTTGCCTGTCAGAGAAGTCTGCAGTCTTCTAGCTATCTGAATGTATTTATTCCCATTCTGATGCTTTTTGGACAGAAAGCGATCTTTGTTTCACATGTGCAAAACTCAACTGGATTAAGAGAACATTCACTGCACCATGATAGATGTTCAACCGATGGAAAAAATGGAATCATTTGTGATTTCTCTTGTGTGCTTCATATCTGCAAAATAGGTTCTTCTGCTCTGCAGTTTCTACAAGCAGGTAGTAATCCCACTGCCATTGAGTGGGGAAGAGTTTGGGTAGAAATAATGACAGCAATTGGTGTATGTGACACTTAAGATCTTTCCTGCTTGAAAGCGAAGGTGGGAGCTGTTCATGTGTGTGAATTTAAACCAATATAGTTAAATTGATTAAATCCATGGTGGAGATTTTTACTCCAGAATAAGTGTCTTCTCTAGCAGCTACGTTGGTATCATTACATTGGTGTAACTTCCTTTCCAGACAAACCTTAAGGCTAAAAGTCCTGCTAATCATACCTGCTGAAAATTGCTTTTTAAAAAAAGTGGAAGGCTACACAGCAATGAAAACTGCATGAGTCCATGTTGGCTGGCATGGGTATTCAACTGCAGTGTAGACGTACCCAGAGAAGACAAGGGATGGGAAGAGAATTAGGGCAAAATCTGATGGTGGGTGGGATTAGTGATGCAGTGAGCCCCTGTCTCAGGAAACGGCTCTTGCTAAGGGAGGGAGCCAAGAACACTTTGGCTGCGTCTAGACTGGCATGATTTTGTGGGAATACTTTTAAAGGAAAAGTTTTTGTTAAAAGTATTTTTGCAAAAGCGCATCTAGATTGACACAGATGCTTTTGCGCAAAAGCATCCGTGGCCAGTCTAGACACGATTTTTTGCACAAGACAGCCCCGATCGCCATTTTAGCCATAGGGATTTTTTTGCCCAAAACAGTTCTTCCCTGTCTACACTGGCCCTTGTGCGCAAGTATTCTTGCACAAGAGGGCTTTTTCCCGAGCGGGAGCATGAAAGTATTTGCACAAGATGCACTGATTATTTTTTTTTTAACACTACCAAGTCAGTGCTCTTGTGCTAATTCAAGCAGCCAGTGTAGACAGCTGGCAAGTTTTTGTGCAAAAGCAGTGGCTTTTGTGCAAAATCTTGCCAGTCTAGATGCAGCCCTTCAGTTTGCCTGAAAGGGAATGAAATATTAAGTACAGGCAGTCCCCGGGTTACATGGATCCGACTTACATCGGATCCCTACTTACAAACGGGGTGAGGCAACCCCGCACTAGCTGCTTCCCCCCAGCAGATCAGGGAGACGCGGAGCTAGCGCCCCCGCCCAGCAGATCAGGGAGACGCGAAGCTAGAGGCCCCCCCCCCCCAGCAGACCAGGGAGACGCAGAGTGGCTTTTCTCAGCAGACACTTCAGCTTGAGAATAAAGGACTGAGGGAAGTGAGGGGTGGGAGAATAAAACTGAGCTCTGGAGAAATGTTTGGCTAGAGTTTCCCCTACAATATGTACCAGTTCCGACTTACATACAAATTCAACTTAAGAACAAACCTATAGTCCCTATCTTGTACGTAACCCGGGGACTGCCTGTATTCAATTTCAGTGGGGCAGCAGTTCTTGGAGCAGAACTGGACATAATGTAGTATCATGGGATGAATCGTGCTGGGGGGGCAGAGGGAGCCAAGGTTTGGGGAGAGGTGTTTTCTCTCCGTTGCTCAGCATGAAAGGTCTGAGCAACCAGGCCAGTCACAAATCAGGAGAGGTGGCCTGCTGCTATATTGGGTCCCACCCACTGGGGCTGAATATTCTTATTCCAGCCATCAGGGCAAAGACCACATGGAGTCTCTGAATTGTAATGAGTCCAACCGGGTAAAAAAAAATGGTGGGGAAAGCTTTCTGTGTGAAAAATGCCACTCCACTAACCTCAAACTGTTTTGCAAATTTGTTTCAACTGCCTCCTTCCAGAAAGCCAAACTATTTCGTATTTCCAAATCTAAATCTTGCTTTAGGTTTTGAAATGTTCTTCCTAACTAAAAAACGTTTAAACCACTCAAAATCCTAACGAAATATTTTGTCATGCAAGCAAATCTCAACTTGAAACGATCTTTATTTTCAACTTCCACCTCCCCCAAACATTTGTTTTGTGGGCAACTCACCATGATTTTTTTTTCCCCTCTTTGAATTGCCACCTAACTGAAAAAGCCCTTACTTCCCCAGGTCTAGGATTAAGTGCTATGCTCCAAGCAAAGCTTTTCCAGTAATGGGATGGCCATTAACAAGGTTTCTTGTGCAGATGGATCCGCCGATGCTTGATGAGGGTAGAGCTGTCTCCAAAGTTTCTCCCGCAATCAGGGCAGTGAAAGGGTCTCTCCCCCGAGTGGGTTCTCCAATGCTGAGCCAGGTGTGAGTTCTGATTGAAACTTTTCCCACACGCGGGGCATTTATAGGGTCGCTCTCCTGTGTGAGTCCGGTGATGGGTGGTCAGGGACGAGCGAGTTGTGAAGCCCTTCCCGCAGTCAGCACATGTATAGGGTCTCTCCCCAGTGTGGACTCGGCAGTGCTGGACCAAATGGGACCTCACAGCAAATCCTTTCCC
Organism: Pelodiscus sinensis; assembly: GCF_049634645.1. Lineage (NCBI taxonomy): Eukaryota > Metazoa > Chordata > Testudines > Trionychidae > Pelodiscus > Pelodiscus sinensis. The sequence continues at coordinate 11,134,552 of NC_134742.1, forward strand.
ACATTCGGCACATTTGTAGGGGCGCTCACCTGTGTGAGTCCGGCTGTGCTGAGAGAGATGAGCACTGCGGGAAAATCCTTTGCCACACTCGTGGCATTTGTAGGGTTTCTGGCCCCGGTGGGTGCTCCAGGAGGTGCTCCAGGAGGTTGGAGCTGACGTTGAAGCTTTTCCCACAATCGGGGCACTTGTAGGGCTGCTCCCCTTTGTGCAGCCGCTGGTGGGCAATCAGGGCAGAGCTTTCATTGAAACTCCTCCCGCACTCAGTGCATTTGTAGGGTTTCTGCCCCGTGTGGATCCTCTGATGTTTAATGAGGTTGGAGCTGACGTTAAAGCTTTTCCCACACTCGCTGCATTTATAGGGTCTCTCCCCAGAGTGGATCCGCTGATGCACTACCAGGACTGAGCTTACCCGGAAGCTCTTCCCGCATTCGGGGCATTTGTAGGGGCGCTCGCCCGTATGGCTCCTCTGATGGGCCACCAGCCGGGAGCTGACCCCAAAGCCTTTCCCGCAGTCGGCGCAGCGGTAGGGTTCTGCTCCCGAGTGGGTGCCCCGGTGCTGGGTCAGGTGAGCGAGCTGCGTGAAGCCTCTCCCGCAGTCAGGGCATAGGTAGGGACGCTCCCCAGTGTGGATCCTCAGGTGAGTGCTGAGTGTCGAGCTCCGGTTGAAGCTTTTCCCACAATCTGGACACTGGTGGCATTTCTCTCCCTTGCGGGCACTCTGAATGAATCCTTCCATGGACCCATTCCCTTCCCCCTTTCTCTGCTGCAGCCAGAGTTGCTTTACATCACCCTGGGGGAAAGATTTTTCCTCTCTCTCCCCTGGAAGTTTTCCTCCTTTGTCTTTCTCCCACCCACCCTGACTTGTACTGGCTTTTCTCAGGCCCATGTTCCCCTCGGCTTCTGTGGACTCCCAGCTCCCTTGCAATGGATTTGTCTCCTCGCCCCTTGCCATCCCTGAAATCGGGACAGAATCCAAATAGGAGACGTTCCTCCCAGTTGGGGGAGGAAGAGGACAAAACAAACCAACTACTGTGTGGGAATCTCTGCAGGTTAGGTTAGTGGGCAATCTGCGGACCGTTGGGGTTCCACCTTTGGGCCAGGTGTAACCACCACCAGGTGGATTTGAACCTGGCACCTCTGAAGCTTAGCATAGGAGTCTCTACCCTCTGAGCTAAAAGCCAGCTCTTTTTCAGCCCATGCTGTCGGTGTCTCTTGATCTTAGCTGTTGCTGTGGTCTAGGTGCCACTGCATGGGACAGTGAACCACGCTAGGTGTGTGGGTTACACGTGCACCCCCTCTCTGCCCTGCTACCCCATGCCTGTCACTGGAGCCTCACACTTACCCCTTCCTTTCCATCCCAGCACTCTCGGAGCACTGTAAATCAGCTGATTTGAGCTTCCCCCTTCCTCTCACCAATTCACAGTGCTCCCAAAAGTTCTGGGAGGGAGGAGGAGTAGATCAGTGTGGGGGCCCTAGTGCAAGAGTCTTGAGGGAAGGGGGCAGAAAGGGAGTGTACACACCCCAGCTGGAACCCCAGTAGGCCACAGCTTGGCCCCCACTTTCAGCCCACTGAGACAGAGGGCCACTCATGCCTCACTCACCAGTCTTGCTTTCCCTTCCCTGGGTTAGATGGTCCCTTCTGGCTTTACAATCTATTACGCTAGGACCATGTCTGGGGAACCTGGACAAAATCCCCTTCAAGTCCTTCACCGGTGGGAAGAGAGGAGCAGAGCCACCTTGTTGTCCCTGCCCATGTCACCGGGCTGAGCGAGGGTTGGGAGCTGCTTGCTGGCGGAAAGGGCAAAAAGCCCCAGGCCAACCTACCCTGAGAACAGGATGCATGAACGGCCTGACCTGGGAGAGCACAAGGCAAAGCCCAGCATTGGCCTCTTCTCCCTGATTGTCTCTGAGCTGGTTTCACTGGTTCTTCACTTGGGTGGGTGCCTCTTCTGGAGATCCAGCTCCTATGGTTCTTCCCCTGTGTCCAGACAGATCAGGTCAGGGAGAAGGGATCCTGCTCAGGAGAAAGAGAACAGGAGAGATCAGGCTTGGTTACAGGTTCCCTGGGCTCCCATAAAAGACGCAGGATATGCAGCACTGCCCCTATGTTTGCCAGAAGGGAAGCAGAGGGGCGACGCTCTTTAGCAAAGCTCCCCTTTGAAGGCTGATGTGCAAGGAACAGGCCCGCTACGGGATTCAGGGATCTGGTGAGTCAGCCCAGCACGAGGATTAAATCTCCAGACCCACTAGAGATCCACTGCTCTCCCTGAGAATGACCTCTGGAAAAACCAGAGGTCAGAAATCGGGTGAGCTAACAGGTTAAAATGGTGGTGAAAATGCAATAACTCCGCTTTTTGCTGGCAGTTTTTTAGCAGTTCAAATTGCACCCAGGCTCACCTATTGGCTGTAGGAGCAGGCTGCTCCCTGTTTCTGTTAGCTTGTTTCCTCTTCCTATGGGGGTATGTTTCATAGAGTCACAGACACTAGAACGGGAAGGGACCTCGAAAGGTCATTGAGTCCAGTCCCCTGCCCTCACGGCAGGACCCAGCACCGTCTAGACCAAGCATGTCAAACCTGCGGCCCAATGGAATTTTTTTGTGACCCGCGACTACATGTTTATAAAGTATCTAAGTTACTGCCTGGTTACACTGTTTATAAAGTAGGCATAGGGCCCATGGCCCTTCCAAGAAAAATCTCTCAAGTTGCACATGCGCATGGGACGTAAGCTGCTATTAAGCACCCAAAAGATCAAGCTTAAGTGATGTCAAGGATCAGAGGGGCAGCCGTGTTTAGTCTGGGTCTGCAAAAGCGACAAGGAGTCCTGTAGCACCTTATAGCCTAACAGACGTATTGGAGCATACGATTTCGTGGGCAAAGACCCACTTCGTCAGATGTGATGAAGTGATGTGATAAGCGATGAACATTTACCAGCTGTAATTAGAGTAGTATTGGTTCAAAATAGCAAACCAAATCTTGAAAAACCGGTATCACAAAAGTGGTGTTAGCTCTCTAGAAAGAATCCTCGAGATTGAAATGCTGCAGGTTTTAATTTGAAATTTTCACGCTTATATTTTATTCTTATGCTACTGTTGTATTTGATTCTCAATAGTGAATAATAAAAAAATTTGATTTAATATTTTGCTTTTTATTTATTTATTCCCAAATAAAATCACAAAACATATGATATTACTTTTATATCAGAAAATATGTCCATTTTTTGCAATCGCATGAATAATTATATGTTTATGCAAAATCTCAAACTTACAAAGTATCTCAAATTTTCACAGAAGCCTGTTCTATTTGAATAACCACGATCTATACTTGTTTTTATTTCAACAAAGCAAGTAATAATCATATAAAAATAATTTAAAAGTACCTTACATTTATATTTAAATTAAAAATTATTATATATGAGCAAATAACAAATTTACACACCAAGTTATTGTATTATATTCAAACAAAACCTGAAAAAAATTATAAATATACCTTAAAACATAATCTATCATAAATAACTACGACTTTCCAATAGAAGTACATTTTCTTTGGTGGCCCTAAAACCTATCAGTTTTCATTTGTGTGGCTCTCAATAGGCTTCGAGTTCGATATGCCTGGTCTACACTACCCCTGATATATGTGTCTCTAACCTGCTCTTAAATATCTCCAGAGGTGGAGATTCCACATCCTCTGTAGGCAACTTATTCCAGTGTTTAACCACCCTGACAGTTAGGAACTTTTTCCTAATGTCCAACCTAAACCTCCCTTGCTGCAGTTTAAGCCCATTGCTTCTTGTCCTATCCTCAGAGACCAAGAAAAACAATATTTCTCACTCTTCCTTGTGACACCCTTTTAGATACCTGAAAACCACTAGCATGTCCCCTTTCAGTCTTCTCTTTTCCAAACTAAACAAGCCCAATTCTTTCACCCTTCCTTCATAGCTCATGTTCTCTAGACCTTTAATCATTCTTGTTGCTCTTCTCTGGACCTCCTCCAATTTCTCCACATCTTTCTTGAAATGTGGTGCCCAGAACTGGACACAATACTCAAACTAAGGCCTAATTAACACAGTCCTAGAATCATAGAGCTGGAAGAGACCTCAGGAGGTCCTCAAGTCCAGCCCCCTGCCCAATGATTTCTTGTGTCTTGCTCACAACACTCCTGTTAATGCATCCCAGAATCAGCTTTGCTTTTTTTGTAACAGCTATTTTTAACTAGGTTCGAACCTGACTTCCCTTTTGTGTCCTTTTAACCCACAAGTATCACACAGGATACGTCTACACTGCAGCACTATTTTGAAATAACTAGTGCCATTCTTAAATAACTTAGTCCACGTCTACACAGCAGGCAGTTATTCTGAAATAGTGTCAAAATACTGTCAAGCTGGAGGACTTCTTCCTCTGACTCCTATAACCCACAGGCTATGTCTAGACTGGCCAGTTTTTCCAGAAAATCAACTGCTTTTCCGGAAAAACTTTCCAGCTGTCTACACTGGCCCCTTGAATTTCCACAAAAGCACTGACTTCCTACTGTAAGAAATCAGTGCTTTTTGCGGAAATACTATGCTGCTCCCGTTCGGGCAAAAGTCCCTTTTGCGCAAAACTTTTGCGCAAAAGGGCCAGTGTAGACAGCTCAGATTTGTTTTGCACAAAAAAGCCCCGATCGTGAAAATGGCGATTGGGGCTTTTTTGTGCAAAATCGCATCTAGATTGGCCACGGACGCTTTTCCCCAAAAAGTGCTTTTGCGGAAAAGTGTCCGCGCCAATCTAGACGCTCCGTTCCGAAAATGCTTTTAACGGAAAACTTTTCTGTTAAAAGCATTTCCGGAAAATCATGCCAGTCTAGACGTAGCCGCGTTGTATGAGGAATAAGGGAAGTCGGAGGAAGAGTGCTCAATTTCGAAATAAGTGCTGTGTAGATGCTCCCAATTTCGAAATAAGCTATTTCAAAATAAGCGACGCAATTGACGTAGCTCAATTAGCATTGCTTATTTCGAGTTAAGCCCTGCAGTGAAGAAACACCCACAGCAACAGAGAAGTTATTGGGATTTTCAGGTCATTTGAAATTGCGAGTGACTCTAAATGAAGAACACAACTCTGTCTTGCCTTGAAAACCTACCCTCAGTTCCTCATTTTCGTTCATCTGAAGAAGTGGGCTGTGTCCATGAAAGCTCGTGATACCATCGACATGTTTTGTTAGTCTCTCAGGTGCTGCAGGACTATTTGTTGTTTTTTAAGTTCTCTCAGTTCCCCGCGGTGTTAAAAGGATTTGCCCACCCAACACGGGAGTACAGCACAGTTTGCTTCTCCTCCGTGCGCTCTGTTCATACCAGCCAGCTTCAATGGAATCACTCCAAGGCTTGGCCTCTACTTAAGAGTTATCTTGGCATGGCTATGCCAGGCAAGGGTGTGAAAAAAACCCTGTGCCAGCCTAACCTCCTGTGTAGACACAGTGGAAGAATCCTTCCAAGGCCGTAACCCAAGAGGTGATGTTCCTACACTGATGCAACCCCCCTTTTTCGTGTGGTTGTGTCTACACTACAGGGTTATGCCTGCTTAGCTCTATCAATGTAGTCTGGACATCTCCCCAATAGACAGCTGTGCCGATGAGGTCCAGCCTGCGTATACTTCTCTATAGTAGAGGGTTTTTTGGGGGGGGAGGGTTCCCCCCTTTAACCCAGAATTAATTGGTAATTAGCACAACATCATGAACACAGTTGTAACGTTGTTCTGGTTACTTAGCGGCACTGGTACTCAGCCCTGGTACAAATGAAGCACTGACTGGCCCATTCCCATGGCTCTTTGCTCGCAGGACCGGGAGTGTCGGTCGGTGACGGCTGCAGAGACGGGGAACCCCTTCCCAGCCAGCCCTTCCTGTCTCTCCATCACCTGCAGACTCTGGCATCACCCCCAGCCACTGCAGAAAGTCCCCCTGGGCCAGGCCCAGAGGGAGCTTGGATGAAAGTCTCCGCTTGGCTCACACCCCACTGAAGCTGCAACTGCTCCGGCTGGTGGATCTGCAGCTGCATCCGTCTCCTCCAGGAAACACGAGCTGAGCGGAGGAGAAAGAGAGACAAGGAGCGAGGAAGCTGCCTCCCCTCAGCATAGCCAGAGCCCTCTGGTGGGGACTGCTTTGGAGCCAGGCAGCTCTCCGCTTTTCCAGGCCACTGGGTCCCTTTGAGGAGGTAGATTTGTCTCGTGTACCCCCCCAGGTTTCCCCTTGCTCTACAACCGCTTGCGGACAAAATCAGACCTAAAACCACAAACTGTCTCAGCCACCGGGACTGACCAATGGCTGCATTTCTCATTGCTACCACAGCGGTATCCAAAAACTCAACTGGCGTACAGGCTGAACCTCTCTCGTCTGGCGCTCTCAGGCCGGCAATATCCGTGGTCCGGCATGATGTGAGTGAGCCGGATGTCCATTTATCATGGGCGGGGCTTGACAATCTATGTAATCTACTCACCCGTGGCAAGTAGATTACATCCCGGAAGAGCCGGGTTCAGACGATCTGCGCATGTGCAGAACGCTGGACAGCACAGCTGGCGAGCAGGGCTCACCGTGGCTCGGTGAGCCCTGATCATGGGTGTGGCCAAGTTTCCTCCTGTGGTCCAACAAATACGAACATAAGAGGGGCCACACTGGGTCAGAGTAACGGTCCATCCAGCCCAGTATCCTGTCTGGAGAGAGTGGCCAATACCAGATGCCCCAGACGGAGGGGAAACGTCAGGCAATCCTCACGTGTTCCCTCCCCTGTCACCCCCCTCCAGAGAAACAGAGGCCAAAACCACCATTCCTACCTACCCTGGCTATAGCTGCTGATGGACCTCACCTCCATGAATCTATTTAGCTCCTTTTTGAACCCTGTTAAAATTCTAGCCTTAACCGCATCCTCTGGCAAGGAGTTCCACAGGTTGACTATGCGATGAGTGAAGAAAAACTTCCTTTGGTGTCTGGTTTTTCACCCAGGCAGTCCAGTAATTGCGTCTTCTCTCTGGTTAAAAAAAAAAACAGAAAATACTGGACATATAAAACGTCCGGTATTTTATGTTTTTCTCAGACGGAAGACTGCTGGGGACATTTTTCTCCTGCCGCGTTTAAAGGTGCAGTGTGTGGGGGGGCAAATCTAGGCAAGTGGAGGGCTGGATCTGGCCCCCAGGCCTTAGATTCCCCACCCTTGGTGTAAAACTAGGGCATCTGGTCACCCCTAGGAGGCACTAGGGAAGAGGGGATCCCCGGCATCTCCCCACTAGAGGGCTCTTGGGTACAGCTCAAAGCTTAAGTTCCTGCTACTCCCTGTCTGGGTCAGGAGTTTCCTGCTGCGATTATCAAATGTTTCAACTTCCTGGCTTGGACTGGCAGAGTGGAGAAATCGCAGCAGCAGCTGTCTCTGTCCGGGCTCAGCTGAGCAGGGGAAACTGGGCTCCCAAGGCAGCCCCGGATCCACCAGCGCCTGCAGGTGATGGGGAGAGAGGTGGGGAGTGGGGGAGGCTGGGGACCGGCAGGAAAGTGCGTCTGCACAAACCCATCTCTGCTTCCTCCCCATCCTCCATGATCCCAGAGCTGCTGCCTCCTCCCTGGCCCGCTAGCGAGGGCCAACGCCCCCATGGGGCATGGGGCCGGGAGCAGAAGGGGAGCAAAAGGGAGACAGGGCAGCAGGAGCCAAGAGTGGGGAGGGGGTTCCCAGGTGCCCAGCCCACCCAGATCTGCTCCCTGTGGCATCCCTGGTCCCGATGGATTTTCCCAGGGATGGGGTCGCCGGGTGCCCAGTTTTCCACCCGAATGCCTGGCCAAAAAGGAACCCTTTGGCGGTGCCTCAAAGTCTGCCTGGGGGCTCACTCCTGCCCTGGTTCCTCAGGGCTCCTGGAGAGGCTGCCGGGTCGGAGGTGGCCACTTCCTGAGAGCCTACGGGACCCTGCACCCTCAGCCCGGAGCCCTCCAAGCCCCTCATCCCGGCCCCGCCCCCCAGAGCCCACGCCCTGCTCCGGTCTGGAACCCCCTTCCAAACCCCTCATCCCGGCCCCGCCCCCCAGAGCCCACGCCCTGCCCCGGTCTGGAACCCCCTTCCGAACCCCTCATCCCGGCCCCGCCCCCCAGAGCCCACGCCCTGCCCCGGTCTGGAACCCCCTTCCGAACCCCTCATCCCGGCCCCGCCCTCCAGAGCCCACGCCCTGCCCCGGTCTGGAACCCCCTTCCAAACCCCTCATCCCGGCCCCGCCCCCCAGAGCCCACGCCCTGCCCCGGTCTGGAACCCCCTTCTGAACCCCTCATCCCAGCCCCACCCCCCAGAGCCCACGCCCTGCCCCGGTCTGGAACCCCCTTCTGAACCCTTCATCCCGGCCCCGCCCCCCAGAGCCCACGCCCTGGCCCAGTCTGGAACCCCCTTCTGAACCCCTCATCCCGGCCCCGCCCTCCAGAGCCCACGTCCTGCCCCGGTCTGGAACCCCCTTCTGAACCCCTCATCCCAGCCCCACCCCCCAGAGCCCACGCCCTGCCCCGGTCTGGAACCCCCTTCCAAACCCCTCATCCCGGCCCCGCCCCCCAGAGCCCACGCCCTGCCCCGGTCTGGAACCCCTTTCTGAACCCCTCATCCCAGCCCCACCCCCCAGAGCCCATGCCCTGGAACCCCCTTCCAAACCCCTGATCCTGGCCCCGCCCCCCAGAGCCCACGCCCTGCCCCGGTCTGGAACCCCCTTCCAAGCCCCTCATCCCAGCCCCGCCCTCCAGATCCCATGCCCTGCCCCGGTCTGGAACCCCCTTCCAAGCCCCTCATCCCAGCCCCGCCCCCCAGAGCCCACACCCTGCCCTGCCCTGCCCTGCCCCGGTCTGGAACCCTCTTCCAAGCTCCTCATCCCGGCCCCGCCCCCCCAGAGCCCACGCCCTGCCCCGGTCTGGAACCCCCTTCCAAGCCCCTCATCCCGGCCCCGCCCCCCAGAGCCCACGCCCTGCTCCGGTCTGGAACCCCCTTCCAAGCCCCTCATCCCGGCCCCGCCCCCCAGAGCCCACGCCCTGCCCCGGTCTTGAACCCCCTTCCAAACCCCTCATCCCGGCCCCGCCCCCCAGAGCCCACGCCCTGCCCCGGTCTGGAACCCCCTTCCAAGCCCCTCATCCCGGCCCCGCCCCCCAGAGCCCACGCCCTGCTCCGGTCTGGAACCCCCTTCCAAGCCCCTCATCCCGGCCCCGCCCCCCAGAGCCCACGCCCTGCCCCGGTCTTGAACCCCCTTCCAAACCCCTCATCCCGGCCCCGCCCCCCAGAGCCCACGCCCTGCCCCGGTCTGGAACCCCCTTCCAAACCCCTCATCCCGGCCCCGCCCCCCAGAGCCCACGCCCTGCCCCGGTCTGGAACCCCCTTCCAAGCCCCTCATCCCAGCCCCGCCCTCCAGAGCCCACGCCCTGCCCCGGTCTGGAACCCTCTTCCAAGCTCCTCATCCCGGCCCCGCCCCCCAGAGCCCACGCTCTGCTCCGGTCTGGAACCCCCTTCCAAGCCCCTCATCCCGGCCCCGCCCCCCAGAGCCCACGCCCAGCCCCGGTCTGGAACCCCCTTCCAAACCCCTCATCCCTAGCCCCACCTCAGAGCCCGCTCCCCTAGCCAGAGCCTTCCTGCTCCCCCACGCCTCAATCCCGTTCCCCAGCCAGCTCCAGTTCTGTCCCTCTGCTCCTCGGGGTTGGGGGGACTGGAACCCACCACCCTGCGCCCCCAGTCAGAGCCTTCCCCCCTCCACACTCCCCCAACCCCTTCCCCAGTGTGGTGAAATTGGGGGAGGGTGGGGGAGAAGGCATGACGGAGGGAGGGGGACAGAGAGCGCGGTGAGGGGAGCATGGCTGGGGAGAGGGGACAGGGATGTTCCGTTGGGTGCGATCGAAACTCGGTAACGCTCGAAGGCACAAAGAGGACAAACCAGTTTTGCTTCTGGTTAGTTACGGCTGCCAGGAAAAGGAAACCCTTGAAAGTCACCCCCTCGGAATCTACTCAAGCAGGGGCTTGTGGAGAAAGGCAGGGTTAGGTTGAAACGGGGAAACCCGTTGTTCAGCAGGTTCTGTCTAGACCAGTGAATTTAGTCTGGCCAAGATTGAGGATACGACCTCGGAGCCTTTTCCTGAGCAATGAGGCGAGTTACCTTTGAAAAACCCAGGTCGGTTTTTCCACACTTCCGACACCTTTGGATGAGAAATTTTACGCTGGGCAGGAAGAAAATGCCCAAGTCAGATCCTCCTCCTTCTGTAGGCTCATAAATCCCTGTTCTGGCGTCGTAATAGAGATGTAGCCGTGTTAGTTCTGGTCTTGCTGAAACAAAAGACAGGATTAACAAGATGGTTTATTAGATGATGAGCTTTCGTGGGCCAGACCCGCTTCCTCAGATCAAATAGTGGAAGAAAATTGGCACGACCATATACCAAAGGGATACAATCAAAAAAAGTGAACTCCTATGAAATAGACAAATCAGATTTTAGAACAGAGGGGGGTTGAGAAGTTAATGTCTATGAGCTAATGATATTAGAGGTGATAATTGGGGAAGCTACCTTTGTAATAGGTAAGATAATTAGCATCCTTGTTATGGTCCATTCGTAAAGTGTCAAATTTAAGCATGAATGACAGTTCAGAAGCTTCTCTTTGAAGTCTTGTGTTAAAGTCTCTTCGAAGGGAGATGCAGGTCAGATGGTTGAGGCAATGCCCAGGCTGGTTGAAATGGCAAGGAACTGTTTTTTCTTTGTGAAACTGTCTGATGTCTGTTTTGTGGTCAGCGCAGACTAAAAGATTGTCTGCGGACACACTCATTTCCTGCCCCCGCACACACACATGCTTTGATCAGAATGGTTTCCTCCTTTAGGAGTCAGTTCCGTGAACATCCACTCAGATCGATGCTGAGTGTGTAAATTCTCCAGTGTGCGTCGTTATTTCATCTCCATTATCGAGAGGGATTAAAAACATTTCACTCCATTTCATGCCGGCGGCAGGGCCGGGGCTGGGCGGGAATAACATGACCACGGCCGGGATCGTTAAACACAAATTTTGGCTTCTAAACCCGTATCCAGGCACCGGAGTAAAATGGTCTGTTACCAAAAACTCTGGGAAACTCACAGCTGGACCCCAGCGGTTCATGCTCAGGACTTACACACACCAGGATTCTTATTCAGGGTACGGCTCGAGGAGGTGACCTTTGGGACGGTATTTTTTTTTAAATCACATCTCAAGCGCTGTGTCCGAATGGCAGAGTCTAGAATTTCCGTCTACACGGAGCGTGTGAACGGGAAATCAGTGTGAAACCAACTCAAGCCCCCATCGAAAGATCCCCATTGGCGCGTCTCACCTGGCAGGTGGCACAATAACATCCGGGTTTCGCTCCAGATCGTCCCGTCTTCGCGGAGGGCAGGGGAAGGAAATGGCTACCACGGTGGGAGTGACCTTCGAGGAGGTGGCTGTGTATTTCAGCGCGGAAGAGTGGGCGCTGCTGGGCCCCGCTCAGAGAGCCCTCTACAGGGAGGTCATGCGGGAGAACTACGAGGTGGTGACCTCACTGGGTAAGACACCTCGGCCGTTTCCCATCGACTCGGTTTGCAGGCCCCCTCCGGCAGATATAGAACTGGGATTCACATCCCAGCGTTTCTGCGTGAGGAGGAAACCGGGAATTTGCAACCAGCCCCGATCTCTCCTGTTCTCTCCCCCCTGGGCAGGACTCCTCATCTCTAAACCTGACCTGATCTCCCGCATGGAGCGAGGGGAAGAGCCGTGGGTCGCCCATCTCCAGAGCCAGAGGAGGAGGGAGCTCCCCAGAGGCAGAAACTCAGGTGAGGAACCAGGTAAACAACCAGACGGGAGCAAAGTCCGTCATGCGCCCTTATGAACTTTCCCAGCTCTCAGATAGCTCAGTGTCTCGACCGGCAGTTCCCACCTCAGATTGTGCGGGCAGCCTGGCAAGGTTATTCCCCTCTCCGCTCCCGGCCTCCGTGCCCTGGTAGTGACGCTCAGACTTGTGAGTTACCAGCGCTGGGGTGGAGTTTGGGGACGGTTCAGCTAGTGATGATTCAGCTGATCCAAAAGGTTCTATCTGTGCAACAAAGTTTTACAGATCCCTTTTCCCCGGGGTTGCTCCATCCCTAGAGCAGGACGTGACTCACATTTGGGGTCTCTCCTTCCCCCAGCAGGTGACGGGACGGCCAGTGAGAACGAGGCAAAGAATCCCCAGCAGGGAGGCCCTGAGTCGGCAGGACCACCGGGAATGTGTGCGCGATGGTCCCAAGAGAGTGTTTGCCAGGTCGGAGTTGGCTGGTCAGAGGAGCAGTGTGGAAACCCACCTGGGGAGAGAGAGAAGAAATTCTCTCCTGAAAACAGATGTTTCAAGAAACTCAAAGAACTCCTGGACCGTACAGAGATGCCCGACAGAGAGACGAGAAAGGCAGGCGCTGAATGTGGGCTGGGCTCTCACAAGATGCTCCATCCAGGAATCCCCCCAGGGGAGACGACACCCCACCGATGTGGGGAAAACCCCCATCTGAGCTCAGCGCCTCCTTTTTTCTGGGGCTACTCCATTCCGAGTGCAGGACGTGACTCACATTTGGGGTGTCTCCTTCCCCCAGCAGGTGACGGGATGGCCAGTGAGAATGAAATGCAGAATCCCCACCAAGGAGGCCCTGAGTCGGCAGGACCACAGGGAATGTTTGCGGGATGGTCCCAGGGGAGCGTTTGCCAGGTCGGAGTTGGCTGGTCGGAGGAGCAGTGTGGAAACCCACCCGGGGAGAGCGAGAAGAAATTCTTACCTGAAAACAGATGTTTCAAGGAACTCAAAGAACTCCTGGACCGTACAGAGATGCCCGACAGAGAGACAAGAAAGGCAGGCGCTGAATGTGGGCTGGGCTCTCACAAGATGCTCCGTCCAGGAATCCCCCCAGGGGAGACGACACCCCACCGATGTGGGGAAAGCCCCCATCTGAGCTCAGTGCCTCCCGATCATCAGAGCGCAGCCCCCGCCAGCCTCCTCTCAGGGCAGAGCCCCTGCCAGTGCCCCGACGGCGGGACAAGTTTTGCTCAGAGGTCGACCCGCAAGGCCCATCCGAGGCGCCACACGGGGGAGAGACCCTACAAATGTCCCGACTGCGGGAAACGCAGGTTCTTGAAGCACCGGGCCATGCACCAACCGAGAGCACCTTTCCAGTCTCTGGAGCACGGGAAAAACTTGGTCCAGAACTCATCCCTGACGAAACGCCACTGGCGGCCCACCGGAGAGAGCCCCTACACCTGCCCGGACTGCGGGAAAGGATTCACCCAGCGCTTTGACCTCGCCATGCACAAGAGGGTCCACACGGCCGATCGACCCTTCTTGTGTCCTGACTGCAGGAGAGGCTTCAACCAGAAAGCCAAGCTTGCCCTGCACCAGATAGCCCACATTGGGGAACGACCACCCAGCGGACATCCCCAGAGGCCACCTGGGAAGAGCCCCAGATCTGCGGCAGCACCGGGAAAAGAGGAGTCGGTGCCTTGACCGGGTGTCAGCGGAGCCAGGCAGGCGAGAAACTTTACAAATACAGCTGCCCGTGCGCCACCTGGCCTAGCACGCTCCAGCCTGCTCCGCTTGCCGCAAATGCACAGCCCTGCCAAAACGCCGCCGTGACTGCAGCAGGACGTGCGGCGGCAGCTCCAACGGGCTCGCCTGCAGAGGAGCAGCCCTACGAGCGCTGGGATTGCGGGAAGAGCTTGAGCATGTGCTTCAACCTTGTCATGCCACCGAGAGTCCGTGCTAGCCTGCAACCGTACTCACGCCCTGAGGTAGGGGCAAAGCGATGCGCTGGGCCGATGGCCACAAACCCCAGATTCTCGGCTCTTTGTGGAAGGCAGCTGTTTACTCTGGGTCGTAAAACGTCCGACACAACAGATTTTCACAGGCATCTAAGGGGGAAGTTGGATACTGTCCCACGTGTGACCGGAAAGAAAACAAGAAAACCAGATAAAGTCTGCGGATGGCACAAACATTGAGGCAGGAAGCAATAACCAAGAGGACAGGACATTGATCCAGAGCGATCGGCATCTCTCGGAAAACTAAGTGCAAGCAAACAGTGTGTTTTAACATGGCTAAATGCCAACGGATACCTCTCGGAAGAAAGAACGTCGGCCCTACTTGGTGTGGGGCACTTAGGGTATGTCTACACTGTGACACTATTTCGAAGCAACTAGCACTATTCCGAAATAACTTAGGGTATGTCTACACTACAAAGTTAATTCGAACTAACAGACGTTAGTTCGAATTAACTTTCATAGGCGCTACACTAGCGCTCCGCTAGTTCGAATTTAAATCGAACTAGCGGAGCGCTTAGTTCGAACTAGGAAAACCTCATTTTACGAGGATTAAGCCTAGTTCGAACTAGCTAATTCGAATTAAGGGGTGTGTAGCCCCTTAATTCGAACTAGTGGGAGGCTAGCCCTCCCCAGCTTGCCCTGGTGGCCACTCTGGCCAACACCAGGGAAACTCGTCTGCCCCCCTCCCGGCCCCGGACCCCTTAAAGGGCCACGGGCTGGCTACGGTGCCCGTGCCAGGTGCAAGCCTGCCAGCACCCAGCCAGCAGACCCTGCACCTGGCACGGCTCGAGCCACCCACCCGATGCCCCCCAGCCCTCCCCCTCTTCCCGGGACCAGGCTGGCGGCTCCCGGGAGCTTGCCCGGGACCGCAAGAGGCGGGCACCCGCCTGGGCTAGTGCGGACATCGTGGACCTCGTCCACGATCTCCGCACTAGGCACAGGAAAGTGGCCATCTAGGGCAGGAGAGCTGCCAGCCTGGCCACCCAGGAGCAGGTGTGCAAGAGAATCAAGGGGGTCCAGTGAGACCCCCGACCCTGAGCCCTGAGCTTACAATGGCCGTCCTGGGTCAGACCAAAGGTCCATCTAGCCCAGTAGCCTGTCTGCCGACAGCGGCCAACCCTAGGGACCCTGGAGGGGATGGACTGAAGACAGTGACCAAGCCATCTGTCTCTTGCCATCCCTCTCCAGCCTTCCACAAACCTTGGGCAGGGACACCACTCCTACCCCCTGGCTAAGACTACTCCATGGACCCAACCTCCATGACTTGATCTCACTTCCCTTTCAACTCTGTTCTAGTTCTAGCTTTCACAGCCTCCTGCAGCAAGGAGTTCCACAGGTTGACTCTTTGCTTTGTGAAGAACAACTTTCTGTTACTAGTTTGAAGCCTGCTACCCATTCCTTTCCTTTGGTGTCCTCTAGTCCTTCTTTATGGGAACTAATGAAGAACTTTTCTGGGTGCACTCTCTCCACCCCACTCATGATTTTAGAGAGCTCTATCCTGTCCCCCCTCTGTCTCCTCTTTTCTAAGCTGAAAAGTCCCAGTCTCTTTAGCCTCTCTTCATATGGGACCTGTTCCCAACCCCTGATCATTTTAGCTGCCCTCCCCTCTCCCACCCTCTCTCTTCCCTTCTCCCACCTCCTTTTCCCAGTCTCCCCCAGTTTTGTTCAATAAAGACAGATTCCATTTTGGAAGACACGTTTTTTTATTTTGTACATCAAGAAGAGGGGCTAGGGAAGGGTAAGTGGAAGGAGGTGAGGGTGGAATGGGGCACGAGCCCCCGAGGGGGAGGACTGGGCTGGCTCTGTGGGCTTCTGGGGGTGGAAGCTCTCCTGCAGCCCCCCGATTGCCCCCTCTCCCCAGATGGCAGCCTGCGGCAAGTGCAGCCGGGCTGATGGCCGAGTTGTGTGATGTGCCCAGTGTGGGTAGTCCGGGCAATCCAAGCCAGGACTGGTTTTCAAGCGGGGAACCCTGAGAACTGTCTGTCCGGGGTGGGGGTCGGGTCCCTTTAAGCACAGCCCTCGGCTAGCCTGAGACAGCATCTCCACGCTCTTAGTCCTCCTCTGATGCCCTGCCGGCACTGCTTCCGGCCATCCTTAAGCCCGGTTCAGGGTCCACTCAATGTGGACATGCTAGTTCGAATTAGCAAAACGCTAATTCGAACTAGTTTTTTAGTCTGGATCCGTTAGTTCGAATTAGCTTAGTTCCAATTAACTAATTCGAACTAAGTTAGTTCGAATTAACGTTGTAGTGTAGACATACCCTTACTCTGCGGCTATGCAGCCGGCAGTTATTTCAAAATAGTGTCAAAATCCTGTCAAGCTGGAGGATTTCTCACTGGGCTGTTGTACGAGGGAAGTCGGAGGAGGAGTGCTGTTTCGAAATAAGTGCCGGGGAGACGCTCCCGATTTCGAAATACGCGACGCAATTGGCGTAGCTCAATTTGCGTCGCTTATTTCGAATGAAGCCCCGCTGTGTAGACGCACCCTTAGGAATCAGGCACTCTGGAAAAAAAATGCAGGGGGGGAGGCTCAGCTGAACATGAACTCCCAGCCAGTGCGATCCTGGGATCCTTAGCTGGGGAACCTTGACATCGGAGCAGAGGTGACTTTTTATTTAGCCCTTGTGAGTCCACTGCTGGGGTACCGGTGTCCTGTGCCGGAGCTTAGAATTCAAGGAGGGTGTGGATGAATTGGAGAGAGGGCAAAGGATTAGAAAACCCATCTTCTTGGGACAGACTTAAGGAGCTCAATCTATTTAGCCCAGGGCTGTTGACTCACAGAAAAATCACTTGGGAGCCTCGAGAGAAGCAGAAAGACCCTCCCTCCGCATTCCCCTCGCACACCAGAGCCGAGGGGACTAGCAGATTTTGTCGGGGAAAAGCCTTTAGACAGCACCTTGCTGCACCAGCCGAGGGGAGGGGGAGCAGCACAGAACTGCCCCCCCCCCACCAGGCAGGGCCCATGGGTCGGATTCTGGGTCTGGCATGCCTGACTCCAGCCTGCAAGGCTCACGGTTCCTCCCCCCCCAGTGGGGAGTCGGTGCTGGTACTCCATCTCCATGGGGGGATCTGCAGGGAGGGGGTGCGGTGGGGCTGGAGCAGTATAGTCTCCCCCATGCTGTGGAGAAGTGTGGGGGGGAGCCCTCGGGGGCTGGATCCAGGCCAGCCTTAGGTTCCCCACCCCTGATTTATCCCAACAAAGAGGCGGCGAAGGGGTGAACTGATCCGTCTATAAATATCTCCATGGGGAACAAACACTTCATAAAGGGATCTTCGATCCGGCAGAGACAGGCCTCTCTCCAGCCAATGGTTGGCAGCTAGATCTAGACACATTCAGCCTGGAGACAAGGTGCAAATGTGTAACTGGGAGAGTAATTAACCACTAGATTCGTTTGCCAAGAGCCGAGATTAAAGCCCTACCAAATTCACAGTCTGGTTTGGTCAATTTCATAATTTTCTTCAACTGGGTCAGGAGAAAAAAAAAAAAAAAGTTGGAAAACCACGGCCCTTACTTCTGCCTTCCGAGCTGGGCGCATGGCCAGCAGTTGCCATATTCCAGCCACCCAGCTTTGAAGGCAGCGGCGGCAACCTCCCACCCGTGACCCCCTCTTGGGGTGGGACCCCAAGTTTGAGAAATGCTGGTCTCCACCACGAAAATCAGCGTTGTACAAGGTAAAAGCACACACAAGACCAGATCTCATGGGGGATCCGTTTTCACGGTCTGTGACACGTTTTCACAGCCAAGAATTTGGCAGGGATCTACTCATGGAGGATTCTCCATCACAGACGATTTAACATAAGAATGGCCAGACTGGGTCAGACCAAAGGTGGCCACTGGGTCAGCTGACAGTGGCCAACACCTGATGCCCCAAAGGGAGGGAACACCACAGGTAATCCTCATGTGATCCCTCCCGTCACCCATTACCAGCCATTGATGGACCTCACCTCCATGAACCTATCTAGCTCCTTTTTGAACCCCGTTAAAGTCCTAGCCTTCATTACATCCTCTGGCAAGGAGTTCCACAGGTTGACTGTGCGCTGAGTGAAGAAAAACTTCCTTTGCTTTGTTTTAAACCTGCTGCCTATTCATTTCATTGGGTGACCCCTAGTTCTTATATTGTGGGAACAATGAAATAACTTTTCCTTATTCACTTTTTCCGTACCAGTCATGAAATCTAATGGGATGGGCATGATCTGTAGCTGGGATAGGTGCATGTGGGGGGGAAGGAGAGGAGCAAGCCACACAGCTTCAAAGCTGCAGTCCCTAGTCTTCCAGGGATGTAAAAACACCAAACAGAAAATTATTGACCATGTCACCAATCAAATTTCTATTGGTGACTGTTAACCACGGCTCCCAGGGGGGTGGCTGGGGTTCCCGGGCCTTATCAGGCCACTGGCAACCCTATGAAAAGTTTACCAGTCACCGAGAAGTGACAGCTTATTGGTGAACCAGGTAACCACGATCAACCAGTTAAAACGCTACATCCCTACTGTCTCTGGCGCGGCAGAGGAGAGACGTGAGCTGGGACACGCCAGTAGCTTTACAGATCAAATCGGAGAGCTTCTTACAGGATGATCTCA
Organism: Pelodiscus sinensis; assembly: GCF_049634645.1. Classification (NCBI taxonomy): domain Eukaryota; kingdom Metazoa; phylum Chordata; order Testudines; family Trionychidae; genus Pelodiscus; species Pelodiscus sinensis. Next base: position 11,152,915 of record NC_134742.1, read on the forward strand.
ATTTAAGAGAATTTTCTCCCCCCTGGGGAGAACCTCAGGGGGGTGGCCTCTAGCGACCCTCCCCAGGGGATTCCATTGACTGAGGCGGGCTCCGTTAGCGGGGGCCTCGCCCAGCCGGGATGGGAACTAAACCCCGGGCGTGTGTGTTGTGATGCAGCCCGTCCCTCACCTGCATCACCTGAAACAGCTGGGTCCCACAGCATCCAGGAAGGAATCTGCACCAGGCAAGACCCATTCAATGGGCCAAGAATCCGGATGCCCTCAAGCCCCCGCCCTCCCTCCCAGCACTGAAATCAGCATGGAGAGGCCTCTGTCACCCCACCGGGAACCCCCCCAGCTGCCCTGCCTGGGAAATGACAGATCTGTTCTCCCCTGCCGGTCTCTTTTTTTTTTTTTTTTTTTTGCTCAATCAATTTTTTCCCCACCATGTTTGGGACTTTTTTGTGAAAGTATCGGGCAACAATTAAAGTCTCAGCTGGGATCACACCCCTGACCCTGCAGACTCCAGCTCTTTCCTGGGAGAGCAGCTGCCAGCAGAGATGGGGGTGCCCCAACCACACCCTGTAACCCCAACAGCTGATCTCTTAACTTCCTCCCACTCACCCCCAGATCCTGGTTTCTCAGGGCCGGGTCACGCGCTTGGGTAACTGGCTTGTGGCATCTCCCTTCCACCAATGGGGTCACCCCCTTAGAAAGGCTGGGTGGCCCGGTGAGCTTGGGTCTGTCTCCAACGGGCCAGGCCGAGCGTTGGGCCGTGAGTTGAGGGGAAATGGGTCGTTAAGGTCCTCACACTCCCGGGCCCTGAAGGACCAGAGGTTACCAGCACCGTTCTGGGAAAGTCTCTCTGGACTCGGAGTCCCCCGCTCTGGATTCAGGCTCGGCTCAGGCTTCCCACCCATGCGGGGCTCTGGGTCCGAGCCCGAGAGATTTGGGTGTAGACGGCGGCGGGGTTTGGGCTCAAACCGGAGTCTGCACCAGGGATTCCGTGGCAGTGTAGACACAGCAGTCGGGAGCCATTTGGGTGCATGTTTGGCTGCCTCTCGAGGCCAAGCGAAAAGCATCCACCCAGGATCCTTGCAAAGCTCTACGATTCTCTGCATCTTGTGGTCTTCAAAGTATTTGAAGGCTTCAATATCTGAGCTATAGGTGAGAGGATTATTCTAGGAGGGGTGGGTGAGATTTTGTGGCCTGCACTGTGCAGGGGGTCGGACGAGATGATCATAATGGTCCCTTCTGACCTTAAAGTCTATGAGCTCCCATCCATGCTGTGTGTCCCCCCCCCCCATGCACCCCTTATCCTGCATGCACCCCCTATTCCGGGTCCCTGTCGACTCCCCATTCATAGAACACTAGAACTGAAACATAGAACCCCCCACGGCAGGACTGGCCTAGGACCAGCAGGTGCAGGGTCCTGGCCCTGGGCTCCATACCCCCCCGTTTCTCGCCCCTGCCCCCCCCCCCCCAGCTAGTCCGATAGGCAGAATAATGCCATGGAGTCGAATGTCAGACCCTGCTGTGCCCAGACATGTGGCCCTCTTGGTCATCACGGAAGCACTTCCCGCACTCGGCGCACTGATGGGGTCTCTCGCCCGTGTGGCTCCGGCAGTGGGTGCGCAGGGCTGTTTTGCTCGCAAAGCCTTTCCCGCAGGTGGGACACGGGTACGGCCACTCGCCCGTGTGGCCTCTCCGGTGGGAGGCGAGATGGGAGCTCCGGCGGAAACCCTTCCCGCAGTCCGGACATGGGTGAGGCGGTTCTGCCTCGTGGGTGGCCCTGTGGGGCAGCAGATCTTCGCTGCGGCTGAATGTCCTGCAGCTGAGATATCAGTGGGATTTCTCCGTCGCGTGGTGCTCCGGCAGGGCCGTGCTGTCCGGCCCCTCCTCCGCAAGGACCCATGCTCGGTGCGTCGGGCGTGAGCGCAAACGGAGACGTTCCCCACCCCCAGCCCTGGGCTGCTCCAAATGACCCCGCCGGTGTCTGCTCAGATTCCAGTTCTTGACGAAGCTCTTCCCGCAGTCGGCACAGACCCAGGGACCGTGGCCTGGTGCCTTTCCTGCCGCCGCCCGGCCACTCTGCTGGGGGAGATCTCCGGTTCCCAAGCCGGAGGGCCTTGCTGGAGAAATGTCTCCCACCATGGGGAGATGCTACCAGCTCCACGGGGCGCTGGGCAGCCCGGTGCTCTAGCAGCCGGGAGCCGCCACAGAAGCCTCTCTCGCGATGCTGCGTCAGGTTGAAGCTGCTGCGAAGCCTTTTCCACAGCTAGGGCACCGGTAGGGGCGCTCGCCCGAGTGGAGTCTCTGATGCCGCCGGAGGTTGGAGCTGTCCGCAAAGCCTTTCTCGCACGTGGGGCACTTGTAGGGGCGCTCGCCCGAGTGGAGTCTCCGATGCCGCCGGAGGCTGGAGCTGTCCGCAAAGCCTTTCCCGCACGTGGGGCACTTGTAGGGGCGCTCGCCCGAGTGGCGCATCTGATGGGAGGCCAAAGTCGAGATCCAAGAGAAACGTTTCTCGCAGGTGGGGCACTGGTAGGGTTTCTCCCCCGTGTGGAGCCTCTGGTGTATCTTGAGGGACCACCTCCGAGCAAAGCTTCTCCCGCAGACAGGGCACTGGCAGGGGTTCTGCCCCCAAGGGAGGCTGGCGGGGGCTGCGCTCTGATGTTGGGGAGGCGCTGAGCTCTGATGGGGGCTTTCCCCACATCTGGGGGGTGACTCCCCTGGGGGGATCCCCGCACGGAGCATCTCGTGCGAGCCCAGCCCACGTTCAGCGCCTGCCTTTCCCGTCTCCCTGTTAAAGTCTTTGAGTTTCTTGAATTTGCTCTCTCTCTCCCCAGGTGGGTTACCCCACTGCTCCTCCGACCAGCCAGCTCCCACCTGGCAAACGCTCCCCTGGGACCATCCCGCGAACATTCCCGGTGGTCCTGCCGACTCAGGGCCTCCTTGGTGGGGATTCTGCATTTCATTCTCGCTGGCCATCCCGTCACCTGCTGGGGGAAGGAGACACCCCAAATGTGAGTCACGTCCTGCACTCGGAATGGAGTAGCCCCAGAAAAAAGGAGGCGCTGAGCTCAGATGGGGGTTTTCCCCACATCGGTGGGGTGTCGTCTCCCCTGGGGGGATTCCTGGATGGAGCATCTTGTGAGAGCCCAGCCCACATTCAGCGCCTGCCTTTCTCGTCTCTCTGTCGGGCATCTCTGTACGGTCCAGGAGTTCTTTGAGTTTCTTGAAACATCTGTTTTCAGGAGAGAATTTCTTCTCTCTCTCCCCGGGTGGGTTTCCACACTGCTCCTCCGACCAGCCAACTCCGACCTGGCAAACGCTCCCTTGGGACCATCGCGCACACATTCCCGGTGGTCCTGCCGACTCAGGGCCTCCCTGCTGGGGATTCTTTGCCTCGTTCTCACTGGCCATCCCGTCACCTGCTGGGGGAAGGAGAGACCCCAAATGTGAGTCACGTCCTGCACTCGGAATGGAGCAGCCCCAGAAAAAAGGGATCTGTAAAGCTTTGTCACAGAGACAGAACCTTTTGGATCAGCTGAATCATCTCTAGCTGAACCGTCCCCAAACTCCACCCCAGCGCTGGTAACTCGCAAGTCTGAGCATCACTACCAGGGCACGGAGGCCGGGAGCGGAGAGAGGAATAACCTTGCCAGGCTGCCGGCACAATCTGAGGTGGGAACTGCCGGTCGAGACACTGAGCTATCTGAGAGCTGGGAAAGTTCATAAGGGCGCATGACGGACTTTGCTCCCGTCTGGTTGTTTACCTGGTTCCTCACCTGAGTTTCTGCCTCTGGGGACCTCCCTCCTCCTCTGGCTCTGGAGATGGGCGACCCACGGCTCTTCCCCTCGCTCCATGCGGGAGATCAGGTCAGGTTTAGAGATGGGGAGTCCTGCTCAGGGGGGAGAGAACAGGAGAGATCGGGGCTGGTTGCAAATTCCCAGTTTCCTCCTTACACAGAAACGCCGGGATGTGAATCCCAGTTCTATATCTGCCGGAGGGGGCCTGCAAACCGAGTCGATGGGAAACGGCCGAGGTGTCTTACCCAGCGAGGTCACCGCCTCGTAGTTCTCCTGCATGACCTCCCTGTAGAGGGCTCTCTGAGCGGGGCCCAGCAGCGCCCACTCTTCCGCGCTGAAATACACAGCCACCTCCTCGAAGGTCACTCCCACCGTGGTAGCCATTTCCTTCCCCTGCCCTCCGCGAAGACGGGACGATCTGGAGCGAAACCCGGATGTTATTGTGCCACCTGCCAGGTGTGGTCATGTTATTCCCTCCCAGCCCCAGCGCTGCCACCAGCATGAAATGGAGTGAAACGTTTTTAATCCCTCTCGATAACCGAGATGAAATGATGCACATTGGAGCATTTGTATTAAAAAAAATTCCTATTTCAGTAATATTTGATGTTGTACACCTTGCCAAATTATTTTAAAATAAAAATACATTTAATTTGTATAGCTGTTCTGATTATTTTGTTTTTAGTTTTAAAATAAATAGAATAGAATAGAATAGAATAGAATAGAATAGAATAGAATAGAAATTTGGTTTTACTTAACATTTTGATTGTAATCATTGTTCTTGCTTTTGTTATGCATAGTAGTAAAAAATATGTTAAAAAATATCGGTAAAAGCCACCATTAAACCAAAAATACTAAGAAAAAAAATCCAACAAACTGAAAAGCATAACAACAACAAAAAACAAACTGGCAGCCCAAAACACTAAAAATGGGCAAGCATTTATCAATTAAATCCAAATATTTATAATCAAAACCAACTTAGCATAGCAAAACAAAAAGCAAACAAAAAAAGCAACAAAGAAAAACCTCGCCAAAAATGAAAAACATCCATAAAAAAAACAGAATAATGCAAAACTTACTAATCTCGATTAAAAAAAAAACCCTACTATAAAAAAAAACTTTGTTTTGCTGTAAGACTTTGGGAACATCCTGCCAGAACTGGAGAATTGGTCAGGACTGAGAGAGCCTCGTTCTTCCATGTGTGATCAGTCTGGTGGGCTCAGAACATTGATGGGTATGTGCATGCATGCATTAGTGTGTGCGCGCGTGTGTTAGTGTGTTCATGCATATGCTAACTGCTTTGTCATTGCACAGTAATTACTTGCTTAACACATTTTTGCAATGGCACGATTTTTGGGGGGAACATTTTTTGAACAACATGACTGTCCCCAAAATAACACATTTTCCCCAGCCGGCTGGTTGCTGGTGGCTGCGCAGGGCTTCCCCCGCCTCCCTGCAAAGTGGCGCAGAGTTTACCGCGCCGTTCCCCGGTGACCCTCTCTCGCCGGACGCCTTGCTCCCTCTCCTGCACTCCTGCTTGCAGGCCGGCGGCTGGGTTTCCCCATTCCCCACCACTTGAAATGCAACCCCCACCTTTTCCATTATTTTCAATGGGAAAATTGACCCCACATAACACGTTTTCACTTAACACGCTCATTTTCTGAAATGTATCTACCGTGTCAGAGGAGGAATTACTGGAGTCTCAATAAACGTGGTATAGTGTCTTTTCCCCTTAGAACAACCCCGTGTGCTACTGATAAGCATAACACGTTTACACACTCAGCATCCATCTGTGTGGCGTTCGCAAAACTGACGCCTGAGGGAGGAAAAAATTCTGGTCGGGGGGGGGGAACAGCGGGTAGGGATGTTCAATATCAGTTAATTGAATAGTCGAGTAACCTCATGAGTTCTGATTGGTTAGTCGACTATTCTATAGTCCCCGGGGGTGGGGCCAGAAGTCAGTGAGCTCCACCCCCACTCCAAAGGAGCTCCTCCCTCCCAGTCTAGGCCGCTACTTCTAGCAGAGGCAGCAACACAGGGTGGTAGCAGTCCCTGTCCAGGGGAGTGGTTGAGCGCCTGGTCCCAGCACAAGCTGGAACTGAACTGGGCTGCTTGGTTCCTATTGCACTTGAAATGCAGAGCTGCAGCAGAGTCCAGCACAAGCCAGAACTAAGCTGGGCTCCTGGCCAGCCTGCTAAAAAATTTACTGGCAAGGACGGGGAGGGGAAAATGCATGTAGTCTATAGCATTCACCTATAAGCTTTTGCTCATCAGTTAATCCGATACTCGACTACAATGTTACATCCCTATCAGTGCGTCTGCACAACAATCCTATCGTCCACTCTGACCACAAAGCGACGCCAGAACAGGTATTTATGAGCCTACAGAAGGAGGCGGGTCTGACTTGGGAAGTCTCTTCCTGCCCCGCGTAAAATTTCTCGTCCAAAGTTGACGGAAGTGTTAGGCCCTAGAGAACTGGGCCTGGTGCAGGTATGTTAAGACAGATCAAGGAAAGAGGTTAACAAAGGTTTCTGGGTAGTCCCTGAGCAGAACTAAAGACATGGTTCCAGCAAGGGGGCGCTCCCTACATACTTGCTTGAGTTGCAGAAGTAAAATAAGTGAAAGGCTGCATTCCTATACCGGTTGTGATGGGAACAGCTAGTTTGAGAACTGATAAGGTGACTCCCTGTTTCTGTTCTCACCCTGATCTTAACGAACTGTCTCTGCCCTCTGTTGTTTTAACTCCCTGTCTCCTTGTTGTTTGGTACTTGCCTTCTGGACTGATAAGAAAGCTGTTGACATATTATGAATTGCTTAAGGCCATGAAGTACAGGCAGTCCCCGGGTTACGTACAAGATAGGGACTGTAGGTTTGTTCTTAAGTTGAATTTGTACGTAAGTCGGAACTGGTACATGTTGTAGGGGAAACTCTAGCCAAACATTTCTCCAGAGCTCAGTTTTATTCTCCCACACCTCACTTCCTTCAGTCCTTTATTCTCAAGCTGAGGTGTCTGCTGAGAAAAGCCGCTCTGCGTCTCCCTGGTCTGCTGGGGGGGGGCGCTAGCTTTGCGTCTCCCTGGTCTGCTGGGGAGAAGCAGCTAGTGCGGGGTTGCCTCACCCCGTTTGTAAGTAGGGATCTGATGTAAGTCGGATCCATGTAACCCGGGGACTGCCTGTATACGCATTAACACTAGAAGCTTCAAATTAATTAAGGGGGGGCTGAGATGCTTGGGCAAATGTTTTATGACGCGACGGAACGGTCTATATAATCTTACTTGTTACTGAAATCGGGGCTGGTTCACTTGGGAGACGGGCTGCTCTCTGTTGTAGTGCGCACTATTCAATAAAGAGCTTGGGATCGGATCTTGCTGGTGTTGCCTGTCTCTTTGCGGTCAGACAACGAACGGAGGCCGTCCGGGTTAAAGTCCCCGACAGAAGTGTGCCGTTTAAAGTGAAAACAGATCAAAACAATGGAAAAAGCAGCTTGTCTGCCCATCGCAGGCAAGTCCATAAGACCAGCCATATTGGGTCAGACCAAAGGTCCATCTAGCCCAGTGTCCTGTCTGCCGACAGTGGCCAGTACCAGGTGCCCCAGAGGGAGTGAACAGAACAGGGAATCATCAAGTGATCCCGCCTCTGTCACCCATTCCCAGCTTCTGACAGAGGTTAGGGGCACCATTCCCACACATCCTAGCTAATAGAATCTCCATGAATCTATCTAGTTCTTTTCTGAACCCTGTTAAAGTCCTGGCCTTCACAACATCCTCTAGCAAGGAGTTCCACAGGTTGACTGTGCGCTGCATGAAGAAATACTTCCTTTTGTTTGTTTTAAACCTGCTGCCTATTCATTTCATTTGGTCACCCCTAGTTTTTAGGTTACGGGAACAAGTAAATAATTTTTCCTTATTCAGTTTCTCCACACCTGTCATGATTTCATAGACCTCTATCCTATCCCCCCTTAGTCTTCTCTTTTCTAAGCTGAGAAGTCCAGTCTTTTTTATTTCTTTTCATATGGCAGCCATTCCAAACCCCTCATCCTTTTTGCTGTCCTTTCCTGAACCTTTCATGAGAACATAAGAACGGCCATACTGGGTCAGACCCAAGGTCCATCTAGCCCAGTGTCCTGTCTGCCGACAGTGGCCAATGCCAGGTGCCCCAGAGGAAGTGACCTGAACAGGTAATGATCAAGCGATTTCTCTCCTGCCATCCATCTCCAGCCTCTGACAAACAGGCTAGAGACACCATTCCTTACCCATACTAGCTAATAGCCATTTATGGACTTAAGCTCCATGAATTTATCTAGTTCTCTTTTAAACCCTGTTCTAGTCCCAGCCTTCACAACCTCCTCCGGCAAGGAGTTCCACAGATTGACTATGCGCTGTGTGAAGACGAACTTCCTTTTATTTGTTTTAAACCTGCTGCCCATTAATTTCATTTGGTGGCCTCTAGTTCTTCTATTATGGGAACAAGTCAATAACTTTTCCTTATTCACTTTCTCCACACCACTCATGATTTTATAGACCTCTGTCCTATCCCCCCTCAGTCTCCTCTTTTCCAAGCTGAAAAGTCCCAGTCTCTTTAATCTCTCTTCATATGGGACCTGTTCCAAACCTTTCCACAGAAGAGGGGATGGGGTTTGCCTCGTGGTTGGGGGTCGCATGAGGGCATAGGCGGCGAGTTATATGGGTCTGTGGAGTTCCGGCACCAATCAGAATTCATATGCCAGCAGCTGGGGTAAACAAGCAGCTGGAAACTGATCTATGCTGGCTGCCACCCGCCCGCCCCCGTGTTTTAGCGCACTTCCTCCAGAACCTGCGCCATATCCTCCCCCAAATTCCATTGCCCCCTCTAGCCCTACACTCCCAATCATAGCCTATACTCAGGACCCTCCCACCCCAGGCTTGAGCCACCTCCCAAAGCCTGCATTGCAGACCCTCACCTGCACCCAAGCGCTGCCCCCCCCCCACATACTGCCTCTCAGATCCTGCACCCAAACTCCCTCTCAGAGCCTACCCCCTCCTCTGCCCCGGCCCAGAGCCTGCACCGAGCACCCACACCTTCCCAGAGCCCGCACCCTGCCCCCCAGTCTCCTGCCCCAGCCCACAGCTTTCACCCAGCACCCAAACTCCCTCTCAGAGCGGGGGGGGGGGGGGGGGGAGGGGCGCGTGTGTGTGTGGAAGACTTTGATTGGCAAAGGGGTGCAGGCTCTGAGCCTTCTGGGCACCATCCAATGTTCTGCACAGCTCCAGCCCTGGCATGCTGGGAGCGTGTGTGTGTGGGGGGGGTACCTTACCTCTGCAGAATTAATTCCCCTGCTCAACGGGGCTGGCATGAACTAGGTGGCTGGTACCTGCAGCCCACGTGGCCTAAAGCCCCCAGAATACCAGAGAGAGAGAGCGTCTGTGTCTGTCTGTCTCTTCCGCGGGGTGCTGGGTTGGAGGGGGTGGGGTTGCCAGATGGTTTCAACAAAAATACTGGACCCGCGTGACATGACCTCCCAATCCACATTCCATCTTAGTTAGACAATACCGGACAGTTCTATTTTCTCAATTGGTTTCCCGAACAGAAAGCTCAAATACTGGACTGTCTGGAGCAAAACCGGACACCTGGCAACTCTATGAGGCCTGGTCCTTATTTTCCCTGGAGAGCAACTTTTGGCCGGGGGAGGGGGGGATGTGTGTGGGGGGGGGGGAGGGGGATCCATAAAACAGGTGTGGGGGGCTGGATCATTGTGTGGGGGGGGGGGGGCTCTGAGAGCCATTGAACCAATGGCAAACCCTGTGATGGAAACAGCTGCAAGCCGGGGGGTGCACCCGCCCCCACACTTCCAGCCCCTTTAGGGGGGGGCCTCCTGACTCGACCCCAGCACTTGGGGGGGGGGGAGTCCAGCCAGGGCAGGAACCGGCGTCCCCTCCCCCTGATCCTTACCTGGATCCCCGCAGAGTCACTCTGCCCGGGGGAGCTGCAGGGATGGATCCGGGCTGGGAGTCTCCCTCCCGGCTTCTTTGCTCCGCCTGCCCCCGCTCTGTTGCCGGCAGCTCCGGGCGAGGCTCCGAGAGGGTCTCTCGGGCTCCCTCTGGAGCGCCCACGGCAGCCGCAGCCCCGGGCAGAGCTCAGCTCTCCAGCCGCTGACCCCAGGGAAGCCGCGGAGAGGGAGACGCGGCGCCACACCAAGAACCCAGAGCCCTCTAGTGGGGACAGAGCCCTCGCCCGGCCTGCCAGGCACCGGGGGCTGGACGCTGGGAGAGCGCCCCCCCCCCCCCCAAGAAATGCCCCCTGGCTAGATGGGAGCAATTTCGGGGAGACAAGCTGCCCAGCTTCCCCCCCCAGCTCCGCAGTCAGGTCTGGGGAAGGGTCAGAGCGAAATGCAAGAGGGGCCGGTGTCTCCCAGCCAAACTCTCCCCCCACCTGCCTAAGGCTCTGAGAGAGAGTTTGGGTGGGGGTGCGGTGGGGCTCTGGGTTGGAGTTGGGGGGATAGAGCTTTTCAGGAGGGGTGCAGGCTCTGGGATGGGGCAGAGGAGGGGAGGCATGAGGCAGAAGGCTCTGGGAGGGAGTTTGGGGACAGGTGGGGGGCCTGGGGCAGAAGGGGGCTGGGAGCAGGCTCTGGGGGGTGTTTGGGGGCTGGATGGGGGTGCGTGGGGGAGAGGGACAAGCTCTGGGGGGGAATTTGGGGGCAGGTGGCGGGCCTGGGGCAGAAGCAGGCTGGGAGCAGGCTCTGGGGAGTGTTTGGGGGCTGGATGGGGGTGCGTGGGGGAGAAGGACAAGCTCTGGGAGGGAATTTGGGGGCAGGTGGGGAGCCTGGGGCAGGAGGGGGCTGGGAGCAGGCTCTAGGGGGTGTTTGGGGGCTGGAGGGAGTTTGGGGGCAGGATGGGAGTAGTTGGGGAGAGGGGCAGGCTCTAGAAAGGAGTTTGGGGGCTGGAGGGAGGAGGGAGTTTGGAGGCAGGATGTGGGGGTAGGGGAGACGGACAAGCTCTGGGAGGGAGTTTGGGGGCTGGATGCAGGCTCGGGGTGGGGGCTTGCGGGTCAGGAGGGAGCAGGGGCTAGGGGGGGAGGAGTTTGGGTGCCAGTGGGGGGCCTGGGTGCAAGCTCTGGGAGGGAGTTTGGGGGCTGGAGGGAGGGAGTTTGGGTGGGTGGGGGGAGAGGGGGCAGGCTCTGGAGGGAGTGGGGTGCACAAGGAGGTGTGGGGGTGGAGCCAGCACAGAGACACCCCCTCTCCCATCCGCAGGGATACATGTGCCAGCAGCTGCAGGGATGGTGACAGTGGAAGGTCCCAGAGCCCGGAGGCAGCAGCAGGCCAGCCGGGGGGTGCCCAGGAGGCTCACACAGAGTGGTAGGGGGCCCATAGAACTTGCCCCCTATGTCCACACACTGGCCTAGAGCAGAGGGGCGGGGACACAAAGGAACAGGGTTGACAGGATGTCCCATTTTGGCCAGGCTGATGCCTTTTTTAGACCCTGTCCCAGCCGTCCGGATGTTTCTGGCAAAACCAGGCGTTTGTCCCACTTCCGCTTGCCAGGCAAGAAAAGGTCTGCGATCCTTAGCAGAGCATGGAGGAATGTGTGTGTGTGGGGCGGGGGGGGACAGTGCCAGCCCCACGCAGAAGGGACGGCTGGGGAAAGCGGCGAGGGCTTGAACCCTGCCCTCAGTAGGGAGGGGGACTTCAGGTCAGCCTGTTCACTGTCCCATTTTGATAGCTGGGAACATGGGGGTGTAGCCAGACAGACATCCCCCCCCCCTGCTCCCCGTCACATCCATCTTATTTGCCTCTCTGAGGTTCCTGAAGCATACAGGGCAGAGAAGGAGCAATAAAATCAGCATAGTCTATGCTGGCTCATCTGATCCTGAAAACATAGACATGAGAAAAGAGCGATTAAGGCAATAAGCTGACCTCGAGGCTGCCAGAACTGCCCTGGCTGGCACCCATGTTGCTACGATCACACACAGTCCTTGGGAGAGGAATCTCCCACTGAGAAAAGAATGCCCAGTACTTCCAATGTAGTTATCTCTCTTACAAGTGTAAATTAAGTTCACAACTCCCTTGTAAGAACTGGTGTCACAAAAGACAAACCAGCACCATTTGGCATCTTAAATAAGAAAGAGAAATACGTGACCCCATGGGTATAAAGATGGGTCCAGCAGCGCACTCACTTTGAGTGTCAATCTACCATCTATCTGCTGGTCGGGTTAGGTGTTTGATCTCCCGAGGTTCCACGGGGACGCCCACCTCATATTCGTCTTTCCTAGGAACTGAGGGACCGGCCCTGGCTTGACCTGCTGGAGTCGAGAGGCACAGAAGCGGGTAAAAATTATACCTGGATGTGTCCTTTGTCTTAAGTGTACACATAGACTTAGAGCTCTTTAAAGATTAAGCTGTCACTTGGTACCATTATTTCTATTTTCTCTCTTTATTTTCTTTATAACCATTTTTAAGATCTGTATTTGCTAGCAGTTAAGAAATAGAGCAATAGCCATTGTAACCATATGATTTATAAGCTTCTTTAATAAACCTGTAACTGTTTAAGTTTTAACCTGACTCCTTCAGTTGCTGTCATAGAACCAAGCACAATTTAAAAGAACTTCAGCAGGTCATAAGGGACAGGTATAGGAAGAGCTTGGGTGTTTTGGATCGTGTCACTCCCAGGTGACAAATCCATTGGGGCATCTCTCAGTCTTCCCTAGACTGCTGCTGCGAAGGGATCCTGTATCCTAGCACCTGAAATCTGAGATGTAATAAACTCTTCCTATAAACTCTGGACCTCTATCTTAGCAGCTGAAATCTGAGATGTAATAAACTCTTCCTATAAACTCTGTTGGCTGCCCTCCGCGACGGGACCCCAGTCCTAGCAGTAAAGTCACGGATGTTAAACCTTTTCTTGGTCACACACACACACACACACACACACACACACACACACACACACACACACACACACACACTGCCCTGACCGTCGGCTGACAGAATTGGCGTAGTCGGCACACACACACACACACACACACACACTGCCCTGACTGTCAGCTGACAGAATTGGCGTAGTCGGCGCGCGCACACACACACACACACACACACACACACACACACACACACACACACACTCTGCCCTGACCGTCAGCTGACAGAATTGGCGTAGTCAGCGCGCGCGCACACACATACACACACACACACACACACACACACACACACACACACACACACTGCCCTGACCGTCAGCTGACAGAATTGGCGTAGTCAGCGCGCGCGCACACACATACACACACACACACACACACACACACACACACACTGCCCTGACCGTCAGCTGACAGAATTGGCGTAGTCGGCAGGATTGTGCTACTGGTTCACATACAGCAACATGAAGCCTGTCATGATAGACATGGATTTTAGTGGTATAGAGAAAGGGTTTGCCCAAGAAGGTTGGGGCAACCCAAAATGGGATAGAGAAACATTAGAAAAGGATTGGGGAAATCCTGAGGAGTTGTGGGTGCAGTTCTGTAAGTATAGAACTGCTTGCAAGTTAAGAAATGGGACAAAGCCTGAGTCTGTGGAAAGGAGTCACTTTCCATTTAGCAAGGAAAACAGGATCAGGCCCAGACAGGCAGGCAGGCAACAGATAGATTGAAGGCCTTGTGGTAGAACTGAGAAAAAGGCAGTAAGTACATTTACTGGAAATCTAAATCCTTAAAACAATACTTACAAGAGTAATATCTGAAACAAGGCCAGTTTTTTTATTTTTAGAGATAAGAAAGTGTTTTAAGAAAAGAAAAACCCACAGCGAATTTAACTCTGCAGAGAATGGAGAGAATTGAGCAGTTGTGCAAATGCTAAAGGGTGCAGATAGAAAAAAATGGGCCCTTTTCCAAAGGAATGTCTGTAAATAATCCAGGCAAATTTGACTCAAATCCGTACATTTGATTATAGATACTGCTAAAAGAACTCTAAAGGGAGAGGGTTCTATTGGAACTTAACTACCCCAATGAATAAAAAGGGGATGTAATTGTTGTACAGCTATGTAGAAATAGTGTAAGAAAAGTTCAAAGAGAATGTATGTGTATCTGTGTGTAAATATATATAGTGTAAATACATGAGGTTTTCAAGGTCCAGTAATCTTGTTTGTAGGTTTTAAAACAAATTGGTTTGGTTTATTTTCAGTAAGACCATTTCAGTCCAAGTTGTTTAATGAAAGTACAGGAAAACTGTAAGCATAAAGAAAGAGTTACACTCTATGCAAAGTTTAATGTGGCTAAGTAGTGTTGTACAGTGAACCCTCGTTTATCGCGGTAGATAGGTTCCAAACCCTACCGCGATAGATGAAAATCCGCGAAGTAGAAGTAGGATCCTCAAAGCCTCGGGGGAAGCCGGCGGGGGGGGGGGGGGGGGGGGGGGGGGCATCCCAGGCGCGCCTGGGCTGCTCCCCCGCCGGAGCCCCTCCGCGGCTTTCAAAGCCTCGGGGGAAGCCGGCGGGGGGGCATCCCAGGCGCGCCTGGGCTGCTCCCCCGCCGGAGCCCCTCCGCGGCTTTCAAAGCCTCGGGGGAAGCCGGCGGGGGGGGCATCCCAGGCGCGCCTGGGCTGCTCCCCCGCCGGAGCCCCTCCGCGGCTTTCAAAGCCTCGGGGGAAGCCGGCGGGGGGGCATCCCAGGCGCGCCTGGGCTGCTCCCCCGCCGGAGCCCCTCCGCGGCTTTCAAAGCCTCGGGGGAAGCCGGCGGGGGGGGGCATCCCAGGCGCGCCTGGGCTGCTCCCCCGCCGGAGCCCCTCCGCGGCTTTCAAAGCCTCGGGGGAAGCCGGCGGGGGGGCATCCCAGGCGCGCCTGGGCTGCTCCCCCGCCGGAGCCCCTCCGCGGCTTTCAAAGCCTCGGGGGAAGCCGGCGGGGGGGCATCCCAGGCGCGCCTGGGCTGCTCCCCCGCCGGAGCCCCTCCGCGGCTTTCAAAGCCTCGGGGGAAGCCGGCGGGGGGGGCATCCCAGGCGCGCCTGGGCTGCTCCCCCGCCGGAGCCCCTCCGCGGCTTTCAAAGCCTCCGGGGAAGCCGGCGGGGGAGCAGCCCAGGCGCGCCTGGGATGCCCCCCCCGCCGGCTTCCCCGGAGGCTTTGAAAGCCGCGGAGGGGCTCCGGCGGGGGAGCAGCCCAGGCGCGCCTGGGATGCCCCCCCGCCGGCTTCCCCCGAGGCTTTGAAAGCCGCGGAGGGGCTCCGGCGGGGGAGCAGCCCAGGCGCGCCTGGGATGCCCCCCCGCCGGCTTCCCCCGAGGCTTTGAAAGCCGCGGAGGGGCTCCGGCGGGGGAGCAGCCCAGGCGCGCCTGGGATGCCCCCCGGCCGGCTTCCCCGGAGGCTTTTTAAAGTTTTGGTAACCGCTACTTCGCGGTTCGACCATCGCGGATTCATAATGTAATGAAAAAAGTCCGCGAAGTCGTGAATCCGCGATAGTCGAACCGCGAAGTAGCGAGGGTTCACTGTAAACAAAGATTGCACATT
The DNA here is from genome assembly GCF_049634645.1 of Pelodiscus sinensis. Lineage (NCBI taxonomy): Eukaryota > Metazoa > Chordata > Testudines > Trionychidae > Pelodiscus > Pelodiscus sinensis. The sequence continues at coordinate 11,168,158 of NC_134742.1, forward strand.
TTCCTGTGACATGCCATGTATATTGTAGAAGGGATAAAAACTGCAAACAAATTAAAATGCTGTGGAGGCTTCAGAAGCCACAACAGGTTGTAATTTCCTTTGTGATGCAAATGCCCTAGCTGGCAGCACAAAGAGGCTTTGCAGGTAATAGCTAAGTTTGATCAGCAAACTACCTGAGCTCAGAAAGTTCAAACTGTAGCCCTCCAGAAAGAAAGAAAAAAAGGAGATATTGGGATTGCTATTTTAGTCCCATAGGAGGTTGGGTATACTAGAAAATGTTTAAATGTAAGCAGTCTTTTAAGAAGGCTCCCAGAGAGAAGACTGAGAAATTGGCATTTGTAAAAGATGTTACCCCTTTTAAACAAAATCTTGCAAAGGTTCGGGCATACCCCTTGGTCTGATCAAGTGTTAGCTGCTTGTCCATACAATTTCAGACCTAGAAGACAAATTGGCTAACTACTTGTGGATATATAAACCCTTGGCTCCAATGGAGAGGGAAACAGCTGCAGCTTGACTTCTATGGAAAACCTGTAATGAGGTGTTCTTCAAAATTGACTAAATATAAGAATACAAATATGAAGCTGCAAAATGTAAAAGCCTCTGCTGCAGAAGTGGAGAGGTAGAAATGCATGTTCCTCAGTACCCAGACACAGTTAGATTCCCTTAAGGAAAGGTACTGAGAGTTAAAGCAACTCTCAGATTTTTTTTCCCCCTTAGGAATATGCTTAAGAAAAGGACCAGGAAGTATGAGGCTTAGTGAACAAGCTCACCCTCCTTACCAAATTAATAGTAGACAAACCTGTGTCATTGGGAAAAGTCATTTAGTAGGAATCAGGATGGATCATCAGAAGAAAAAAGCATGTGAAAGGGGAAGGCATAAAAGGTTTGGAGCCCTATGGGCATAGTTGAAGGAATACGGAAAGTAATACAGACATTGGAAAGTTACTAGGAATGAGGAACGTTTTCTTTGGAAGGACGAAGCAAGTGATTTAAGGGAATGTGAAGATAAAAGGTGGACTCCGTGGGAGTGTGGAAGGAATTAAGTGATGGTTGTAATATGTGAAGGGAAACCTGCTTTAAAAATGACACCTCGTTTCTTTGAAGCCTCTTAAGCACTGTGCAAACCATCTAAGCAAAGAAACAATCAAATGTAAACATTTGTCTACGGACACTTTTGTTAAATCTGCAAAGGAAAATTAGGGATTCTATTGAAACTTAATTGGTTAACTGCATAAAAGAATGAGCTCTATATATCTTGTAGCTCTATTTTTTGGTTTTCAAATGAACTAGTTTTATTTTAAAGCGACGAGGAGTCCTGTGGCACCTTATAGACTAACTGAAGTGTAGGAGCATAAGCTTTCGTGGGCAAAGACCCACTTCGTCAGATGCATGTAGTGGAAATTTCCAGAGGCAGGAATAAATATGCAGGCCAGGATCAGGCTGGAGATGATGAGGTGATCCAATCAAGGAGGATGAGGCCCACTTCTAGCAGCTGATCTGGAGGTGTGCATTCCAAGGGAACAGAAGCTGCTTTTGTAGTTAGCAAGCCATTCACAGTCTTTGTTTAATCCAGAGTTGATTGTGTCAAACTTAAAGATGAACTGTAGCTCAGCAGTTTCTCTTTGAAGTCTGGTCCTGAAGCTTTTTTGCTGCAGGATGGCTACTTTTAGATCTGCAATTGTGTGTCCAGGAAGATTGAAGTGTTCCCCTACAGGTTTTTGTATGTTGCCATTCCTAATATCAGATTTGTGTCCATTGATTCTTTTACGTAGGGACTGTCCTGTTTGGCCGATGTATATAGCAGTGGGGCATTGTTGGCACATGATGGCATATATTACGTTGGTGGATGTGCAGGAGAAAGTACCAATGACAGTATGGCTGATTAAACAAAGACTGTGAATGGCTTGCTAACTACAAAAGCAGCTTCTGTTCCCTTGGAATTCACACCTCCAGATCAGCTGCTAGAAGTGGGCCTCATCCTCCTTGATTGGATCCACCTCATCATCTCCAGCCTGATCCTGGCCTGCATATTTATTCCTGCCTCTGGAAATTTCCACTACATGCATCTGACGAAGTGGGTCTTTGCCCACAAAAGCTTATGCTCCTACACTTCAGTTAGTCTATAAGGTGCCACAGGACTCCTCGTCGCTTTTGCAGATTCAGACTAACACGGCTACCCCTCTGATAGTTTTATTTTGTTTTGGATAATGTCCTCTTGCTTAAAATTGCAAACAGACAAGGCACAAATTGGTTAGTGCTTCTGTTGGGCATTCAACTCTTAAGGTTAAATTTCACTTTCTAGAAACCAAATGATTATTTTAGAAATTCAAGCTTTGAAACTTCACTGTCTCTTTTCAAGGCTGAGTTGATAACACTTTTGGCTTGCTTTCAAATCCAATGTTATATGTGAATACAGGCTGCCTGGCTATTTCAAAGGAAAGTGGACAGGGAAGGCTGCGGCAGTCTCAGCAGACACATCCGCTGCACCCCTGACCACAAACATAGAGGCTGTGTCTACACTGGCCCCTTCTTCGGAATAGCCATGCTAATTTAGAACTTTGGAATAGGGAAATGCGCGGGGGATTTAAATATCCCCCGCGGGATTTAAATAAACATGGCCGCCACTTTTTTTCCGGCTTGAGGAAAAGCCAGAAAAGAGCGTCCAGACTGGTGCGATCCTCCGGAATAAAGCCCTATTCCGGAGGATCTCTTATTCCTACTTTCAAGGGCTTTATTCCGGAGGATCGCGCCAGTCTGGACGCTCTTTTCCGGCTTTTCCCCAAGCCGGAAAAAAAGCAGCGGCCATGTTTATTTAAATCCTGTGGGGGATATTTAAATCCCCCGCGCATTTCCCTATTCCAAAGTTCTAAATTAGCATGGCTATTCCGAAGAAGGGGCCAGTGTAGACACAGCCAGAGGGAACAGCTCAGCTTGCAGAGCTGGCAGCAATCAAACTAGCTTGTGAGGCAGGTGCCAGTACCATCTACACTGACTCCTATGCTGTATGGGCTGGAGCCACCCAGTGGATAACTAACTGAAAGAATAATAACCGGAAAATAGGAGGAAAGCCTGTTTGGAGATTGAAATATTGGAAATGGATATACCAGCATGCAACCCAACATGCATTGAGCATATGTGGCAGCTCACCAAAAGAATAACACCCCGACTGCACGGCTAAATAACCTAGCAGATGCAGCAGCACAAATTTTTGCTGCCCAGGTGGATTGGGAATGCCTGTACATTTGGCTACGTGAAACCTTGGGACACACAGGAAGCGATGAGCTGGTGCGGCAGGCACATGCCAGGGGTGGCCTATCACCCACCAACAAGCCAGAGATCTGGTACAAGCTTGCACCCTATGTGCTGAACTCAGGAAACATATAACAGAAGGACAACAGTTTGCCAGACGAAGAGATGGAAAAGTACTATGGGCAACCTGGCAAGTAGATTATATTGGTCCAATACCCGCCAGTAAGCAAGGGTGAAAGTATGTTTTAACTGGAGTGGAATTGTTTCAGGAGTTGGGTTTGCTTACCTGACTCGAGTGGCAACAGGATTATCTACAGTCATGGGACTAAACCGCTTAATAGCCCTTGTCCCAACACCCCAGTTTGGGAACGCAAACCCACGTACTGCACTCCTCTAAAGGAAAAGGAGTCACTGCAGACACTGGGCTGACACCAATAACCATTACTGAGGCTTGGATTGTATCCAAGACCGGAGAACCTTATGGTTTATTCCAGGAAACTGAGGCAATAGCCCTGAATAGTGCTTCAGTGGGATGAATCCCTTCCAATGCTGGTGTGGATCCGGGTAACCACCATGATCTTTTGGACATATATACCGCTTGCTGTTATAGCGCTTGCAATCGCTGTTGTTAGTTATAGACTGAATTATGAAGAAAAAACCCCTAAGCTGAAGCAAGACATGGTCCTCCAACTCGCCATGGTCTTCTTCCTCATCCCAACTGTTACTGCTGTACCAGAACACCTTACTTGACTCCTCTACTGGACCGGGAATCGAGTTCATCCCTCTCAGCCCAAATGACTGGTGGAACAAGTGTGACATCTTCCGATGGGGACCAGTGTGGTTTGATGACAGCGACTACCACAATCCTCTAAATAACTCTGGGGGGAGACAAGGGAAGTGGCAACGAACGGTATGGGGTAAGACATGCTGTAACTAAGGGTATGTCTACACTACCCCGGTAATGTATGCATACCGCACTTGCTAATGAAGCCCGGGATTTGAATTTCCCGGGCTTCATTAGCATAAGCGGGGAGCCGCCATTTTTAAATCCCCGCTGCTTCGAACCCCTTGCAGCGCGGCTACACGGGGCTCGAACTAGGTAGTTCGGACTAGGTTCCTATTCCGAACTACCGTTACTCCTCGTGAAACGAGGTGTACCGGTAGTTCGGAATAGGCACCCTAGTCCGAACTACCTAGTTCGAGCCCCGTGTAGCCGCGCTGCACGGGGTTCGAAGCAGCGGGGATTTAAAAATGGCGGCTCCCCGCTTATGCTAATGAAGCCCGGGAAATACAAATCCCGGGCTTCATTAGCAAGTGCGGTATGCATACATTACCCTCCTAGTTCGAACTAGGAGGGTAGTGTAGACATACCCTATGAATGTAAACAACTCATGGCTAAATTGGTTAGCCAACAGCTAGAACTTTCCTTAACTCCTTTCCTACACTCTGTTATGACCACTGTTTTAATTGTTTTGATTGCTGTACTCCTTTTCTGCCCAACCCTATGTATTGTGCAATGCCTAGTTAATGTAGCTATCTCTTGTGTTCACATTCGATATACAGCACTAGGAAAGGACCCTAGTCAAGTCCTAGATCCTGAACCCTCTAATCAGGCCACTGGGTACTTTTAGATTCCTCCAAGGTGGACAAGAGGTGCTGGCAAACCACCATCTTGCATTTCCGGGACGTGGTGTGTCGTATCAGGGGGTGGAATGTAGCCAGACAACCCCCCTCCCCGCCCCATCGCATCAATCTCTGAGATGTCTGTATACAGGGCAGAGAAGGAGCAATAAAAATCAGCATAGCCATTAAGCTTTGATCTGCTTTGATGCGAGATCAGGATATGCGGGCTTCTCTGACCCTGAGTAAGCTGAAAATATAGATATGAGGAGAGAACGATTAAGGCAATAAGCTGACCTCGAGGCTGCCGGAACTGCCCTGGCTGGCACCCATGTTGATACGATCACACACAGACGTCCCTGGGAGAGGAATCTCCCACTGAGAAAAAAAACCAGGACTGTGTAGCACTTTAAAGACTAACAAGATGGTTTAATAGGTGATGAGCTTTCGTGGGCCAGACCCACTTCCTCATCACCTATTAAACCATCTTGTTAGCCTTTAAAGTGCTACACAGTCCTGTTTTTTCTTTCAGCTGCACCAGACTAACACGGCTACATTTCTTCCACTATCCCACTGAGAAAAGAATGCCCAGTACTTCCAATGTAGTTATCTCTCTTACAAGTGTAAATTAAGTTCACAACTCCCTTGTAAGAACTGGTGTCACAAAAGACAGACCAGCACCATTTGGCATGACAGATAAGAAAGAGAAATACGTGACCCCATGGGTAAAAAGACGGGTCCAGCAGCGCACTCACTTTGAGTGTCAATCTACCATCTACCTGCTAGTCGGATTAGGTGTTTGACCTCCCGAGGTTCCATGGGGATGCCCACCTCGTATTCGTCTTTCCTAGGAATTGAGGGACCAGCCCTGGCTTGACCCGCTGGAGTCGAGAGGCACAGAAGGGGGTAAAAATTGTACCGGGATGTGTCCTTTGTCTTAAGTGTACACATAGACTTAGAGCTCTTTAAAGATTAAGCTGTCACTTGGTACCATTATTTCTATTTTCTCTCTTTATTTTCTTTATAACCATTTTTAAGATCTGTATTTGCTAGCAGTTAAGAAATAGAGCAATAGCCATTGTAACCATATGATTTATAAGCTTCTTTAATAAACCTGGGTATGTCTACACTACCCCGCTAGTTCGAACTAGCGGGGTAATGTAGGCATACCGCACTTGCAAATGAAGCCCGGGATTTGAATTTCCCGGGCTTCATTTGCATAAGCGGGGCGCCGCCATTTTTAAAACCCCGCTGGTTCGAACCCCGTGCAGCGCGGCTACACGGGGCACGAACTAGGTAGTTCGAACTAGGCTTCCTAGTTCGAACTATCGTTACTCCTCATTTCACGGCGCCCCGCTTATGCAAATGAAGCCCGGGAAATTCAAATCCCGGGCTTCATTTGCAAGTGCGGTATGCCTACATTACCCTCCTAGTTCGAACTGTTTAAGCTTTAACCGGACTCCTTCAGTTGCTGTAACAGAACCAAGCACAATTTAAAAGAACTTCAGCCGGTCATAAGGGACAGGTATAGGAAGAGCTTGGGCGTTTTGGATCGTGTCACTCCCAGGTGACAAATCCGTTGCGGCATCTCTCAGTCTTCCCTAGACTGCCCGCTGTGCAGGGACCCTGTATCCTAGCAGCTGAAATCTGAGATGTGATAAGCTCTTCCTGTAAACTCTGGGGTGTCTGTCAGCCTGTTGGCTGCCCTCCGCGACGGGACCCCGGTCCTAGTGGTAAAGTTACGGACGTTAAACCTTTTCTCGGTAACACACACACACCCACACACACACACCCACACACACACACACACTGCCCTGACCGTCGGCTGACAGGGGGGCTGTAGCATCAACAGACCCATAGCCAGATCTGACTGGCGTGTAATGATTGTAGCCGCTTTGGGTGGTTTGGGCATCACATTGCCCAAAGAAGGCTTGGCCAACGTGGGTTGTTCTTGGTTTCTAATTCCGATGGATCACACCCCTGTTTGTTTTGACTCAGGGAAGTGGCCCAGTGATGCTGTTACCTCAAGCTAGGTCAACTGGGGAATTAGCGGCCACCTCTCTGGCAGTTTCTCACATTACGCAGGATCCGGGGGTGCCTGGATGTTGGCGTAGAAGGAGTAGTCAGGAAAAGTCCTCAGGGATCTTTTTGTCCTGCTTACGGGGAAGGGCAGAACAATATGTACAGCGGGTGTCCTTAGTGGTTGGAACATTTTTTACAACAGGGGGTGTTGAAAGCCAGTGGTCCCCAACTTTTTAACCCTTCCCCCCTTACTCCTGTCCATACCCCTCCATCCACCAATACTAGAGCAGGGCCAGGACTCTGGGTGGGGGACACAGGCAGGGGTAAGGGAGCCAAGGCTAGAATCAAGGTTCCCTCGTATCTTTTCCATCCGTGTGTGGAATAATTTTATGTGCACCAAGGCCTGTGTGAATGTGCACCACCGGGAGAAATGCAAACCTAGCTGGGGGTAGTCTGCTAATCAGCTGGTCAGCATTTGACTCTTTCCTGAGCAGTCGCACAAGCACCCAGGTTACAGGGAACAGTGGCCGGCACCCCGCATATGGGGCCAAGAGCAGAGCCCCCAGAATAAAGCCTGTGGGGCCAAGGATACCATGTACAGGACCATAAACTAGGGACGTTAATGGGTAACTACTTCACTGGTTACCCAGTAAACATCACCCTGAGCGGAGCAAAGCCCCTTTTCCACCCACGGCTCGTCGCAGGCGGAGGGCTGCTGGCTCTGCGGACCCCATGTGGAGCCAGAAGCAGCTGGGTTGGAGCAGCCCCGCCCCCACCTGCCCCCATTTAATCACTCAATGGGTCAAATTTAATTTAGCAAATTAAATGGGATTTGACATCCCTCCTGTAGACAGGGCCCTGGGCCTGGGGCAGGTGGCTGCCAGGCGCTGAGCCTCCTGGGAATGAGGCTAGGAGGAGCGCGCCGGGCACAGTGGGGCTGAGAACAGAGCTCCAGGCATGGGTCTAGTGGCAGTGAACAGAGCCCTGGGTGTGTGTCCTGCGGACAGGACCCCTGGTGCGGGGCTAGGAGTACCGGGCACGGGATTGGCAGCTGAGTCCTGCACCCTACCCCCCCCCCCCACTCTGAGCCACCCATGTTCCCAACCCTGAATCCGCACACCCCAGCCTTCCGCCCTGAGCCCTTCCTCTTACCCCCAACCCTGACTCCTGTACACCCATATCCCCCTGCTCTGAGTCCCTCATACCCCCATTGACTCCTGCACCCCCATACCCTCCTGCTCTTATACCCTCCACATTCCCAGCCCCCTGCTCTGAGTCCCTCATGCCCCCCACTGGCTCCTGTACCCCCATATCCTCCTGCTCTGAGCCCCCCACATTCCCAGCCCTCTGCTCTGAGTCCCTCATACCTCCCACTGATTCCTGCACCCCAGATCCTCCTGCTCTGAGCCCCCCACACTCCCAGCTCCCTGCCCCGAGTCCCTCATACCCCCCAAACCTGACTCTCGGACCCCCACGTCCCCTGGACTCCCACAAACTGCACCCCTCTTCCCTGAGCCCCTCATGCACCCCAACCCCCTGCCTTGACTCCCCCAGTGCCTTGCCGAGTCCCTCATACCCCCCACTGACTCCTGCACCCCCCCACATCTCCCTGCCCTGAGCTCCCCCCCCCCACTCCCAGCTCTCTGCCCCGACTCCCCACACTCCAGCCGTCTGCCCTGAGCCCTTCCTCCCCCCCGGCCCCCATTCTTGACCCCGGCAACCCCCCCCCCCAGCCCCAAGTCCCAGCAGGGTGCAGAAGCGGCGGGGGGAGGGGGGAGCTGCAGCCCCTCGAGTTCCCGGATCTATGTGTGGGGGGGGGGGGCGTCAAGCCAAGGAGCCAAACTGCCCATGCTGGGAACCGCTTGGAGCCGGGGGCGGGAGCGTGGGAAGAAGCTGGGGGCGGGAGCGTGGGAAGAAGCTGGGGGGGGGGGGGGCGTGGGAAGAAGCTGGGGAGGGGAGGGGGGCGCCTGTCTGTCCGGGGCTGTCCCCACTAGAGGGCCCTGCTCGGGGCTGGCCGCCTGCAGGGCTCTGGCCCGGCCCCCCGCCTCTCCTACGAGAGCGGATCCAGGGGGCTGAACTTCCCAGGTTAGCAGCGGCGGCTTCCGCAGCGCCCGGCCAGCCCCGCTCCCTGCGCGCCCGGGCCGGCTGGGGAGCGCTCGCCGCAGCCCGCAGGTACCCGGAGCCCCGCGGGGGGGAGGGCGCTGGAGCAGAGCCTGGCCGGCGTGGGAACCGCTAACCTCCCCCCCCCCCAGCTCCCCCTGTCTCTGCTCCCCGGGATCTGCTGTGGCCCCCGATCTCCCCCCCCCCATTCTCCCAAGAGAGCGGGGAGGAGAAATTGGAAGGGGCAGTAAGCGGGGAGGGAGGCTCCCAGCCCTGCCCGGATACATCCCTGCACCCCCCCCCCCCCCCATTCCTGCAGCTCTGGGCTCCCTACGCTCCTCCGCTCAGGATTGAAGCCAAGCGCCTGTGACATCAGTGGGGGATGTTGGCCTGGCCCCCAGGAGATCTGGCCCTGTCAGGACAGGATAACAGGCAACCCTGGGGCTTGGCAGAGCTTTTTTTTTGGGGGGGGGGGCAACATGGGCTTTCCGGGGAGTAAAGGGGGCAGCTAGGGATTGCCCCATGCCAAGGCACCGCCAGATAGGGTTGCCAGATGGTTTCAACAAAAATACCAGACACACTTGCCATGACTTCACAATCGACACTCCATCTTAGTTAGACAATACCAGACACACCTGACATGACAATCAACATTCCATCTTAGACAATACCAGACACACTTGCCATGACTTCACAATCGGCATTCCGTCTTAGTTAGACAATACCAGACACACCTGACATGACATCACAATCGACATTCCATCTTAGACAATACCAGACGCACTTGACATGACATCACAATCGACATTCCATCTTAGACAATACCAGACACACTTGACATGACATCACAATCGACACTCCATCTTAGTTAGACAATACCAGACACACCTGACATGACATGACAATCAACATTCCATCTTAGACAATACCAGACACACTTGACATGACATCACAATCAACATTCCATCTTAGACAATACCAGACACACTTGCCATGACTTCACAATCGGCATTCCGTCTTAGTTAGACAATACCAGACACACCTGACATGACATCACAATCGACATTCCATCTTAGACAATACCAGACACACTTGCCATGACTTCACAATCGGCATTCCGTCTTAGTTAGACAATACCAGACACACCTGACATGACATCACAATCAACATTCCATCTTAGACAATACCAGACACACTTGCCATGACTTCACAATCGGCATTCCGTCTTAGTTAGACAATACCAGACACACCTGACATGACATCACAATCGACATTCCATCTTAGACAATACCAGACACACTTGACATGACATCACAATCGACATTCCATCTTAGACAATACCAGACACACTTGACATGACATCACAATCGACACTCCATCTTAGTTAGACAATACCAGACACACCTGACATGACAATCAACATTCCATCTTAGACAATACCAGACGCACTTGACATGACATCACAATCGACACTCCATCTTAGTTAGACAATACCAGACACACCTGACATGACATGACAATCAACATTCCATCTTAGACAATACCAGACGCACTTGACATGACATCACAATCGACACTCCATCTTAGTTAGACAATACCAGACACACCTGACATGACAATCAACATTCCATCTTAGACAATACCAGACACACTTGACATGACATCACAATCGACACTCCATCTTAGTTAGACAATACCAGACACACCTGACATGACAATCAACATTCCATCTTAGACAATACCAGACGCACTTGACATGACATCACAATCGACATTCCATCTTAGACAATACCAGACATACTTGACATGACATCACAATCGACACTCCATCTTAGTTAGACAATACCAGACACACCTGACATGACAATCAACATTCCATCTTAGACAATACCAGACACACTTGACATGACATCACAATCGACATTCCATCTTAGTTAGACAATACAGGACAGTTCTATTTTCTCAATTGGTTTCCTGAACAGAAAGCTCAAATACTGGACTGTCTGGTTCAAAACCAGACACCTGGCAACCCTACCACCGGCTGGGGTGGCACTGCCCTGGGGGACAGTGTCCGGGGCAGACCCCCAAAGCGGACCCTTAGATCCTACGCTTGGCTGGCGTTTGGTTCAGCTACCCAGGTCCCGGGGGGGAGTGAGGGCTGCTGGGTTTGCATCGTGATAAAGTGACGGGGCGTTTTCCCAGCCTGGCCCACGCCACCTGTGGGGTGCAAGCCTGGGGTAAGGGGATCGGGGTGCAATATGCACTCCGGGCCCTTCTGCAGCTTCCTCAGTCTCCCTGCTCAATTGCGCAGGGAGACTGATCCTACAGTTGTGGGGGCAAACTTCCTGGGACTTACCTGAGGCAAAAGCCAGACGAGGGGGTGAAATTTCCCTTTCTGCAAAATGAGGAGCAGCCCCCCCAAAGCACCCGGTTTTGTTAAGGACGAGGAGGCAAACCTGGGACATAAGAAGCCCGTAACGGTGTATGGGATTTGGGGGGAGGCCGGGATCAGCAGGCGCTGAGCCGGGCTCTTTCATTCTTCCAGGTGCTTGAACGGAGCCAGCTGCGGTTTCCCCATGGAGAAGTGGGTCTTCCTAGATCCTCGGCAGAGGGCGCTGTACAGAGATGTCATGCAGGAGAGCTACGAGACCCTGATGTCCCTCAGTAAGGAACCGTAGGCTGCTGGTTCGCGGGAGATAGACCAGCCCCGAGGTTGCCCCGGGCTTCCCGCAGCAGCTTCCTCGGGCTGATGCTACACTTCAAAGGCAGAGGTTCCCTGATGGGCTAACCGAGTAGTCGATGCATATTGCGTTCGATTAGCCAATTGATCGAAATGTAACATCCCTAGATTGGATGGCCTTTCAGACAGCCCTGCATGGTTGGAATGAGCCTTATTTCAATGACTGGTTTGGAATGGACCTTCCTTGCTAGCTTTGAATGTGCCACACACAAGGTCTTGGACGGGTAGACTGTGATACTGAGTCTTTGTCCTTCTATAGGCTTAATGGGCAGGCCTGAAAATCTGTGTCCTAACGCTGGAGTCACAGTTGTTTGTTGGCACTGCAGTTCCTAGGCTGGGCTTTGGTTTGCAAGGAGAAGCAGGTTCCGTTACCAGCGCTTCCCGACTCCGCCAGCTTGCACAGAACCACAGCGGGAATGCGCAGATTAGAGAAATGGGTTGAACTAGCGGGTAGGGCTTTGGGCTGGGATTGACAAGCACCCGGTATGTTCCCAGCTCGGCCGCAGCCTCCCTGTGCGGCCACGGGCAAGTCACTACATTCCTCCGGCCTCAGTTTCCCTATCTGTAAAGCAGCCATCATAAGCCTGTCAGTTTATTTTGCAAACTAAACTTGGAGTCAGAGACCGTCTCTCGCTGTGTGTCTGGGCAGCGCCCGGCACAACGGGGCCCTGATCTCAGCTGGGGCAGGGCCTGTCTCTCGCTGTGTCTATGCAGTGCCCGATCCAATGGGGCCCAGTAACACACACACAGCAGTGACAGATGCTTTATAGCAGAACCTCTGAGCGTCTGGAACTCTGCCATCTTCAAACAAGGCCACCAGCAGTGACTGGCTCTGGGTCTCCTGAGTTCCCAGGACAAATCCCCCCTTCTCTTTAACTATGTCCTGAAAGCCTGGAGCTCAGATTCCCCCCCCCCCCCCCCCCCATACTGCTTGCTGACTCCAGGTGCTGCATATGGCCTTGGAGCCAAATTAAGCCTGCTGCCCAGATGCCCGGCAAAGTCCTGAGGGGGTCAGCCCAGTAATAGTAGTACCAGGGCTAGCCAATAGAGAGAGACAAGCACACACACCACCCCAGGCCCAGCTGGTGAGACAGTACCAGGAGAGACAGACCGGGGGGAGTGTGATGGGACGGAAGGTGGCTGATGCTGCGTGTTACGGCGGCCGCCCGGCAAATGGCTTGACAAACCCTGATCTCTCCCCTGTTGTGTCCCCCTCCCCGTGTGCAGAATATCCCATCCCGAAACCGGACGTGATCTCCCGGCTGGAGCACGGGGAAGAGCCGTGGGTCCCGGGTCTGCAGGCCTCCGGGGCAGGGGACTCCCCGAGAGGCGCTAGGCCAGGTGAGGCAACAGGTGAGGCAACCTGTCGTCAGGAGCTGGGTTTCCCCAAAGAAGTCCCGTGGGCCCCCCCTCCCAGTTGCGCCACAGCATCTCGGGGCCCCAAAGTTCCAGGACCCGGCTCCCAGCACGCGTGGCCAGAACCTGAAAATCAGACCCACGGAAAAGGGGGAGGGGGTGTGACTTGGCGGGGGGAGAAGGGGAGGGCGGAGGAAGGACACATGGAGCCTCCTGAGAAACTACCAGCCCCACTGGAGTTCTCTGTACATAGAGCTGCTGGTTTGACGCTGCCGTGGCCCCTTCTAGCATCACTGCCTGGGCTCTTCTCTGCCCATAAGAACCTACAACCGGCCACATCTCGCCCAGGGTCCTGTCTGCTGACAGTAGCCAAGGCCAGGTGCCCCAGAGGGAGGGAACAGAACAGGGATCCCTCTCCTGTCACCCATTTCCAGAGACACAGAGACTCGGGACACCGTCCCTACCCTCCTGGCTAATAGCCACTGATGGACCTAACCTCCACGCATCTCTCGCGCTCTTTTTGGAGCCCTGTCAAAGTTCTAGCCTTCACCACATCCTCTGGGAACGAATTCCGGAAGTTGCCTGGGCGCTGAGTGAAGAAAAACCGTCCTTTTGTTTTGTTTTAAACCTGCTGCCTGTTCATTTCATTGGGTGACCCCCTCGCTCTTATATTGTGGGAACAAGTCAATCATTGTCCTTAGTCACTTTCTCCACACCTGTCAGGATTTTCCATCCCCCCTTAGTCTCCTCTTTCCTAAGCTGAAAAGTCCAAGTCCATCTTCCCAATGGCCCCCGGGGGCTTCTCCGGGCATTCCCGGCACAGGGAAAGGGGGGCACACGGAGCCCTTGGAAGGGTGGGAATGGAGGTAGGGGGAGGTAGGGTTGCATTGGAGGTGGAGAGAGGCTGGTGTGAGCAGGGGATCTCGACCAACAAAGACCGTGGCCCTCCAGTCATCTTGTGGCGGAGGGCGCTGTCTCTGCTTGGCCCCCCTGCCTACTCTCTACTTGCTGAGGCAGGAGGGGGAAGCAGGATGGGTCCCCTCTTTTCTCCTCTCTCGGGAAGGACTTGGGGGCGGGGGTGGGAGGAGGGGATTTGGCTCCAGATTTCGTTCTTGGTGTGAGGCCAGAAGGAACCATCCTTTGTGGCTTCCACTCAAGGACCGCTTACCTTCCCCTTTCCCCAGGCACATGGCACGGCTAACGGCTGGACTCTCTCCTTACCAGGGACAGCGAGCGGGACCGAGGACAAGGCACCTCGGCAAGGAGATCCCGAGACAGCCTCCTCAGGAAGCGGCCGGGGCCAGGGGTCCCGCCAAGGAGGCAAAGCCGGCAGGTCCAGAGGCCCGGCGGGGAAGAGACGAGGCAGAGATGCTCCCGTCAACGGATGTCTCAATAAGGCCCGGGAGGCGGCAGCCCACCGGAGAGGCCGCCGGGGTGGGGGCCCGGAAGCCGGGCTCGAGGTGGAGGGTGGCACGGGAGATGAGCCCCATCCGTGCCCGGAGTGCGGGGAGAACTTCACGGCGCGCTCCGCTCTCCTGACCCATCAGAAATCCCACACGCCGCCGGGCTCCTACCCGTGCCCGGCCTGCGAGGAGAGCTTCATCGAGAGAGCTGCCCTGCTGGCCCACCAGAGATCCCACGCCGGGCAGGAGCCCAGCCCGCGGCGCCGGCCCCAGGCCCCCGGCGGGAAGCGGTACCGCTGCGCCGAGTGCGGGGAGCGCTTCCGGGTCAGCTCCCACCTGGCCACCCACCTGCGCCTCCACACCGGGATCAAGCCCTTCCAGTGCTCCGACTGCGGGAAGGGCTTCGACTGGAGCTCGCACTACGCCCGGCACCGGCGGCTGCACACGGGCGAGCGGCCCTTCCAGTGCGCCGACTGCGGGAAGTGCTTCGGGCGCAGCTCCCACCTCTACCGGCACCAGCGGGCCCACGCCGGCGGGAAGCCCTTGGAGTGCCCGGACTGCGGCAAGGCCTTCAACAGCAGCACCTTCTTCCTCAAGCACCGGCGGGCCCACGCTGCCCCCCAGCAGCCGCACCGCTGCCCCGAGTGCGGGGAGAGCTTCCCCCGCAGCGCCGCCCTGGCCCGGCACCGCCGGAGCCACCGGGGCGAGAAACCCTTCCGGTGCGGGGACTGCGGGAAGGGCTTCGCCTGGAGCTCCCACCTGGAGCGGCACCGGCGCGTCCACACCGGCGAGCGGCCTCACGCCTGCGGGGAGTGCGGGGAGGCCTTCAGCCAGAGCGCCCACCTGGTGAAACACAAGCGGGTGCACACGGGCGAGAAGCCGTACGCCTGCTCGGACTGCGGGAAGAGCTTTGGGGACAGCTCGGCGCTGGCCAAACACCGGGCGTGCCACGCGGCCGGGGAGAGACGCCGCCGGGCTGCCAATCGCCCGGCGGCAGCAAGGCCCTACACGTGCGGCGCGTGTGGGAAAAGCTTCGCACGGAGCCCAGCACTGGTGAGACACCAGAAGAACCACTTAGAGAGACAGCCGGAGGGTGCGGGGAGCTCAGCCCAGGAGAACTCCCGGCACCCCTGCCCCGACTGTGGGAAAAACTTCCCTCGAGCCTCCCAGCTGGAGAGGCACCGGCGCCTCCTTCACATGGCGGGTCAGCACCGCCAGGGTGACCGACCCTTCCGGTGCGGGGACTGCGGGAAGGGCTTCTCCTGGAGCTCCCACCTGGAGCGGCACCGGCGCGTCCACACCGGCGAGCGGCCTGATGCCTGCGGGGAGGCCATCAGCCAGCGCGCCCAGCTGGCGAAACACAAGCAGGTGCACGCAGCCCGGCGGAAGAGCTGCAGGGACCGTCCGGCACTGGCCACGCCCCGGGAGGGCGGAGAGGAGGTGTCCCACCGCTGCGGCGACTGTGGGAAAAGTTTCCACTGCCTCGCCGACCTTGACCAGCATCGGCCTTCCCATGCGGCGGAGAAACCCCACCGGTGCGGGGATTGCGGGAAAAGCTTCAGCCAGGCACCAGCGCTGGCTCGGCACCGGCGGCTCCACGCTGCGGGCGGGAAACCCTTCCACTGTACCGACTGCGGGAAGGGGTTTGCTTGGAGCTCCCACTGGGAGCGGCACCGGCGCGTGCACACCGGCGAAAAACCTTTCCAGTGCGCTGACTGCGGGAAATGCTTCGGGCGCAGCTCCCACCTCTACCGGCACCAGCGGAACCATCCCAGAGAGAAACCCTCCTGCCCCGGGGCTGAGTAAAGGAGGAACCCGGACACCGGGGCGGGACCCTCATGAGACAACAAGGAAACCAAGCCCAGAACCCTCCTGCCAAAGGCTCGGCTGAGGGGGAAGGAATCTGCCAGGGACAAGAGTTCACCTGGGAGAAGAGACCCTTTGAGTTCCACCCGTATTGGGCGTCGGAGAATCGTCCGCGGCTGAGAAATCCAATCCGCATGCTCACCGAGGATGATGCTCCTCTGTCGCGTGGGTTCGGCTGAGGCTGATGAGTGATCTTGGAGAGTTGTCCTCAAGTGGGATGGGAAGTGACAGGGGAAGGGAGAGAGATGGGAGGTGCTGCCACTTTCCATTCCCCCCGTCAGCCGCTGACGTCCACACTCAGAAACTCCCTCCCCCACCCTTGTCTCTATTTCCCCTCCCCCCGGCAAGCGTCGGGGCCCTCACCCGCTCCTCCGTGGTTCAGCGAGAGGATGAAACAGAGACTCGAGAGGGAAACAACCCAAGGCCCAGCGGTGGTCTCAGAGGCGACGCTGGGTGAAAGCGGGGAGGCTCCAGAGGAGAGAGGGACTAAGCCACAAAGGTCAAAAAAGGAGAACCCCTGCCGATGTGAGGCAGAACGGACCTGTGGGACTCACTGCTGCAGGAGAAGGGTGCATTTTGAGATGGTTTCCTGCAAGTGCTCAACAGGCAAAGGGCTCTGAGTCGCCAGAGCAATCGGGGATGGGTGCCACATTTACATTGTCACCCATTAGTAGGGTTACCAGGTGGCTTCAAAAAATAATACCGGACACACTTGATCTCAGATGGGGGAGGTGGGGAGGGAGGAGAACCAGCCGGTGGGAAGCCGGGCTGATCAGGGGCAGCGAGGCTGGCCGGGGGAGATGGGGTGGGGGGAACCAGCCAGCGGGAAGCAGAGCTGGCCAGGACGGAGTTGGGGGGAGCGGGGCTGACCGGAGGAGGGAGAGTGGTGGGAGAGTCTCAGCCAGCGGGGAGCAGGACTGACCCGCGTACACACAGATCCTGGGGCGTTGCCCGTCCCACGCATGGTCCTGGCGAAGCACAAGCGAGTCTGGACCCGGGGATTCCCTCCCGTCCCGGCCCCACCCCTCGCGTATGAGCATGTCGACCAGCCAGGCAGCTCGCAACTACGTCCTGATACTTCTAATAATAATAATAAACGTACCTAATTAGAAAATACCGGACATTTTATATGTCCGGTATTTTCTCAATTTGTTTCCCAGACAGAATCCTCAAATACCGGACTGTCCGGTTCAAAACCAGACACCTGGCAACCCTACCCATTAACCCGAGTATCACACGCATCCCATTAACCTGGGTGTCCCATTGATACCCTTCCCCTGTAGCCCAAGTTTTGCTTTTATAAGATTCTCCATTGGCCGAAGTGTCCCATTTATACTGTTCCCTATTGGCCGAAACGTTGCATTTATATGGTTCCCCCTAGCCCAAGTGTCACATTTATATCATTCCCCTTTCGCCTGAGTGTCGCCTTTATACCATTCCCCAGTAGCCAGAACACCACATTTTCTACGGTCCCCTGTGTCCGAGCCATGAGTAGAACCGCTGTGTCAGGGATCATTTCAAAGCAGACTCCAGGATTTTCACTGGAGCCGATATTGCGAGTCAAGTTTGAGAGACGGAGGCTGAAATGGGGGAAAGGAAGCTGGACCCGGCCCCTTCGGATGTTTCCTGAGGTGGTCAAGAGGGAAAGGGGGAGAAGGAAGGAGGCGGGAGCTGGTTGAAACTCCTGGATTGAACCAGGGACATTGAACCAAGCATGAGCGGCCGCCACATTTGGATGTAAAGCTTTGATTTCACAGCTCCCACCTTGTGGATGGGCACAGTGGGGGACCAGGAATGAACAGTCACCCGGTGGATCAGATGGGGACACCGCCAGGTTTACTCTTGGGGACCAGGGGACTGAGAATTGGTAACTTGATGCACGGGGGAGACGCAGGGACCTCTCGGAGGAGTGTGCTGCCGGCTGGAGCGTGAGAAGGGCCAGGAGGCCACCGCAGAAGGAGGAAAGGGGAGATGACCCTGGAGCCCGTCGGGGATGGCTCTGAGGGGAGCAGAGAAGGAAATCGGGGAGAGGATGCCCCGTCCTGAGACCTGAAACCAGGCCGGGTTCCGTCCGAAACTGTCCATGTTCCATTCACCCCCCAAAAAGCAGCCCCGGAGGATAAAAGCGGTGGTAAGGATCAGAGACCGGGAGGTGGCTGTGACTTGCTCCCTGTCAACGAGATGCTGCTGGCAGAGAAGGGGTTAACGCTGCCCTATCCGGTCCCCCTAGAAATGTGAGCACTGAACTCTGCTTTCTTTGGGTATTTGGTTTGTTGCAATAGAGAATGGTGCGGCCTCGTGGATCAGGGACTGGCTTGTACATTAGGAGACCCGGGCAGGACACATTTCCCCCTCCCCCCCCCAGGTCCTCTGCCTCAGTTTCCCCTCTCTCTGTTTGTCTCTTTTAGACTGGGGCAGGGGCTGTGGGGTCGTATGAGTCGCAGCACGGATTGGTCCTACAATACTCTCATTGCTAACTTTAGAACTGAGACACCGCCCACCTCCTCCCCCACGGCCTGTAATTCTGTCTCCACTAGGTTTCAGTCCATCCCTTTCCACAGGCCTGTGCTTCCTCCATCCTCTTTGAAGAACTGGATTCCTGTGACGTGATCTCTGAAAATGAGTGGGCTCTGGTTACAGGGGTGGTAAAACCCTGGGTGTATGGGAGGCATCTGACTATCCATGGAGGTTTGATTTCTTTCAGTGACTAGCAGCTGCTGGATGGGGTGTCATATGAATAAATTATAACACACTCGGCTTTAGGGTAACCAGATGTCCCGGTATTAGGAGCTTTGTCTTATACATGCAGCTGTAAGCCCACCCCTCAGAAAAAAAAGTCCCGGTTTTTCACACTTGCTGTCTGGTCACCCTAATTGGACCAGCACTGTGTGGCTGTGTCTAGACAGGCAAGTTTTTCCGCAAATCATCTGCTTTTGCGGAAAAACTTGCCAGCTGTCTACACTGGCCGCTTGAATTTCCGCAAAAGCACTGACGATCTCATGTAAGAATGTCGGTGCTTTTGCGGAAATACGATGCTGCTCCCGTTCGGGCAAAAGTCTTTTTCCGAAAAACTTTTGCGCAAAAGGGCCAGTGTAAACAGCAGAGATTTGTTTTCAGCAAAAAAGCCCCGATGGCGATCGGGGCTTTTTTGCGGAAAAGCGCGTCTAGATTGGCCACGGACGCTTTTCCACAAAAAGTGCTTTTCCGGAAAAGCGTCCTGCCAATCTAGATGCGCTTTTCCAAAAATGCTTTTAACGGAAAACTTTTCCGTTAAAAGCATTTCCGGAAAATTATGCCAGTGTGGACGTAGCCTGTGTGTCCACATTGGGAGAACTTCTATAACTTAGTGGTGTGGGCTGTGAGTGTCCTCATGTGGGGTGTGTACCATTAGGGGGCAGTTCCTCAGCTCTCCCAGTGCCAAAACCACAGCCTTCCTCTAGCACCACTGAAAGGGGACTCACCTTTATGTGTTAAGCGCTACAGTGTCTATGACACACAACTAAGCATGCGGGATTCCAGCAGTGCTGGAATGGGCAGGGGTCTTGGGGTCCATCAACCTCCTTCTGCTTTTTAAGGGCCAAAAGGGAAACCGAGGGGGAAAGGGTGGATAAGAGTGGGGCGAGGGGTGAGGTCTTGGGGGCCAGAGTTGAGGTAGGAGCAGAGCCTCCGGGGAAGGTAAAGGAGCAGGGTGGGGGTGGGGCCTCAGGGGAAGGTGCGGCATGGGGGCAGAGAAGGGGCGGGGCCTCAGAGGGCAGGGGCGGGGTCTCGGGCGGAAGGTGGGGGCGGGGCCAGTGGTTCCTTCCGCTGTCCCTGCTGGGTTCTAGTCCTGGTTCTAGAAGGGAGTGTGTGTAAGGGAGGGGGAGGGGTCTTGGTTCGACTCCCAGCTTGAGAAGGGGAGTGTGGCCTGGTGGTTTAAGTCACATTGGCGGCTGGGATCCAGGATTCTTGGCTCCAGGAGGGGAGTCGGAGCTAGTGGATTGGATCAGGGGGAACTGGAAATTGAAACGCCTGGATTTCAGCCCCTGCACAAGGAGAGGGCAAGGGTTCCTTGGTCTAACTCACCCTTTGCTCTGAGACATGTCTCTGCCACGCTGGGTCTGCATTTCCCCCTTGGTACAGTGCTTTGAAAGAAAGGAAATGAGTAAAAATCCCTCAGTTCTTTCAGGACCAAAACCGCCAGCCCCCTCTAGCACTGGTGAAAGGGGACTCACCTTTATGTATTTAGCACTATAGTGGCTATGACACACAGCTAAGAAATTGATTCCGCTCAGGAGAGGGTGAATGCACCAGTAAAAGGATAGTCCTGGTAATACAGAATGGCAGGGGAGGAAAGTGTTTATGGGCCCATCTTACCACGTAGCTTCCCAGCATGGTCCCAGGGACCCCCCGCGACCATGGCTGGGGAAAGTTGCTCTACCCACTGAAGACTCCCTAAGGAACTAAGCATGGCCCATTCCTCTCTGCCCCCTTTCCTCTGTGTGAACAATGGGCGGGGCCTCAGGGGAAAAGGCTGAGCAAGGGCAGGGCCTAGGGGCGGAGCACAGGTGGATTGGGGCGGGGCCACAGTTTGGGGGCCTAGTAAAGGTTAATTCAGCTCTGTGCTCGAGACGTAGGATCAGAGCTATGGACGAAGAGCCAGACCATCCCTCAAATGCGTAACCCCTTTTGAGATGTACGTTTGCAAATGTTTGGCGCTCAGATCACGACCTTCATCTGATAACTGCCTTGATAAGTGAGTAGGGAGAAGTTTTACATCAAATCTGGCCAGGACATAGGTTACTACCGGCTAATAGTATAAGCCAATTGAGTATAGAACAATTGATATTAATATGTCTCAGCTCCAAACGGAACGCCCCAGGAAAAAGGAACCATTCTGGTATCTAGCCTTTGTTACAATGACATTCCTGTACTTGATACATTGGGTTTTTTTAAAAGCTCGTTCCCTCTAAGGGTGTGTCTCCATAGCACCCTAAATTCAAAATAAGCTACGCAATTTGTGCTATGCAACCTGCGTGGGTTATTTCGAGTCTATTTCGAAATAACATACTATTTCAAGCCATCCCTTAACCAAGGAGGTTTGCAGGGATGGTGAAATAGCATGCCTGTTATTTTGAGAAATATTTCAAAATAGCAGGCGTGTTTCTAAGAGGCAGGGTAGCTATTTCGGGACACTTCGGTATCCTGAAATATCTCTGCTGTGTAGACGTAGCTTAAGGGTCTTGTCAGGGTCGACTGTCGGTATCCTGAAATATCTCTGCTGTGTAGACGTAGCTTAAGGGTCTTGTCAGGGTCGACTGTCCTGGGCAAATGATAATAAAAAGCTTGGGATTGTTTTCAAACCAAGATGGTTAGTTTTCCCCCCCTTTAAGTCACAGGGAAATTGTTAACACATGGGAAATAATGCAGCAGGCAAGTGGACCATTGTGTATATAAAGGGATCGAATGGGACTTTTGTTTCCTCATTTGTAGTAGCCATGTTGGATCCGGGATGTGAGAGAGACCAGGAGTGTGTATGTGGGGGGGTCAGGTCATATTTTCTATTGGACCCCCCTTTTGTCGGTGAGAAAGGCATGCTTTCTGGCTATTGGTCCTAACCTTGTCTCTCACCTTCATTTCATAGCACGTGAGAGGGGAATGAATTCAGGTTTACCTTAATTCACTGCAGAAGTGAATTAAGCTTTGCCAGAATGGAAGCCACTTTCCGTCTTCATAAGCGTGTCCACACAGGAGTTTAATGAGGTTGAACTACTCCACTTTAAAAGTGAACTTGGATTTGTATTCCCCTCCTCCCCCAGTTTAGGTCTACACTTCTGCATTTTGTGTAGCTTTTTCCGATTTTTTTCGGAAGAGGTTTTTCCAAAATGTGGCCTTTCTACCCTGGGCCAAAGTTCAGAAAATCCCCCTCTTTCGGAAGATCCTTTCTTCCTCGTGGAATGAGGAAAACAGGGCTACCGAAAGAATGCATTTGCACTTCTGCAAAATAAGCGGAAACACATTCCCCAGACACGGCAGGGGTTTTCCAGGATATCTCTGGTATCCTGGAAAAACCCCGCCATGTAGACATAGCCTCGGGGTTCTAGTGTCATGCAATTTGTTGCAAACTCTCCCCCAGAAGGAAGCCGGAGAGCAGAGCCATTTACCATCTCGGGTTTGTTTAGTATTTTTTCCATTTCTTTAATAATAAAGTCGTTGTTGAGAGCCCTGAGTTGTTGGCTTGCCTCTAATTGGGCCACCCCTGAAGGTGTGGGGAGAAGAACCCCCCTAGGATAGAAACAGGGTATGTGGTGGCGAGGGGCGTCACCCACGCACACACCCAAGCTGACATGCAGAGACGGTTATTAAGATTTGGTTCCTGCCCGTATTTCGTTTCCCAAACGGTGTTCCGCAGAACCCCGGGGTTCCATGAAGTGACAATAAGGATTCTGCGAGAAAATTCCATTACAATCCCATTTTATGATTTAAAGAAAAATCATGTTTTTAAATATGGGCAATTAAACTAAATGTTGATCTCATGGCCTTGTTTAGCCTTTGTTTATGATTATCCTTACTTATTTTGTGGTCTACTTTTTCAGCTCCATATGTCAGCCTGTTATTAGAGGTTCCGCAAAATTCTTTAAAAAAAGGGTTCCATGGCCAAATAAAATTGGGAAACACTGCGCTCGAGACGGTGATTTTATAAAGCCCTGCTACAGGCCCCATCCTCACGATGGAGGCAGAGGGATTCCTGCAGGTGCAGTGTTGGGATGGACCAGCAGGAGGTGCTGTGTGGGGAAGAGGAACTTGCCTGGCTGTTACACGGCTGCCCTCGCATCAGGGGCTGACCTAGCCTAGACAGACATCCCTGAACTTCAGCCTTGCATCTCCTGAGATCCCCTGAAGGAGACAGACGGGAGCTGGGGCTTTTGGGCCGGGTCTGCCCTTGGTGGGCCCTGCTGAGTCTGCCAACTTGGGGGTTGGGCCGTGCCAATGGGAGATGCAGTTACACCATTAAAAACTGGATCCATCCCACTCATGCCTCCCACAAACAGAATGTCACCCCTGCCACTAAGCCACACTCACCCCGCGGCCATTCCCAGCGGGTCTCCAGGCCCAACACAAACACCCAGTGTGGGATAAAGCGCCTCCCGAAAGGAACAGAACCCAGGAGGCCTGGTTCTGCTCTAACCACTAGACCCCGCTCCCTTCCTAGAGCTGGGGAGAGAACCCAGGAGTCCTGATGCCCTCTTGCTCTAACCACTAGACCCCGCCCCCTTCCCAGAGCTGGGGAGAGAACCCAGGAGTCCTGATGCCCTCTTGCTCTAACCACTAGACCCCGCTCCCTTCCCAGAGCTGGGGAGAGAACCCAGGAGTCCTGATGCCCTCTTGCTCTAACCACTAGACCCCGCTCCCTTCCCAGAGCTGGGGAGAGAACCCAGGAGTCCTGATGCCCTCTTGCTCTAACCACTAGACCCCGCTCCCTTCCCAGAGCTGGGGAGAGAACCCAGGAGTCCTTTCAGAGGAGGAGAGTCATCCTTTTAAGGTCTGGGGGACTGCCCCGCCCCTCCCTTTCCTTTCCACTGTGGCGTGTCACAGAGAGAGGAAATCGAAAGTTAAGCGAGTGAAAATTTGGTTTCATTTCTCCCTGCAAGGCTGCTCCGATCCGACCCACTTGCAGTGGCAGAACTGGTAAGTGTGTTTGTACCCTGCACCCGACACCCTTCTGCTTCTCTCCTATGTTCTCCCCCCCCCCCCCCCGAAAATACCTTTCCTTTGTCACACCCCGATTTGGGGATTCCCCCTCCTCTGGGCTGGATTCTGCCCCCTCTGCTCCTGTCTCCTTTTTCTGTGCCCTCCAATCATAGAAGATTAGGATTGGAAGAGACCTCAGGAAGTCATCAGAGGGTGGAGTGAGGGGGGGGGGGCTACTGAAGGCCCGGCCCCTGCTTCAGCTCCAGCCATAATCGCAACACCCCTCCCCCTGGCCTTGCATCCAGTTAGAGTAGCACTTGGAGGGGGATCATCCCCCCAGTGTGCCCCAGAGGAGGTGGTGCAAGGCCTTCCTCCTTCAGCACCATGGGGTGACAGGACTCCCTCTCCCCCTGTGTTGAGACCAGCCTCGGGGGCGTTGCTGCCGTGAGAAAGGCCTAGGGTAGTCCCCTCCTCTCCCCCTGGGCCAGCCTGCCTACTGACCCTCCTCCTCCCCAACCCCACCCCAGAGCTCTGAAGAACAGAAACCCATCTGGTTTTGTGAAGTAGGGAGCCATCTGCCGGTAAAAGTTTGCAACTTGCCTCCTAGATATTTGAGAGAGCACAACAACAACAAAAGAGTTAGAAGCAAGGAGGAGTCGCCCTGTGGCACCGAAGGGCATGTCTACACAGCAGGGCTAAAGTCGAATTAAGCGACACAACGTCATTTGCGAAGTTGAAATGGCTGAACTCAGCTTTTGGGGCCGTCTACACAGCAGGAAGCCAACGGGAGAACACTCCTCCTCCGGCTTCCCTTACTTGTGAAATGAGGGTTACAGGAGCCGGAGTAAGATGTCCTCCAGTTGGACACTATTTTGAATTAACGGCTTGCTGTGTAGATGCACTCTTTGTTATTTCGAAATAACATCAGTTATTCTGAAGTAACGCTGCAGTGTAGACGTATCCTTAGGGCACCCTTAGCTCGGAATAAGCTACGCAACTTCAGCGATGCAAATTGGGTCGCTTATTTCGAGTTAGTTTCAAAATAGTTTATTTCCTCATTTGGCGCTGTCCACACAGGGCCAAATTTCGAAATAACCTGCTATTCCAAAACGTCCCGTGTTCCCCATGGACTGAGGTTTACAAGGACGTCAGAATAGTGAGCCCGTTATATTTCAAAATAAGGGGCTTGCAGTTAAGACGCGGGATAGCTATTTCGGAAGACCTCCAGGATATGTATATATATACTATCATAAGCTTTCGTGGGCAAAACCCACTTCTTTAGACAAGGTGATCGTGAGACTTAAAATCATTTCAGTAAGGCTGTGTCTAGACTGGCAAGTTTTTCCGCAAAATCAAATGATTTTGCGGAAAAACTTGCCAGCTGTCTACACTGGCTGCTTGAATTTCCGGAAAAGCACTGACGATCTCCTGTAAAATCATCAGTGCTTTTGCGGAAATACTATGCTGCTCCTGTTCGGGGAAGACTTTTGCTCAAAAGGGCCAGTGTAGACAGCACAGTACTGTTTTCTGCAAAAGAGCCTCGATCGTGAAAATGGCAATCGGGGCTTTTTTGCAGAAAATCGCGTCTAGATTGGCCACGGATGCTTTTCTGCAAAAAGTGCTTTTGCGGAAAAGCATCCTGCCAATCTAGACGTGCTTTTCCGAAAATGCTTTTAACGGAAAAGTTTTCCGTTAAAAGCATTTTCGGAAAATCATGCCAGTGTAGACGTAGCCTAAGGGTATGTCTACACATCAAAGGTATTTTGGGATACCAGAGGTATCCCGAAATAGCTACCCCGCGTCTTTCGCCATAAGCCTCCTTGTACGAGGAGTAAGGAATGGCTCAAAATAGCACTTTATTTTGAACTGCTGTGCTGGTAGAGAGCTCCAAATTTTGAAATAGCCATGAGGGCAGGGGACTGGACTCGATGACCTCTCGAGGTCCCTTCCAGTCCTAGTATTCTATGATTCTATGAAATAGATTCAAAATAAGTACACAATTTGCGTAGCTCTTATTGCGTATCTGATTTCGAGTTTACAATGCAGTGTAGACATAGCCTAACTGAGCACTTCTGGGGAAATCTTCTAGCGAATAAATCAATCAAGTCTGTTGGGAGACGCAAGGAGCTTCTGCAGATAGTTTGATAGGTAGCAGGTTTAAAACAAACAAAAGGACATTTTTCTTCACAGTCAACCTGCGGAACTCCTCGCCCAAGGGTGTTGTGACGGCCTGGACTTTAACAGGGTTCAAAAAATAGCTAGATACATTCATGGAGGTTAGGGTCCTTCAATGGCTATTAACCAGGATGGGTAGGGAAGGTGTCACTAGCCTCTGTCGGAAGCTGGGAACGGGCGACAGGGGAGGGATCACTTGATGATTCCCTGTTCTGTTCACTCCCTCTGGGGCACCTGGCATTGGCCATTGTTGTAAAACAGGACACTGGGCCAGATGGGCCTTTGGCCTGACCCAGTGTGGCCGTTCTTATGTTCCCAAATTTCCATTTCCTCCCCCCCCCCCAGCCCAGTCCTGCCCTTGCCTTTTTTTTAGGGTTAGGGCCACTTCTTCCGTCACATTGATGGGTTTGTTTCAGGGCTCCTGACGGGGAGAATTCCTTTGCCCGTGGTGGAGGCATCTTCAGTCTCGGCATGGAGCGCTTGGTTACAAGGGACCTGACATTATCCTTCCGAGAGATCCTGAAGAAGAAGATGGAGATGGAGCAGCTGGGCCTAATGAAGGAAGGTTTGGCAGCCTGTTTTAGCAAAGCCTTGGAGCTGAAGGACGAGTCCCAAGGAATTGATGACGAATTCTGGGAGAGAGCCACGCTCATCATCCAAGCAGATGGGATGTGGCTGGAATTCAGAGCCGGGAATGGCAACCATGTCTGGGTGATGTGGTACGACCCGCACAAGAAGGCAGTTCAGGTTGTCAAGCCAGCTGGCCAGAAAACTGATCGTGCTTGACGGACCCCTCCTTGTGCTTCTAGTCCCCGCTGTGCCTAAATAAACGCCCACCGCACTTCCAAATTGGAATCTGCGTCTTGGTGGTATTTATCGTAGGGTTCCCTGCAGCACAGCGCCCCCTAGTGCCATGCAAGGTGTGACAGGGTGCCGTCACAGAAGTCCCTTTCTCCATGCGCCAGTAAAGCTACTGACATTCGCTTTTTTGCTCTCTGGGGCCCCTTACCACCGTGCCTGCTGGATCAGATCTCCTGGGCTGTGTCTACGCTACAAAGATAAATCAGAAAAAGAAACACAGTTTGCGGTATGCAAATGGCGTGTCTTTTTCCGATTTACTTCTAAAAGAGGCTTTCCCCAAATTTGGCCCATCTACGCGAGGCCAAATTTTGGGGAAAAAAACCCTCTTTCAGGATATTCTTTCCTCCCCGTAAAATGAAGTTTACAGGGATGCCGAATAAACGTGTCCGCTTTTCCAACCTTTTTTTTTTTTTCAGAAAAGCAGATGTGTTCCTTGGACATGTCAGAGTTTTTCTGGCCTACTTCCTGCGGTCTCGACATTGTCTCGGTCTCCCCAGTCAAGTCACAGAGCTGAGCTCATCTGTCCCCCCAAAGAGCAATTCAGACACTGAGAGTGCATCTACGCAGCGCCCTAAACTCGAAATAAGAGATGCAATTTACGCTACCCAAATTGTGTCTCTTATTTTGCCTGTATTTCAAAACAGCTTATTTTGAAATTTGGTGCCAAATTTTGAAATAATGTGCTATTTCGTGCCATCCCTTAACCCTCATACAAAGAGGGTCACAGGGATGCCGAAATAGAGCACCCGTTATTTCGAAAAATATTTTGAAATAATAGGTGTGTTTAAAAGACGCAGAGTAGCTATTTCAGGGGATCTCCGGTATCCCAAAATAGCCCCACTGTCTACATATCCCCGGAGTCTCTTCAGGTCTGAGGATAATGCAGTTCTACGCATAGCATCCAGGAACCTCCCGCCCCAAATGGGATCAGAGCCCCAGAGGAATCCGTCTCTCACTGCAGGAGAGTTTCACACGTTGAAAGCCCGTCCTGGCAAGCCCCCTTTAATGATGACAGGAGGATGTACACACTGATGGCTCTCCCAGGGAACAATGATTTGCACTGGGCTTGCTAGTAAATAAATGTGGGTTTAAGTACAAACAGCAAGTGAAAATGGTGAAATGGGCAGAGCAAAGTAAACTACAAGGCTGTGTCTACACTGGCGGGATCTCGTGCAAAAGCAGTTGCTTTTGCGTAAAAACTTGCTGCCTGTCTACACTGGCTGCGTGTTCGTGCACAAATAAACTGATATTCTAATGTATAAGGGGCAGATGAAGTGCCAGCAGTTGACAGCCTCCCAAACAAACCAGTCAGGATCACCTGTCAGTGGCTCCACGATCTATCGGTAGATCCCGATCGACTGGTTGGTGACTGCTGGGTTAGAGCAATGTGTTCTGGAATAAAGATGCCAGGGTTATACATCAGCTCCTGGAGGTGACCGGGGTCTAGTTGGTCAGCTTAGAGGGTTGGGGGGGCAGAGGGCTAAGAGCCTGGCCTCCTGGGTTCCAGATCTCGCTCTGGATGTACAGGGTCATCTCTGGGCTTTGTCATTTGCCTCTTCAAATCCCAGAGGACCATTTATCCCCTCCCCCCAAGTCACCTGGGTCCCTCATTATCTCAGTACTGAACTCCCAGCCCCCAACACACACACACACACACACACATACACTGCCCCCAATCAACCTCACACACCAGGCCTCTGTTTCTGGTCAGAATATACTTTAATGCAGGAGGGGAGAGGACAGAGGAATCGCAGAGGGTGGGTCAGTCCATGGATTCCCAGCAGGTTAATTAGCAGGATCCTCGTTAAGGACTCTGCCGGCGCTAACAGGAACTGGAAGCTTTTCTCGGAGGGTGGGTTCCTACCATCCAGGGACTGGGATTGCTCCATTCTTCAGTCACAGGTCCTTGGGGCGGGCAAGTCCGGAGGCTGCACCTGCGGGACACACAGCGAGCGGGGTTAACAGCGGTGGGGGTGACCTCAGACCAGGCAGGGTTTGCTCGGGTTGCT
The DNA here is from genome assembly GCF_049634645.1 of Pelodiscus sinensis. Classification (NCBI taxonomy): domain Eukaryota; kingdom Metazoa; phylum Chordata; order Testudines; family Trionychidae; genus Pelodiscus; species Pelodiscus sinensis. The sequence goes on from NC_134742.1 coordinate 11,197,227, forward strand.
GGCGCGCGGGGAGACCTGCAGGGGAAGCCAGGTGTCACATGGGCACCGTATGGGGTGCTCATCCCTTACAATCAGTGCTAGTCCCTGTCCACTAGGGGGCGCTGTGCTGCAGAAAATAGCAGGGGGTTCACCCCCGAGGCAATGCTGTATTCTAACAGCAGGGGGCGCTGTGCTGTTGGAGTTCCAGTGTCTATCGGCATCTGTGAACCCTGGTGTCCAAGGTGCAAGGTTCAGTTCTAGCTCCTATAAGAGGCGCCATCTTGCCTCCCCCATGGCACACAAAGATTTCCAGGAGCTAGGCTTCTCCTTCAGCCCCTGTGCTACTCTGTTACACAGTGGCTGTGCCCCTCCCCAGAGCCAGCTACATTTCTTTTTCTCATGGCTTTCTTTTTTTTTTTCAGGGCCCTTATAGGCCGTGTGCCTTCACCACCACCCCTCACTCTCCTAGGATGCATAACCCCCCCCCATCCACCCCGATGGGAATCCCTCCCTCCCCTGCGCTGTAGCCTTCTCCAGTGGAATGGGGGCACGTGGGGTTAGGCTGGTGCAGGAAACGCGGGTGTCCTTGTCCTATGCAGAGGGGCCGAGCCAGTGACGATGGGACAAAACCCGTTTCTGCCCCGCTGCAGATGGGTTCTGGACTGGTACTCCCAGGGGACACAAGGTCACCCACAGGCAGGAGAATGGGGCGTCTCTAGGAATATAAGCAGGGGCTGAACTGCTGCTTGCTATCAGCCAGCTAAAAGGAGGGGTGGGTGTGCCCGCGACAAGGGTGCATCTAGACTGGCTTTTGCACAAAAACTTGCCAGCTGTCTACACTGGCCGCTTGAATTTGCACAAGAACACTGACTTTGTAATGTACAAAATCAGTGCTTCTTGCACAAATACTTTGACACTCCTGCTCAGAGATAAGCCCTCTTGTGCAAGAATACTTGCGCAAGAGGGCCAGTGTAAACAGACACCTTAATTTTTTGCGCAAAAGCATCCGTGCCAATCTAGATGCTCTTTTGCGGAAATACTTTTAACGGAAAAACTTAGCCCAAGGCTGCATCTAGACTGGCCAGTTTTTCCAGAAAATCAGTAGCTTTTCTGGAAAAACTTGCCAGCTGTCTACACTGGCCGCTTGAATTTCCGCAAAAGCACTGACTTCCTACTGTAAGTAATCAGTGCTTTTTGCAGAAATACTATGCTGCTCCCATTCGGGCAAAAGTCCCTTTTGCGCAAAACTTTTGCGCAAAAGGGCCAGTGTAGACAGCTGAGATTTGTTTTGTACAAAAAAGCCCCGATTGTGAAAATGGTGATTGGGGCTTTTTTGCGCAAAAGCGCTTCTAGATTGGCCACGGCCGCTTTTCCGCAAAAGTGTTTTTGTGGAAAAGCGTCCCTGCCAATCTAGACGCTCTTTTCCGAAAATGCTTTTAAGGGAAAATTTTTGGCTGTGTCTACACTGCACCCCTTTTGCGGAAAAGGGATGCAGATTAGACACATCGTTATTGCAAATGAAGCGGGGATTTAAATCTCCCCCGCTTCATTTGTATAAACATGGCTGCCGCTTTTTTCCGGCTCGGGCCTTTGCCGGAAAAAAGCGCCAGTCTAGACGGGGATCTTTTGGAAAATAATGCCTTTTCCGAAAGGTCCCTTATTCCTGATTCTTGTGAAAAAGTGCGTCTAGCTTGGCACGGACGCTTTTGTGCAAAAGCACTTTTTTGCTTTTCACCATTTTCACCATCGCCATTTTCACCATCGGGGCTTTTTTGTGCAAAACACTTTTCAGCGGTCTACACTGACTCCCTTGCACAAAAACGTTTGTGCAAGAGGGCTTTTTCCCGAACGGGAGCAGCATAGTATTTGCGGAAGAACACTGACAATCTTACAGCCGCTTTTGCTGAAAAACTTGCCAGTCTAGACACAGCCCCTGAGAAGTCTGCTCTTTTGCTAGCCCAGTGGAAGCTGGATTCCTTTGCCAATCCAGCTGGTGGCTAAAGTGTTGAAATCACTGAGAGCTGAAATCACTGGTTTGGCTGAGAGCCAGACCCGTTGCAGCACAGTGAAGCAGCGGCGACCAGCAGAGTGGCTGGTGGGAATCACTGGCTGGTGGCGTAATGTGGCCAGTAGGAGCAGCGGCAGGCGAGGAGTGGCGACCAGCGGTGTGGCGTGGAGCGGTGGCAGGTGAGGTGCGGCGACCAGCGGCGTGGCGTGGAGCGGCGGTAGGCGAAGAGCGGTGACCAGCGGCGTGGCGTGGAGCAGCGGTAGGCGAGGAGCGGTGACCAGCGGCGTGGCGTGGAGCGGCGGTAGGCGAGGAGCGGTGACCAATGGCGTGGCGTGGAGTGGCAGTAGGCGAGCAGCGGTGACCAGCGGCGTGGCGTGGAGCGGTGGTAGGCGAGGAGCGGTGACCAATGGCGTGGCGTGGAGTGGCAGTAGGCGAGCAGCGGTGACCAGCGGCGTGGCGTGGAGCGGCGGTAGGCGAAGAGCGGTGACCAATGGCGTGGCATGGAGCGGTGGCAGGTGAGGTGCGGCGATCAGCGGTGGCAGCAGGCGAAGAGCGGCGGCAGGCAACCAGCGGAGCGTCCGGTGGCATGGGACGAGACAGTTGGAGCGTGGCGGAGTGTCGTAATGTGCCCTCTATCTATCCACCCCCATTTCTACCCACTGGTGAAACCCTGCGGGTGAACTTTGGGACTCTGGGTGGCACGGACCAGGGACAGAGGCTTTTGGGGTGTCAGACTCTTTGGACTTCAGGTGATTCTTGGCTGGGAGAGGGAGGGCTTAGCTCATGTTTGGGTTATGAACTCTGTTTGTGGTGTTTTCCCCAAGTTAATGCCGTATGACTTCTCTCTCTGTTTCATTAAATGTTTCTTTCTCACACTCAGACTCAGTGCTTGCGAGGGGGGAAGCATTGCCTCTCAGAGGCACCCAGGGGTGTGTGAATTTCCCAGATTACCGGGTGGGGGCTCGAGCCGGTGCTGTGTGAGATGGACCCCAAGATATGGAACCCAGCTCTAGTTACTGCCAGGCCTACCCGGCAGAAGGGTTACAGGAAGATTCCATGGAAATGGGAATATGATCCGGTCCGTCTCCTCGATGGGGCGCCAGTTCCAGTCCAACCCCCGGGCGGGGAGATTGGCTGGCTCAGAGGTAGGGCCTTCTTTGCCCTCCCGGGCTGCTGTCTCACCTGGCAGGCTCAACTTCTCTGCACGCAGTGGTGCCAAGAAGCTGCAGTGTCGGGTGAGCTCCATCTCCACCACCTGGGATGACTCGAGTCGGATGCGGAAGAAGTTCTGTTTCAGGGGGTCATAGCGGGGCCATGGCTCTCCTGTGCCCCCCTTGCCTGTGGGGGTCCTAGGGAGTAATTCAACAGAGTACACAGAGGTTAGTACCTGGGCTGGGTAGGGACAGGGACCTGCTCCAGCCAGAGTCTGGAGCCAACTTGCAAAGTTGGGTCCTTTTCCAAAATGGCTGCCATCCCCTATTGCTCCCAATGAGAGTGAAGCCAGAGGCTGCCCTCAGTGAAGATGGCTGCTTCCACTTGTTCTCCTTATATGGGGCGGGGGGAGAGGGAAGGGAGAGCTACGGGTTGCCCTTAATAAAGATGGCCACTATTTCTCATGGATGGCCGCCACTGGCCTACAGCTCTTTCCAAAGAGACACTGCCCTTAAGAAAGATGGCCACGGTCTCCTATTGTTTAGAATGGGATTGAAGACAGGCTTCCCTCAGGGAACATGGGCATCCTTATAGGAAGGAAGGGGCAGTGTGGGGAGCTGAACAATATGGTGGGCGGGAGGAAGGGGGAGAAAGGGACGGCCACTGCATTTAAGGTTTCATAGGAAGATCTAAACTGGAAGGGAGTCTGAAACCACTATTTGCCCTCACTTAAGATGGCCTCTCTCACTTGCCTTTAAGTAGGACAACATCACATGCTGCCCTAAGAAAAAATGGTCACCATCTTCCACTATTCTCCATGAGATTGAAGCCACAAGCTGCCCTGAGTAGACTGCCATTTTCCTACAGCCCTAACATTGCCTGGTTCATCCCAATTTCCCTTTTCATAAATTAGCCTCAATTTTGTTATTATGCATTCTTCACAAATTCTCCACGTGGTCCAAGATGTAATGAAAATCAAGGTTGGTAGACCAGCAAGCTCATCAGCCAGTTCTTATTAAGTTATCGGGGCCCGTTGATTTAGAAACCTTTAACTTTAGAAGCATCCATTTAACAGCCTCCAGAGATACTAAAGGAATAGAAAGAGAGTTGTCATCTCCTTGCAGTGAACCAATACCATCTGAGTTTTTCTCCCCCAAACAGAAATATTTACTGAACATGTCTGCCTTTTCTGCATTGTTATAGATAATTCTGCCATTTCCAATTAGTAACAGGCCTGCCTCATAGTCAGATTTTTTTTTTTTTCCAGGTATATTCAAAGAACTCTTCATTGTTCTTAACTCTGCTGACCATGTGGTCTCTATGGTTGTGTCTAGACTACAGGGTTTTGTCGACAAAAGTGGACTTTTGTTGACAAAACTAAACCTGCGTCTACACTACCGCTGAGTTCTATCGACATAACATCAGCAGAACTCAGCAGTTTTGTTGACGCTGATAAACCTCATTTTACAAGGAATAATGCCTTTTGTCGACAGAGTTCTGTCGACAGAAGGCATTATTGCATCTAAACTGTCCTTTGTGTCTACACTGCCATGTCGACAAAGCAGCTTGCTTTGTCGACAGAACTGAATGTAGTCTAGACGCTCTTTGTCGACAGAAACTTTGTCGACAGTATCTGTCGACAAAACTTCTGTCAACAAAAGCCTGTAGTCTAGACGTACCCTATGTGTCTCTTTGCTTCCCTTATCAATTTGCTACAGTTCCTTATATATGCTTTATATTCATGACTATCAGCTTCCACTTTTCCCCCTAGTATTGGATATTAATATTTTTGATTTTTACAACTGCCTCCACTTTCCAAATCTGAGAATCAGTGAGATGGTTCGGACCAAAATGTTCCCTCTAATCTTTCCCATCTATGTGTGGAATAATTTGTAAGTGCACCAAGGCAGGTGCCCTGAGTTCAGCTCTAGGTCAGGGGCTTCAACCTAACAGATCATCTACTTTCCAAAGTCATCTGCTTTGAAATGGGGCTTCCTGGAAGTTGTGGACACCTGTCCAAAAGGTCACAGCAGTTCTCATGGTCTGGCTGAGGGGGAACAAGAGGATGCTGGGGAATTTCCTTACCCACTCCTGGCAAACTCTGCCCAGTACCGCATCATCCTTCGACTTAGCCCCACCTCGGCTTCCGTGTACATGCGTTTGGCTCCTGCCACAGCCGCCTGGGTCCCAAACACATAGGGTAGCTCAGAGTCGTGTGGCACACCTGTCCACTCCGGTGTGGACAAGCCGCTGGTGCGGTGGGCGAAGTGGTAGGCGTACACGGGATTGCCAGCCACCGCCTCCCGCCCAGCCATCTCAGCCACCGGGCACACAATGAAGTAGTCACCAAACATTTGATCCATGGCCCATCGGTACTGTGCCTTACCCTGCCCCTCCACTTCCTGGATGTACCGCTGGGCCACGGCCCGGATAGTTTCTTCTGGGGCTCTGGGCACTATCAGCCTCACCGCCTGCAGCAGATGCTCCCAGCCAATGGCGCTGGTGTTCTCCACGCCGAGGCTGGGGAGAGCGTAGAGGAGAATGTAGGAGCCTTCGTTGGCATTTATGCCGGTCAAGATAGGGATAGCTTGGCCGTGCTGGGCCTGCAGGAGTCTGGGTGGTGTATCAGGGAGAAAATCCCCATCTACGGTGGGCAAAAAAGGGAACACCAGTAGATCCCGGTAGTACAAGACGGAGAGCTCGTGTTTGGGGAACTCTCCAGGATCCTTCGCCTGCAGGCAGCTCACCAGGGCGGTGTCGTTGCTTTCGGTGCAGCCCAGCAGCTGGCCGAGCCGCCGGCTTCTCTCTTGGGCCTCCTCGAGTGAACTCCAAACCCACAGGGCTGTCGGGGCCCCGCTCTGCAGCGCGGCGCGGGTGAAGAGGGCCCGGCTTCCGGGAGAGAGGAGGTGGAAGCCGACTGAGGAACCCCCGGCACACTGGCCGAAGAGCATCACCCGAGCCGGGTCCCCCCCGAAGGCGGCCATGTTGTCCCGCAGCCAGCGCAGCGCCAGGCGCTGGTCCCACAGGCCGGCGTTGCCCGGGGCGGCGGGGGGAAGGGCCAGGAAGCCGAGCGCCCCCAGCCGGTAGTTCATGGAGGCCACGATCACGTTCTCGGCGGCGGCGAGGAAGCGGCCATCGTAGACGTCGAGGGAGGCAGCGCCAAAGAAGAAAACCACGCCGTGGATCCAGACGAGGACGGGGACCGGCTTACGGGGCCGGGGGTGGGGCACCCAGACGTTGAGGAAGAGACAGTCCTCGGACTGTGGAATATTGGAGTTCCACATGTAGGCGTCGGGGTAACTAGTAAGCGGAGGCTGGGGGCAGGCGTGGCCGAAGCCGGTGGCCTCCAGGACGTGGCTCCAGGGCTGGTGGGGAAGCGGCTTCTGGAAGCGCAAGGCCCCCACGGGGGGCTGGGCGTAGGGGACCCCCAGGAAGGCCGTGACCGTGCCGGAGCCGGCCGGGAGGTGCTTGCCCCGGATGGGGCCGCTGGTTGTGAGCACCACGATGCCGTCATCATCGGAGCCGGTGCTGGGGCCTGGCAGGGAGAGGAGGAGCAGGCAGGGGAGCACGGAGAGGAGTCCCGGCATCGCGGCGGCTGGAAGGGAAACCCCCCACCCCACCCCAGAATAAGTTATAGGGAATGTGATTTGGGGGTCTTTCTCCTCTAGGGGGTGCTGGTTCCCCGCCATCGAAACACAGAAGCAGGAGGGAGCGCCCCATAGTGGACTGAGCGCCTTTAGAAAATACAGCCATCTCATCAGTCACTCGCCCATGCGCTCAACCCCAGCCCTATGACAGCCTCCCTTGCTCTAACCACTAGACTCCACTCTCCCTCCAGAGCTGGGGATAAAACCCAGGAGGCCTGCCTCCCTGCTCCAACCACTACACCCCATTCCCCTCCCAGAGCTGGGGATTAAGCTCAGGAATCCGGCCTCCCTGCTCCTTGCATTAACCACTAGACCCCACTCTCCTCCCAGAGCTGGGGATAAAACCCCGGAGGAGTGCCTTCCTGCCCCTTGCTCTAACCACTAGACCCCACTCTCTTCCCAGAGCTGGGGATAAAACCCAGGAGGAGTGCCTCCCTACTCCTTGCGTTAACCACTAGACCCCACTCTCCTCCCAGAGCTGGGGATAAAACCCAGGAGGAGTGCCTCCCTACTCCTTGCGTTAACCACTGGACCCCACTCCCCTCCCAGAGTTGGGGATAAAGCTCAAGAATCCCACCTTCCTGCCCTTTGCTCTAACCACTAGACCGGGAGTCAGGCACCTCCAACCTGTGGGCCGATTCATCCGTGTTAGCTGCTGGCGGGCTCCCAGACGGCTTGTGTACCTGAGTGCCCACAGGCTTGGCCACAAGCAGCTCCCATTGGCTGTGCTTCACCGTTCCCAGCCAATGGGAGCTGAGAGAAGCAGCGCGGCCCAGACTGCAGCTTCCCGCAGCTCCCATTGGCCGGGAACAGGAAACTGCTGCCAATGGGAGCTGCGGGGCTCCGTGCCTGCAGACGCTCAGGCAAACGAATCCCTCGGGCAGCCCGTCGGGGGCAAACGCGGCCAAGCCACGTGTGGCCAGCACCTCAGAGGTTCCCCATCCCTGCACTCGACCCCATTTCCCCTGCGAGCCAGGGCTCAGTGCGCTTCAGTGACCTGGCCCCCAACTAGAAGCACAAAAACGCTCCCCATGTTTTCCTCCCACACTGGAGCCCAGGGGCCCCAGGCCAGTAGACTTTTTGGGCCGGCTCTGGGATGGGGCCAAAAATTAGGGGTTCTGCATGTGGGAGGGGCTGCCAGGAAGCAGGATTGGGGTGTTGGGTCTGGGCAGGAAGGAGGGTGCAGGAGTGGAGTGGGAGGGGAAAAGGAGTGGGCAGCGGGTCTGGGGGAAGGAAGGTAGGGTGCAGGAGTGGGCTGGGGTCTGGGAGGGAAGGTGGGAAGATGCAGGAACAGGCTGGGGGTGAGGGGCAGGAGGTAGGGAGCAGGAGTGGAGTGGGAGGGGAAAAGGAGCAGGCACGGGGTCTGGGGGAAGGGAGGGAGGGTGCAGGAGTGGGCTGGGGTCTGGGGGGTCTGGGAGGGAAGGTGGGAAGATGCAGGAACAGGCTGGGGGTGAGGGGCAGGAGGTAGGGAGCAGGAGTGGAGTGGGAGGGGAAAAGGAGCGGGCAGGGGGTCTGGGGGAAGGGAGGGAGGGTGCAAGAGTGGGCTGGGGTCTGGGGGGTCTGGGAGGGAAGGTGGGAAGATGCAGGAACAGGCTGGGGGTGAGGGGCAGGAGGTAGGGAGCAGGAGTGGAGTGGGAGGGGAAAAGGAGCAGGCACAGGGTCTGGGGGAAGGGAGGGAGGGTGCAGGAGTGGGCTGGGGTCAGGGGGGTCTGGGAGGGAAGGTGGGAAGATGCAGGAACAGGCTGGGGGTGAGGGGCAGGAGGTGGGGAGCAGGAGTGGAGTGGGAGGGGAAAAGGAGCAGGCACAGGGTCTGGGGGAAGGGAGGGAGGGTGCAGGAGTGGGCTGGGGTCTGGGGGGTCTGGGAGGGAAGGTGGGAAGATGCAGGAACAGGCTGGGGGTGAGGGGCAGGAGGTGGGGAGCAGGAGTGGAGTGGGAGGGGAAAAGGAGCAGGCACAGGGTCTGGGGGAAGGGAGGGAGGGTGCAGGAGTGGGCTGGGGTCTGGGGGGTCTGGGAGGGAAGGTGGAAAGATGCAGGAACAGGCTGGGGGTGAGGGGCAGGAGGTGGGGAGCAGGAGTGGAGTGGGAGGGGAAAAGGAGCAGGCACGGGGTCTGGGGGAAGGGAGGGAGGGTGCAGGAGTAGGCTGGGGTCAGGGGGGTCTGGGAGGGAAGGTGGGAAGATGCAGGAACAGGCTGGGGGTGAGGGGCAGGAGGTAGGGAGCAGGAGTGGAGTGGGAGGGGAAAAGGAGCAGGCACGGGGTCTGGGGGAAGGGAGGGAGGGTGCAGGAGTGGGCTGGGGTCTGGGGGGTCTGGGAGGGAAGGTGGGAAGATGCAGGAACAGGCTGGGGGTGAGGGGCAGAAGGTAGGGAGCAGGAGTGGAGTGGGAGGGGAAAAGGAGCAGGCACAGGGTCTGGGGGAAGGGAGGGAGGGTGCAGGAGTGGGCTGGGGTCTGGGGGGTCTGGGAGGGAAGGTGGGAAGATGCAGGAACAGGCTGGGGGTGAGGGGCAGAAGGTAGGGAGCAGGAGTGGAGTGGGAGGGGAAAAGGAGCGGGCAGGAGGTCTGGGGGAAGGGAGGGAGGGTGCAGGAGTGGGCTGGGGTCAGGGGGCTCTGGGAGGGAAGGTGGGAAGATGCAGGAACAGGCTGGGGGTGAGGGGCAGGAGGTGGGGAGCAGGAGTGGAGTGGGAGGTGTAAAGGAAAGGGCTTGGGGTGGGAGTCTGTGCAGGAAGAGGGTGTAGGAGTGAGCTGGGTGTTGGGGGGTCTGGGAGGGAGGGTGGGAGGGTGCAGGAGTGGGCAGAGGATGAGGGCAGGAGAGAGGGGGCAGGAGTGCAGTGGGGGGTAAAGGAGCGGGCTGGGGGTGGGGGGGTCTGGGTGGGAAGTAGAGTGTCGTCACTCCAGCCCGTCTAGGGGAATCACAGCGGGGCCACAGGGCTGGCGTCAAATGCCCCTTCCCTGCCGTCCCTGGCTCTGGGACAGGACAGGGATCCAGGGGGTCAGAGCGGAGGGAGCTGGGGACCAGGACTCGCAGGTTGTACCCCCAGCTCTGGGAGGGGCCCCGGGGGTTGGAGCCGGCGGCGCTGGAAGCCAGTACTGCTGGGTTCTCTGCCCAGCCCTCAGAACAGGGTCTGTGAAGGTAATTACCTGGAGTGGCCCCAATTCCTGGTGTTCTGTCACGGCCTCCACCTCTCTGTCCCTTTCTCAGAGCCACTGGGGCCTTTCAGCCCAGACACCCCGGGACACAGGAGCTGCTGGACGGACCCGAGGGGATGCTGAGAATGCAGCCAGGAAGCTGCCACCAGAGCATACTTATCTTCAAATCTGTCACCTCATTAGGCAAACAGGCGGGGGGGGGCGGGGGGGGGGAGCTGGGTGGGCCTGGGGAGGAGCCCAGGGCTTTGGGAACAGACTCCCAGTTTGCCTGAGGAGAGAAGGGATGTGGCCACTGACCTGCACCCACCTCTAGGGTGGGGCAGCCAATAACAACTGCACCTGACCGCTCCATTAGCCCAGCTCCAGTGTTCCCTCAAAACCAGGCCCGGGGGCTGGATATGACCCCCAAGTTGCCTGGATCCAGCCCCGAGGCTCAGGGCTTCTCCCGGAATTGGGAAGCCTGGATTGATGCTTCCCCCCCCCCCCCCCCCCCCGGTCACCCCACTACAAGGCTAAAGCACACAAAAATCTACTGGGCTGGGGAATGTGGAGCGTGTCTTTCTCTGCAGTTGGGGGCCGCATCAGTTTTTTGTGTTTTTTTCCCTCTCTTCTCACTTGTGTATGGCCCCCTACTAATTTTTCTGTGGGTCAGTGGCACCCTCCAGCCCCCAAAAAGGTCCCCCACCCCTGTTCTAAACTTTTCCATCCAGGTGCGGATTTTTTCCATCCTTGTGCGGAATAAATTTCTGCATGCACCGAGGCATGTGCAAATGTGCACCACCAGCGGAAACAAACCACCTCACTGGGGGCGCTCTGCTAATCCGTGGGGTGGCATCGGACTCTCTCCCGAGTGGCTGCCCAAGTGCCCCGCTTACAGGGAAGGCTGCCCTGCTCTGAGAGGCAGTCGCTTCGGGCTGGGGCGTAGGGGTCAGCACACACTGAGGAGAGAGCCCCTCACTAATCTACTTCCAGCCTATTCCCTGCAACACGCTGCCCGCTAGCACTGCACGGGGGCATTGGTGTCAAGGAAGAGCGCCCCCTACAGGGGCATTGGCGCTGGGGAAGTGCGCCCCCTACAGAGCCTCCCATAAGAACATAAGAACAGCCACACTGGGTCAGACCAAAGGTCCTTCTAGCCCAGTATCCTGTCTGCCAACAGTGGCCAGCACCAGATGCCCCAGAGGGAGGGATCGCAACAAGTAACCCTCCCTATCTCCCACTTCAAGAGAAACAGAGGCTAGGGACACCATTCTTACCCATCCTGGCTAATAGCCACTGATGGACCTAACCTCCATGAATCTATGTAGCTCTTTTTTTAACCCTGTAGAAGTTCCAGCCTTCACTGAATCCTCTGGCAAGGAGTTCCACAGGTTGACAGTGCGCTGCGTGGAAAAAAAAACTTCCCTTTGGTTGTTATAAGCTGATGCCTATTCATTTCATTTGGTGACCCCTAGTTCTTCTCTTGTGGGAATAATTAAATAACGTTTCCTTATTCACTTTTTCCACACCACTCATGATTTTATAGACCTCTATCATATCCCCCCCCCCCCTTAGTGTCCTCTTTTATAAGAGGAAAAGTCCAATTCTTTTAAATCTCTTTTTATAGGGGACCCGTTCCAAACCCCTAATCAAATCTAGTACTTCTAAGCTCAATATCACAGCAAGAAATTGATAATAGCTATCTGTGATAGGGAAAGGGGGAATGATATAGGCTGGAGCACCAGAACACCAGGGCTGTGTCTAGACTGGCTTGCCCCAGATTGGCCCACTGGTTGTGAGCACCACGGTGCCGTCATCGTCGGAGCTTTTGCGGAAAAGCATCCGTGCCAATCTAGACGCTCTTTTCTGCAAATGCTTTTAACGGAAAAAAGCATTTGCGGAAAATCATGCCAGTCTAGACGCAGCCCAGGGGTTTTGTTTTTGTTGCCCGTTTCTGAATCTTTTCCAGTGCCGATATAGCTTTTTTGAGATGAGGCGACCACATCTGTACACAGTATTCAAGATATGGGCGCCCCATGGTTTTATATAGAAGCAACAAGGTATTTTCTGTCTTATTCTCTATCCCTTTTTGAATGACTCCTAAGATTCTGTTTGCTTTTTTGACTGCCTCTGCACACTGAGGGTATGTCTAAACTACATGGCTCTGTCGACGGAGCCATGTAGATTTGTTTGTTCGGCAAAGGGAAATGAATCATAGAATCATAGAATAATAGGACTGGAAGGGACCTCGAGAGGTCATCGAGTCCAGCCCCCCGCCCTCAAGGCAGGATCAAGCTCCGTCTACACCATCCCTGACAGATGTCTATCTAACCTGTTCTTAAATATCTCCAGAGAGGGAGATTCCACCACCTCCCTTGGCAATTTATTCCAATATTTGACCACCCTGACAGTTAGGAATTTTTTCCTAATGTCCAATCTAAACCTCTAAATAATCGCGGCTTCATTTAAATTTAAACGGCTGCCCCGCTCTGCCGATCAGCTGTTTGTCGGCAGATCGGGGCAGTCTGGACGCTCCCCTGCCAACATGAAAGCCCTTTATCGACATCCCCGGTGAACCTCATCCTACGAGGCATAACGGGGAGGTCGATAAAGGGCTTTCAGGTTGGCGCGGGAGTGTCCAGACTAGCACGCTGAGCCGACAAACAGCTGATCGGCAGAGTGGGGCAGCCATTTAAATTTAAATGAAGCCGCGATTATTTAAATCGCGGCTTCATTTCCCTTTGCCGATCAGCCTAATCTACATTGCTCCATCGATGGAGCCATGTAGTTTAGATACACCCTGAGTGGATGTTTTCAGAGAACTATCCACAGTGACTCCAAGATCTCTCTCTTGAGTAGCTGTAGCTAAATTAGTCCCAGCATATTGTATGTATAGTTGGGATTATTTCTTCCAATGTGCATTATTTTACATTTATCCACATTAAATATCATTTGCCATCTTGTTGCCCAGTCACTTAGCTTGGTGAGATCTTTTTGAAGCTCTTCACAGTCTGCCAAGATAGTCTGGTCTCAGATCAAGATAGTCTGCTCTTAACTATCTTGAGTAGTTTGATAACCCATCCCACAACGACCCTTCCTTCATCACTGCAGTATTAGGATGAGCACACGCTGTCAAATGAGGCCTCCCCTCCTCCTGAAGTATCTGCTGACTTTCCAAAGGCCTTATGGAGACATCCTGCCCATGCCGGATCCGGCTGCGAGAGCCACTCCGGGCAAGATCCTGGCTCCGGCAGCATGTGGTTGGGTCAAGATCATTGGCAGGCTCTGGGCATGTTTGTTCTCCCTTGGGGTGGGTGGGCTTGGAATAGCCTGAAGGTCTCTGGGCTGCTGCTTCTATTCACTTAGCAAGAGGAGTTTGGTTCGCTCTAAGCTGCCATGGGAGTGTGTCCTATGTTGCTCAGAGCTGGCTGAGAGCAGGCAGCCCACGTTTGCTCCGGCTCAGCAGAGCTCAATAATTGTTGCTTTTTTATTTTGGCAGAAGGCACCAAGGTGCCTTGGCTCCCATGTTTGTCCACATCCATTGTCACTGTTGTGCTCCCAGAGCGGGGTCCGGCCATTATCGAATGGCAGGTGAGATCCAAAAAAGTTACATTTGATAACCTGTTGAACCATGAATGATCAATCTCACTTCTCAAATAATAAAGTCAACGGCATTAAACTAATCGGCTACGTCTACACTGGCATGATTTTCCGGAAATGCTTAAAACGTAACAGTTTTCTGTGATAAGTATTTCCGGAAAAAGCACGTCTACATTAGCAGGATGCTTTTCCAGAAAAGCACTTTTTGCGGAAAAGCGTCCGTGCCAATGGAGACGTGCTTTTCCGCAAAAAAGCCCCGATCGCCATTTTCGCGATCGGGGATTTTTTGCGGAAAACACTACTGTGCTGTCTACATTGGCCCTTTTCCGAAACAGTTTTCCGGAAAAGGACTTTTGCCCCAATAGGAGCAGCATAGTTTTTCCGGAAAAACACTGACAATTTTACATTAGATCGTCAGTGCTTTTCCGGAAATTCAAGGGGCCAGTGTAGACAGCTGGCAAGTTATTCCGGAAAAGCTGCTGATTTTCCGGAATAAGTGGCCAGTGTAGACACAGCGATCCTGAACATGTCTCTGAGCACCACTCGTCCCTCCTCTGCCTAGCTCTCTATTTCAGTTATTACAAAGAGAAATATGTTTTCAAATTAGTTTTTGGGTCTAGATGCATTATTTCAAATTAGCTTATTTCGAATTAACTAATTCGAAATAAGTTAGTTCGAATTAGCACTGTAGTGTAGACATACCCTAGTGCTACGTCTAGACTGGCATGATTTTCCAGAAATGCTTTTAAAGGAAAAGTTTTCCGTTAAAAGCATTTTCGGAAAAGAGAGTCTAGATTGGCAGGATGCTTTTCCGCAAAAGCACTTTTTGCAGAAAAGCGTCCATGGCCAATCTAGACACGCTTTTCCGCAAAAAAGCCCCGATCGCCATTTTCGCACTGGACTGTGCTGTCTACACTGGCCCTTTTGCGCAAAAGTCTTTCGGAAAAAGACTTTTGCCCGAACGGGAGCAGCATAGTATTTCCGGAAAAGCACTGACAATCTTACATGAGATCGTCAGTGCTTTTCCGGAAATTCAAGCGGCCAGTGTAGACAGCTGGCAAGTTTTTCCGGAAAAGCGGTCGATTTTCCGGAAAAAGTGGCCAATCTAGACACAGCCTTAGAGACTAACAAAAATGTAGACGGTATCATGAGCTTTCATGGGCACAACCCACTTCTTATTTACGTTCTCCACACAAGTCATGATTTTCTAGAAGTCCATCATATTCCCCCTTAATCTCCTCTTTTCCAAGCTGAAAAGTCCCAGTCTTATGTGAGTCTGGAATAAGTAGATATAGAATCATAGCGCACTAGAACTGGAAGGGACCTTGAGAGATCATCAACTCCAGTTCCCTAACCTCATGACAGGACTAAGCACCAACCGCCATCTAGAAACAACTCACCATCTATCAGGTGAGTTGTTTCCTGAGGCTAATTTAATTTACCCTCATCCTGTTTGTTCTCCTTTTTAGCCAAACTTGCTAGAGGCCTAAATGCAGAATGAGCCACTATGGCCAGCAACTGCCTTTTAATCCATAAAATTGTTACAAAAAACAGTGGAGACTCTTAGAGATGCTCAAAAATAATGGTTTAGTAAGGAAAAAAAGGACTATTCTGATGAAAAGGAGAGAGAGGAAGAACACTAGAAGGCCAGTTTGGCTCAATCAGCAACTCATTATTGGCCTGAAAATCAAAAAGGAAACCCAATAAAAAGCGAAAACATGGACAAATTGGACGGGGAGGAGTACAAAAGAAAGCACAAGCACGTAGGGACAAAAATCTGAAAAACTAAGGCACGAAATGGAAGTTTTTCAAAGGGACATTATTAATGGCCCAAAAGCAAACTATTCCATTGCTTAGGAAAGATTGAAAGTATGGCAAAACACAAGAAGACATTCTATAAAGGTATTAGAAACAAGAGGAAAACCAAGGACAGGGTAGGCCCATTGCTCAGTGAAGAGGGAGAAACTATAACAGGAAACTTTGAAATGGCAGAGGTGCTGAATGACTTTTTTGTTTCAGTTTTCACCAAGACGTTTGATGGTGATGGAATGCCTAACATAGGGAATGCTAGTGTAAAAGGGATGCGTTTAGAACTTACAAAAAAATAAAAGAACAAACTTAAAAATTACTTAGAAAAGTTAGACATCTTCAAGTCACCAGGGCCTGATGAAATGCACCCTAGAATACTCAAGGAATTGATAGAGGAGGTAACTGAGCCTTTAGCTGTCATCTTTGCAAGTCAGGAGAGATTCCAGAAGACTGGAAAAGGGCAAATCTAGTGCCCATCTATAAAAACAGAAATAAGAACAACCCAGAAAACTACAGACCAGTCAGTTTAACTTCTGTGCCAAGCAAGATAATGGAGCAAGTAATTAAGGAATTAATCTGGAAATAATAAGGTGACAGATAACAGCCAGCATGGATTTGTAAAGAACAAATCATGTCAAACCAATCGGACATCCTTCTTTGATAGGCTAGTAAGCCTTGTGAATAAGGGAGAAGCGGTGGACGTGGTATACCTAGACTTTAGTAAGGCATTTGATACGGTCTCGCATGACCTTCTTATCAATAAACTAGGCAAATACAATTTAGATGGGACTGCTATAAAGTGGGTGCACAACTGGCTGGATAACCATTCTCAGAGAGTCGTTATTGACAGTTCACAGTCATGCTGGAAGGGCATAACAAGTGGGGTCCTCCATGGGGTCTGTTTTGGGACCGGTGTTGTTCAATATCTTTATCAATGAGTTAGATGATAGCACAGAGAGGATGCTCCTCATTCCACGAGGAGTAACGGTAGTTCGAACTAGGAAGCCTAGTTCGAACTACCTAGTTTGTGCCCCGTGTAGCCGTGCTGCACGGGATTCGAACGAGCGGGGTTTTAAAAATGGCGGCGCCCCGCTTATGCAAATGAAGCCCGGGAAATTCAAATCCCGGGCTTCATTTGCAAGTGCGGTATGCCTACATTACCCTCCTAGTTCGAACTAGCGGGGTAGTGTAGACATACCCTCAGTCTGTGTCTACACAGCCGAAATAATGTTGAAATACTGGCCAGCTGGAGGACTTCTTCCTCCGACTCCTGTAACCCTCATTGTACCAGGAGTAAGGGAAGTTGGAGGAAGAGTGCTCTATTTCAAAATAAGTGTTGTGTCAACGCTCCCGATTTCGAAATAAGCTATTTTGAAATAAGCTACGCAATTGACGTAGCTCAATTTACGTCGTTTATTTTGAATTACGCCCTGCTGTTTAGATGCATCCTAAGTCCAAGGTAGCGTGTCCACAATAACGGAGCCCACCTCAGACTAATTTCGAGGCTTCCCAGTCACTTAGACATGCTAGTTTGGTTTCATTAAATCGGGAGTTATGAAGTCAAATTTCCTAATTTCGAAATAGTTTCCTCGTGTAGACATGGCCCCAAGTACTTAGGCAAAATCTCTTGCAGTGAGATGAGGCTTGGAAGGATTAAAATACCCTAGCAACTAAGGCTAACGATTCAATTCACCGCACACGCATAGCCTGACAAATGTATTGCCATCAAAAATAACTGAAATCGACAGCTGGTTAAGGTAAGGAAAATGCTTCTTCTAGACACGCTTGTTTAATTTTTAACTTCTTTGCTTTGTATATGAGAAGAGGTGGCGATCGATTTCTGCTGCAAGCATTCAAAAAACTTATCTTTTTTCAATCCCAATGGTACTTAAATCATTGTCTGACCCTGACCCCTTCCCCACAATATCCTGACAGTTGAAATGAATAAAAATTGGGGTGAGAGGAGGAGGAAATGCTCCCAAATAAATGTGGGTGTTACCTGTCAAGTTATAAAGTGCAAACACTGAGATCTGCCAAGGCTAAGCAGTGTGCACTCAGCGTTCTGCTCGCAACGTAGGTGAACAGTGGCCAAGTTCTGGCGCCAGCAAAAACCGCAAAGCGCCAACTTGCTATGAGAAGCAGTCATGGGGCAAACGTGCCCAGGGCTGTCGATAATGTTCACAACCCAGCCACATGCTGTCAGCACACGGATCTGCCCTGAAGCAGCCCTCGCAAGCTTAGAAGGTTGTGATGTGGGCAGGATTTCAAAAGGCAACAACCAAAAGTCAGAAGAGGCTAGAAGGGGTAGGGTCGGGCGCTATTCCCATACCGTCAGGGTTGACTCCAATGTCCCAGCTACTGTGCAGCAGGGACCGGGACCATCAGAAGGGGGAGTTTTCCCTTGAAATCCCAGCTGAGTCCAATGTCCCAGTGTGATACTAGGACCAGGGAACAGGTTCAGTAGGAAGTGCTCTCCCCTCGAAGTCAGTGCTGTCCCCAAAGCCCTAGCATTGTGTTGGGGTGTGTGCCATGCTACAGGGAGCCAGGTGGGAGCTCAATCATAGGCACGGTCACCACTGACCCGCCTGCCCACACAGAAATGCAGTTTCCGTTGGGGAAAAATGTCTGCGTGGCACATGAATTCTGCGTGTGACAGTGGCGCATTGACCCCCCAGGAGCACTCCTTGCAGAGGGGATCTAGGAGGCAGTGAATGCTGGACTTCACATTCGCAATAACCAGCTCACGGCCTTGCCTCCCTATTAAAATCCCCTTGCTCCTTCTCTTATCAAAGGGTATGGACCCTGGTCACCAGGGTAAATACCATCTCCAGTTATTCCATTCAGCCCCATCCTCTACATTCCACTTCTCTTTTCTATGAACACAGGATCCCTGATTCCCCACCAAAACTGTTATGCTTCTAAGAAGCACACGGATTCTTTTTTTTTTTAGGGGAAAAGGAAATACCCTGCCTTTATTAAGAATACAACAGTAAAGCAGCCAGCATATGCTTTCATAGACACACACTCATACATACACACACATACACCAATTCTACCAAAATTGCTACAATGACCAGTTTGCTCTTTTTATTAACTTATTGGCCAAGTAGACTGAGTTTGGACCAATACTCCAGGTTTGCAAAATGGGATCCCAAAATTACGGAAATCAGCCCCTTTTTATAATAGTTATTTTATTGGTCTTAAAAGTCTCAGAGGGAGAGCCATGTTAGTCTCTAACTTTAAAAAAACAATGAGTTGTCCTGTGGCACCTTGTGTCTAGACTACAGGGTTTTGTTGACAAAAGTGGACTTTTGTAGACAAAACTATACCTGCATCTACACTACCACGGAGTTCTATCGACATAACGTCAACAGAACTCGGCAGTTTTGTCGACAGCGGTAAACCTCATTCTACAAGGAATAACGTCTTTTGTTGTCAGAGTTCTGTCGACAGAAAGCGTTATTGCATCTACACTGTCCTTTGCATCTATACTCTCATGTCGACAAAGCGCTTTGCTTTGTCAACAGAACCGGATGTAGTCTAGACGCTCTTTGTCGACAGAGGCTAAAACCCAAGTGGGGTTTTGTTAGTCTTTGTTAGTCTACATGTTTTGTTAGTCTTTAAAGTGCTACCGGATTTTTTGTTGTTTTTTAAGTTTATCATTTATATATATATATATATATATATATATATATATATATATATATATATATATATATATATATAAAAGTCTCCATACATCTACACTGCATTCTTAATTTGAAATAAACTACGCAATTTGTGTAGCTTATTTCAAATTAATTTCAAAGTAGCTTATTTTGAAATTTGGTGCTGTCTACAGAGCACTTATTTCAAAATAAACCACTCTTCCAAAACGTCCCTTACCCCTTGCGGAATGAGGTTTACAAGGATATCAGAATAGCGAGTCCATTATATTACAAAATAACAGGCGAACTCAAAAGAAATAACACTGCAGTGTGGATGTAGCTTAAGGTGCAACAGGACTGCTGATTTTTATTGGGATTAGTAAATTCTACCCCATTATGCTGTTATTAATTGCCATTTGATAAGTGCGTGGTTTAATTTTTTTATGTTACAGCTGTTTTGTTTTAATTGATCAGTAAGTGCTTATCATATTTTTTAGAGTTGTTAATTTGCTTTTTATTCACGTTTTGATAGGGGCATACAGCAATTTTTTGGTGCCTTTATATGTGTTTTTGGCTCTTTTTTTAGAACATTTGATGTGGTGAAGGTCTTTCCCCTTATTTTTTATTACACATTCTTTTCTTGATTCACACACAAAAACAGGATTGATTTCTTTTTGTGTGATCCAGACACAAGGTAAATTGTTATACCAGCACATTAAATGACAATGTAAAGAAAACAATCATCCTCCCGTTTTACTGATTTTACAGTGCAAATTTTGAAATGTAAAATCAAACCCATAAGGATTCCTTCAGCTTTAAACGCAAAAATTTTGGCTGGTGCACCTTGACGGATGGTGCATTTAGCCTGTTCCTTCCTGTTCTCAGAAAGGGTGCCTGGCAGAGCACAATGAATCATCGTTCTAAAATACATTAATACATTTAATACTTAAACTAGTAAATTATTGCTTTTTTATTTTATACCCTAAAATAGGTGGTGGTGTTGCCCAGTAATTTTTTTTTTTTTTTACTGCCCCAGGTACCCAGAGGAGGCTGTGTCACATTAATCACAAAGATTCTCTTCCTAGAACTCAAAATACTATTTACCCACGTGGGTGTCTCTTTCCAAACCCCATGACTCCTCCACCACTGTCCCACCCCAACGTCCCTCCCCCTGTGTGTGCACAGCCTAATGAGCACACAGATTGGAGGATTAATAAATCCCGGTGGTAGCTCCTGGGCTGTTGTTCTCAGCATTGGAGGTGCCGTGTTGGCTCCAGCACCCCCCATTCGCCATCGTGCTGAACTGCAGATGGCGCCGAGGAGAAAGGCAGGTGAGTCTGTATTTCCCGGAGCTCTATCGTTTCCGAGATAAGTCCAGAGGGGCTAAGGGAATAACTGGAAAAACAGGAGGAATTGGGACCCATCTAAATAATTACCTATCTCGTACCCTTTCCACACACCCCGCTCTGGGAGCAGGGGAAAAAACCCACGAGTGCAGCCTCCTAAGCTCTCCTACCCTAGAGTCAGAGGGGCTAAGGGAGTAAATAGAACAACAGCAGGAATTGGGACCCATATAAAAAATTACCTATGATGATTTCCTGTTCTGTTCACTCCCTCTGGGGCACATGGCATTGGCCACTGTCACCAGACGGGATACTGGGCTAGATGGACCTTGGGTTTGACCCAGTGTGGCCATTCTTATGTTCTGATGGTTGATGGCTGGAAACTCAGCATGGAGTTGGAGCACGAACTGAAAAGGCCAGGGCATTCTATTAGCTAATGAGGTTCTAGGTTGATTTAGAGAACTCCCTTCTGTTGTGCATATTAAAGTGTCTGGGCGTATGACCAGACCTCAGAGTTTTTCCGGGATACCTCTGGTATCCCGCCAAACTCTGCCGCATCCCAGGAACGTGTCTGCTCTTCCGAAATTTTTTTCAGAAGTGAAGATGCATTTTTTCTGCATCCCTGTAAACCTCGTTTTAAGAGGAAGAAGGGATGTTCCGAAAGATGGCTTTTTTCCTCCACATTTGGCCCACTGGAGACTTCCAAAAAACAATGCGGAAAAAAATACGCAAATTGCAATTCGAAATTTGCATATCTTTTTCCGGAAGAACTGTGTAGTCTAGACCAGTGATCGCCAACACGGTGCCCGCGGGCTTGGGGGGGGAGGGCGCGGTGCATGTGTCCCCGCCCTCTGGCGCCCGGCAAGCGAACGGCCACGCCCCCTGGCGCCCCGCAGCCTCTAAAGGTTGGGGACCACTGGTCCAGACCCAGCCTGGTTCTAGATAGGAGCCAGTGCCCCCTAGAGGAAAAAAAACCCATCTTCCCTTTCGAGCTATGGGTGCAGTGTAGATGCACCCTAACATGTTCTGGGCGGTTTCCCTTCCAGCTGCCGCGATGCTGGGACTCCTCCCTCTGTTTCCCTTCCTCTTCCTCCTCTCCCGGCCGGACCCTTGCTTCAGCTCCGATGAGGAAGGCACCGTGGTGCTCACCACCAGCGGCCCCATCCGGGGCAAGCGTCTCCCAGTCGGCTCCAGCTCAGTGACGGCCTTCCTGGGGGTCCCCTATGCCCAGCCCCCTCTGGGGCCCTTGCGCTTCCAGAAACCGCTTCCCCACCAGCCCTGGAGCGAGGTCCTGGAGGCCACCAGCTTCGGCCACGCCTGCCCCCAGCCTCCGCTTACTGATTACCCCGATGGCAAATTACTCACACCCAAAATGCCACAGTCCGAAGATTGTCTCTTCCTTAATGTCTGGGTGCCCCACCCGCGGCCCCCCACGCCTGCCCCCATCCTCGTCTGGATCCACCCCGGGGTGTTCTACTTAGGCGCAGCTTCCCTCAAAATCCACGACGGGCGCTTCCTAGCCGCCTATGGGAAAATGATTGTGGTTTCCATGAACTACCGGCTGGGGGCGCTGGGCTTCCTGGCTCTGCCCCCCGCCGCCCCGGGCAACGCCGGCCTGTGGGACCAGCGCCTGGCTCTGCGCTGGGTGCGGGACAATGCGGCTGCCTTTGGGGGGGACCCGGCCCATTTGATGCTTTCCGGCCAGGGCTCTGGAGGGGCGTCGGTCGGCTTCCATCTTCTGTCCCCGGGGAGCCGGTTTCTCTTCACCCGCGCTGTGCTGCAGAGCGGTTCCCCCATCTCTCCAGGCTCTTGGACCTCACTCCAGGAGGCCCAGGAGAGAGGCCGGAGGCTGGGCCAGCTGATGGGCTGTGCCACAAGCGATGATACAGCCCTGGTGGGCTGCCTGCAGGGGAAGGAAGCCGGGGAGTTCGTCAAACACCAACAGGCGGTCGCCAACCACAACGATCTGGCGGGGATGCACTTCGTGCCAACACCCGATGGGGATTTCCTCCTGGATACACCCCCCCCGGCTCCTCCTGGCAAAACGGAGCCAGCGAATGCCCATCGCCACCGGCTTCACCCCCAATGAAGGCTCCTCCGTACTCCTTTTGGACTTCCCCGATCTCAACCTGGACAACGCCAGCAACGTCGGCCTGGAGCAGCTGCTGCAGGTGGTGAGACTGGTGGTGCCCGGGGCGCCGGAAGAGGCCGTCCAGGCTGTGGCACAGCGGTACAGCCAAGAGGGGGCGAGTCAGGGTGAGGCCCGGTACCGATGGGCCATGGAACAAATCCTGGGCGACTACTTCATCGTGTGCCCGGTGGCCGAGATGGCCCGGCGGGAGGTGGAGGCCGGCAGCCCTGTGTACGTCTACTGCTTTGACCAGCGCCCCAGCTTCTTTCCTATGCCCGAGTGGGCCGGGGTGCCGCATGGCTCTGAGTTGCCCTACCAGTTTGGTACACTGGGGCTCCTGGAAGGCGCCAACCGCACACACACAGACGCGGAGGAATTGTTCATCCGCAAGGTGATCGAGTACAACGCAGAGTTTGCCAGGAGCGGGTGAGGAAATCCCCCAGAATCCTCTTGTCCCTAGAGCCAGTCCAGGAGAGCCGCGGGCACCTTTTAGTCAGGCGATCACGACTTGCAGGAAGAGCTGCCCCAATGCTGCGGCAAAGGACGGGCGTGTTTGGAAAATAGCTCATCTTGTCGGTTGAAGCCCCTCTCCCAGAGCCAAATTGCCATCAGAAAACTCAAATCCGAGTCCCCGCGGGTTGTAGGTTAGGGAGAATTCCCTGCTTCTTCCATCAGGCTGCTCCCCCAAACACCCACTTTTCTTCAAGGAAACACGTTTTCTAGCAAGTGGCCTCTGGCTTCACTTTCATTGGGAAGAACAGGGGTTGGCAGCCATTTTGGAAAACTTTGCAAGCGGGTTCCTCGGGGCCTCGTCAAGCTAGGCTGCAGGAGCAGGTTCTCATCCTTTCCAAGCCCGGCTATTAACCTCTGTGTTGTGTGGAATTCCTCACCAGGGCGTTCCAAGAGGAAGAGAGCAGGGGAGAGGTGTGGCCCCGCTACGACCCCATAAAGCAAAACGTTTTCCACATCAGACTGTGGTCCTCCCGGATTGAGGAGATGCCCCTCGCCCAGCGCTGCAGCGCCTTGGCCTCGCTGCTGGCAAGAAGCCAAGCCTCACAGGTGAGCGTCAGTGGGGTGAGAGGCTAGCAGCCCTCGAAAGGAAAGGCCTGGTGCTCTCCAGCCCTGTGAGCCTGCTCCTCAGCCCACTCCTAGCGTTGGCGCCCCACTGAGGGGAAGGACCCCAGGTCACTTTCCCGTCTCCATGGAGCCTTCTAGGCTACGTCTACACAGCAGGGTTCTATTCCGCGTCTTCTAAGCGCACCTGTGATTTCGAAATAGACCGGGCTGGCTCTTCTGACGTCCCTGTAAACCTCGTTCCACGCGGCGTAATGGACGTGTTGGGATAGCGATTTATTTCGAAAGCTGGCACTGTGGAGATGTAGCCCACACGCCTAGGCTATGTCTAGACTGCAAGCCTCTTCCGAAAGAGGCTCTTTCGAAAGCATCTTTCGAAAGAGCCTCTTTCGAAAGAGAGCATCTAGACTGCACGTTGAACTTTCGAAAAAGCGGCTTGCTTTTTCGAAAGAAAGCATCCAGTGAGTCTGGATGCTCTCTTTCGAAGAAGCCCTATTTACATTGAAGAACGCCTTCTTTCGAAAGAGGAACTTTCGAAAGAAGGCGTTCTTCCTCGTAAATTGAGGTTTACCGCCATCGAAAGAAAAGCCGCGTTCTTTCGAATTAATTTCGAAAGAACGCGGCTTGAGTCTGGACGCAGGGGAAGTTTTTTTCGGGAAAAGGCTACTTTTCCCGAAAAAAACCCTGAGTCTGGACACAGCCCTAGTGTGGTATGGGGATGTAACAGCGTCGTCCAGGGCTACTCAACAGGTGACCACATACAGCCCGCAGCCCGTTTGGTTACAGCCCACGGTGCAGTTTGGGTTCACGTGGGGCTCAACACGTGGCCGGGAGCCGAAACCAAAAAGTCGCCATTATAACGGCCTTCTGTTGAGATGCGTTTTGGTCATCACATTCCTGGACTGTCAGTGCTCTTTAACAGTGCTGTCATATGGGTGACAATCGGGTCAATGTTGCATGTGATTCACGACAGCAGAACTGACTGAAATGGGGCCTGCGTATTGTGTCGTCTTGCCTTAATCTTTGTATTCATGCCCATCAGTGTGAAAGAAGCTTTTGCATAGATTTGCATGTCTATGCAACCACACTTAAGTTGCGGTCCTCGGCATGCGCTATGAGTATCGTTGTGGCCTCCGAGGCTTCCAAAGTTGAATAGCCCTGGTGTAGTCAATTAACTGATTAGCAAAAGCATATAGGTCAATGCTATAGACTACAGTGGTCTCCAACCTTTTTACACCCAAGATCACTTTTTAAGTCTCAGAACAGGCGAAGATCTACTGCCCCGCCCCTTCCTTGAAGCCCCGCCTACATTACATGAGGAAATCTAATGTAAATGCACTGTGCAGGTGCGCAGTTCAGAGAGGACTCAAGAGCTGCTCTTAGAGCCCCTGAGATCTACCGGTAGCTTGCGATCTACTGGTTGGTGACCACGGAACTACCGGCATTTCTCCCCCCATACTTCCCGCCAGTAATTTTTTAGCTGCTCAGTTCTGGCTTGTGCTGGGTCCGGGAGCTCAGACCATCCAACCCGGACAGGGGCTGCTGTTGCCCCGTGATACAGCCTCTGAGACAGCACCGTGGGGTGGTAGGAAGCTGGTCCACAAAGGGAGCTGTTTTTTAAACTGGCTTCCCTTATGGACCAGCTCTTCCCTAGCACCGTACCCTGCTGCCTCTGATGGAGAGTCACCAGCGCAGGGTGACAGGGGCTCCCCAGGAGCGAGGCTGGAACAGGGGGGGAAGAGAAAGGAGGCAGCGAGAGAAAGAAACACAGCTGGCTCTGGGGAGAGGCGCGGCTGCTGTGTAACGGTTCAGGGGAACCCACACAGGGACTGAGAGGGAATCCAATAGCCGCTGCGTATCCCGTGTGCTGGGGGCTCGTAGGGGAGGCAGAACAGAACTTTGCACTTTGGGCCCTGGGCTTCACAGATGCTGGGAGCCTCTGGAACTCGTGCAGCACAGCGCCCCCTGCTGTTCAAATACAGCATTGCCTGGGGGGGGAGAATTGACTGGGGGAACAGCACCTTGCTGAGCCCCTCCCCCATGCTGCTTTCTGCAGCACAGCGCCCCCTGGCGTGCAGGGATGAGCCCTGCCTGTAAGGGCTGAGCACCCCATACGGAGTCCTGCAGCCCTGGCTTTTCCTGCAGGTCTCCCCATCCATTTGCAAACAGACCAAACCCTGCCTAGTCTGAGCTCCCCCCGCTGCCGTTAACCCCGCTCGCTGTGTGTCCCGCAGGAGTAAACTCCGGAGCTGCCCAGCACAGGGGGCCGGGCCTGAAGATCGGAGCAATTCCAGTCCTCGGCTGGTGGGACCCGCCCTGCAGGCAAGAGCCTCCAGTTCCTGTTAGCGCCGTCCGAGTCGTTAACGAGAATCCTGCCCACGAAGGGGTTGGACGCCCACGGATCGACTCTCCCTCTGCATTTCCTCCCGGCCCGGTGCATTAAAGCATGTTCAAAGTGCAGACCGAGCCCTGGTGTGTGAGGCTGGTTGACTTCCCCGGACTAGAAAAGCCGGGGGGGGGATGTATATTGGCATTGGACCGGGCTCCGGTGGCTGACCTCGGTCCCTCAACCCTGATCACACCTCTCCACATTCCAGGGGCCCCCTGATCCCGATTTCACCCTCCTGGGCTCTGGTGGCCAAACTTGGGCTCCCGACCCCGATCACACCTCCCGCCGTACTCCAGCATCCAACCTCGGCTTCCCAAGCATGATCCCGCCTCCCTGGCTCCAGCAGCCATCCTCCTAACCCCAATCAAGTTCGCCTGGGCTGTGGCGGCTGACCTCGGTGTTCCAAACCCGATCACGCTCCGCCCATGGCTCCCGCTTCCGACCTTGGTCTCCTGACCCCGATCACATACCCCTGGACTCCTGTGGCCGACCATGGCCACCCAAACCTGATCACAGCCCTGCCTGAGCTCTGGCAGCCGACCTCAGCCACCCGACCTCTATCACAACTCCCCGGATTCTGGAAGCTGACCTCGGCCCCCTGACACATTCCCGAACCCGACCATGTCCCCAGACTCCGGCAGTCAACCTGGCCTCCTGACCCCTATCACACGCACCCCCACCTCACTTCCAGGCTGCAGTGTCAAACTTCGGCCTCCCAAGCATGCTCATTCCTCCCCGAGCTCCAGCGGCCGACCTTGGACTCCCAACCCCTATCATGCTCCACTAGGCTCCAGTGGCCAAACTCTGCCTCCTGAATTGACCATGCCCTCCTGGGCTGCAGTGTCCGATCTCTCCCGCCTGACCCCAATCGTGTTTCCCCCGGCTCCCGTGGTCAACCTCGGCTCAGGATATGGCAGTCAATCTCGGTGCCTCCTGATCCCAGTCACACCCCTTGTTCTCCCATAGCCGACCACGGCCTCTTCTTAACCCGAATCGCACCCTCCTCCCCACCCCCCACGTTCCTGCAGTGGAATTCGGCCTCCCAAACCTGATCACATTTGTTTTGGATTCCAGGGGCCCACCTCGGCCCCCTGACCCCAGTCACCTCCACCCCTGTGTTTCAGCATCCGACCTCGGCCTCCTGACCCCAATAATGCCCCTCCAGGCTCTGGCGGCCAACCTCGGATTCCAGACCCTGATCATGCCCCCTTTACCCCTCTGTCCTCGGCCTCCTGACCTTGATCACGGCCCCCCCCGAACTGCAGTGGCTGTCTTCAGCTTCCTGACCCCAATCATGTTCCCTTTGGCTCCTGGGCTGACCGTGGCCTCCTGACCCCAATCACGCCCCCCCAGGCTACGGTGGCCAACCTCAGCCTCCGGACCCCAATCACGCCCCCCCCCAGGCTACGGTGTCCAACCTCAGCCTCCTGACCCCAATCACGCCCCCCCCAGGCTACGGTGGCCAACCTCAGCCTCCTGACCCCAATCACGCCCCCCCAGGCTACGGTGGCCAACCTCAGCCTCCGGACCTCAATCAGCCGTGCCAGGCTCCGGTGGCTGACTTTGGCCTCCTGACTCCAATCATGCCCCTCTCGCTCCCGTGGCCGGCCTTGGGCTCCCAACCCCAATCACACCTCCCCCCACACCCTCCAGCTCCATTGTCCAACCTAAGCTTTCTGAGCATGATCATTCCCCCCTGAGCTCCGGTGACCGACCTTGGACTCCCAACTCCTATCACCATACAGGATGGTAGCCATTTCCAAGCCGGCTCACAGTCACCCCTGCCTCTGCGATGTGAGACGTTCCCGTCCCTACCAGCCCTCCTCGGTGGCAGTGGGGTGTGTTCATTTTCCGTGCAGGAAACCCATCACAGGGGAAGGCGGCACAAAGCAGTGGCCCAGCGACGACCCTACAAAGCAGAACTTTGAGCGCATCGGCCTCCGGCCGCCCCGAAGCAGAGACAGCACCGCACACCTCGCGCTGTGTGTTCTTGGCCGTGCTGCTCTCAGACAAACCAAGCGTTGCAGGTGAGCTGTAGCGGGATGAAAGGGCAGCAGCCCTATGGGTCCCATGTCTCTCCAATCCCTTTAAGCCAACCTATCCCCCAACCTTGGGGCTGGATTGGAGATGAGGGTGTGCAGCCTGTCATGTCACAGAAGAGAAAGGAGCAGAGGAAGGGGTGACATGCAGCTGGCTCTGGGGTGAGGTATGGCTGCCCAGTAGTCACTGGGATCCTGTGTGCCGAAGGGGGGGGGGCTCTTATGGGAAGTAGAACAGAACCTTGCTCGTTGGGCCCTGGGGGTTACAGATGTCAGGAACACGGGAACTTCAGCAGCACAGCGCCCCCTACTGCTAGAACACAGGGGGCACCCTGACTTCCGGGGACCACCCTCTCCTAAGCCTGACTTCTGGGGACCACCCTCTCCTAAGCCTCCTCACCACACTCTTCAGTACAGCGCCCTCTAGTGCTCTATCTGCAAAGACTGAGCCCGGCAGGTCTCCCCTCTGTTTGCAAGCCTAGTCTGAGCTCACTTCCCCCTCCTGCCCCACCCCTCCTGCTGTTAACCCCACTCTCTGTGTGTCCTGCAGGAGCAGACTCTGGACTTGCCCAGCCCAGGGTGCAGTGAATGAAAAGTTCAGCCATTCCACTTTCTGTATTACCTACCAGCCCTGTGCTCTTGGGGAGCCAGGAAGTGTCACTCATGGAAAACCATCCCCCCCTTCACCTAGGCCTCTGCTAGAATCAGACAAAGCAAGGAAAAAGCCAGAGAAGACACACCTAAACTAATTAAGGAAACACCCCAGCCTCATCTGCATTGAAGATAGAGCAGAGGGACATCTCATTAGCATACAGAATGGAGACCAGCTCTTCCAAAGCAGGAACCGCACTGAACTATGGGATACTGGAAGCAGAGAAGCACTGCCTGATGAGAAATCTCTGCTCCAGATGCTAATGAACCCAGGCCTGCTCACACCCAAATTAGTCAGTGTAGGGAATAATTCCACACACTCTGGATGCAGAGAAAACAAGCGGAGGATTTATTGTACACCAGCGCTGGTGGAGTACCACCCAGGGGTTAACCTGGAGAGCACTAGTTAAATCAAAACATACCTTAGGTTATATAGGCAGTAGATGGGCGGAGTGGAAGTGATTTGATAGGTCTAGCAGCGGAGACATAAGGAGCACATTAGCCAATAAACTACGAAGGTTACACAGTATCTCCGCCCATTGCCAATTAAACATATTATCATTAGTACAGGTAGTTATTCCTAACAAGCTAAATAAGCCAACATAAACAAAAGACATGTGATGGCAACTTTGTCGGCTGGAAATATAATGCGTCTCTTGCAGAGTGATTACTGCCTTGCATTGGCCCAGTCCTTGAGATTCAGGCTTGTTTTCTAGGAATAAAGAAGATAATGAGAGAAAAACTTCCACACGGTTTGTTTCAGTACCAGCCACTTTGATAAGGCCCTTTTTGAATGTGGTTGCCAGGGCAACCAGAGTTAAGTTAACTGCCTGCTCTGTTTGTTCTCAAGCCTGGCCTCATAATTTAGGATTTAGATGAGAGTTCTTAGCAGAATACCATGAACTACCTCAGTTTACCCCGACAGTCATTATCAGACCAATTCTAGTAATAATCCTATTGACATCCAAAATACTGAAACTGCCTAGTTGCATTGTGGGCTCGTTCAAGGAACATTACCCATAACCAGGGTGATCATAGATATCATATGATAGAATACTAGGACTGGAAGGGACCTCGAGAGGTCATCGAATCCAGTTCCTTGCCCTTATGGCAGGACCCAGTACTGTCGAAATCATCTGGCGACAGAGTCATGTAGATTAGGCTACCTGGCATAGGAAAGTGAAGTGGCAATTTAAATTAAAATGACTGCTGTGCTGAGCCGATCAGCTGTTTGTCGGCACAGCGCGGTAGTCTGGACGCTCCACAGTCGACATCAAAGGCATTTGTCGACCACCCCGGTAAACCGCATCCCACGAGGCATGAGCACGGTAGCCATTTAAATTCAAATGAAGCGGTGATTATTTAAATTGCTGCTTCATTTTCCTATGCCAGGTAGCATAATCTACATGCCTCTGTCGCCAGAGGCATGTAGTCTAGCCATACCCCTGGAGTTAAACTGCATCAGTTCCATTGAGACATCTTTATCTCCTGTCTCATCGTGCTGGGGGCTCGGCTCTGCTTGTCTCCTGCCCTCTGGACCCCCAGTTCCCATCAACATCTGGGAATCCTGATCAGTGCAAGTTCCATGGAGTGGTGAGGTCTCTCTCTCTCTCTCTCTCTCTCTCTTCCTGTCCCCCTCCCCCACCTCTCTCTAAGCATAGCCTCCTGACTCTTCCCTGTGTAAACTGTTATATGGTTAGCTAGCCCTAACATTTGTAATCCGTTTCGATTTAGATTTAATATTGTAACTGTTTTGTGTGTCTGGCTGGCTCACTGTATATGAATCACTTTCATTGTTAAGCTGGTTGCTTCTCTCTCTTTCTTTCTCTTTCACTCACTCTTCCTTAAGGGGTGTTGTTTTCGCTTCCCCATTCGCTCTGCCACAACGCTTCTCGTCCCCAAGCTAAAGATCCCTGTAGTGCTCAAAATCCTGTGGGGTTTGCTCATCGTGTGGTTTACCAGTGAATGACTGTGGTGTGAAAGTGGGGATAGGGGGTGCTGAACTTGGGGGCATATGAGGATGGCAGCTTAAAGTGCTGTTTAATCCAGCCCACGGAGTCCAAAGGCACATGAGGGTGCAGTGTGGCATTGCTGTGAACCCAGCCTGCTGAGTCCAGGGACATATGAGGGGTCAGCTTGTGAGTGCTGAGTACCCAGTCCTCTCAGACGTGCTCTGTTAGTGGGTGTGAGTGTCTGTGTGTGTTGCCAAGGTGGGAAAAACCCCATCCTGAGGAACCTAGTTCCTGCAGGAGAGCTCCAGTGGGAGAGGGAATTGGCAGCAGGGAGAATTCAGCTCCATATGAGAGCACAAGTAAGCACCAACAGCACACTGAGGCTGCGTCTAGATTGGCATGATTTTCCGGAAATGCTTTTAACGGAAAAGTTTTCCATTAAAAGCATTTTCGGAACAGAGCATCTAGATTGGCACAGATGCTTTTTCGCAAAAGTACTTTTTGCAGAAAAGCATCCGTAGCCAATCTAGACGCGCTTTTCCGCAAAAAAGCCCCAATCGCCATTTTCGCGATCGGGGCTTTTTTGCAGAAAACAAATCTCAGCTGTCCACACTGGCCCTTTTGCGCAAAAGCTTTGTGCAAAAGGGACTTTTGCCCGAACGGGAGCAGCACAGTATTTCCGCAAGAAGCACTGATTTCTTACAGTAGGAAGTCAGTGCTTTTGCAGAAATTCAAGCGGCCGGTGTAGACAGCTGGCAAGTTTTTCCGGAAAAGCGGCTGATTTTCCAGAAAAACTGGCCAGTCTAGACACAGCCTGATAGAATGATTAACCTTCCCCCAGTCCCATAAGAGGAACCCTAATAAATGAGCATACCCCAGAGTATTGGGCAAATCTGATAACATCTTGCTGGGGGGAAGCCTCCCTGCACGCAAAAAGATCCAATTCCTGTTAGCGCCTGCCGAGTCCTCCATGGGGATCCTGCTAATTAACCTGCTGGGAACCCATGGACTGGCCCTACCTCAGCAATTCCTCCACGCCCAGTGCACTAAAGCGTATTGAGTCTGGCGTCAGAGCCCTGGTTTTGATGAGGCTGGTGAGCTGCCCCTGAGAAGAGGAAAAGGGGGTGAGATATGTGTGTGTGTGTGTGTGTGTGTGTGTGTGTGTGTGTGTGTGTGTGTGTGTGTGTGTGTGTGTGTTGGGGGCTGGGTGTCAAGTGTTGAGATAATGGTGAATAAATATGATGTAGGGAATCAATGCAGCTCAGGAGGTTGAAGAAGAAAATGAGGAAGCCCAGAGATTATGCTGCACCCAGATCCAGACCTGGAACTCCGGAGTCCCGACTCCCAGCCACCCCACCCTCCTCTGGTTTAACCTAATACAACCCACTCCCCTCCCAATACTGAGAACGAATCTCAGAGTCCTGGCTCCAAGCCTCCGGCTCTAACCCACTAAAGTGCCTCCTCTCCCAAGAATACTTGGTGGACAGGGAGGAAGAGCCGTTTGCACTATGGGGTCTCAGAAAGTTGGGTGTTTTATTGATGGCACTTGCAGGCTACATCCCCTCTATGGTGCATGGCCCTGCAGCCACACAGCTGCCTATTAAGCACCACAGAGGCACTCACCACTGTGGATGAGGAAAAAGATGCCTCTTCCCAAGCCCCGGACCTGCCATAACACCTCTGCCCTGGCCCCAACCCAGCCCAGCCCAGCCCTGCCATGTGTGATGTTTTAAACACCCCTTCCATATAACAAAAATCATTCATCACATGGAACTGAAAAAATAGAGAGAACTCTGCTCTCAGGCAATGGGAGAATAGAAGCCACAGAGGCAGGATGTTTGCCCACCCAGCTGCCAGTGCAAACAACAATTCGCCACCCTTTCATGGGAAGGAGAAAGGCTAAATGGTACAGGACCATGGAGAGCTCCCATGATGCACACAGCACCCCCACAAACTAGTCCTGCACATTTGAAATGGCTCCTCTGGGGACGGTGAACTCTGTGATCCAATCAGCTCTCAGCCTACTTGCTCCAGGACCGGTGGAGTGTGGGATAGGGGGACCTCCCTACTTGCAGGGGGGAGGGGGGCTAGGCTTGTTACTCGGGGTTTCTCGGAACCCAAAGGCACGGGAACGGAACTGTTTTTCTCCAGGCAGAGTCGGGAATAAACCAGGGGGGACGTGGCTCCTCTGTTTGATAGATTCCTGGCACAAGCAGGCTTACTTTCATCTAAAACCACTCAACTTAGTAGCTGTTAAGCAAACGCACCTTCAAACGAAAACTGATAGTTTTCAGGGACATCTAGGATTCCCAGATGGTTTGTCAAGCAAAAAAAAAGGGGGAGGGGCAGAAGGCAGAAACCACCAAAGAAAATGTACTTTCTTTCACCAAAGGAAAGTCATAGTTATTTATTATTATAGAATATGTTTTAAGGTATATTTTATAATATAACAATCATTTGATGTGTAAAATTGTTATTTGCTCATATTAAATAAATTTTAAAACATAATTTCACATCATTTTTAATGTAAATATAAATGTACGGTACTTTTACATTTTGTATATGTTTCATAACTTGTTTTGTTGAAATAAAAACAAGTATAGACCACGGTAAATCAAATAGAACAGGCTTCTGTGAAAATTTCAGATACTTTGTAAGTGCGAGATTTTGCATAAAGATATTATTATTCATGCGATTGCAAAAAATTGACATTTATTGATATAAAATGAATATACATTTTGTGATTTTATTTGGGAATAAATAAATACAAAACAAAATATTAAGAAAATAACCTCCTCCTCTCCCCCAGAGCCCGGCACTCCCATACCCCCGTTCTAGCCCAATCCCCCTTCACTCCCTCAGAGCCAGGCGCCCCCAACCTAATGCCTCTCCCCTGCCCCAGAGCCAGGCACTCTCAGCCTCCCCAACCTAATGCCTCCCTCCTCCCACAGAGCCAGCCCCCCCCAACCTAATGCTTCCCCCCACCCCTAGAGCCAGGGTCTCCCAGCCCCCTTCGAACCTAATACCTGGGTCCCAGAGTCGACGTTGCTACCTGAGGTGCTGGGGTGTGAGCACAGCGGCCAGCTGTGAGCACCCGCTGAAGAGTCCAGTGCAGAGCTCCCAGCTGGCTGCAAGCAGGCACTTGGCCACGTGCTCTGAGTGGCCAGCGGGCCGCACTTCATTCTTTTATAAAAATGTTCTGGGGGCCACAAAAAAATTCCATCGGGCCACATGCGGCCCTCCAAACGCCAGTTTGACGGGCCTGCACTAAATCAACCCAGCCAGGGCTTTGTCAAGCTGAGACTTTCTGGCTACCTAGAATTAAGAAATGGTAACGAGGAATCAGCAGCTAAACTTCAGGGGACCCTCCCTTTGTGGAGAATGTAGATGCTCCAAAGCACATTCTTTCGCCTAATCTTTTCTAGCCCACTAAACAAAGCATGTGACTTCTAGTGAGTCAGCCCAGCAACCTCTCCTGGGTCACCAATTCTCACGAACTATTCACTCTCTCCAAACCCTGCCAGTATGACTAGTCACAACAGCAGTATATTGGGGCACGTAAAACCAATGGGCGATTCACTCTCTTCCATACTTGATGTGATGGGTTCTCCCCGAGGTGCTACCAGGAACTGGGGTACCACTGAGCCCCTCAACACACCAGCCTGGGCTCCCTCTCACACAGTATCGCTGTAACAGTCTGTCAACCTCCATTTTCACCAGTGATCATGACACGGTAGCAGCACACTAAGCTACAGTTGTATAAAGGCTTTCTAGTCAGCCCTTGCATAGGAAGGCACCAGTGTGGGCAACTTCTAATTCCCCAGCAAGCACCCCTTCTGGAGGGTAAACCCCACATTCTACCGTCTTGCGCTGCGCAGAGCCCTGCTGAGTGTACGCTCACAAAATTCTCTCCCTCCTTCAATGGGGAGAGGGACATGCAACAGCCTTTGGCCCCTGGGTTATGTTTCCCACCCACTGGTTTAGGCAAAAGAAAAGCGAGGTTATTAACTCACCACAGAAGGTCGATTTTAAGTGATTATAGGAGATAGCAAACAGATCAAAGCAGGTTACCTAGTAAATAAACAAAAAAAACCCACAAACTAAACACCAAGTCAGCACATTGACCCAGCACTGCTCGGCGCTGAATCCAGACAGCCAACTTAGGATGAGGGACACTCTGAAGGTAGGGATGGGACATGGGTTCTTGAGTGGACTAGGGGGATATGGCATTAGCTGAGAGAACTCAGGGTGATGAGTTTGAGCCCCACCAACCCTGGGAGCGGCTGGAAAGCCAACACAGGCTGCCCCAGGCATGGAGCGGGCTCCCCTATTAGGAAGTCAGGATAAGGGACCAGCGGAAGGTAGGAAGGTGGGGTAGGATCTCCAGTGAACTTGGGGATAGGTCATCCACCTATGGAGCAGCGAGTGGTGGGCTCAATTCCACCCCACTCCGGCAGGGGCTGGGCAGCCAACACCAGCTTCCTGAAGCCATTTGGAAGGCTGAGGTCAGCACATCTCAGCATCACACACAGAGAGCTGGGACTTCCTCAGAGCCAGGTTCATTGGGGGTGGGGCAAGAAGAGAGGTTCAGACACTTTCTAAAGAGACAGGAGGCCAGTAAATGTGGGCAATTGCACTGAAAGGACAGATAAAGATCAGATCCCGCCCACAACAGGGAACTCCCTCAGTTAGAACTTGCAGCACCCCCCATGGCGCTGTTGTGTCATATTGTGACGTAGTGGGGGTACTTGCTGGGCTGTGGTGACCTCTGCTGTCTGGAGCAAGACCCAGCAGGGAAAACCTCATTATGCAAAGGTGACTCAAAAACCTGTCTGACCTGCAGCCCCCCATAGGGAGAAACAAAGGGAGGTGGAATGCTGCCCTGGCTGTGGGCAGGGCTGGAAGAGGGGAAGTTAGTTCTTGGCTGGAGGTGGAATGCTGCCCTGGCTGTGGGCAGGGCTGGAAGAGGGGAAGTTAGTTCTTGGCTGGAAGGCAGGGAAGAAGGAGCTGGAGAGGGGGGCTGGGACTCCCCTATCTCAAGGGGGGCACTGAGGCCTCTTAGCCCCAGTTCCTGTAACCAGATTACATCTGTGCTGCGCTGTGCTGGAGGAACAATAAACAACCTCCATTCTACTGGCTGGTGAAGTCTGTTCATGCCATTTCGGGGTGCAGGAGATGGGAAAATCCCGACGCGTCGTCACACATATCCACTCAGATCTCATCGGAAGGAGGATCCAGCCACCACTTCTCTCACCATTACCTGGTGCCTTTGCTGTTATTTCTCCAACATAATAAGGTGAACGGGGTTCAGCGGGTGGGGTGTGATGAATTGACAGTCTGGGTAGGCAAGGATGGACATGGTGGGCACACAGTGGTAGGAGTTGGTTTGGAGGATCAAGTTTATAGTCATGGTCTTAGAATTGGGAATTGGAGCTGAGATGTTCCAATTCTGGAGAGGTTTTAGGGTTAAGTGGCAGGGTGGCTGGACCTGGTAAGTTCAGGGTTAGAGTGAAATAAAAACAGAAGAACGACCAGACTGGATCAGACCAAAAGTCCATCTAGCCCAGGATCCTGTCTGCCGACAGTGGCCAATAAGATGACCCAGAGGAAGGGATCACAACAGGTCATCCTCACATGATCCCTCCTCTATCATCCATTTCCAGACAAACAGAAGCTAGAGACACCGTTCCTACCCATCCTGGCCAATAGCCATTGTTGGCCCTAACCTCCATGAATCTATCTAGCTCTTTTCTGAACCTTGTTAAAGTCCTGGTCTTCACCACATCCTCTGGCAAGGAGTTCCACAGGTTGTGCGCTGAGTGAAGAAAAACTTCCTTTTGTTTGTTTTAAACTTGATGCCTCTTTATTTAATTTGGTGACCCTTAGTTCTTATATTGCGGGAATAAGTAAATGACTTTTTCTTATTCATTTTTTCCACACCAGGCATGATTTTATAGACTTCTCCTCCTACTCAAGCCCTGTGAGGTAGTGCAGCGATGGGGGAGGAGGCAAGGAAAGCTGCATGGGCTCAGTGTAATTCCCGGTTAGCAAGTGGAATGGGCAATGCACACCCACCCAGAGTCCTCTAGCAGCTGCCCCACCCCCTCAGATAACAGCCCTACTATTGCAGCCAGCTAACAGAGCTCTCTCTGGAGTCAAAGACATGGTGGCAGGAAGTTGAGATAGTCCAGGAGGGAGAAAGGTGGACTTAACCTGTCTTTACACGGCCCCCTCCCGCGCCTCCCTTGCAACCAGCAAAGCCCTGAAGGCTACACACCACAGCAGAATCCACTGGCTGGTCCTGGGCCCAGCCAGCCAAAGCTATCACTGAGTGGAGGCATGAGACAGACCTTGCCACCTCTCCACAAGACTTCACTCCCCAGCACAAGGCGCAGCCGGGCAGCGGCGGTGGGAAGCAGAGCCCGGGCCATGCTGGGCTTCTTCAGTTCACTGGCTGATTCCAGGCTGGGGAGAGAAAATTCCCTCATGCAGCAAAATAGCTGAAATCGTACTCCGGAGTCAGCAGATCCGGCTGGGAGGCCTAGGAACGCCCCCCTCTTCCCCGCCTCCCCCCCCCCCCCCGCCCCCTGCCGTGGGCTGCTAGTTCCCAGAGGGGGATTGTACAGGAAAAAGGCCCGGTCGCTTGTTCGGATCAGCAAGAGAACAAGCAGGATGGGAACGAATTAAATTAACCGCTGGGGGCGGGAGGGGAATCACCTGACACATCATCACTCCTAAGACACAGCCCCCAGCTGTCTCCTCACCACCCTGGGCTTCTGGCAGGCCTCGATCCTGACCCACAGAGCCTGCAATCCCAGCGCTGGACTCCAAGGCACAACACGAAAGAGCTGGCCTCTTGCTTTGCTCTTAATGGGAACACTCCCATTAAGGGAGCAGGGACTGAGCAGGGAGCTCCCATTAGCACAGGAAGGTCCAGTTACACATTCGTGGGGCACCCCTGCAGGATCCCGCCCTCTTACCCCTCGTTGTCCCAAGGACAATTACCTCCTTCATAAGTGCCGAGGCAGCCGGGGTCTTGCAGATCCACCCAAGGCCACTCTGCCCATAAGAACATAACAACGGCCACACTGGGTCAGACCAAAGGTCCATCCAGCCCAGTGTCCTGTCTACCGACAGTGGCCAATGCCAGGTGCCCCACAGGGAGTGAATTGAACAGGTAATGATCAAGCGATTCTCTCCTGCCATCCATCTCTACCCTCTGACAAACAGAGGTTGGGACACCATTCCTTATCCATACTAGCTAATAGCCATTAATGGACTTAACCTCCATGAATGTATCTAGTTCTCTTTTAAACCCTGTTAGAGTCCTAGACTTCACAACCTCCTCCGGCAAAGAGTTCCACAGGTTGACTGTGCGCTGTGTGAAAAAGAGCTAGTCACTCTTCCCCTTATCGTCTTGCTCAGCAATAGCGAGACCAGCTCCTCTGAAACCCGTGATTGAGTGGCACAGAGAAAACATTGCAATTAGGTGTGATTCCTGCACTGCACTTTCCCCTCATCCTCGGTATCTCATAGTTGGCCTTCCATGAATGAGCTCACTTCAGGGCAGGTGCAAGAAGTTTGTTTTCCTTCAGAAATGCACAGACAGCACAACTGGGAATCCAGGGGATCTTGTCCCAGGCTCATCTGGCAGCAGCTACATAGTCAGAATTTCCATAAAGGTGCAGCTAAACTCCAGGGTTACGTCTACACTGGCACCTTTTTCCGGAAATGCTTAAAACGGAACAGTTTTCCGTTATAAGTATTTCTGGAAAAAGCGCGTCTACATTGGCAGGATGCTTTTCCGGAAAAGCCCTTTTTCCAGAAAAGCGTCCGTGGCCAATCTAGACGCGCTTTTCCGGAAAAAAGCCCCGATCGTCATTTTCGCGATCGGGGCTTTTTTGTGGAAAAGAGTACTGGGCTGTCTACACTGGCCCTTTTCCGGAACAGTTTTCCAGAAAAAGGACTTTTGCCTGAGCGGGAGCAGCATAGTTTTTCCGGAAAAGTAGCTGATTTCTTACAGTAGATCGTCAGTGCTTTTCCGGAAATTCAAGCGGCCAGTGTAGACAGCTCACAGCTTATTCCAGAAAAGCGGCTGCTTTTCCGGAATAAGTGGCCCAGTGTAGACACAACCCACTTGAAAAAAGAAGAATGCTGCCAATCTAGCTTCTCACGGGGACCGTGACTGTCAGAACCACAGCTGAGTGGGGAAAAAAATCCTTGGGAAGAATGGATGACATAGACTCATAGACTCATAGACCTTAGGGTCAGAAGGGACCATTATGATCATCTAGTCTGACCCCCTGCACAGTGCAGGCCACAGAATCTCACCCACCCCTCCCAGAATAATTCTCTCCCCTATATCTCAGATACTAAAGCCTTCAAATACTTTGAAGACCCCAAGATGCAGAGAATCCTCTAGCTGTGATCTGTACCCCATGCTACAGAGGAAGG
Source organism: Pelodiscus sinensis (assembly GCF_049634645.1). Classification (NCBI taxonomy): domain Eukaryota; kingdom Metazoa; phylum Chordata; order Testudines; family Trionychidae; genus Pelodiscus; species Pelodiscus sinensis. The sequence continues at coordinate 11,236,224 of NC_134742.1, forward strand.
CGAAAAACCTCCAGGGTCTCTGCCAATCTACCCTGGAGGAAAATTCCTTCCCGACCTCATGTCAGAACCCTCACTCGCAATTCTCTGGAAGCATCGGCCGGAAATCCTGGACCAGTGTTTCTCAAACTTTTTTATAAAGTACCCCTTTGAAAAAAAATAAGTACTCCGAGTACCTATAGTTTTCAGACACACATTTTTTTTCTGCCATTGTAACACATTTGTTTAAACAACTTAATCATAGCCGGGAGGGCGATGACATTTTGAGGTGTAAGAAGAACAAACATCATAAAGCGCTGTAAAACTTAAAACAAACATTCAGTTTTTGCCGAATTTCAGCTGTGTTGACGTACCCCATCCCCCCCGGACTTCTCTCGAGTTACTCATACTACTGGTTGAGAAATGCTGACCTAGACCACCAGACAATTTCTCTGTCAGGCACCAGGATACCTTTGATCAAAACGATAGGAGACAGTCTCCGTCTCGGCATTCATTACTGTGCACTGAGTCTAAGAAATGACACCTTCCGCTCTTGATTCCTGAGGGACTGGATGGCACAACAGGCTGCCTTTGCGGGGCATAAAGTTTTGTGCAAATCAGGGAAGAGTACAATGGCAGACTGCCTATCAAATCTGCGGTGGCCAATAGGAATATTTCGTCATGCCCTTTTGGTTGACCCATGCCACAGCCACTTTCTACCATTTCATAGCTGTACTCCCATATTGGACCAGTATGTAGTAGGCTACCTAGGCAGACAATGAGTTTCTCTAGCTACCCTGCTCCTGTCTGGAATAGTTACGGCAGCTTGGCTTTTCCAACAAGCTACAGACGTGTGCATTTGATCAGACCTCCACAGAGTTCTTGTACCTCGTCTTAGCCCCAGAAGGGGTTCAGATGGACCCAAACAACAGTCGAAACTCTCCAAAATTCATTGACCACCACAGAGAGACTGAGAGGTTACGTCCACACAGCCGGCTTTGCTGGCAGAGCCTATGCAGATAAAGTGTGGATTAGCATTTTGCCACACTTCATTCGCATGATTTAGTCAAGCTGTTTTTGCGCAAGGAGATACCCTACCCCCAGTTTGCTCCTGTTCCTGCTTCCTGGAGTGCCCATGAGGCGCTGGGTCCCCCAAGCTTGAAAATTTATTCATTTTTAATTCTTTTTTATATATGTTTATATTTTGGGGCTGCAAAAAACAGTACTGAAAAAAACCCCGGGTTCCAACTAAAGTTTGGGAAACCCTCATCTAGCCGGCTTTCTATCCATCTTACGGTCCATTTATCCAATCCATATTCCCTTAACTTGCTGGCAAGAATATTGTGGGTGACTGTATCAAAAGCTTTGCTAACACTGGCACTGGGGGCTTTGGGAGGACCAGAAACAACTTAGTTGAATATTCATCAGTTGCTTAATGAATATGCAAATATGCAAATGACTGTTATCGGTCCTCCAAAAGCTCATGATTAGATTTACTGGTCCCCATGTCAAAAAGTTTGGGAACCTGTGGTCTAGACAGTACTGGGTCCTGCCATGAGGGCAGGGGACTGGACTCGATGACCTCTCAAGGTCCCTTCCAGTCCTAGTGTTCTATGATTCTATGATTAAGGAGTTTTTGCACAAAAACAAGCCGTGTGGATTTTTTTTTTTTTTTGGCGTAAAAACCCCATTTTGCACAGGATCCTTATGCGTGTCCCAGAGAGGCATAAGGATCTTGTACAAAACGGGGGTTTTGTGCAAAAAACCCCCCACATCCACACTGTTTCTGTTTGCGCAAAAACCCCTTGCACAAAAAGAAAGGGCAGAAAAATATGCTAATGATGTTGCAGCTTATGCTAATGAGTCCATGATTAGCATATTTTCTGCTGGATGAACTCGCTGTGAAGACAAAGCCAGAGAGAAAAGAGAGAGAGAGAGAGAGAGAGAGAGAGAGAGGGTACAGCTAGACTGCGGGGGGGGGGGGGGTCGGGCATAGGAAGACTGTTCACTGACCTTCCCTTCATCACAGCTGCTCCCCCCCTCCTTTCAGCAAGGGGATACCAGGATTAGCAGTGACTGTTGAGTGAGACCTCCCTACCCAGCTCCCGGTAGCATCTTCTGACTTTCTGAGGCCTCCATCAGACATCCTGCCAATGCCGGAAGCCGCTGGCTGGTGAGAGCCACTCCAGGCAAGATCCTGGCTCGGAGAACACGTGGTTGTGTCAAGACAGCTCTGGGAATGTTCATTGCTCTTGGGGGGTGGATTTGAGATTGCTCTAAGGCCCCTGGAGCAAAGATTTTGTTATTTCTAGTTGCCAGCCTTAGGTCAAGTGGGTGGTAGTTGGCCTCAGTTGGGAGAGTTACAGCCGAACGCCAAGAGGAGCAAACTTCCCCGGGGCTGTCAGTAAGGATCAGCACCCAACCACATGTTGTCAGAAGCAGGATCTCGCCTGGAGCGGGTCTCACGAGATAGGAGAGCTGCAGCAAAAGAAAACCTCCAAAAGTCTGCAGGTGCTATGGGAATGGGGCGCTGTCCCATGACAGTTGGCGCTGATCCCCTCCCCCAACCTCAGTGGGGCTGTAAGAAATGCTGTGCAAAAGCCATGGGGGTGGTCAGCTAAGGGTCTTAACTCTTCAAAGTCTCCATGGACCTGTGATCCCTGTAAGCTTGGCACTTCTGCAGCCACCCAGGAGAGAGTCAGGTGCTACCCAGCAGAACGCCCACAGATGACTCCCAGCTGGCAGCGTGTGTTTCTATGGGTGGTGCACATCGGCCCGTACCTTGGCGCACGTAATAAAATGTATTCCTGTGACGGGGCACCGGGCTCCAATCAGGCAGAGCTCCCGACACCCCGCACTTCGTGGCCACTGGAGGAAGCGTTCAGAGGCGAGCGTGCTGCGAGGAGCCCGGAGGGGGAGACGCTGAGCCTGGAAATGGTCGAGTGCCCGGACCCCCATGCTGCTCACTGGTGATCTTGTCCAGCCTGCTCCGGGGCCGTCAGGGGCCAGGCGGAAGCCAGCAAGGGGAAGACATCAGCTGACGTCATTTGTGAGCCCCGGGGACGGGCCGCAGGAGGTGGGGGGCCGAGCGTGGTTGCGTTCGGCGGCAATTTAAATGGCACTCCAGCCCTGCTGGAGAGGGAGGCCTGGGGAGAGAACCGCTGAGGACCCCATGCGGATCACACACCGAGCCTACGACCGCAGAGGGAAGGAGGAAGTGGCCCAGGATGGAGACGGGAGAAGAAGCAACCCCCACCCCCGAGGGTTGGTGAGTTACGGGGAAACTCCCCACCAACCAGACAGCGAATCCACTTCGCCACCTTTAGGGTCCTAAGCCGGGACCCAGAGCGGGGGCAGGCCCGAGTCCCCCTCCTTGGGCCAAGCGAGTCCCGCTGAACTGAGGCAGACTCACGGGGATCACTGGGAAACTGTGAGACCAAGGGATCTAGGAAAGGGGGAGCACTGGGTTCGGGGAAAGGGGGAGCACCCGTTGGCGGGTAACCCCAATGAAGACAGGGCTGTGAGCCTGCGGGGGAACCCGCAGCATAACAATTCCACATATAGATGGAAAAACGTAGAGGGAACATTTCCGTGGACCCAAAAGTCCCAGCGTGGTGCTAGAAGGCACTAGGTTCAAGGGTCTGGGGAGGTGATCTCCCCTCTAAGTCAGTGCTCATCCGAAGGCCCTTACAACATGTCGGGTATTTAGGTATTCTCCCCTTAAAAGCCTAAAAATTCAGTGCACGATGTTTTAAAATTCTGCCTATTTTATGCGTCAAAATAACACCACGTAACCACAGCCCGTTCGATTACTAGGTTAATTCATTTCAAAATACCTGTCGGCAAGTACGAGTGTAGCAACAGAGACACCGAAAAAGATTCAGGACAAACCGATTCCCCGCAAGGCTTACGAATACAGAACTTGGAGCGATGGTTCGTTTCAACGACACTAGAGGAACACGTTTCCTGCGCCCCTTGGAAGCTGGGCACTGGCTTGGGGGAGTCAGGGTTCATGGAGGTCAGAGGGAGCGGGAAGGGTCGTGGGTGTGGACCTGGAGGGTGGTTGGGTGTGGGTGGGAGAAGTAAGGAACGGGTTTGTGGGAGACGGGCACCGAGGGATTGTTAGGGAACCCACCCCAGACAGATCCTGGCTGCCCCCTAGCCTCTCCCATTCATTCAGGCACATCTGTGCCTGTCCCCAAGTGGCCCTAAACCCCCTCGCATCTCAATGAGTCCTTCTCCCCCATCCCTATGTATCCCTGCACCCCCCACTCCACCATCCCTTCCTCCATGTGTCCTTTCTCCCCCATCCCTATGTATCCCTGCACCCCAACTCTGCCACCCCTTCCCCATGTGTCCCTTCTCCCCTTCCCCATGTATCCCTGCACCCCCACTCTGCCACCCCTTCCCCATGTGTCCCTTCTCCTCCATCCCCCTGTATCCCTGCACCCCAACTCTGCCACCCCTTCCCCATGTGTCCCTACTCCCCTTCCCCATGTATCCCTGCACCCCAACTCTGCCACCCCTTCCCCATGTGTCCCTTCTCCCCTTCCCCATGTATCCCTGCACCCCAACTCTGCCACCCCTTCCCCATGTGTCCCTTCTCCCCTTCCCCATGTATCCCTGCACCCCAACTCTGCCACCCCTTCCCCATGTGTCCCTTCTCCTCCATCCCCCTGTATCCCTGCACCCCAACTCTGCCACCCCTTCCCCATGTGTCCCTACTCCCCTTCCCCATGTATCCCTGCACCCCAACTCTGCCACCCCTTCCCCATGTGTCCCTTCTCCCCTTCCCCGTGTATCCCTGCACCCCCACTCTGCCACCCCTTCCCCATGTGTCCCTTCTCCCCTTCCCCATGTATCCCTGCACCCCCACTCTGCCACCCCTTCCCCATGTGTCCCTTCTCCCCTTCCCCATGTATCCCTGCACCCCCACTCTGCCACCCCTTCCCCATGTGTCCCTTCTCCCCCTTCCCCACGTATCCCTGCACCCCAACTCTGCCACCCCTTCCCCATGTGTCCCTTCTCCCCCATCCCCCTGTATCCCAGCACCCCAACTCTGCCGCCCCTTCCCCATGTGTCCCTTCTCCCCTTCCCCATGTATCCCTGCATCCCAACTCTGCCACCCCTTCCCCATGTGTCCCTTCTCCCCTTCCCCATGTATCCCTGCCCCCCAACTCTGCCACCCCTTCCCCATGTGTCCCTTCTCCCCTTCCCCATGTATCCCTGCACCCCCACTCTGCCACCCCTTCCCCATGTGTCCCTTCTCCCCATCCCCCTGTATCCCTGCACCCCCACTCAGACAACCTCTTCTCGTCCGTCCACGTGTCCCTGCACCCCCTACAATTCAGCCCCCACCTCAATATGTCTCTTGCACTAGCCCTTATGCGTCCCAGTCTGTGACCACCTGAGTAGCCCCAGGTGCCACTGTGATGGCGCAGTCGGGGGTTCCCCCGGTCCTGCACCCCCGTAGCAGTATGAACAGTCTCCACCAGCCAGTAGAATAGAGAGGGGTTTATTGAGTTTCCAGAATACAGCACAGCCCATACGTGATGTGGCTACAGGAGCCAGAGCCAGGATGCCTCAGAGCCTAGGGCTAGGGGTCCATCACCCCCAGATCCCAGCTTAGCCTCTTCTCTCCATGCTTCCCAGACCGCAACTGCCTTCCCCCGAAACCAGACAGGTTGGGGGGTCTTTTGCCTACGTGACCGTATCCATGCTCCAGATACCCTGCAGTGTGCGCCACCCACAGCCCACGGCCCAAACATAGCAACCAGCAAGGTACTACCACCACACCACAGCCGCACACTGTTCATCCCCTCCTCTGCCCCATACCTTGCGCCTCCTAATCTGCCCCACCAGCCCAGTGCTATGAGCAAGGCAGCCTCTTCTTTGCCCTATCCCCAGCTGGGGCTGGCTGCTCTCTGGTCTGGCACGGCAGCAAACCCTGGTGACCGAAAGGCTTAACTGCTGCTTAATGATTATTTTCTGAGGGATTTTTTTTTTTTGAGCATGGCTGTGACGGCGCGTTGGGGTTTTCCCGTCTCCTGCATCCCCGTAGTGGCACAAACAGACTCCACCAGCCAGTAGAATAGAGGGGCTGTGTCTACACTGGCCACTTATTCCGGAAAATCAGCCGCTTTTCCGGAATAACTTGCCAGCTGTCTACACTGGCCGCTTCCTTTTCCTGAAAAGCACTGACGATCTACTCTAAAATCATCAGTGCTTTTCTGGAAAAGCTATGCTGCTCCCGTTCGGGCAAAATTCCTTTTCCAGAAAACTGTTCCGGGAAAGGGCCAGTGTAGATAGCCCAGATTTCTTTTCCGCAAAAAAGCTCTGATCGCGAAAATGCGGAAAAGCACGTCTACATTGGCACAGACGCTTTTCCGGAAAAAGTGCTTTTTGAGCATTTTAAGCATTTCCGGAAAAGGGTGCCAGTGTAGACGTAGCCAGGGAGTTTATTGCTCCTCCAGGATACAGCACAGCACAGATGTAATCTGGTTACAGGAACTGGGCTAGGATGCCTCAGCCCCCCTTGAGATGGGGGAGACCGGGCCCCTAAATTCCAGCCCCTTTCCCTAGGCTGTCTCCTCCATGATCCCAGACAGAAACTAAAGACCGTCCCTTCCAGAGCTGCCCCCCAGCCAGGGGCGGCGTTCCACCTTCCTTTGTTCCTCTCCCTGGGGGGTAACTGGTAGAACAGGTCACCTCCCTGTCCCATCAGCTACTCGGCTGGGCCGTGGTACAGGCAGCAGCCAGTGGGGCTCACCCACAGCCCAAGCCTAACAAAGTACCCACACTGCGTCACAGTGGCACATGAATTCTGCACAGAATTTTGCCAGGAGTGGCCCCTCGCCGTTGCGGCTGAACAGAACACCCCCCTGGGGTGCTGGCTTCCAGCACGTGCTGGTTTTCACGTCCAAAATCATCCAGACATGGGCTTTGCTTCTAGCACTTTCCCTCCCTGGAGAGCTATAAATCCCGGTCACGTCACTACACTCCCCCTTCCGTGACTCCAGTCGGCCTCCTCTCCTAAACACCCACTTCTCTCTACTTTACAGGTGGGATTCACCATTCACTTCCTGGTACCCAGCTGCCCTGTCCCAGAGGCCCTTCCATCTCTTAAGCTTTCCCGCTGTTTACCCAACTGAGACTCTGTTTCCACACTTCTTGGCACCAAGCCCATCCGGCCGCCGCAGATCCGCCTCCCTCGGTGTGTGCACAGTGTGATGACACCACCGATTTGAGGATAAATAAGCCGTTGGTGGCTCCTCTCAGCTGCTACTCTTCGCCGCCAAGGCCTCCCGTCTGCTGCGGCGTCCCCCTTCGTGCTGAGACGCAGCGAGAGCCACAAAGCCGCAACGCACCGAGGAGAGTCTGCGTTGCGGGCGGCAAGGTAGGGACAGAGAGGACCAGGGACGGAGCAAAGTGGAAGAACCACGGGAATTAAGATCATTCTAGAGCATGGGGTCCCAAAACTGGGGGGGCATGTCCCCTTGGGGGGATATGAACAAATTCCAGGGGGGGCGAGAGGTGACCAAGCCCCCTCCCCCCCTAAGTTTTGCTGCTATACTTGTTTTTTGGATCCGGTCAGTTTCTTTTTTTTTTTGCGCAACAAGTTTTGCTGCTATTGGGGGTAGGCGGCATCATGAGGGTTTCTCAAAAATCGAAACGGGGGCGGGATGCCGAAAAGTTTGGCAACCAGTGCTCTAGAGAATTTCCCCTCTAATAGCCTGTCCACCGGCCCCTTTCTCAGAGCAGGGCCTAGAACCCTGCAAGCCTGGTGCCCAGCTCAAGGCCGGCCCGAGCCCTTTGGGCACCCTGGGCCCGGGCGCACGGAGCCACCCCCAGGTGCAGAACGCATGCGCGGGCCCGCCTGTGGGGTGCGGGCCCGCCCCCCCGGGCTGCACGGTGCATGTGCGTGCTGGCCATGGCCGCTGGCGCGCAGCCCGGTGCTGTGGGAGCCGGGCGTGTGGTTCCTGACGGCAGCTGTAAGGGACACCGCGCACCCCATACAGCTGCCATCAGGCACCCCCCAACTTTTGGCGCCCTGGGCAGCTGCCCGGCTCGCCCATGCCTCTGTCCGGCCCTCGCCCAGCCTCTCCACCACTCTAGCCCTCCCCTGAGCGTGGGTCTTGGTGGAGGCCAATTCGGAAGCTCAGCAGGGAGGCAGAGCGCGAGGGGCGCAGACCGAGGGGCTGTGTTTCCGAACAAGTCTGATATAAGGAGCTCTCACCTGCAGCCTGAATTCAGGTGGCTAGATCCGGTGGGAGCCAGCGCCCCCTTAATGGGAAAGGCCCCAGATCCCATCCCCTGGAACTCACTCTGAGGTTTTCTCTTCCAGCTCCCATGATGCCGGGACTCCTCCCCGCGCTCCCCTGCCTGCTCCTTCTCTCCTTGCCGGGCCCCAGCGCCGGCTCCGACGACGACGGCACCGTGGTGCTCACCACCAGCGGCCCCATCCGCGGCAAGCGCCTCCCGGCCGGCTCCGCCATGGTCACGGCCTTCCTGGGGGTCCCCTACGCCCAGCCCCCCGTGGGGCCCTTGCGCTTCCAGAAGCCGCTTCCCCACCAGCCTTGGAGCGACGTCTTGGAGGCCACCAGCTTCGGCCACGCCTGCCCCCAGCCTCCGCTCACTGATTCTCCTCAGGCTGAGATATACACACCCAAAACGCCGCAGTCCGAGGACTGTCTCTTCCTCAACCTCTGGGTGCCCTACCCGCAGCCCAACGGGACGGCCCCCGTCTTCGTCTGGATCCACGGTGGGGGGTTCTACATGGGCGCAGCCTCCCTTGACATCTATGACGGGCGCTTCTTCGCCACCACCGAGAACGTGATTATAGCCTCCATGAACTACCGGCTGGGGGCGCTGGGCTTCCTGGCCCTGCCCCCAGCCGCCCCGGGGAACGCCGGTCTGTGGGACCAGCGCCTGGCACTGCGCTGGCTACGGGACAATGTGGCCGCCTTCGGAGGAGACCCAGAACACGTGGTGATTAATGGCCAGGACTCTGGGGCTGCATCGGTCGGTTTCCACCTCCTCTCCCCAGGGAGCCAGTCCCTCTTCGCCCGTGCCGCGCTGCTGAGCGGAGCACCAAACGCGCCAGGGACGTGGGTTTCCCTCGAGGAGTCGCAGGAGAGAGGACAGAGGCTGGCCCAGCTGATGGGCTGTTCCGCTGGGGACAGCACTGCCCTGGTGGGCTGCCTGCAGGAGAAGGATGCAGGAGAGTTCCTCAAATACCAGTTCTCCGTCTTCAGCCACAAACAGCTGCCAAAGCTGCCCTTTGTGCCAACCCCGGATGGGGATTTTCTCCCTGATACACCCCCCCGGCTCCTGCGGGCCCAGCACGGCCCAGCTAAAAGTATCGCAATTGGTTTCAATGCCAACGACGGCTCCTACTCCTTATACCATATCGATCGCGCTTTCGACCCGGACGACGCCAGCTCCATCGGCTGGGACGAGCTGCTGCAGGTGGTGCGGCTGTTAGTGCCACGCGCACCTGAAGGCACCGTCCAGGCCATAGCACAGTGGTACAGCCTGGAGGGGAAACAGGAGGGCGTGGCACGGTACCGCTGGGCCATGGATCAAATTATGGGTGACTATGTCGTGGTGTGCCCGGTGCTGGAGATGGCCAGGCTGGAGGCGATGGCTGGAAATCCCGTGTTCACGTACTACTTCGCTCACCGCACCAGCGGCTTGCCCACACCTGAATGGACTGGAGTGGCACACGGCTCGGAGGTGCCCTACGTTTTTGGAACCCTGGCGTCCGTGGTAGGAACCAACTACACAGCGGCCGAGGCGATGCTGAGCCGGCAGGCGATGCGGTACACTGTGGCGTTTGACCGGAGCGGGTAAGAGAGTCCCCCTCCAGTCTTCTCCTCCCCCTGAGCCAGACCGCGAGAGCTGCTGTAACCTTTTGGACAAGCGTCCACCAACATCCAGGAAAGCCCGGCTCCCTGCCCGGTCAAAGCAGGGGCCTCTTAGAAAAGTCGTTGAGCTGTTAAATTGAAGCCCTTAGCCTAGAGCTAAACTCATGGCCACGGATTGGGATGCTCCTCCACAGACCACCGCAATCATCTTTGCTGCAGGCAAGATCTTTCCTAGGTGAAAGCCTTCAGGCTCAGGGCAGCCCTTGGACTCTGTCTTTAGAATCCATGGGAAATGGCAGCCATCTTCCTTGAGGGCAGGCTGTGGCTTCTGGGGAGCAGTGACAGGTGGCAGCCATCTTCCTTGAGGGCAGGCTGTGGCTTCTGGGGAGCAGTGACAGGTGGCGGCCATCTTCCTTGAGGGCAGGCTGTGGCTTCTGGGGAACAGTGACAGGTGGCGGCCATCTTCCTTGAGGGCAGGCTGTGGCTTCTGGGGAACAGTGACAGGTGGCGGCCATCTTCCTTGAGGGCAGGCTGTGGCTTCTGGGGAACAGTGACAGGTGGCAGCCATCTTCCTTGAGGGCAGGCTGTGGCTTCTGGGGAACAGTGACAGGTGGCGGCCATCTTTCCTCAGGACAGCGTGGCATAGAGGCAAACGGCAGCCGCCCCAGGGCAGCGTGTGGCTTCAGTCTCGTTGAGCACCGTGGGCGATGGTGGCCATTTTGGGTGAGGGCAGCAGCTGACCTCATCCTAGTTGAAAGGACAAGTGAGAGAGTCCATCTTAAGTGAGGGCAAAAGGTGGCTTGAGACTTGCTTCCAGTTCAGATCCTCCTGTTTGGGCTCCCAAGTTCCTTGGCATCCCCCTGTCGTTTCTTGTCCCCCACCCCACCACACGCACATATATGGTGCTGCTCCCCATGCAGCCCAGTTCCTACGTCTGTGAGCACGATGGATGACCATTTTGCCTGGGGGAAGTCTGGCTTCAGCCCCATTGGAAACAATGGAAAATAGTGGCCATCTTCAGTAAGGGAAGAGTCTCTTTCCAAAGGGCCATAGGCCAATGGCAGCCATCATAACTAAGGGCAGCCTATGGCTTCAGTCTCAGGGAGATCAGTGGAACGTAAGAACATAGGAACGGCCGTACTGGGTCAGACCAAAGGTCCATCTAGACCAGTAGCCTGTCTGCCGACAGTGGCCAGCACCAAGTGCCCCGGAGGAGGTGGGCCAAAGACAAAGATCAAGCTATTGTCTCGTGCCATCCATCTCCAGCCTCTGACAAACAGAGGCCAGGGACACCATTGCTAATAGCCTTTTATGGACCTAACTTCCATGAATTAATCTAGCTTCTCTTTAAACTGTTATGGTCCTAGCCTCTACTGCCTCCTCTGGCAAGGAGTTCCACAGGTTGACTATGCGCTGTGTGAAGAAGAACTTTCGCTTATTAGTTTTAAACAATAAAGACAGTGGCCATGTTTATAAGGGGCAACCTGTAGCCTTCGGCCCATAGGAAAAGACCGGGTGGCAGCAGACATTTTAACTGAGGGCAGTCTGTGGCTTCACCCTCAATTGGAACAGCACGGGGTGGCAGCCATTTTGGAAAGGGGTCAAACTTTTCAAGCTGGCTCCCATGTTCTCGTCCCTACCAACTTTTGGTGCCAACCACAGCGGGGTGTGTTCATTTTCCGCGCAGGAAACCCATGACGGGGGAAGGCGGCACAAAGCGGTGGCCCAGCTACGACCCGACAAAGCAGAACTTTGAGCACATCGGCCTCAAGCCGCCCCTAGCTGAGACGGCGCCGCACGCCTCGCGCTGTGCGTTCTGGGCCGCGCTGCTCTCGGAGAAACCAAGCGTTGCAGGTGAGCCGTAGCGGGGTGAAAGGGCGGCAGCCCTACGGGTCCCATGTCTCTCCAACCCCTCTGAGCCAACCTATCCCCCAAGCCTGGGGCTGGATTGGAGATGGTGTCCCTCCTTCTGGCCTCCTAAACATGCCCCGTTCTCCTGCCATGGGGAGCTCCCACATCCCCTAGGAGCTCCGGAACCCGCCTGCTGTGGGGCAGCCCCACGTTCCGCCCCATCTTCACTTGCTCAGCTCCTCTGAATGACCGTGGTGTTACCTCTCCAGGGTCGTCCCACCTCCGCCCCCCTTTCTGGGGAGGAGGCGTGAGCTCAGGGACAGGGACCCCCAGTGGGGCGCATGGGGATCGAGGGATGGATCCAAGGCCACTGGTGGCTGAGGGGGTGGGGCTCCCCATGTCGCGGAAAATAAAGGAGGCGAGGGAGGAGTGAAATGCAGCTAGCTCTGGGGAGAGCTGCCGGGACCGAAGGAGAATCCAGTAGCTGCTGGGACGCCTGTGTGCCAGGAGGGGGGAGCACTGACTGGGGGGGGGGGGGGAAGAGCCCTCTTCTGAGGCCCCCTTGCTGTGCGCAGGGGTCAGCGCCCCATGTGGAATCCTGAAGCCTCAGGTTTCCGCTGCAGGTCTCTCCGTCCGTCGGCAAGCAGGGCCAAACCCTGCCTAGTCTGACTTCACTCCCCACTGGCATTAACCCCACTCACTGTGTGTCCTGCAGGTGTGGGCTCCGGGGAGTTGGGAATAAAGAGCTGAGCAATCCCAGTCCCTGCAGAGAAGAGCCTCCAGTTCCTGTTAGCGCCTGCTGAATCATTAACGAAGATTCTGCTAATTAACCTGCTGGGGGTCCGTGGCCTGACCCTCCCTCTGCGATTCCTCCATCCCCGGTGCATTAAAGCGTGTTCAGTCTGGAGGCAGAGCCCTGGTTTGTGCAGTTCATTAAAGTGGCTCCTGAGCAGGGGGGACAGAGTATGTGCATGCGTGTGTGTGTATGTGAGCACACCTCTGTGCATGTGTGAGCACAACTCTGTGCATCTGTGTGTGTGAGAGAACACCTCCATGCATATGTGTGTGTGCATGTGTGAGCACACATCTGTGTGTGTGTGTACATGTGTGAGCACACCTCTGTGTGTATGTGCCTGTGTGAGCACACCTCCGTGCATGTATGTGGGTGTCTATAAAATCATGACGGGGGTGGAAAAAGTGAATCAGGAAAAGTTACTTAATTATTCCCACAATATAAGAACTAGGGGTCATCAAATGAAATGAATAGACAGCAGGTCTAAACCAAACAAAAGGAAGTTTTTCGTCACTCAGCGCACAGTCAACCTGTGGAACTCCTTGCCAGAGGATGTTGTGAAGATCAGGATTTTCACAAGGTTCAACAAAGAGCTAGATACATTCATGGAGGTTAGGTCCATCAATACTTATTATCCAGGATGGGCAGGAATGGTGCCCCGAGCCTCTGTTTGTCAGAAACTGGGAATGGGCAACAAGAGAGGGATCGCTTGATGATTCCGATTTGTCCACTCACTCTGGAGCACCTGGCACTGGCCGCTGTTGGACGCCAGGACACTGGGCTCAATCAGGGTTTCCCAGCCTGTGGGTCGAGACCCAAATATGGGTCGGCATTACATTTCAAAGGGTCACCAGGTGTCTCCCCATGTGGCCTTTACGGAGCCATTCACACATTTTTTGAATTGCCCTGGGTCAGCAAGTCTTCTTGAATTGTCAAAATAGGTCCCTGTCTGGAAAACGTTGGGAACCGCTGGGCTACATGGACCTTTGCTCTGACTTAGTCTGACCATTCTTGTGTTCTTATGTTCCAGTATCCCTGAGCATTTCTCTCATTGGGGAGGTATGAACCAGCCTGTTGGCTAAATACCCCTCTGTAAATTCCATTCTGCCTGTTCCCCAAAAATCCACTTCTGCTTTATTTGAAGCCAGTCACTTCCTGGCACCCAGCTGCCCCACCCCAGAGGTGGCTGCCTTTAGCGCTGGGCAAAGGAATTGGAACAGTCTCTTCTGCAGCTGTTGTCGATGGCCCCACCCCAGAGGTGGCTGCAATTCAGGGCCCACGGCCCTTTGGGTGAAGATTCTGGCAAGAGGATTTTTATTATTAACATTCACGGGCCGACTGTTCAGAAGCCGGAGTCCCAAGTCAGGGGACTACCAGCCGAAGTCCTGCCTGCCCTTTGGTGAAGACTAGGACTTTCACAGGGTTCAAAATAGAGCTAGATAAGTTCAGGGAGGTTAGGCCCAGCAATGCTATTAGCAGGGCTCGCCAGCCGCGTGGAACCACACGCTGCCCGGCCTCGCCAGGCTAAAATCGACTCGCCACGGGCAAGTAGATTCCCTTAATTGTCGAGTCCTGGCTATTAGCCGGGATGGGTAGGAATGGTGTCCCTAGCCTCTGTTTGTCTGGGAATGGGTGACCGGGGAGGAGTCACGTGAGGATTCCCTGTTGTGACCGGGGTGGGTAAAAGGACCCAGGGGTTCATTCAGCCCACGGCGGCCCTGCCGGTCCCCCACCCCCAAGCCAATTAGAGTCTGGGGGCCGGGGAGCGCACACAGCTTCCTCCCGCCCTATGAGCCGCACGCAGCGCTGATTACAGAGCTCTGATTGGCCTGGGGGCGGGGAAGCTGTGCAAAGTTTCCTCCCCCCCCCCCCCAAACACACACACCCTGCAAGGAGCACACAGCACATACACCCGCAGAGGGTGGGAGCAGGGCAAGGGAAACTTTGCACAGCTCCCCTGCCCCCAGGCCAGTCAGGGTTTTGGGCGGGGGGAGCACGTGCCGTCTCCCCCGCCCTGCGTGGCACTTGGAAGGGCTGCATGCTCCTCGCAGGGTGGGGTAGGGTAGACCTTGGCCACAGTGCCTCTGCCAGCTCCAAGCCTGCCAGCCCTGACCCAGTGGCCCCGAAACATGAGCCAGCAAGCCACGGGCCCCCCACCGCTCCCCAGGAGCAGTCTGCCAGCTCCCAGGAGCCTGCCAGGGGCTGGAGAAGGCAGGCGCCTTCCTGGTCCAGGGTGGAGATCATGGTTTTATTCAGGTTTGGGGGGGATGCCCCCAACATCCATGATCTCCGCACTAGATGGAGGAAGATGGCCGTCTAGGGCAGGAGAGCTGCCAGCCTGGTCATCAAAGGCCACATGCGACCCCAGGAGCAGGTTAGCATGAAAGTCAAGTTGGTCCAGCGAGACCCCCAACCCTGGGCCCTGAGCTTCCCCTCCCCCTTCTTCCCCTTGCTTCCCCCTTCCGGCTCCCTCCCCCCAGGTTTCCCCCTCCTCTCTCTCACTCTCTCTCTTCCCCTCTCCCCTCTCCTTTTCCCAGTCTCCCCAGAGGTTCCCCCCCCCCCCCGGTTTTGTTCAATAAACCCAGTTTCTATTTTTGAACATGTGTCTTTTATTTGACATCAGGAAGGGGGGCCAGGGAGGGGTAAGTGGAAGGACGTGAGGGAGGAATGGGGTACAAGCCCCCAATGGGGAGGACTGGGGAGTCTCTGAGGGCTCCTCAGGATGGATACTCCCCAGCAGGGCCTTCTGGATCCTGACAGCCCCCCGATAAGCCCCCCCCCCCCCGGATGGCAGCCTTCAGCAAGTGCAGCCGGGCTGATAGCAACGACCCCACGAGACGCACCAGCGTGCCCATGGGCAGCTCTGACTCCATGTGGCCGAGTGCTGTGGTGTTCCAAGTGAGGGCACTCAGAGCACTCCAAGCCAGGACTGCTTTGCTGTCCCTCATCGAGATAGACAAGCAAGCGGGGAACCCTGAGAACTGTCTGTCCGGGGTGGGAGTAAGGTCCCTTTAAGCATGGTGCTCAGTTAGCCTCAGGCAGCATCCCCACACACTAGGGGTATGTCTACACTACCGCCCTAGTTCGAACTAGGGGGGTAATGTATGCATACCGAACTTGCTAATGAAGCCCGGGATTTGAATTTCCCGGGCTTCATTAGCATAAAGCCGGTGCCGCCATTTTTAAAAGCCGGCTAGTGCGAACCCCGTGCCGCGCGGCTACACGCGGCACGGACTACATAGTTCGGATTAGGCTTCCAATCCGAACTATCTGTATGCCTCGTGGAACGAGGTCCTAACCTGCTGCCCTGCCGGCTGGTTCCGGCCAGCCTTAACTTCGGTTCAGGGTCCACTCACTGTGGACGTGCTATTTCCACGAAATAGCGAAAATAGTTTTTGTGTCTAGATGTGTTATTTCAAATTAGTTAATTCGAAATAGCGCTGTAGTGTAGACATACCCTAACTTACTTTGCTCTGTCTGTTTTCAATTGCAACCACTTACATCTAACTTTTTATACTTAATAAAAACACTTCTGTTTATTGTGAAGCCCAGTGCGAATAATTGTTCTCTGGGGGGAGCAACCACTGTGCATCTCTCTCTTTCACTGACAAAGAAGACGGACTTCATGAACTTTGTGCAAAACTTTTACACGAGGGGCATGTTTCTACTGCAGTTTTTCCAGAAAAACTACACTTACGTCCACACTGCAATTGTGTTCTTTTCACAGAAAGTCAAAAGAACGCAGGGGTTTTTCCATCAGCGGTAAACCTCTTTCTACGAGGAAGAAGCCTTTTTCCAAAAGAGCTCTTTTGGAAAACGGCATGTGTGGACAGGGAAGAGGGTTTGTTTTTTTTAAAGAAGAGGCCTCTAGGAAAAAGCACAGGTGCCCTACTGGCCACTCCGTCCACAGCAATCAGAACTTAAATGCCTGCAGTCTAGACATACGGCTGTGTCTAGACTGGCCAGTTTTTCTCGAAAATCAGCCACTTTTCCGGAAAAACGTGCCAGCTGTCTACACTGGTCGCTTCAATTTCCGCAAAAGCACTGACTTCCTACTGTAAGAAATCAGTGCTTTTTGCGGAAATACTATGCTGCTCCCGTTCGGGCAAAAGTCCCTTTTGCGCAAAACTTTTGCACAAAAGGGCCAGTGTAGACAGCTGAGATTTGTTTTGCGCAAAAAAGCCCCGATCGCAAAAATGGCGATCGGGGCTTTTTTGCGGAAAAGCGCGTCTAGATTGGCCATGGACGCTTTTCCGCAAAAGCGCTTTTGCGGAAAAGCATCCGTGCCAATCTAGACACTCTTTTCCGAAAATGCTTTTCACGGAAAACTTTTCCGTGAAAAGCATTTCCGAAAAATCATGCCAGTGTAGACGTAGCCAGGATAAGACCAATGTATTAGGGGTTTTGGTCCTTTTTTGGGGATGGCTTTCTGGGTACTGAGCCTTTATAGCTGGGCCCTCCCAGAGTTGGACTGGTTCGGCGTCTGTGTTGCTTTTCAGGGGGGTAGTAACCCCAACTCTCTGCCTTGGCTGGGGGGAAGACAGAGTTTCTGGTCCAATAGAACAGAGTGGTGAGTAGCCCTAGAGGGCAGGAGTCAGTGGCGTGGATGGCCCTGCAGGCGGGGGCGCCGATTACGCGTTCTGCCTGGGGCGCCAGCTGCCGCAGCCCGCCTCGGGCCGCTCCTGCAGCACACACACAACCATGCACAGCTCTCTACTGGATGGAATGGTCATCAAACACACACACGTTAGTCCTCGAGTAGCTGACTGCCATTGGATAACAGCCCTACTCCCGCTGCCAGCGAACAGAGCTCTCTCTTCAGTCCAAGTGACAGCGATGCTGAAGATCCTGAATTCTCCCCCTCTTGTGACCAGGGCGTGAGGGGGGTTGTGTGAAAATGAAGGCGTATAAGGGTGAAAGGATGGGGGTGTCTCCGACTCGCTGGATGACCAGAAAGACGCTGGAGAACGGGCCCGGCTCGGTGGGGCGTGTGTCCCCCGGCACCAAATCGGGATGGTGAATTCCCAACATTGCCGGGTGCTAACGGACGCAGAGAGGGAATCAGAGAGTTGGACGGGGTGGGGGAAGATAGAGAGATGTGGGGAGGGAGAGAGGTGGGAGCCCAACTCTGCAGACTTCTCCCCTGTGCCTCCTGCAGCGTTGTGGGGTACACGCTGCGGCAGAAGCCCCTCCTACCCCCAAAGCTGACCCCGAATGTCTGCAGTGCTAAGCTAGGCCAAACCTTTCCCCCAGATCAAAGCAGGGGCTGTGAGGAACAGGGCCCAGGCGATGTTCAGATTCTCTGCATCACTGGCAGATGCTGGGCCAGGCAGAGCTAGCCGGTGTAAATAGCACCCGGGAGGCAGCAGATCCCAGTCCCGAGCCTTGCGATCCCCACAGGGCAGGAATTTCACCCGGGGAAAGGGCCCTGGCTTGTTTGAATCACCAGGAAAACAAACAGGATGGGGAGCGGGGGGGATACATTAAATGAGGCCCAGGGAAAAAACGCACCTGACACCTCCTCACTCCTGACACACAGCCCCCGGCTATCCCCTCCCAGCCCTGCCCCCCCTCTCCCCACAGCTCTGCCAATGTCAGTCCTGACCCCTCGCTATCCCAGCTCGGTGGCGCCCTTCAATCCCAGGCTGTCCCTCGCAGCAGCCCCACTTCCCCGTGCTCCCGCCCTACAGCTACCTCTCCACAGATCCAAGTCATGGGTGGCGGGTGACCCCATGGCGTGGGGAGGCAGCCCTACCCCCGCCCCTCCCGTCCGAGTCCAGGCTTCCCCCCCATTCTGCCGCAGTGTGTACTGGGACCTGCTAGCCCCTTCCCAACCTCCTTCCCCCCACACAATGTGGCTTCTGGCTCTTGCCCCCTCCCTGCCCCAGGGTAATGCCCCCAACCTCCCCCCTGGTCCCAGAGCACCAGAGAGCCAGCCAGCAAGCCTGGCACAGGGCTGGGGCCGTGGCCCCCACAGCCCTGACCAGCAAGGCCCTCCCCACAGCCGAACCCACAGCCAGAGGGCCCAAGCGCCCGGAAGAAGGCAGTGCAGCCCACAGTGTGCCTGTCCCAGTCTCCGGGGCTCACCCAGCAGCCTGGGGAAGTGGGGCTGGGGGATTCCAGTGGCGTATAGGCGGGGCCAGGTGTGGTAGTTTGGGAAGGAAACGCCTTCCCCTGCCTAGGATACCCGCCACCAACCAAGGCCCGGGTCACATTTTTTGTCCCGCGAGGGCTGGTTCATCCCTGGGCCTCGGGGACCAGCCGGTGACCGCGGCAGGTGACTAGAAAGACGGGAACCCCTCCCTGTGAGAAGCAGCCCGGGGAACCTGGGGCAATTTCAAAAATCCAGGAGGAACAAACATTCCCCCGGCTGTCACTTCCAGAACCAGGATCTCGCCTGGAGCCGGTCTCACCGCTACCAGAGTCCTGCTTGGCCTGACCCCCCTGCGGCGATGGGATAGTCACGCCTGAGCCCCGTGGACCGGGGTGGGCTGGCCGTGGGACCCCCGCCCAGCTGGGGCTGAAACAGCAGCGAAAGCCACAGGGCTCTGTTCAAGGTATAGAATCCATCGTCTCGGTGGCCCCGCCCACGTGCTGTTTACAATCTCCTAGGTCTGTTTCCAAACCCCTTGGCCCCGGCCCAACGGTGCCATCCGGCTGGCCCACGTCCCCCTCCCCCTGTGCGTGCAGAGCCGGCCTGAGCATAAATACGCCCTGGGTGCCTGTTCCCAGCATCTCAGGCAACCCGCCCGCTCCAGCGCCAGCTGATCTCCCCGAAACCCTGCAAGAGCAGCGACTGCAGCCAGAGAAGCCGGTGAGTCTGCGTTGCCTGGCTCCCCCCACCCCACCACATGCCCAGCTTCAGCACGGTGGGGCAGGGGCAGAGAGCCTGAGTGGGTGTCTTATAGGGCCACAGAAACGGACTTGGGAATCTCTGGCAACTGCCCCTTCGGCAGACGCCACTCCCAGAACTGGGGACAGAACCCGGCAGTCCTTGCTGCAAGCCCTCTGTGCCCTAACCACTACGCCCCACTGCCAAGGAGAAAAACAAGGAGCTTTGGTTCCACTCCAACACACTAGACTCCCCTCCCCTTCCTGAGTTAGAAAAGAGCCCAGGGGAACCGACTCCTAGCTCCACTGCTCAAACCCATTCGACCCCATTCTCCTCCCAGAGCCATGGACAGAACCCAGGAGTCCTGACTCCCGTCCCTCCTTGCTCTGTCCACTAGCCCTCACTGCCCTCCCCAGAGATGGGGACGGAAACCAGGACTTCTGGCTCCCAGTCCCCACTGCTCAAACCCACTAGACCCCGCTCCGCTCCCAGAGCTGGGGAGAAGGAATTCATCGCCCCCATTCCCGTGGAGTGCTTTCCCGTGGCTATGCGGTGGAATCCCGTTAAACACACCCCTGTGCCTAATTTCTGCCTCCTCCGGGCACCCAACGGTGATCCGAGCCCCGCCCGCGAGCCAGATCTCACGCCTGGAGCGACGATTTTCTCCAGGCACTTTTGAAATGGATTTCACGGCAGAGGTGCAAGGGGAATAAAAACCAAACAAAATGCCCTGAACAGACACTAACAGAGGGAGCGGTCAGGTAGACATGGGGAAGGAATGTGAGATCACCCTCCACCCTCCACCCTCCGGTCCTCCCGCTCACCCCATAGCAGCTGCTGGGCCCAGCTGTCCCAGCCCCGGCGCTGCAACCTGGCAGGCGCGGCCACTGTAGGCGGAGACAGAAGGGTCAGGTGGGCTGAAGCTGAGTGGCTGGGCCACAGTGCCACTTGGTTTGGGGCCTTCTGTGGACGTTCATCAAATTCATCATTTCCGTCACCTCCCTGGCACAACCGTAGACCTGAGTGACTATGTAAAGCCACAGCCCTGGTCCAGCAACTCCCACCCAGCAGTGTCTCAGCAACACAACAGCTACAGCCTGGCTCCTACCAGCCTGGGTTGTTACTTACAGGGTGACCCCAGCACACGCCCGGTCTTGGATTCTCTCCAGCCTTCTCCAACACAACATCGTGTGCCTAAAGTGTCCGTCTGCCGTGTACATTGGACAAACTTCTCAGACACTTTGCCAAAGAATCAATGCGCACAAAACAGACATCAGACTCTCACGGAGAGAAAGCTGTTGCTTGTCATTTCAGCCAGACTGACCCTCATCGAGATAGACAAGCAAGTGGGGAACCCTGAGAACTGTCTGTCCGGGGTTGGGGGTAGGGTCCCTTTAAGCACGGAGCTCAGTTAGCCTCAGGCAGCAGCCCCACACACTAAGTCATAACCTGATGCCCTGCCAGCACTGGCTCCGGCCAGCCTCAACTTCGGTTCAGGGTCCACTCAGTGTGGACGTGCTATTTCCACAAAATAGCAAAAATAGTTTTTGTGTCTAGATGTGTTATTTCAAATTAGTTAATTCGAAATAGCGCTGTAGTGTAGACATACCCTAACTTACTTTGATCTGTCTGTTTTCAATTGCAACCACTTACATCTAACTTTTTATACTTAATAAAAACACTTTTGTTTATTGTGAAGCCCAGTGCGAATAATTGTTCTCTGGGGGGAGCAACCACTGTGCATCTCTCTCTTTCACTGACAAAGAAGACGGACTTCATGAACTTTGTGCAAAACTTTTACACGAGGGGCATGTTTACACCACAGTTTTTCCGGAAAAACTACACTAACGTCCACACTGCAATTGTGTTCTTTTCACAGAAAGTCGAAAGAACGCAGGGGTTTTTCCATCAGCGGTAAACCTCTTTCTACGAGGAAAAAGCCTTTTTCCAAAAGAGCTCTTTTGGAAAACGGCGTGTGTGGACAGGGAAAAGGGTTTGTTTTTTTTAAAGAAGAGGCCCCCAGGAAAAAGCACAGGTGCCCTACTGGCCACTCCGTCCACAACAATCAGAACTTAAATGCCTGCAGTCTAGACATAGCGGCTATGTCTAGGCTGGCCAGTTTTTCTGGAAAATCAGCCTCTTTTCTGGAAAAACTTGCCAGCTGTCTACACCGGCCGCTTCAATTTCCGCAAAAGCACTGACTTCCTACTGTAAGAAATCAGTGCTTCTTGCGGAAATACTATGCTGCTCCCATTCGGGCAAAAGTCCCATGCCTCTGTCCGGCCCTCGCCCAGCCTCTCCACCACTCTAGCCCTCCCCTGAGCGTGGGTCTTGGTGGAGGCCAATTCGGAAGCTCAGCAGGGAGGCAGAGCGCGAGGGGCGCAGACCGAGGGGCTGTGTTTCCTAACAAGTCTGATATAAGGAGCTCTCACCTGCAGCCTGAATTCAGGTGGCCAGATCCGGTGGGAGCCAGCGCCCCCTTAATGGGAAAGGCCCCAGATCCCATCCCCTGGAACTCACTCTGAGGTTTTCTCTTCCAGCTCCCATGATGCCGGGACTCCTCCCCGCGCTCCCCTGCCTGCTCCTTCTCTCCTTGCCGGGCCCCAGCGCCGGCTCCGACGACGACGGCACCGTGGTGCTCACCACCAGCGGCCCCATCCGCGGCAAGCGCCTCCCGGCCGGCTCCGCCATGGTCACGGCCTTCCTGGGGGTCCCCTACGCCCAGCCCCCCGTGGGGCCCTTGCGCTTCCAGAAGCCGCTTCCCCACCAGCCTTGGAGCGACGTCTTGGAGGCCACCAGCTTCGGCCACGCCTGCCCCCAGCCTCCGCTCACTGATTCTCCTCAGGCTGAGATATACACACCCAAAACGCCGCAGTCCGAGGACTGTCTCTTCCTCAACCTCTGGGTGCCCTACCCGCAGCCCAACGGGACGGCCCCCGTCTTCGTCTGGATCCACGGTGGGGGGTTCTACATGGGCGCAGCCTCCCTTGACATCTATGACGGGCGCTTCTTCGCCACCACCGAGAACGTGATTATAGTCTCCATGAACTACCGGCTGGGGGCGCTGGGCTTCCTGGCTCTGCCCCCAGCCGCCCCGGGGAACGCCGGCCTGTGGGACCAGCGCCTGGCACTGCGCTGGCTACGGGACAATGTGGCCGCCTTCGGAGGAGACCCAGAACACGTGGTGATTAATGGCCAGGACTCTGGGGCTGCATCGGTCGGTTTCCACCTCCTCTCCCCAGGGAGCCAGTCCCTCTTCGCCCGTGCCGCGCTGCTGAGCGGAGCACCAAACGCGCCAGGGACGTGGGTTTCCCTCGAGGAGTCGCAGGAGAGAGGACAGAGGCTGGCCCAGCTGATGGGCTGTTCCGCTGGGGACAGCACTGCCCTGGTGGGCTGCCTGCAGGAGAAGGATGCAGGAGAGTTCCTCAAATACCAGTTCTCCGTCTTCAGCCACAAACAGCTGCCAAAGCTGCCCTTTGTGCCAACCCCGGATGGGGATTTCCTCTCTGATACACCCCCCCGGCTCCTGCGGGCCCAGCACGGCCCAGCTAAAAGTATCACAATTGGTTTCAATGCCAACGACGGCTCCTACTCCTTATACCATATCGATCGCGCTTTCGACCCGGACGACGCCAGCTCCATCGGCTGGGACGAGCTGCTGCAGGTGGTGCGGCTGTTAGTGCCACGCGCACCTGAAGGCACCGTCCAGGCCATAGCACAGTGGTACAGCCTGGAGGGGAAACAGGAGGGCGTGGCACGGTACCGCTGGGCCATGGATCAAATTATGGGTGACTATGTCGTGGTGTGCCCGGTGCTGGAGATGGCCAGGCTGGAGGCGATGGCTGGAAATCCCGTGTTCACGTACTACTTCGCTCACCGCACCAGCGGCTTGCCCACACCTGAATGGACTGGAGTGGCACACGGCTCGGAGGTGCCCTACGTTTTTGGAAACCTGGCGTCCATGGTAGGAGCCAACTACACAGCGGCCGAGGCGATGCTGAGCCGGCAGGTGATGCGGTACAGTGTGGTGTTTGCCCGGAGCGGGTAAGAGAGTCCCCCTCCAGTCTTCTCCCCCTGAGCCAACCGCGAGAGCTGCTGTAACCTTTTGGACAAGCGTCCACCAACATCCAGGAAAGCCCGGCTCCCTGCCCGGTCAAAGCAGGGGCCTCTTAGAAAAGTCGTTGAGCTGTTAAGTTGAAGCCCTTAGCCTAGAGCTAAACTCATGGCCACGGATTGGGATGCTCCTCCACAGACCACCGCAAGCATCTTTGCTGCAGGCAAGGTCTTTCCTAGGTGAAAGCCTTCAGGCTCAGGGCAGCCCTTGGACTCTGTCTTTAGAATCCATGGGAAATGGCAGCCATCTTCCTTGAGGGCAGGCTGTGGCTTCTGGGGAGCAGTGACAGGTGGCAGCCATCTTCCTTGAGGGCAGGCTGTGGCTTCTGGGGAGCAGTGACAGGTGGCGGCCATCTTCCTTGAGGGCAGGCTGTGGCTTCTGGGGAACAGTGACAGGTGGCGGCCATCTTCCTTGAGGGCAGGCTGTGGCTTCTGGGGAACAGTGACAGGTGGCAGCCATCTTCCTTGAGGGCAGGCTGTGGCTTCTGGGGAACAGTGACAGGTGGCGGCCATCTTTCCTCAGGACAGCGTGGCATAGAGGCAAACGGCAGCCGCCCCAGGGCAGCGTGTGGCTTCAGTCTCGTTGAGCACCGTGGGCGATGGTGGCCATTTTGGGTGAGGGCAGCAGCTGACCTCATCCTAGTTGAAAGGACAAGTGAGAGAGTCCATCTTAAGTGAGGGCAAAAGGTGGCTTGAGACTTGCTTCCAGTTCAGATCCTCCTGTTTGGGCTCCCAAGTTCCTTGGCATCCCCCTGTCGTTTCTTGTCCCCCACCCCACCACACGCACATATATGGTGCTGCTCCCCATGCAGCCCAGTTCCTACGTCTGTGAGCACGATGGATGACCATTTTGCCTGGGGGAAGTCTGGCTTCAGCCCCATTGGAAACAATGGAAAATAGCGGCCATCTGCAGTAAGGGAAGATTCTCTTTCCAAAGGGCCATAGGCCAATGGCAGCCATCATAACTAAGGGCTGCCTATGGCTTCAGTCTCAGGGAGATCAGTGGAACATAAAAGCATAAGAACGGCCATACTGGGTCAGACCAAAGGTCCATCTAGACCAGTAGCCTGTCTGCCGACAGTGGCCAGCACCAAGTGCCCCGGAGGAGGTGGGCCAAAGACAAAGATCAAGCTATTGTCTCGTGCCATCCATCTCCAGCCTCTGACAAACAGAGGCCAGGGACACCATTGCTAATAGCCTTTTATGGACCTAACTTCCATGAATTAATCTAGCTTCTCTTTAAACTGTTATGGTCCTAGCCTCTACTGCCTCCTCTGGCAAGGAGTTCCACAGGTTGACTATGCGCTGTGTGAAGAAGAACTTTCGCTTATTAGTTTTAAACAATAAAGACAGTGGCCATGTTTATAAGGGGCAACCTGTAGCCTTCGGCCCATAGGAAAAGACCGGGTGGCAGCAGACATTTTAACTGAGGGCAGTCTGTGGCTTCACCCTCAATTGGAACAGCACGGGGTGGCAGCCATTTTGGAAAGGGGTCAAACTTTTCAAGCTGGCTCCCATGTTCTCGTCCCTACCAACTTTTGGTGCCAACCACAGCGGGGTGTGTTCATTTTCCGTGCAGGAAACCCATGACGGGGGAAGGCGGCACAAAGCGGTGGCCCAGCTACGACCCGACAAAGCAGAACTTTGAGCACATCGGCCTCAAGCCGCCCCTAGCTGAGACGGCGCCGCACGCCTCGCGCTGTGCGTTCTGGGCCGCGCTGCTCTCGGAGAAACCAAGCGTTGCAGGTGAGCCGTAGCGGGGTGAAAGGGCGGCAGCCCTACGGGTCCCATGTCTCTCCAACCCCTCTGAGCCAACCTATCCCCCAAGCCTGGGGCTGGATTGGAGATGGTGTCCCTCCTTCTGGCCTCCTAAACATGCCCCGTTCTCCTGCCATGGGGAGCTCCCACATCCCCTAGGAGCTCCGGAACCCGCCTGCTGTGGGGCAGCCCCACGTTCCGCCCCATCTTCACTTGCTCAGCTCCTCTGAATGACCGTGGTGTTACCTCTCCAGGGTCATCCCACCTCCACCCCCCTTTCTGGGGAGGAGGCGTGAGCTCAGGGACAGGGACCCCCAGTGGGGCGCATGGGGATCAAGGGATGGTTCCAAGGCCACTGGTGGCTGAGGGGGTGGGGCTCCCCATGTCGCGGAAAATAAAGGAGGCGAGGGAGGAGTGAAATGCAGCTAGCTCTGGGGAGAGCTGCCGGGACCGAAGGAGAATCCAGTAGCTGCTGGGATGCCTGTGTGCCAGGAGGGGGGAGCACTGACTGGGGGGGGGGGGGGAAGAGCCCTCTTCTGAGGCCCCCTTGCTGTGCGCAGGGGTCAGTACCCCATGTGGAATCCTGAAGCCTCAGGTTTCCGCTGCAGGTCTCTCCGTCCGTCGGCAAGCAGGGCCAAACCCTGCCTAGTCTGACTTCACTCCCCACTGGCATTAACCCCACTCACTGTGTGTCCTGCAGGTGTGGGCTCCGGGGAGTTGGGAATAAAGAGCTGAGCAATCCCAGTCCCTGCAGAGAAGAGCCTCCAGTTCCTGTTAGCGCCTGCTGAATCATTAACGAAGATTCTGCTAATTAACCTGCTGGGGGTCCGTGGCCTGACCCTCCCTCTGCGATTCCTCCATCCCCGGTGCATTAAAGCGTGTTCAGTCTGGAGGCAGAGCCCTGGTGTGTGTGGTTCATTAACGTGGCCCCTGAGCGGGGGGGACAGAGTATGTGCATGCGTGTGTATGTGTATGTGAGCACACCTCTGTGCATGTGTGAGCACAACTCTGTGCATCTGTGTGTGTGAGAGAACACCTCCATGCATATGTGTGTGTGCATGTGTGAGCACACATCTGTGTGTGTGTGTACATGTGTGAGCACACCTCTGTGTGTGTGTGCCTGTGCGAGAACACCTCCATGCATGTGGGTACATGTGTCAGCACACCTCCGTGCATGTATGTGGGTGTCTATAAAATCATGACGGGGGTGGAAAAAGTGAATCAGGAAAAGTTACTTAATTATTCCCACAATATAAGAACTAGGGGTCACCAAATGAAATGAATAGACAGCAGGTCTAAACCAAACAAAAGGAAGTTTTTCGTCACTCAGCGCACAGTCAACCTGTGGAACTCCTTGCCAGAGGATGTTGTGAAGATCAGGATTTTCACAAGGTTCAACAAAGAGCTAGATACATTCATGGAGGTTAGGTCCATCAATACTTATTATCCAGGATGGGCAGGAATGGTGCCCCGAGCCTCTGTTTGTCAGAAACTGGGAATGGGCAACAAGAGAGGGATCGCTTGATGATTCCGATTTGTCCACTCACTCTGGAGCACCTGGCACTGGCCGCTGTTGGACGCCAGGACACTGGGCTCAATCAGGGTTTCCCAGCCTGTGGGTCGAGACCCAAATATGGGTCATCATTACATTTCAAAAGGGTCACCAGGTGTCTCCCCATGTGGCCTTTACGGAGCCATTCACACATTTTTTGAATTGCCCTGAGTCAGCAAGTCTTCTTGAATTGTCAAAATAGGTCCCCGTCTGGAAAACGTTGGGAACCGCTGGGCTACATGGACCTTTACTCTGACTTAGTCTGACCATTCTTGTGTTCTTATGTTCCAGTATCCCCGAGCATTTCTCTCATTGGGGAGGGATGAACCAGCCTGTTGGCTAAATACCCCTCTGTAAATTCCATTCCGCCTGTTCCCCAAAAATCCACGTCTGCTTTATTTGAAGCCAGTCACTTCCTGGCACCCAGCTGCTCCACCCCAGAGGTGGCTGCCTTTAGCGCTGGGCAAAGGAATTGGAACAGTCTCTTCTGCAGCTGTTGTCGATGGCCCCACCCCAGAGGTGGCTGCAATTCAGGGCCCACGGCCCTTTGGGTGAAGATTCTGGCAAGAGGATTTTTATTATTAACATTCACGGGCCGACTGTTCAGAAGCCGGAGTCCCAAGTCAGGGGACTACCAGCCGAAGTCCTGCCTGCCCTTTGGTGAAGACTAGGACTTTCACAGGGTTCAAAAAAGAGCTAGGTAAGTTCAGGGAGGTTAGGCCCAGCAATACTATTAGCAGGGCTCGCCAGCCGCGTGGAACCACACGCTGCCCGGCCTCGCCAGGCTAAAATCGACTCGCCACGGGCAAGTAGATTCCCTTAATTGTCGAGTCCTGGCTATTAGCCGGGATGGGTAGGAATGGTGTCCCTAGCCTCTGTTTGTCTGGGAATGGGTGACCGGGGAGGAGTCACGTGAGGATTCCCTGTTGTGACCGGGGTGGGTTAAAGGACCCAGGGGTTCATTCAGCCCACGGCGGCCCCGCCGGTCCCCCACCCCCGAGCCAATTAGAGTCTGGGGGCCGGGGAGCGCACACAGCTTCCTCCCACCCTATGAGCCGCACGCAGCGCTGATTACAGAGCTCTGATTGGCCTGGGGGCGGGGAAGCTGTGCAAAGTTTCCTCCCCCCCCCAAACACACACACCCTGCAAGGAGCGCACAGCACATACACCCGCAGAGGGTGGGAGCAGGGCAAGGGAAACTTTGCACAGCTCCCCTGCCCCCAGGCCAGTCAGGGTTTTGGGCGGGGGGAGCACGTGCCGTCTCCCCCGCCCTGCGTGGCACTTGGAAGGGCTGCATGCTCCTCGCAGGGTGGGGTAGGGTAGACCTTGGCCACAGTGCCTCTGCCAGCTCCGAGCCTGCCAGCCCTGACCCAGTGGCCCCGAAACATGAGCCAGCAAGCCACGGGCCCCCCACCGCTCCCCAGGAGCAGTCTGCCAGCTCCCAGGAGCCTGCCAGAGGCTGGAGAAGGCAGGCGCCTTCCTGGTCCAGGGTGGAGATCATGGTTTTATTCAGGTTTGGGGGGGATGACCCCAACATCCATGATCTCCGCACTAGATGGAGGAAGATGGCCGTCTAGGGCAGGAGAGCTGCCAGCCTGGTCATCAAAGGCCACATGCGACCCCAGGAGCAGGTTTGCATGAAAGTCAAGTTGGTCCAGCGAGACCCCCAACCCTGGGCCCTGAGCTTCCCCTCCCCCTTCTTCCCCTTGCTTCCCCCTTCCGGCTCCCTCCCCCCAGGTTTCCCCCTCCTCTCTCTCACTCTCTCTCTTCCCCTCTCCCCTCTCCTTTTCCCAGTCTCCCCAGAGGTTCACCCCCCCCCCCCCCCGGTTTTGTTCAATAAACCCAGTTTCTATTTTTGAACATGTGTCTTTTATTTGACATCAGGAAGGGGGGCCAGGGAGGGGTAAGTGGAAGGACGTGAGGGAGGAATGGGGTACAAGCCCCCAATGGGGAGGACTGGGGAGTCTCTGAGGGCTCCTCAGGATGGATACTCCCCAGCAGGGCCTTCTGGATCCTGACAGCCCCCCGATAAGCCCCCCCCCCCCGGATGGCAGCCTTCAGCAAGTGCAGCCG
Organism: Pelodiscus sinensis; assembly: GCF_049634645.1. Taxonomy (NCBI): domain Eukaryota; kingdom Metazoa; phylum Chordata; order Testudines; family Trionychidae; genus Pelodiscus; species Pelodiscus sinensis. The sequence goes on from NC_134742.1 coordinate 11,265,038, forward strand.
GGCTGATAGCAACGACCCCACGAGACGCACCAGCGTGCCCATGGGCAGCTCTGACTCCATGTGGCCGAGTGCTGTGGTGTTCCAAGTGTGGGCACTCCGGGCACTCCAAGCCAGGACTGCTTTGCTGTCCCTCATTGAGATAGACAAGCAAGCGGGAAACCCTCAGAACTGTTTGTCCGGGGTGGGAGTAAGGTCCCTTTAAGCACGGAGCTCTGTTAGCCTCAGGCAGCATCCCCACACACTAAGTCCTAACCTGCTGCCCTGCCGGCTGGTTCCGGCCAGCCTTAACTTCGGTTCAGGGTCCACTCACTGTGGACGTGCTATTTCCACGAAATAGTGAAAATAGTTTTTGTGTCTAGATGTGTTATTTCAAATTAGTTAATTCGAAATAGCGCTGTAGTGTAGACATACCCTAACTTACTTTGATCTGTCTGTTTTCAATTGCAACCACTTACATCTAACTTTTTATACTTAATAAAAACACTTCTGTTTATTGTGAAGCCCAGTGTGAATAATTGTTCTCTGGGGGGAGCAACCACTGTGCATCTCTCTCTTTCACTGACAAAGAAGACGGACTTCATGAACTTTGTGCAAAACTTTTACACCAGGGGCATGTTTCTACTGCAGTTTTTCCGGAAAAACTACACTTACGTCCACACTGCAATTATGTTCTTTTCACAGAAAGTCGAAAGAACGCAGGGGTTTTTCCGACAGTGGTAAACCTCTTTCTACGAGGAAGAAGCCTTTTTCCAAAAGAGCTCTTTTGGAAAATGGCATGTGTGGACGGGGAAGAGGGTTTGTTTTTTTTAAAGAAGAGGCCTCCAGGAAAAAGCACAGGTGCCCTACTGGCCACTCCGTCCACAGCAATCAGAACTTAAATGCCTGCAGTCTAGACATAGCGGCTGTGTCTAGACTGGCCAGTATTTCTGGAAAATCAGCCTCTTTTCCGGAAAAACGTGCCAGCTGTCTACACTGGCCGCTTCAATTTCCACAAAAGCACTGACTTCCTGCTGTAAGAAATCAGTGCTTTTTGCGGAAATACTATGCTGCTCCCGTTCAGGCAAAAGTCCCTTTTGTGCAAAACTTTTGCACAAAAGGGCCAGTGTAGACAGCTGAGATTTGTTTTGCGCAAAAAAGCCCCGATCGCAAAAATGGCGATCAGGGCTTTTTTGCAGAAAAGTGAGTCTAGATTGGCCATGGACGCTTTTCCGCAAAAGCACTTTTGCAGAAAAGCATCCGTGCCAATCTAGACACTCTTTTCCAAAAATGCTTTTCACGGAAAAATTTTCTGTGAAAAGCATTTCCGGAAAATCATGCCAGTGTAGACGTAGCCAGGATAAGACCAATGTATTAGGGGTTTTGGTCCTTTTTTGGGGATGGCTTTCTGGGTACTGAGTCTTTATAGCTGGGCCCTCCCAGAGTTGAACTGGTTCGGCGTCTGTGTTGCTTTTCAGGGGGGTAGTAACCCCAACTCTCTGCCTTGGCTGGGGGGAAGACAGAGTTTCTGGTCCAATAGAACAGAGTGGTGAGTAGCCCTAGAGGGCAGGAGTCAGTGGCGTGGATGGCCCTGCAGGCGGGGGTGCCGATAGCGCGTTCTGCCTGGGGCGCCAGCTGCCGCAGCCCGCCTCAAGCCGCTCCTGCAGCACACACACAACCATGCACAGCTCTCTACTGGATGGAATGGTCGTCAAACACACACACGTTAGTCCTCGAGTAGCTGACTGCCATTGGATAACAGCCCTACTCCCGCTGCCAGCGAACAGAGCTCTCTCTTCAGTCCAAGTGACAGCGATGCTGAAGATCCTGAATTCTCCCCCTCTTGTGACCAGGGCGTGAGGGGGGTTGTGTGAAAATGAAGGCGTATAAGGGTGAAAGGATGGGGGTGTCTCCGACTCGCTGGATGACCAGAAAGACGCTGGAGAACGGGCCCGGCTCGGTGGGGTGTGTGTCCCCCGGCACCAAATCGGGATGGTGAATTCCCAACACTGCCGGGTGCTAACGGACGCAGAGAGGGAATCAGAGAGTTGGACGGGGTGGGGGAAGATAGAGAGATGTGGGGAGGGAGAGAGGTGGGAGCCCAACTCTGCAGTCTTCTCCCCTGTGCCTCCTGCAGCGTTGTGGGGTACACACTGCAGCAGAAGCGCCCCCTACTCCCAAAGCTGACCCCGAATGTCTGCAGGGCTAAGCTAGGCCAAACCTTTCCCCCAGATCAAAGCAGGGGCCGCGAGGAACAGGGCCCAGGCGATGTTCAGGTTCTCTGGGCCAGATGCTGGGCCAGGCAGAGCTAGCCGGTGTAAATAGCACCCGGGAGGCAGCAGATCCCAGTCCCGAGCCTTGCGATCCCCACAGGGCAGGAATTTCACCCGGGGAAAGGGCCCTGGCTTGTTTGAATCACCAGGAAAACAAACAGGATGGGGAGCGGGGGGGGGGGGGGATACATTAAATGAGGCCCAGGGAAAAAACACACCTGACACCTCCTCACTCCTGACACACAGCCCCCGGCTATCCCCTCCCAGCCCTGCCCCCCCTCTCCCCACAGCTCTGCCAATGTCAGTCCTGACCCCTCGCTATCCCAGCTCGGTGGTGCCCTTCAATCCCAGGCTGCCCCCCGCAGCAGCCCCACTTCCCCTTGCTCCCACCCTACAGCTACCTCTCCACAGATCCAAGTCATGGGTGGCGGGTGACCCCATGGCGTGGGGAGGCAGCCCTACCCCCGCCCCTCCCGTCCGAGTCCAGGCTTCCCCCCCATTCTGCCGCAGTGTGTACTGGGACCTGCTAGCCCCTTCCCAACCTCCTTCCCCCCACACAATGTGGCTGCTGGCTCTTGCCCCCTCCCTGCCCCAGGGTAATGCCCCCAACCTCCCCCCTGGCGCCAGAGCACCAGAGAGCCAGCCAGCAAGCCTGGCACAGGGCTGGGGCCGTGGCCCCCACAGCCCTGACCAGCAAGGCCCTCTCCACAGCCGAACCCACAGCCAGAGGGCCCAAGCGCCCGGAAGAAGGCAGTGCAGCCCACAGTGTGCCTGCCCCAGTCTCCGGGGCTCACCCAGCAGCCTGGGGAAGTGGGGCTGGGGGATTCCAGTGGCGTATAGGCGGGGCCAGGTGTGGTAGTTTGGGAAGGAAACGCCTTCCCCTGCCTAGGATACCCGCCACCAACCAAGGCCCGGGTCACATTTTTTGTCCCGCGAGGGCTGGTTCACCCCTGGGCCTCGGGGACCAGCCGGTGACCGCGGCAGGTGACTAGAAAGACGGGAACCCCTCCCTGTGAGAAGCAGCCCGGGGAACCTGGGGCAATTTCAAAGATCCAGGAGGAACAAACATTCCCCCGGCTGTCACTTCCAGAACCAGGATCTCGCCTGGAGCCGGTCTCACCGCTGCCAGAGTCCTGCTTGGCCTGACCCCCCTGCGGCGATGGGATAGTCACGCCTGAGCCCCGTGGACCGGGGTGGGCTGGCCGTGGGACCCCCGCCCAGCTGGGGCTGAAACAGCAGCGAAAGCCACAGGGCTCTGTTCAAGGTATAGAATCCATCGTCTCGGTGGCCCCGCCCACGTGCTGTTTACAATCTCCTAGGTCTGTTTCCAAACCCCTTGGCCCCGGCCCAACGGTGCCATCCGGCTGGCCCACGTCCCCCTCCCCCTGTGCGTGCAGAGCCGGCCTGAGCATAAATACGCCCTGGGTGCCTGTTCCCAGCATCTCAGGCAACCCGCCCGCTCCAGCGCCAGCTGATCTCCCCGAAACCCTGCAAGAGCAGCGACTGCAGCCAGAGAAGCCGGTGAGTCTGCGTTGCCTGGCTCCCCCCACCCCACCACATGCCCAGCTTCAGCACGGTGGGGCAGGGGCAGAGAGCCTGAGTGGGTGTCTTATAGGGCCACAGAAACGGACTTGGGAATCTCTGGCAACTGCCCCTTCGGCAGACGCCACTCCCAGAACTGGGGACAGAACCCGGCAGTCCTTGCTGCAAGCCCTCTGTGCCCTAACCACTACGCCCCACTGCCAAGGAGAAAAACAAGGAGCTTTGGTTCCGCTCCAACACACTAGACTCCCCTCCCCTTCCTGAGTTAGAAAAGAGCCCAGGGGACCCGACTCCTAGCTCCACTGCTCAAACCCATTCGACCCCATTCTCCTCCCAGAGCCATGGACAGAACCCAGGAGTCCTGACTCCCGTCCCTCCTTGCTCTGTCCACTAGCCCTCACTGCCCTCCCCAGAGATGGGGACGGAAACCAGGACTTCTGGCTCCCAGTCCCCACTGCTCAAACCCACTAGACCCCGCTCCGCTCCCAGAGCTGGGGAGAAGGAATTCATCGCCCCCATTCCCGTGGAGTGCTTTCCCGTGGCTATGCGGTGGAATCCCGTTAAACACACCCCTGTGCCTAATTTCTGCCTCCTCCGGGCACCCAACGGTGATCCGAGCCCCGCCCGCGAGCCAGATCTCACGCCTGGAGCGACGATTTTCTCCAGGCACTTTTGAAATGGATTTCACGGCAGAGGTGCAGGGGGAATAAAAACCAAACAAAATGCCCTGAACAGACACTAACAGAGGGAGCGGTCAGGTAGACATGGGGAAGGAATGTGAGATCACCCTCCACCCTCCGGTCCTCCCGCTCACCCCATAGCAGCTGCTGGGCCCAGCTACCCCAGCCCCGGCGCTGCAACCTGGCAGGCGCGGCCACTGTAGATGGAGACAGAAGGGTCAGGTGGGCTGAAGCTGAGTGGCTGGGCCACAGTGCCACTTGGTTTGGGGCCTTCTGTGGACGTTCATCAAATTCATCATTTCCGTCACCTCCCTGGCACAACCGTAGACCTGAGTGACTATGTAAAGCCACAGCCCTGGTCCAGCAACTCCCACCCAGCAGTGTCTCAGCAACACAACAGCTACAGCCTGGCTCCTACCAGCCTGGGTTGTTACTTACAGGGTGACCCCAGCACACGCCCGGTCTTGGATTCTCTCCAGCCTTCTCCAACACAACATCGTGTGCCTAAAGTGTCCGTCTGCCGTGTACATTGGACAAACTTCTCAGACACTTTGCCAAAGAATCAATGCGCACAAAACAGACATCAGACTCTCACGGAGAGAAAGCTGTTGCTTGTCATTTCAGCCAGACTGACCCTCATCGAGATAGACAAGCAAGTGGGGAACCCTGAGAACTGTCTGTCCGGGGTTGGGGGTAGGGTCCCTTTAAGCACGGAGCTCAGTTAGCCTCAGGCAGCAGCCCCACACACTAAGTCATAACCTGATGCCCTGCCAGCACTGGCTCCGGCCAGCCTCAACTTCAGTTCAGGGTCCACTCAGTATGGACGTGCTATTTCCACAAAATAGCAAAAATAGTTTTTGTGTCTAGATGTGTTATTTCAAATTAGTTAATTCGAAATAGCGCTGTAGTGTAGACATACCCTAACTTACTTTGATTTGTCTGTTTTCAATTGCAACCACTTACATCTAACTTTTTATACTTAATAAAAACACTTTTGTTTATTGTGAAGCCCAGTGCGAATAATTGTTCTCTGGGGGAGCAACCACTGTGCATCTCTCTCTTTCACTGACAAAGAAGACGGACTTCATGAACTTTGTGCAAAACTTTTACACGAGGGGCATGTTTACACCACAGTTTTTCCGGAAAAACTACACTAACGTCCACACTGCAATTGTGTTCTTTTCACAGAAAGTCGAAAGAACGCAGGGGTTTTTCCATCAGCGGTAAACCTCTTTCTACGAGGAAAAAGCCTTTTTCCAAAAGAGCTCTTTTGGAAAACGGCGTGTGTGGACAGGGAAAAGGGTTTGGTTTTTTTAAAGAAGAGGCCCCCAGGAAAAAGCACAGGTGCCCTACTGGCCACTCCGTCCACAGCAATCAGAACTTAAATGCCTGCAGTCTAGACATAGCGGCTATGTCTAGGCTGGCCAGTTTTTCTGGAAAATCAGCCTCTTTTCTGGAAAAACTTGCCAGCTGTCTACACCGGCCGCTTCAATTTCCGCAAAAGCACTGACTTCCTACTGTAAGAAATCAGTGCTTCTTGCGGAAATACTATGCTGCTCCCATTCGGGCAAAAGTCCCATGCCTCTGTCCGGCCCTCGCCCAGCCTCTCCACCACTCTAGCCCTCCCCTGAGCGGGGGTCTTGGTGGAGGCCAATTCGGAAGCTCAGCAGGGAGGCAGAGCGCGAGGGGCGCAGACCGAGGGGCTGTGTTTCCGAACAAGTCTGATATAAGGAGCTCTCACCTGCAGCCTGAATTCAGGTGGCTAGATCCGGTGGGAGCCAGCGCCCCCTTAATGGGAAAGGCCCCAGATCCCATCCCCTGGAACTCACTCTGAGGTTTTCTCTTCCAGCTCCCATGATGCCGGGACTCCTCCCCGCACTCCCCTGCCTGCTCCTTCTCTCCTTGCTGGGCCCCAGCGCCGGCTCCGACGACGACGGCACCGTGGTGCTCACCACCAGCGGCCCCATCCGCGGCAAGCGCCTCCCGGCCGGCTCCGCCATGGTCACGGCCTTCCTGGGGGTCCCCTACGCCCAGCCCCCCGTGGGGCCCTTGCGCTTCCAGAAGCCGCTTCCCCACCAGCCTTGGAGCGACGTCTTGGAGGCCACCAGCTTCGGCCACGCCTGCCCCCAGCCTCCGCTCACTGATTCTCCTCAGGCTGAGATATACACACCCAAAACGCCGCAGTCCGAGGACTGTCTCTTCCTCAACCTCTGGGTGCCCTACCCGCAGCCCAACGGGACGGCCCCCGTCTTCGTCTGGATCCACGGTGGGGGGTTCTACATGGGCGCAGCCTCCCTTGACATCTATGACGGGCGCTTCTTCGCCACCACCGAGAACGTGATTATAGCCTCCATTAACTACCGGCTGGGGGCACTGGGCTTCCTGGCTCTGCCCCCAGCCGCCCCGGGGAACGCCGGCCTGTGGGACCAGCGCCTGGCACTGCGCTGGCTACGGGACAATGTGGCCGCCTTCGGAGGAGACCCAGAACACGTGGTGATTAATGGCCAGGACTCTGGGGCTGCATCGGTCGGTTTCCACCTCCTCTCCCCAGGGAGCCAGTCCCTCTTCGCCCGTGCCGCGCTGCTGAGCGGAGCACCAAACGCGCCAGGGACGTGGGTTTCCCTCGAGGAGTCGCAGGAGAGAGGACAGAGGCTGGCCCAGCTGATGGGCTGTTCCGCTGGGGACAGCACTGCCCTGGTGGGCTGCCTGCAGGAGAAGGATGCAGGAGAGTTCCTCAAATACCAGTTCTCCGTCTTCAGCCACAAACAGCTGCCAAAGCTGCCCTTTGTGCCAACCCCGGATGGGGATTTTCTCCCTGATACACCCCCCCGGCTCCTGCGGGCCCAGCACGGCCCAGCTAAAAGTATCGCAATTGGTTTCAATGCCAACGACGGCTCCTACTCCTTATACCATATCGATCGCGCTTTCGACCCGGACGACGCCAGCTCCATCGGCTGGGACGAGCTGCTGCAGGTGGTGCGGCTGTTAGTGCCACGCGCACCTGAAGGCACCGTCCAGGCCATAGCACAGTGGTACAGCCTGGAGGGGAAACAGGAGGGCGTGGCACGGTACCGCTGGGCCATGGATCAAATTATGGGTGACTATGTCGTGGTGTGCCCGGTGCTGGAGATGGCCAGGCTGGAGGCGATGGCTGGAAATCCCGTGTTCACGTACTACTTCGCTCACCGCACCAGCGGCTTGCCCACACCTGAATGGACTGGAGTGGCACACGGCTCGGAGGTGCCCTACGGTTTTGGAACCCTGGCGTCCATGGTAGGAGCCAACTACACAGCGGCCGAGGCGATGCTGAGCCGGCAGGTGATGCGGTACAGTGTGGTGTTTGCCCGGAGCGGGTAAGAGAGTCCCCCTCCAGTCTTCTCCCCCTGAGCCAACCGCGAGAGCTGCTGTAACCTTTTGGACAAGCGTCCACCAACATCCAGGAAAGCCCGGCTCCCTGCCCGGTCAAAGCAGGGGCCTCTTAGAAAAGTCGTTGAGCTGTTAAGTTGAAGCCCTTAGCCTAGAGCTAAACTCATGGCCACGGATTGGGATGCTCCTCCACAGACCACCGCAAGCATCTTTGCTGCAGGCAAGGTCTTTCCTAGGTGAAAGCCTTCAGGCTCAGGGCAGCCCTTGGACTCTGTCTTTAGAATCCATGGGAAATGGCAGCCATCTTCCTTGAGGGCAGGCTGTGGCTTCTGGGGAGCAGTGACAGGTGGCAGCCATCTTCCTTGAGGGCAGGCTGTGGCTTCTGGGGAGCAGTGACAGGTGGCGGCCATCTTCCTTGAGGGCAGGCTGTGGCTTCTGGGGAACAGTGACAGGTGGCGGCCATCTTCCTTGAGGGCAGGCTGTGGCTTCTGGGGAACAGTGACAGGTGGCGGCCATCTTCCTTGAGGGCAGGCTGTGGCTTCTGGGGAACAGTGACAGGTGGCGGCCATCTTCCTTGAGGGCAGGCTGTGGCTTCTGGGGAACAGTGACAGGTGGCAGCCATCTTCCTTGAGGGCAGGCTGTGGCTTCTGGGGAACAGTGACAGGTGGTGGCCATCTTCCTTGAGGGCAGGCTGTGGCTTCTGGGGAACAGTGACAGGTGGCGGCCATCTTCCTTGAGGGCAGGCTGTGGCTTCTGGGGAACAGTGACAGGTGGCAGCCATCTTCCTTGAGGGCAGGCTGTGGCTTCTGGGGAACAGTGACAGGTGGCGGCCATCTTCCTTGAGGGCAGGCTGTGGCTTCTGGGGAACAGTGACAGGTGGCAGCCATCTTCCTTGAGGGCAGGCTGTGGCTTCTGGGGAACAGTGACAGGTGGCGGCCATCTTCCTTGAGGGCAGGCTGTGGCTTCTGGGGAACAGTGACAGGTGGCAGCCATCTTCCTTGAGGGCAGGCTGTGGCTTCTGGGGAACAGTGACAGGTGGCGGCCATCTTCCTTGAGGGCAGGCTGTGGCTTCTGGGGAACAGTGACAGGTGGCAGCCATCTTCCTTGAGGGCAGGCTGTGGCTTCTGGGGAACAGTGACAGGTGGTGGCCATCTTCCTTGAGGGCAGGCTGTGGCTTCTGGGGAACAGTGACAGGTGGCGGCCATCTTTCCTCAGGACAGCGTGGCATAGAGGCAAACGGCAGCCGCCCCAGGGCAGCGTGTGGCTTCAGTCTCGTTGAGCACCGTGGGCGATGGTGGCCATTTTGGGTGAGGGCAGCAGCTGACCTCATCCTAGTTGAAAGGACAAGTGAGAGAGTCCATCTTAAGTGAGGGCAAAAGGTGGCTTGAGACTTGCTTCCAGTTCAGATCCTCCTGTTTGGGCTCCCAAGTTCCTTGGCATCCCCCTGTCGTTTCTTGTCCCCCACCCCACCACACGCACATATATGGTGCTGCTCCCCATGCAGCCCAGTTCCTACGTCTGTGAGCACGATGGATGCCCAGTTTGCCTGGGGGAAGTCTGGCTTCAGCCCCATTGGAAACAATGGAAAATAGTGGCCATCTTCAGTAAGGGAAGAGTCTCTTTCCAAAGGGCCATAGGCCAATGGCAGCCATCATAACTAAGGGCAGCCTATGGCTTCAGTCTCAGGGAGATCAGTGGAACGTAAGAACATAAGAACGGCCATACTGGGTCAGACCAAAGGTCCATCTAGCCCAGTAGCCTGTCTGCCGACAGTGGCCAGCACCAAGTGCCCCGGAGGAGGTGGGCCAAAGACAAAGATCAAGCTATTGTCTCGTGCCATCTATCTCCAGCCTCTGACAAACAGAGGCCAGGGACACCATTGCTAATAGCCTTTTATGGACCTAACTTCCATGAATTAATCTAGCTTCTCTTTAAACTGTTATAGTCCTAGCCTCTACTGCCTCCTCTGGCAAGGAGTTCCACAGGTTGACTATGCGCTGTGTGAAGAAGAACTTTCGCTTATTAGTTTTAAACAATAAAGACAGTGGCCATGTTTATAAGGGGCAACCTGTAGCCTTCGGCCCATAGGAAAAGACCGGGTGGCAGCAGACATTTTAACTGAGGGCAGACTGTGGCTTCACCCTCAATTGGAACAGCACAGGGTGGCAGCCATTTTGGAAAGGGGTCAAACTTTTCAAGCTGGCTCCCATGTTCTCGTCCCTACCAACTTTTGGTGCCAACCACAGCGGGGTGTGTTCATTTTCCGTGCAGGAAACCCATGACGGGGGAAGGCGGCACAAAGCGGTGGCCCAGCTACGACCCGACAAAGCAGAACTTTGAGCATATCGGCCTCAAGCCGCCCCTAGCTGAGACGGCGCCGCACGCCTCGCGCTGTGCGTTCTGGGCCGCGCTGCTCTCGGAGAAACCAAGCGTTGCAGGTGAGCCGTAGCGGGGTGAAAGGGCGGCAGCCCTACGGGTCCCATGTCTCTCCAACCCCTCTGAGCCAACCTATCCCCCAAGCCTGGGGCTGGATTGGAGATGGTGTCCCTCCTTCTGGCCTCCTAAACATGCCCCGTTCTCCTGCCATGGGGAGCTCCCACATCCCCTAAGAGCTCTGGAACCCGCCTGCTATGGGGCAGCCCCACGTTCCGCCCCATCTTCACTTGCTCAGCTCCTCTGAATGATCGTGGTGTTACCTCTCCAGGGTCATCCCACCTCCACCCCCCTTTCTGGGGAGGAGGCGTGAGCTCAGGGACAGGGACCCCCAGTGGGGCGCATGGGGATCAAGGGATGGTTCCAAGGCCACTGGTGGCTGAGGGGGTGGGGCTCCCCATGTCGCGGAAAATAAAGGAGGTGAGGGAGGAGTGAAATGCAGCTAGCTCTGGGGAGAGCTGCCGGGACCGAAGGAGAATCCAGTAGCTGCTGGGATGCCTGTGTGCCAGGAGGGGGGAGCACTGACTGGGGGGGGGAAGAGCCCTCTTCTGAGGCCCCCTTGCTGTGCGCAGGGGTCAGCACCCCATATGGAATCCTGAAACCTCAGGTTTCCGCTGCAGGTCTCTCTGCCCGTCGGCAAGCAGGGCCAAACCCTGCCTAGTCTGACTTCACTCCCCACTGGCATTAACCCCACTCACTGTGTGTCCTGCAGGTGTGGGCTCCGGGGAGTTGGGAATAAAGAGCTGAGCAATCCCAGTCCCTGCAGAGAAGAGCCTCCAGTTCCTGTTAGCGCCTGCTGAATCATTAACGAAGATCCTGCTAATTAACCTGCTGGGGGTCCGTGGCCTGACCCTCCCTCTGCGATTCCTCCATCCCCGGTGCATTAAAGCGTGTTCAGTCTGGAGGCAGAGCCCTGGTTTGTGCAGTTCATTAAAGTGGCTCCTGAGCAGGGGGGACAGAGTATGTGCATGCGTGTGTGTGTATGTGAGCACACCTCTGTGCATGTGTGAGCACAACTCTGTGCATCTGTGTGTGTGAGAGAACACCTCCATGCATATGTGTGTGCGCATGTGTGAGCACACATCTGTGTGTGTGTGTACATGTGTGAGCACACCTCTGTGTGTGTGTGCCTGTGCGAGAACACCTCCATGCATGTGGGTACATGTGTGAGCACACCTCCGTGCATGTATGTGGGTGTCTATAAAATCATGACGGGGGTGGAAAAAGTGAATCAGGAAAAGTTACTTAATTATTCCCACAATATAAGAACTAGGGGTCACCAAATAAAATGAATAGGCAGCAGGTCTAAACCAAACAAAAGGAAGTTTTTCGTCACTCAGCGCACAGTCAACCTGTGGAACTCCTTGCCAGAGGATGTTGTGAAGATCAGGATTTTCACAAGGTTCAACAAAGAGCTAGATACATTCATGGAGGTTAGGTCCATCAATACTTATTATCCAGGATGGGCAGGAATGGTGCCCCGAGCCTCTGTTTGTCAGAAACTGGGAATGGGCAACAAGAGAGGGATCGCTTGATGATTCCGATTTGTCCACTCACTCTGGAGCACCTGGCACTGGCCGCTGTTGGACGCCAGGACACTGGGCTCAATCAGGGTTTCCCAGCCTGTGGGTCGAGACCCAAATATGCGTCATCATTACATTTCAAAAGGGTCACCAGGTGTCTCCCCATGTGGCCTTTACGGAGCCATTCACACATTTTTTGAATTGCCCTGGGTCAGCAAGTCTTCTTGAATTGTCAAAATAGGTCCCTGTCTGGAAAACGTTGGGAACCGCTGGGCTACATGGACCTTTGCTCTGACTTAGTCTGACCATTCTTGTGTTCTTATGTTCCAGTATCCCCGAGCATTTCTCTCATTGGGGAGGGATGAACCAGCCTGTTGGCTAAATACCCCTCTGTAAATTCCATTCCGCCTGTTCCCCAAAAATCCACTTCTGCTTTATTTGAAGCCAGTCACTTCCTGGCACCCAGCTGCCCCACCCCAGAGGTGGCTGCCTTTAGCGCTGGGCAAAGGAATTGGAACAGTCTCTTCTGCAGCTGTTGTCGATGGCCCCACCCCAGAGGTGGCTGCAATTCAGGGCCCACGGCCCTTTGGGTGAAGATTCTGGCAAGAGGATTTTTATTATTAACATTCACGGGCCGACTGTTCAGAAGCCGGAGTCCCAAGTCAGGGGACTACCAGCCGAAGTCCTGCCTGCCCTTTGGTGAAGACTAGGACTTTCACAGGGTTCAAAATAGAGCTAGGTAAGTTCAGGGAGGTTAGGCCCAGCAATGCTATTAGCAGGGCTCGCCAGCCGCGTGGAACCACACGCTGCCCGGCCTCGCCAGGCTAAAATCAACTCGCCACGGGCAAGTAGATTCCCTTAATTGTCGAGTCCTGGCTTTTAGCCGGGATGGGTAGGAATGGTGTCCCTAGCCTCTGTTTCTCTGGGAATGGGTGACCGGGGAGGAGTCACGTGAGGATTCCCTGTTGTGACCGGGGTGGGTAAAAGGACCCAGGGGTTCATTCAGCCCACGGCGGCCCCGCCGGTCCCCCACCCCCGAGCCAATTAGAGTCTGGGGGCCGGGGAGCGCACACAGCTTCCTCCCGCCCTATGAGCCGCACGCAGCGCTGATTACAGAGCACTGATTGGCCTGGGGGCGGGGAAGCTGTGCAAAGTTTCCTCCCCCCCCCCCAAACACACACACCCTGCAAGGAGCGCACAGCACATACACCCGCAGAGGGTGGGAGCAGGGCAAGGGAAACTTTGCACAGCTCCCCTGCCCCCAGGCCAGTCAGGGTTTTGGGCGGGGGAAGCACGTGCCGTCTCCCCCGCCCTGCGTGGCACTTGGAAGGGCTGCATGCTCCTCGCAGGGTGGGGTAGGGTAGACCTTGGCCACAGTGCCTCTGCCAGCTCCGAGCCTGCCAGCCCTGACCCAGTGGCCCCGAAACATGAGCCAGCAAGCCACGGGCCCCCCACCGCTCCCCAGGAGCAGTCTGCCAGCTCCCAGGAGCCTGCCAGGGGCTGGAGAAGGCAGGCGCCTTCCTGGTCCAGGGTGGAGATCATGGTTTTATTCAGGTTTGGGGGGGATGACCCCAACGTCCATGATCTCCGCACTAGATGGAGGAAGACGGCCGTCTAGGGCAGGAGAGCTGCCAGCCTGGTCATCAAAGGCCACATGCGACCCCAGGAGCAGGTTTGCATGAAAGTCAAGTTGGTCCAGCGAGACCCCCAACCCTGGGCCCTGAGCTTCCCCTCCCCCTTCTTCCCCTTGCTTCCCCCTTCCGGCTCCCTCCCCCCAGGTTTCCCCCTCCTCTCTCTCACTCTCTCTCTTCCCCTCTCCCCTCTCCTTTTCCCAGTCTCCCCAGAGGTTCCCCCCCCCCCCCGGTTTTGTTCAATAAACCCAGTTTCTATTTTTGAACATGTGTCTTTTATTTGACATCAGGAAGGGGGGCCAGGGAGGGGTAAGTGGAAGGACGTGAGGGAGGAATGGGGTACAAGCCCCCAATGGGGAGGACTGGGGAGTCTCTGAGGGCTCCTCAGGATGGATACTCCCCAGCAGGGCCTTCTGGATCCTGACAGCCCCCCGATAAGCCCCCCCCCCCCCCGGATGGCAGCCTTCAGCAAGTGCAGCCGGGCTGATAGCAACGACCCCACGAGACGCACCAGCGTGCCCACGGGCAGCTCTGACTCCATGTGGCCGAGTGCTGTGGTGTTCCAAGTGTGGGCACTCAGAGCACTCCAAGCCAGGACTGCTTTGCTGTCCCTCATCGAGATAGACAAGCAAGCGGGGAACCCTGAGAACTGTCTGTCTGGGGTGGGAGTAAGGTCCCTTTAAGCATGGTGCTCAGTTAGCCTCAGGCAGCATCCCCACACACTAGGGGTATGTCTACACTACCGCCCTAGTTCGAACTAGGGGGGTAATGTATGCATACCGAACTTGCTAATGAAGCCCGGGATTTGAATTTCCCGGGCTTCATTAGCATAAAGCTGGCGCCGCCATTTTTAAAAGCCGGCTAGTGCGAACCCCGTGCCACGCGGCTACACGCGGCACGGACTACATAGTTCGGATTAGGCTTCCAATCCGAACTATCTGTATGCCTCGTGGAACGAGGTCCTAACCTGCTGCCCTGCCGGCTGGTTCCGGCCAGCCTTAACTTCAGTTCAGGGTCCACTCACTGTGGAGGTGCTATTTCCACGAAATAGCGAAAATAGTTTTTGTGTCTAGATGTGTTATTTCAAATTAGTTAATTCGAAATAGCGCTGTAGTGTAGACATACCCTAACTTACTTTGATCTGTCTGTTTTCAATTGCAACCACTTACATCTAACTTTTTATACTTAATAAAAACACTTCTGTTTATTGTGAAGCCCAGTGTGAATAATTGTTCTCTGGGGGGAGCAACCACTGTGCATCTCTCTCTTTCACTGACAAAGAAGACGGACTTCATGAACTTTGTGCAAAACTTTTACACCAGGGGCATGTTTCTACTGCAGTTTTTCCGGAAAAACTACACTTACGTCCACACTGCAATTATGTTCTTTTCACAGAAAGTCGAAAGAACGCAGGGGTTTTTCCGACAGTGGTAAACCTCTTTCTACGAGGAAGAAGCCTTTTTCCAAAAGAGCGCTTTTGGAAAACGGCGTGTGTGGACGGGGAAGAGGGTTTGTTTTTTTTAAAGAAGAGGCCTCTAGGAAAAAGCACAGGTGCCCTACTGGCCACTCCGTCCACAGCAATCAGAACTTAAATGCCTGCAGTCTAGACATAGCGGCTGTTTCTAGACTGGCCAGTTTTTCCGGAAAAATCAGCCGCTTTTCCGGAAAAATGTGCCAGCTGTCTACACTGGTCGCTTCAATTTCCGCAAAAGCACTGACTTCCTACTGTTTGAAATCAGTGCTTTTTGCGGAAATACTATGCTGCTCCCGTTCAGGCAAAAGTCCCTTTTGTGCAAAACTTTTGCACAAAAGGGCCAGTGTAGACAGCTGAGATTTGTTTTGCGCAAAAAAGCCCCGATCGCAAAAATGGCGATCGGGGCTTTTTTGCGGAAAAGCGCGTCTAGATTGGCCATGGACGCTTTTCCGCAAAAGCGCTTTTGCGGAAAAGCATCCGTGCCAATCTAGACACTCTTTTCCGAAAATGCTTTTCACGGAAAACTTTTCCGTGAAAAGCATTTCCGAAAAATCATGCCAGTGTAGACGTAGCCAGGATAAGACCAATGTATTAGGGGTTTTGGTCCTTTTTTGGGGATGGCTTTCTGGGTACTGAGCCTTTATAGCTGGGCCCTCCCAGAGTTGAACTGGTTCGGCGTCTGTGTTGCTTTTCAGGGGGGTAGTAACCCCAACTCTCTGCCTTGGCTGGGGGGAAGACAGAGTTTCTGGTCCAATAGAACAGAGTGGTGAGTAGCCCTAGAGGGCAGGAGTCAGTGGCGTGGATGGCCCTGCAGGCGGGGGCGCCGATAGCGCGTTCTGCCTGGGGCGCCAGCTGCCGCAGCCCGCCTCGGGCCGCTCCTGCAGCACACACACAACCATGCACAGCTCTCTACTGGATGGAATGGTCGTCAAACACACACACGTTAGTCCTCGAGTAGCTGACTGCCATTGGATAACAGCCCTACTCCCGCTGCCAGCGAACAGAGCTCTCTCTTCAGTCCAAGTGACAGCGATGCTGAAGATCCTGAATTCTCCCCCTCTGGTGACCAGGGCGTGAGGGGGTTGTGTGAAAATGAAGGCGTATAAGGGTGAAAGGATGGGGGTGTCTCCGACTTGCTGGATGACCAGAAAGACGCTGGAGAACGGGCCCGGCTCGGTGGGGTGTGTGTCCCCCGGCACCAAATCGGGATGGTGAATTCCCAACACTGCCGGGTGCTAACAGATGCAGAGAGGGAATCAGAGAGTTGGACGGGGTGGGGGAAGATAGAGAGATGTGGGGAGGGAGAGAGGTGGGAGCCCAACTCTGCAGTCTTCTCCCCTGTGCCTCCTGCAGCGTTGTGGGGTACACACTGCGGCAGAAGCCCCCCTACCCCCAAAGCTGGCCCCGAATGTCTACAGGGCTAAGCTAGGCCAAACCTTTCCCCCAGATCAAAGCAGGGGCCGTGAGGAACAGGGCCCAGGCGATGTTCAGATTCTCTGCATCACTGGCAGATGCTGGGCCAGGCAGAGCTAGCCGGTGTAAATAGCACCCGGGAGGCAGCAGATCCCAGTCCCGAGCCTTGCGATCCCCACAGGGCAGGAATTTCACCCGGGGAAAGGGCCCTGGCTTGTTTGAATCACCAGGAAAACAAACAGGATGGGGAGCGGGGGGGGGGATACATTAAATGAGGCCCAGGGAAAAAATGCACCTGACACCTCCTCACTCCTGACACACAGCCCCCGGCTATCCCCTCCCAGCCCTGCCCCCCCTCTCCCCACAGCTCTGCCAATGTCAGTCCTGACCCCTGGCTATCCCAGCTCGGTGGCGCCCTTCAATCCCAGGCTGCCCCCCGCAGCAGCCCCACTTCCCCTTGCTCCCACCCTACAGCTACCTCTCCACAGATCCAAGTCATGGGTGGCGGGTGACCCCATGGCGTGGGGAGGCAGCCCTACCCCCGCCCCTCCCGTCCGAGTCCAGGCTTCCCCCCCATTCTGCCGCAGTGTGTACTGGGACCTGCTAGCCCCTTCCCAACCTCCTTCCCCCCACACAATGTGGCTGCTGGCTCTTGCCCCCTCCCTGCCCCAGGGTAATGCCCCCAACTTCCCCCCTGGTCCCAGAGCACCAGAGAGCCAGCCAGCAAGCCTGGCACAGGGCTGGGGCCGTGGCCCCCACAGCCCTGACCAGCAAGGCCCTCCCCACAGCCGAACCCACAGCCAGAGGGCCCAAGCGCCCGGAAGAAGGCAGTGCAGCCCACAGTGTACCTGTCCCAGTCTCCGGGGCTCACCCAGCAGCCTGGGGAAGGGGGGCTGGGGGACTCCAGTGGCGTATAGGCGGGGCCAGGTGTGGTAGTTTGGGAAGGAAACGCCTTCCCCTGCCTAGGATACCCGCCACCAACCAAGGCCCGGGTCACATTTTTTGTCCCGCGAGGGCTGGTTCATCCCTGGGCCTCGGGGACCAGCCGGTGACCGCGGCAGGTGACTAGAAAGACGGGAACCCCTCCCTGTGAGAAGCAGCCCGGGGAACCTGGGGCAATTTCAAAGATCCAGGAGGAACAAACATTCCCCCGGCTGTCACTTCCAGAACCAGGATCTCGCCTGGAGCCGGTCTCACCGCTGCCAGAGTCCTGCTTGGCCTGACCCCCCTGCGGCGATGGGATAGTCACGCCTGAGCCCCGTGGACCGGGGTGGGCTGGCCGTGGGACCCCCGCCCAGCTGGGGCTGAAACAGCAGCGAAAGCCACAGGGCTCTGTTCAAGGTATAGAATCCATCGTCTCGGTGGCCCCGCCCACGTGCTGTTTACAATCTCCTAGGTCTGTTTCCAAACCCCTTGGCCCCGGCCCAACGGTGCCATCCGGCTGGCCCACGTCCCCCTCCCCCTGTGCGTGCAGAGCCGGCCTGAGCATAAATACGCCCTGGGTGCCTGTTCCCAGCATCTCAGGCAACCCGCCCGCTCCAGCGCCAGCTGATCTCCCCGAAACCCTGCAAGAGCAGCGACTGCAGCCAGAGAAGCTGGTGAGTCTGCGTTGCCTGGCTCCCCCCCCCCCCCCACATGCCCAGCTTCAGCACGGTGGGGCAGGGGCAGAGAGCCTGAGTGGGTGTCTTATAGGGCCACAGAAACGGACTTGGGAATCTCTGGCAACTGCCCCTTCGGCAGACGCCACTCCCAGAACTGGGGACAGAACCCGGCAGTCCTTGCTGCAAGCCCTCTGTGCCCTAACCACTACGCCCCACTGCCAAGGAGAAAAACAAGGAGCTTTGGTTCCGCTCCAACACACTAGACTCCCCTCCCCTTCCTGAGTTAGAAAAGAGCCCAGGAGACCCGACTCCTAGCTCCACTGCTCAAACCCATTCGACCCCATTCTCCTCCCAGAGCCATGGACAGAACCCAGGAGTCCTGACTCCCGTCCCTCCTTGCTCTGTCCACTAGCCCTCACTGCCCTCCCCAGAGATGGGGACGGAAACCAGGACTTCTGGCTCCCAGTCCCCACTGCTCAAACCCACTAGACCCCGCTCCGCTCCCAGAGCTGGGGAGAAGGAATTCATCGCCCCCATTCCCGTGGAGTGCTTTCCCGTGGCTATGCGGTGGAATCCCGTTAAACACACCCCTGTGCCTAATTTCTGCCTCCTCCGGGCACCCAACGGTGATCCGAGCCCCGCCCGCGAGCCAGATCTCACGCCTGGAGCGACGATTTTCTCCAGGCACTTTTGAAATGGATTTCACGGCAGAGGTGCAGGGGGAATAAAAACCAAACAAAATGCCCTGAACAGACACTAACAGAGGGAGCGGTCAGGTAGACATGGGGAAGGAATGTGAGATCACCCTCCACCCTCCGGTCCTCCCGCTCACCCCATAGCAGCTGCTGGGCCCAGCTACCCCAGCCCCGGCGCTGCAACCTGGCAGGCGCGGCCACTGTAGATGGAGACAGAAGGGTCAGGTGGGCTGAAGCTGAGTGGCTGGGCCACAGTGCCACTTGGTTTGGGGCCTTCTGTGGACGTTCATCAAATTCATCATTTCCGTCACCTCCCTGGCACAACCGTAGACCTGAGTGACTATGTAAAGCCACAGCCCTGGTCCAGCAACTCCCACCCAGCAGTGTCTCAGCAACACAACAGCTACAGCCTGGCTCCTACCAGCCTGGGTTGTTACTTACAGGGTGACCCCAGCACACGCCCGGTCTTGGATTCTGTCCAGCCTTCTCCAACACAACATCGTGTGCCTAAAGTGTCCGTCTGCCGTGTACATTGGACAAACTTCTCAGACACTTTGCCAAAGAATCAGTGCGCACAAAACAGACATCAGACTCTCACGGAGAGAAAGCTGTTGCTTGTCATTTCAGCCAGACTGACCATTCCCTCAATGACCTTAAAACTTGCATATTGCTTCAGAGTGATTTTAACTCCAGACCTCAATGAGAAACTTCAGCATTATCATTCATGCTTCAATTTGACACATTCTATACAGAGGAGGTGGCATAGCTTGATGGTTTGAGCATTGGCCTACTAAACCCAGGGTTGTGAGTTCAATCCTTGTGGAGGCCATTTGGGGCAAAAACTTGTAAGGGGTGACAAGGGACTGGACTCCACTTAATGACCTTTCAAGGTCCCTTCCAGCTCTAGGAGATAGGTAGTCTCCATTAATTTATGTATAGGTCTCAACAAAGATGTTAATTATCTCACCCATTACAAAGATAGCTTCCTCACAGACACTAACCTTCCCTTTCTTACCCCTCCTCTGTTCTTAAATCTGATTTGTCATTTTTATGTGTGTTCACATTTTTTTTTATTATATATCAAAGTGATACACAGTTGTGCCAATTTTCTTCCACTATTTGATCTGAGGAAGCTGTTTTTTGAAGTATAAACAACCCTGTTTTTTGAAGTATAAAAGTGATAGAGATGTAGCTGTGTTAGTCGGGTCTAACTGAAACAAAAGGCAGGACTATGTAGCACTTTAAAGACTAACAAGATGGTTTATTAGGTGATGAGCTTTCATGGGCCAGACCCACTTCCTCAGATCAAATAGTGGAAGAAAATTGACACAACCATAGATACCAAAGGATACAATTAAAAAAAATGAACACATATGAAAAGGACAAATCAAATTTCAGAAGAGAAGGGGAATGGGGGAGGGAAGGTAAATGTCTGTGAGCTAATGATATTAGAGGTGATAATTGGGGTAGCTATCTTTGTAATGGGTATGATAATTAATGTCTTTGTTTAAACTTAGGCGTAAAGTGTCGAATTTAAGCATGAATGTCAGTTCAGAGGAGTCTCTTTCAAGTGTGGTCTTAAAAGGTCTTTGAAGCAGGATGCAGGTAATCAAGTCGTTGAGACAATGTCCTTTCTGGTTGAAATGGCAAGAAACTGTTTTTTCTTTGTGATCCTGTCTGATATCTGTTTTGTGGGCATTGATCCTTTGGTGAAGTGTCTGAGACGTTTGTCCAACTGTTTCAGCTACACCAGACTAACACGGCTACATTTCTATCACTGTTCTTTTATACTTCCGTCACCCTTTCAAATGCATTTACCTGAGCGAGACACCTAGATAAAGTTCTTTGCGACTGAGAGCTAGAAGACATGGAGCTGGGATGCAGGGGGGGGGGACACAGAGATCAAATGCAATTACTTGCTAAGATCAGTCCTGTTTGCTCCAGCCCTTCGTCCGTGCCAAAGACGGGCCAGGTGGCAGCTGATAGCCCATTGGCCTTGATGACACCTGGCTGGGGTGTCACCTTGTCCTGGGTCTGTCAGAAACAGGTTTGCCTCCTCCCCAGGCTTGTCTGGAAAGCACTGGATTTCCTCTCCCGTTCATCACGGGACACAGAACAGAGGCAGCAGCGTGGGTACCAGGCAGGAGCTGGTCCACAAGGGAAACCAATTTAAAAACCAGCTCCCCTCGTGAAGCAGCTGCCTCCCCTGTCCAGGGGAGGGGTTGAGCTTGGTGTGAGCTGGAACAGAGCCGGGCTGCCTGCCCACCTGACTCCTCACACACTTTAAATGCAGAGCCGCAGCAGGGAAAGCTGTGGACCCGTTGCAAGCCAGGACTGAGTCAGGTTGCTGGCCAGCCTGCTAAAAAATGTACCAGCGGGAGGGGCAGAATATGTGTAGTCTATAGCATTCACCAATAAGCTTTTACTTATCAGTTAATTGACTGCACTATTCCATCCCTAGGTCAGACCCAAGGTCCATCTACCCCAGGGTCCTGTCTGCCCACAGTGGCCAATGCCAGGTGCCCCAGAGGGAGGGAACAAAACAGGGAATCATCCCGCGATCCCTCCCCTGTCGCCCATTCCCAGACACACCTTCCAGACCCCATCCCTGCCCTTCCTGGCCAATAAGTGTTGATGGAGAGACCCTCCATGAGTGTATGTAGCCAGAGCAACAGCTCCCTGATGTTTTTGGATACGGCCATATTTACAACATTCATTCCTCTTGCATTAGTTAGCCTGCGTGTGACTGACGCAAATCACTACACAGTTCTGTAACGTTTCCCTTCCAGCCCCGCCATGCCGGGACTCCTCCCCGCGCTCGCCTGCCTGCTCCTCCTCTCCCTGCCGGGCCCCAGCGCCGGCTCTGATGACGACGGCACCGTGGTGCTCACCACCAGTGGCCCCATCCGGGGCAAGCGCCTCCCCGTCGGCTCCAGCTCAGTGACGGCCTTCCTGGGGGTCCCCTATGCCCAGCCCCCCCTGGGGGCCTTGCGCTTCCAGAAGCCGCTTCCCCACCCACCCTGGAGCCATGTCCTGGAGGCCACCGGCTTCGGCCACGCCTGCCCCCAGCCTCCGCTCACCGGTTACCCTGATGCCAAACTGTTCTTCGTGGAAACGCCGCAGTCCGAGGACTGTCTCTTCCTCAACGTGTGGGTGCCCCACCCCCGGCCCCCGGAGCCGGTTCCCGTCCTCGTCTGGATCCACGGCGGGGGGTTTTATATGGGTGCAACCTCTGTGGAGCTTCACAGCGGCCGCTTCCTCGCCGCCACCGAGAACGTGATCGTGGCCTCCATGAACTACCGGCTGGGGGCGCTGGGCTTCCTGTATCTGCCCCCTGCCGCCCCGGGCAACGCCGGCCTGTGGGACCAGCGCCTGGCGCTGCGCTGGCTGCGGAACAACGTGGCCGCCTTCGGGGGGGACCCGGCCCGCGTGATGCTCTTTGGCCAGAGCGCCGGGGCCGCGTCGGTCGGCCTCCACCTCCTCTCCCCAGGGAGCCAGCCCCTCTTCACCCGCGCGGCGCTGCAGAGCGGTGCCGCCACTGGCCCCTGGGCTTGGGTTTCACCCGTGAAGGCCAAGGAGCGAGGCCGGAGGCTGGCCCAGCTGCTGGGCTGCCCTGAGGGCAACGACACGGCCCTAGTGGGCTGCCTGCAGGGCCAGGAACCGGAGGCGTTCCCCAAACACGAGTTCTCTGTCTTGCAATATGGCGATCTGACAGGGATGCCCTTCGCGCCCACGCCGGATGGGGATTTCCTCCTCGACACCCCGCCCCACCTCCTGGAGGCCAGGTACCTCCGGCGTATGCCCATCCTGACCGGCGTCACCGCCAACGAAGGCTCCTACTTGCTCAGCTCCAGCCTTCCCAGCCTCCACCTGGAGAACGCCAGCACCATCGGCCCGGAGCAGTTGATGCAGGTGGCGAGGCTGGTGGTGCCAGGGGCCCCAGAAGAGGCCATCCGGGCCGTGGCGCAACAGTACAGCGAGCAGGGGGCGAATCAGGGTGAGGCCCGGTACCGATGGGCCATGGAACAAATCCTGGGCGACTACTTCATCGTGTGCCCGGTGGCCGAGGTGGCCGGGCAAGCGGCGAAGGCCGGCAGCCCCGTGTACGCCTACTACTTCACCCACCGCAGCAGCACCTTGACTTCCGCTGCCTGGACTGGGGTACCCCACAGCTCCGAGCTGCTCTTCACTCTGGGGTCCCTGGCGTCCAGGGGAGGAGCCAACCGTACGCACACGGAGGCCGAGGCGGGGCTGCGCCGCAGGGTGATGCGGTACTGGGCGACCTTCGCCAGGAGCGGGTAAGGGAATCCCCCAGCATCCTCTTGTGCCCCCGGAGCCAGACTGCAAAAGCTGCTGTCACTCTTCAGCCAGGAAACCACAAGAGCTAGGAACACCCGGTTCAAAGCTCGGGCAAGGAATTGGGTCTCTTTGAAAAGCAGATAATCTGTAAGGTTGAAGCCCCCGACTGAGAGCTAAAATTCCCTCCCCAGGCTGTTGACCCCACAAACACACCTATTCTCATTCCAGGAAAAATGGTGTTTAGTGGGTAGCCAGAGATCTCGAAGCTTGGCCCACCCTTCCACTCACACATTCAGGGGATGTCCATGCTACAGACACTATAACACAATGCTCCCTCTAATTTTTTCCATCCTTGTGGGGAATAAATTTTGTTCTGTGCACCAAGACATGTGCAGATGTGCACCACCAATAGGCACACATGCTGCCAGCTGTGGGCACTGTGGGTGCTCTGCCAATCAGCTGGGGGCACCTGAATCTCCCCTCAGTGGCCTCCCAAACACCCAGCTTACAGGGAATATTGCTACGGCACCCTTGCTAGACCGGGTCCACCCCATAGTACAGACGTGACCTACCTTGAGAGAAGGGGCTTTTCCATCGGTGTCGTAGGGTGGTTGGCAACCTGTGGCCAGGTCCATCGAGGTTCTATGTGTGGCCCATGAGGATAGGGGGGTCTGGGCAGGAGGAGGGGTGCAGGAGAGGGCTGGGCGTGGAGGTTCTGGCTGGGAAGTTGAGTGCAGAAGCAGGCAGGGGTGGGGGGTCTGGGCAGGAGGTGGGGTGCAGGAGAGGGCTGGGCGTGGAGGTTCTGGCTGGGAAGTTGAGTGCAGAAGCAGGCAGGGGTGGAGGGCCTGGGCAGGAGGAGGGGTGCAGGAGAGGGCTGGGCGTGGAGGTTCTGGCTGGGAAGTTGAGTGCAGAAGCAGGCAGGGGTGGGGGGTCTGGGCAGGAGGAGGGGTGCAGGAGAGGGCTGGGCGTAGAGGTTCTGGCTGGGAAGTTGAGTGCAGAAGCAGGCAGGGGTGGGGGGTCTGGGCAGGAGGAGGGGTGCAGGAGAGGGCTGGGCGTAGAGGTTCTGGCTGGGAAGTTGAGTGCAGAAGCAGGCAGGGGTGGGGAGTCTGGGCAGGAGGAGGGGTGCAGGAGAGGGCTGGGCGTAGAGGTTCTGGCTGGGAAGTTGAGTGCAGAAGCAGGCAGGGGTGGGGGCCTGGGCAGGAGGAGGGGTGCAGGAGAGGGCTGGGCGTGGAGGTTCTGGCTGGGAAGTTGAGTGCAGAAGCAGGCAGGGGTGGGGAGTCTGGGCAGGAGGTGGGGTGCAGGAGAGGGCTGGGCGTGGAGGTTCTGGCTGGGAAGTTGAGTGCAGAAGCAGGCAGGGGTGGGGGGCCTGGGCAGGAGGTGGGGTGCAGGAGAGGGCTGGGCGTGGAGGTTCTGGCTGGGAAGTTGAGTGCAGAAGCAGGCAGGGGTGGGGGGCCTGGGCAGGAGGAGGGGTGCAGGAGAGGGCTGGGCGTGGAGGTTCTGGCTGGGAAGTTGAGTGCAGAAGCAGGCAGGGGTGGGGGGCCTGGGCAGGAGGTGGGGTGCAGGAGAGGGCTGGGCGTGGAGGTTCTGGCTGGGAAGTTGAGTGCAGAAGCAGGCAGGGGTGGGGGGCCTGGGCAGGAGGTGGGGTGCAGGAGAGGGCTGGGCGTGGAGGTTCTGGCTGGGAAGTTGAGTGCAGAAGCAGGCAGGGGTGGGGGGCCTGGGCAGGAGGAGGGGTGCAGGAGAGGGCTGGGCGTAGAGGTTCTGGCTGGGAAGTTGAGTGCAGAAGCAGGCAGGGGTGGGGGGTCTGGGCAGGAGGTGGGGTGCAGGAGAGGGCTGGGCGTGGAGGTTCTGGCTGGGAAGTTGAGTGCAGAAGCAGGCAGGGGTGGGGGGTCTGGGCAGGAGGAGGGGTGCAGGAGAGGGCTGGGCGTGGAGGTTCTGGCTGGGAAGTTGAGTGCAGAAGCAGGCAGGGGTGGGGGGTCTGGGCAGGAGGTGGGGTGCAGGAGTGGGCTGGGGGTCCGGGGTCTGGCTGTGATTCTGGCCAATGGGAGCAGCAGGGAAAGCCTCCAGGCAAGCAGTTTCCTGCCCTGCCATTTCTCCAGCTGGGAGGAGGGGAAGGGACAGCATGTGGAGCTGCTTCCTCTCCCCACAAGCTAGAACTGGCCGGCCAGGCTTGGGGTTCCCCCTACAACGGGGGAGCGCCAGTATGGTCTCCTCACTGCGGGGAAGGGGTAAACCCCGTGTCCATGGGCCACTTACAAAACATCTATCAGGAATCCTGCGGCTTCAGTCTCCAGAACAACAAGAGACACCAGCCATCTTTATAAAGGGCAACCTGAGGCATCACCCCGTGTGAGACGGAGCGGCAACAGTGGCCATCTTAACTGAGGGCAGCCTGTGAGGTGAACAGGAGACAGTGGCCATCTTAACTGAGGGCAACCTGGGGCTTCAATTTCCAGGACTAACCATAGCAGCCATCTTTATAAAGGGCAATCTGAGGCATCAACCCGTGTGAGACAGAGCGGCAACGGTAGCCATCTTAACTGAGGGCAGCCTGTGAGGTGAACAGGAGGCAGTGGCCATCTTAACTGAGGGCAACCTGGGGCTTCAATTTCCAGGACTAACCATAGCAGCCATCTTTATAAAGGGCTACCTGAGGCATCAACCCGTGTGAGACAGAGCGGCAACGGTAGCCATCTTAACTGAGGGCAGCCTGTGAGGTGAACAGGAGGCAGTGGCCATCTTAACTGAGGGCAACCTGGGGCTTCAATTTCCAGGACTAAACATAGCAGCCATCTTTATAAAGGGCAACTTGTAGCATCACCCCTAGGGTGTGTCTAGACTACATGGCTACATCGACAGAAACGAGGCTTACAGGATCTGCCGGCAAAGGGTTCTGGGGTCGGCAGATCCCCATCTAGACTGCCACGCTGTGCTGCCAAACAGCTGATCGGCGCAACATGGCGGCCATTTTGATGTAAATGAAGCGGTGATTATTTAAATCGCCGCTTCATTTCCCTTTGCCGAGTAAACTCATCTACATGGCTCTGTCGACGGAGCCGTGTAGTCTAGACACACCCCTAGTGAACAGCCTGGGTGGCAGCAGCCATCTTAACTGAGGGCAGCCTGCAACTTCACTCTCCCTGGGACCAGCAAAGGATGGTAGTCATTTTGGAAAAGGATAAACTGTGGCCCGGCTGACCCCTGGGTCTGGGAGGTCAGACTGCAATGGCAGTACGTTCCTATCTCTGCTCAGGCATGGGATGAATCTCTGTGGGGCATGTTGAATGTCTCTCCCCCCAGGCACCCCACAGAGGCAGGGAACAGCGAGGAGCAGTGGCCCCGCTATGTCCCCAGGAAGGAGAACTTCTTCCACATCGGCATGAAGACTCCCCAGGTCGAGGTGCCATCGCCTGCCCGGCGCTGCCGTTTGTTGGCGTGGCTGCTGAAGAAATCCACAAGGGAGCATCAGTGAGGTGAGAGGAAGGCGGCTGTGGAGGGGAAAGACCCTCTGTTTTGCCCCACACCTCTGAGCCAGCCAGTGTCTGCCCCCTGCCCTCCCGGGGCTGGATTGGAGCTGGTCCCCTGTCCTCCTACCTCCTCTGAGCCAACCGGTCCCCCCTCTGGATCAGAGCCGGCACCCCCAAAAGGGGAAGGACCTCATATACGACTCCCTTCTTCCCCTGGGGACATGACATGCCACTGTAACTTTGCCTGGCAAAGACGGTGTCTTCTCTGATGGCCAAGAGAAGGAGCACATGGGACTGCAGTGGGAAATTTTGGGGGGCCCGTGCACACTTGTGACACAGGCCCCCTCCCACACATATACCACGATTTGCAACCAGAGCCAGTCCCTGGTAAACTGTACCCTCCTCTCCCCATGTGGGGGCCCTGCCTTATACCCCAGGGGCACCTGTTCCAACCCCTGAATTCACACCCACCCAAAAAGCACAATGAACATAAGAGAGGGAAATATTTAGTTACGGCAGGGTGATACGAAGCTGGGAGGGGTTGCAAGTGCTCTGGAGGAGAGGGTCAGACATCAAAATGATCTGGACAAACTGGAGAAATGGACTGAGGTAAGCAGATGCCATTTAATAAGGACAAATACAAAGTGCTCCACTTAGGAAGGAGCAATCCGTTATAGAATGGGAAGTGATTGTCAAGGAAGGAATCTTGCAGAAAGGGATCTCGGGGTCAGCATGGACCACAAGCTAAATATTAATCAACCGTGTAACACTGTTGCAAAAAAAGCAAACAGGATTCTGGGCTGCGTTATCAGGAGTGTGATGAGCAAGACACAAGAAGTCATTCTTCCGCTCTCTGTTGATTCGGTCTCATTAGGAATATTGTGTCCAGTTCTGGGTACCACGTTTCAAGAAAGATGTGGAGAAATTGGAGAAGGTCCAGAGAAGAGCAACGAAAATGATGATAGGCATAGAAAATATGAGCTATGAGGGAAGACTGAAAGAATTAGGCTTGTTTAGTTTAGAAAAGAGCAGACTGAGAGGCTACGTCTAGACTGGCATGATTTTCCGGAAATGTTTTTAACGGAAAAGTTTTTGCGTTAAAAGCATTTGCGGAAAAGAGCATCTAGATTGACAGGGACGCTTTTCCGCAAAAGCACGTTTTGCGGAAAAGCGTCTGTGGCCAATCTAGGCACGCTTTTCTGCAAAAAAGCCCCGATCGCCATTTTCGCGATCGGGGCTATTTTGCGGAAAACAAATCTGAGCTGTCTACACTGGCCCTTTTGCGCAAAAGTTTTGCGCAAAAGGACTTTTGCCTGAACGGGAGCAGCATAGTATTTCCGCAAGAAGCACTGATTTCTTACAGTAGGAAGTCAGTGCTTTTGCGGAAATTCAAGCGGCCAGTGTAGACAGCTGGCAAGTTTTTCCGGAAAAGTGGCTGATTTTCCGGAAAAACTGGCCAGTCTAGACACAGCCAGAGAGTACAGGAGAGCAGTTTTCTAGTGTCTAAAATGGTTTTACATGAAGGAGGGAGAAAAATTGTTCTCTCTGGCCTCTGAGGATAGGACAAGAAGCAAGGGGCTTAAACTGCAGCAAGGGAAGTTTAGGTTGGACATTAGGAAAATCTTCCTGTCAGGATGGTGAAACATTGGAATAAGTTGCCTAGGGAGGTTGTGGAATCTCCATCTCTGGAGATATTTAAGAACAAGCTAGATAGACATCTGTCAGGGATGGTTGACTCTAGATGGTACTTGGTCCTGCCATGAGGGCAGGGGACTGGACTTGATGACCTCTCGAGGTCCCTTCCAGTTCTAGTGTTCTGTGATGCTATGAGAGGAAAAAAACAATAGCGGGGAGGAGAACATAAGAAGAGCGGTAACACAGGGTTGCCTTCAAAACAAGGCCCAGGGTAGCGCAGTCTGAAAGGGCTGACACACAGTGACGCATCTCCAGGGCAAAGTTCCGTGTCAGTGGTGAATTTTGGGTGCTCCCAGTCAGTGGCGGATATAGGGCAGAGCGAGCGGGGCAGCCGCCCCAGGTCCCGCGCTTCAAGAAGCCCCGCACATGTGCTGTGGTGCCACAGCGCATGCGCCGTGTCAAAAGGGGGGGCCCCGCAAAATTATGCTGCCTCGGGCCCCACAAAATCCTCATCCGCCCCTGCTCCGAGTCATCCTCTTCGATGCCAGTGAATTTTCCCCCAGCAAAGTCCTCCAGCGCCCTCTTCTGCCACTCCGCAAAGTCACAGAAAACAATAACCTCCCGATAATAACAGCCTCATTCCACATTCCCAGGGTATGTCTACCCTCCAGAGCTTTTCCACAAAAACAGCCGTTTTACTGGAAAAACAATACTGACATCCACACTGGGATTGCGTTCTTTCGACAGAAAGTCGCAAGAACGGAGGGCTTTTCCGATGGCAGTAAACCTCATTCTGAGGAAGAAGCCTTTCCCCGAAAAAGCTTTTTCGGAAAAAGGTGTGTGTGGATGCGGAAGAGAGTGGTTTTTCGAAAGAAGAGGCCTCCAGGAAAAAGCACAGGTGCCCTGGTGGCCACTCCGCCCACAGTAATCACAGCTGAACTGCAAGAGAGCGTCTTTCGACTGGGTGCTGTCTTTCGAAAAAGCAGATCGCTTTTTCCTTGCACTTTTCCTGTGTAGATGCCCTCTTTCGAAAGAAGTTTTTCCATAAAATCTCATCCGGAAAAAGCTTCTTCCGAAAGAAGCATGCAGTCTAGATGTAGTCCCAGGAAGCACTGCTCGGGATAGCTGGGATACATGGACCAGCCCTGGTTTGTCCTTTCTCGGATGATTCCTTCCTGGCACCATGCTCCGCCTCCTCCTGGCTCCTATCCCAGGACTTCCCCGGTCAGCCGCTTGGTCCCTACCAGGATCCAGTCGGGGTCCCTCTCCCTGGAGTTCCAGACACACCCACCCTGTCGTTCTCCCGTCTCTGCTCCCCTACAACCACCAATAGCACTTCAAACAGCCCTTTCCCCTCACCGGAAAATGATTTTCTCAACACCCTGCACTTGGAACTGCTAGTGAGGGGCCAACCCACCTAATAGACCTCCTGCGCTGCTCCCTGCCCCACAGCACCCCCTAGTGCCTCACCTGGGTCAGCACTGCCTAGAAAGAGACAGCGCCCCCTACTGAAACATCAGTCTACTCCCCTGCCCCACAGCACCCCTAGTGCCTCACCTGGGTCAGCACTGCCTAGAAAGAGACAGCGCCCCCTTCTGAAACATCAGTCTACTCCCCTGCCCCACAGCACCCCTAGTGCCTCACCTGGGTCAGCACTGCCTAGAAAGAGACAGCGCCCCCTACTGAAACATCAGTCTACTCCCCTTCCCCACAGCACCCCCTAGTGCCTCACCTGGGTCAGCACTGCCTAGAAAGAGACAGCGCCCCCTACTGAAACATCAGTCTACTCCCCTTCCCCACAGCACCCCCTAGTGCCTCACCTGGGTCAGCACTGCCTAGAAAGAGACAGCGCCCCCTACTGAAACATCAGTCTACTCCCCTGCCCCACAGCACCCCCTACTGCCTCACCTGGGTCAGCACTGCCTAGAAAGAGACAGCGCCCCCTACTGAAACATCAGTCTACTCCCCTGCCCCACAGCACCCCCTAGTGCCTCACCTGGGTCAGCACTGCCTAGAAAGAGACAGCGCCCCCTACTGAAACATCAGTCTACTCCCCTGCCCCACAGCACCCCCTACTGCCTCACCTGGGTCAGCACTGCCTAGAAAGAGACAGCGCCCCCTACTGAAACATCAGTCTACTCCCCTGCCCCACAGCACCCCCTACTGCCTCACCTGGGTCAGCACTGCCTAGAAAGAGACAGCGCCCCCTACTGAAACATCAGTCTACTCCCCTGCCCCACAGCACCCCCTAGTGCTTCACCTGGGTCAGCACTGCCTAGAAAGAGACAGCGCCCCCTACTGAAACATCAGTCTACTCCACTGCCCCACAGCACCCTCTAGTGGCTCACCCGGGTCAGCATTTCCTAGAAAGAGACAGCGCCCCCTGTTGAACCCTCACCTTGCTCCCTGCCGCACAGCGCCTGGTGCCTCACTGGGGTGAGCGCTGACTGCCAAGGGAAAGCGCCCCCTGCTGAACCCCCATTGCCCAGCACCTAGGTTTTGGCTGCAGATTGAACCAGATCACACCCCGCTCGGGCTCAGCTCCCCACCACTCGCTGTGTGTCTCGCAGGTGCGTGCCCAGGTCACGTGAGGCCCAGGAGACGACGTCCGAAGAGCTGAGCCGTTCCAGCAGCCCGCTCAGGGGGGTGTCCCCCGCAGACAAGAGCTTCCAGGCCCTGGGAGTTCCAGCCGCAGCTGCTGATGTGTTCGTCCTGCCCCTAAACCCCGGGGGAATCCTGGAACTAAACGGCCTCTCCACAGCCTCTCGGCTCATTAAAGCACATTTGGTCTGCAGACACGACCTGCGTGCGGTTGGTGCATTTACTGCTCCTGAACAACGGGGCTTGAGCGCGAACATGTGTGTGCGCTGGGGGCTGGGCGGTCGGTGTTGGGATCACAGAACACAGAGGGAGGTGAGTGGTGCTCTGGGGTTTCAGCAGACATTGGACAAAGTCCAGAGAACACATTCCCTCTCCTTCCCCTCCCCGCCCCAGAGTCAGAAATCGAACCCAGGAGTCCTGATTCCCAGCTTGCTCTGCTCCAACCCTTTAACCCCACTCCCCTCCCCAAACTGGGGACAGAACCCCAGAGTCCTGAGTCCCTCCCCCCTCCCCCACTCTAACCCCTGGACCTCACTCCCCATCTTTGTTGGTGCTCAGTGGCCAGTGAGCAGAGCCGTGCACACTCAGGGAGTCCAGAAAACTGGTTTATTGATGAAGCTTGCAGGCTGTTATATGACACAAGCCGCAGGGACAGGTTTCTGCCCAGCCAGCTGTCCCCCCACACACTGGGGCCGGATAGCATGGCCAGAGGTCCTGGTTTTACAGGGACAGCTCCAATGTTCCCCCTAATCATTTTCAACCTTGTGTGGATTTTTTTTCTCCATCCATGTGCAGAATAAAATTGTCCTGTGCACTGAGGCACATGCGAATGTGCACCACCGATAGAAAAGCAAAACCTAGCTGTGGGCATGTGGCTAAACACCCAGCTTACAGGGAACACTGGAAAGTCCCAATAATTGGGACTTTGTCTTACAGAGGCACTTAGTACCCCCTTTACTCCCCTGTTCTGATGTTTCACATTTGCTGTCTGGTCACCCAAAGGCTGAGGTAGAGTGTGACAGACCAGCCAGGTCTGGGCACCACTGAGGGTATCCGTTCAGGGTGAATTGCTCAAAACAAGGGCTCTTTACAGCCCCAGACTGGAGACCTTCCCGAACAGGTCACAACCCAGTCACACCGAGCAAAACCCCTCAGACACACTAGCTCTCTCTGGCTGTGTCTAAACGACATGGCTCCATCGATGGAGCCATGTAGATTAGGCTGATCGGCAAAGGGAAATGAAGCCGTGATTTAAATAATCGTGGCTTCATTTAAATTTACATGGCTGCCACGCTGAGCCGACAAACAGCTGATCAGCTGTTTGTCGGCTCAGCGCGCTAGTCTGGACGCTCCACGCCGACCTGAAAGCCTTTTATCGACCTCCCCGTTATGCCTCGTAGGATGAGGTTTACCGGGGATGTCGATAAAAGGCTTTCATTTCGACAGGGGAGCGTCCAGACTAGCACGCTGAGCCGACAAACAGCTGATCAGCTGTTTGTCGGCTCAGCGGGGCAGCCATGTAAATTTAAATGAAGCCGCGATTATTTAAATCGCGGCTTCATTTCCCTTTGCCAAACAAACAAATCTACATGGCTCCGTCGACGGAGCCATGTCGTCTAGACGTACCCTCTGTGCCGCAGTCAGCTTTGGGCCTAACACACAGGTGAGGGGTTACAGAACCCAATCTCACCTACTCCAAACGGATCTTTCCAGTTCCAAAGAACCAGCCACAAATCAGTTTACACTTTGGATCTTACCCACAGGATCACACTGGGCCAATCCTTTAGAATCTAAAATCTAAGGCTGCGTCTAGACTGGCAAGTTTTTCCGCAAAAGCAGAGCCGTGCACACCCAGAGAGTCCAGAAAACTGGTTTATTGATGAAGCTGCTTTTGCGGAAAAACTTGCCAGCTGTCTACACTGGCCGCTTGAATTTCCGCAAGAACACTGACGATCTCATGTAAGATTGTCAGTGTTCTTGCGGAAATGCTATGCTGCTCCCGTTCGGGCAAAAGCCCTCTTACGCAAATGCTTTTGTGCAAGAGGGCCAGTGTAGACAATGCGGTATTGTTTTGCGCAAAAAAGCCCTGATGGCGAAAATGGCGATTGGGGCTTTCTTGCGCAAAACCGCGTCTAGATTGGCACGGACGCTTTTCCGCAAAAAGTGCTTTTGCGGAAAAGCGTCTGTGCCAATCTAGACGCTCTTTTCCGCAAATGCTTTTAACGGAAAAACTTTTCCGTTAAAAGCATTTGCGGAAAATCATGCCAGTCTAGACGTAGCCTAAAGGTTAATTAATAAAAGAAAGAAAAGCATGAGAGTAAAGTTGTTAAGGAGAATACATTACATGCGTCGAATCTCCCAGCTTTCGATGCAGGCTCTCAGCAGAGATGTTAGAAACTGCAAGCTTAAAAGTCCCGGGTGTACATCCTATATCAGGATGGGCCCACGATTCTTCCCAGCTCTCTGTTCCCCGCAGGGCTGCATCTGGAATCAGTAGCAGAATTGAAGGCAAGATCAAATCCGCCTCATGACATTTTATATTCACCCCTGGTATCTTCCAAGTTGGAGCAGGTCACATGGTCGAGTGACCTATCCTTGTGTCCCAACTCAGCAATCACAATACTGGCTGGTTTGCAGGTCTCAGACACATTCCTCAGGTGTGTATTGGCCTCTCTGAGAGCCTTGTTCCTGGAGCCTTGCTAATTAGATAGTCACTGATTGGACATTCCTGACCCATCGCTCTGTCTCAGGCAGAGAATTTTCCAGCATCACCACAGAGTACATATTTATTACTCCAAGTACAGATATCACACAAGCACATGAATGACATACATAACATCAGTAGAACATACGCTTCCATTGGACACCTCACATGGCCCCCTTTGTACAGACTTTGGGGCACCCCCTCGCCCCTTGTGTGCAGCAGTGATCTGTCTGATCCCCTTACAATCCAGTAACGTGACAGAGGCATGTAAATGAGACTACCCGACATAGTCAAAGAAGCCGGGATTTAAATATCCGCCGCCTCATTAAAATAAAAATGGCCGCCGTGCTGTGACGGCTCAGCTGATTGTCGGCACAACGCGGCAGTTAAGGCATGGATCGGTCGACAGGGAAAGCCGCTATCGACCGATCCCTTATACCTCGTGACTTTCCCTGTCGACCGATCCACGCCTTGACTGCCGCGTTGTACCGACAATCAGCTGAGCCAGCACAGTGCGGCGGTCATTTTTATTTTAATGAAGCGGGGGATATTTAAATCCCGGCTTCTCTGATTATGTCGGGTAGTCTAATTTACACGCCTCTGTCGGCAGAGGCATGTAGTCTAGACATACCCCCAAGGGCCTGGATTCTGTATTTGCCATTGCTCCCATGAGGGGCATTTCCAAGTACGGTTCGATGGCCCAACAGATCACACATGTGCTAGTGACACAGACTTTGGCTGCAGCCTTTCAAGCACGCTCTGTCCCATCCTCCCCTGTCTCCCAGGTTTGGGCGCAGGGAGTTGATCCTTCACCCCAGCTGCCGGTGGGGCAGCCACTCTGCCAAACTTTTAACCCAAGATCTTTCCAATGAAGCCTGCCACCCGTCCCTCCTGCCCACCCCCAGTGAGGCATGGGAGGTGAACACAGCTGTCGCCGCTCGCCGCTCCCGGGCACTCCCCTGACTCAGAAGCCAAGACGGGGCCATTCTCCATGCTCAGCAGCTGTGGGGCCCCACCCCAGAGTCAGCTGCATCTCGGCACGCAGGGAGCAATGGGCAATGCGGCCCTGCTGGGTGGATGCTGTCTGCTGCCTCACCCCAGAAGTGGCTGCATTTCAGCCAGCGGAGCTTCTCCACAGCATCAGGAAGCCTTTGGCCCCGGCCCTGGATTCCCTCCAGCCCTGCCCCCACGTGTCCAGCTCTCAGCAAGGTCACTGCTCAAAGGATCAATACCCCGGGGGTTGTTCGTCTCTGCATCGGAGCCATTAGTTGGCTCCAGCGTCCTCTGCGTGCTGAACCACAAAAGCTGCAGAGCTGCAACAGGACTGGGGACAGGGGACTTGGTGCTGCCAAGGGGTCTCCCTGCTGTGAAACGGTGAGAGAGGGAACGACGCAGCATGGAGGGCTGGAAGTGGGGTCTCCCTGGGGAATCACCCATCTACTAGAGCATTTCTCAGATCCCACATCAAGGACCCCTTTTCCTTATTCACTGAGGCTGGAACCCAGGTGCCTAGCCCCCTGCCCTAACCACTAGACCCCACTCAGCTCCCCGAGCTGGGGTTTGAACCCAGAAGTCTTGGATCCCCACCTGCCCTCGGCTCCCTGCACATGACCATCCCCCCACACATTCTGGAAAGGAGGCACCTTTGCACCCCACTCTACAGCAATTGGGGCTGAATCAGAGCCCGTGCGCCCCGGAAGGGAAAGACCCCATGTGCCAATTCCTGCCCCACCCCATTGACCCACCCAGCCCTCCACCTTGAGCCTGGATTCTGCATTTGCGGCTGCTCTCGGGAGAGGCTTTTCCAAGAAGGGTTTGATGCTCTGAACCTGCCTCTCTAATTCTGACTCCCAGCCCCTCCACCCTGCTATAGGGCCATATCCCAGGAGACCTGGCTCCTAACCCCTTCCGCCTCCCCACACACACACACACACACTCAAAACCAATAGATCCCATTCCCTTCCAGGGCTAAGGGGAGATCCCACGTCCCCCTCCCTCCATGACTTCTCTAGATCCTCTGCCCATCATCACAGACCCTATAGCTTCCTCCTCAGGTCTGGACCAGCTGTTTGGTGCTTCCCTCCTCTCCCCCCCAATCCCATTCGTGCTTTGCCTCCCGCCTCTGGGCTCTGCTGGGTTCTGGTTTGTATAGCCACAGTCTGAGGTGAGCAATCAGCCAGACTGCAAGCCTCTACCCCCAACTCCAGGAGGGGAGTGGGGTCTAGTGGTTAGAGGGGGGGGTGAGCTAGGAGCCAGAACTCCTAGTTTTAATCCCTAGCTCGGGGAAGGGAGGGGAGTCTAGTGGTTAGAGCGGGGGGGGAGCTAGGAGTCAGAACTCCCAGTTTTAATCCCTAGCTCGGGGAAGGGAGGGGAGTCTAGTGGTTAGAGCGGGGGGGGGGGGAGCTAGGAGCCAGAACTCCTAGTTTTAATCCCTAGCTCGGGGAAGGGAGGGGAGTCTAGTGGTTAGAGCGGGGGGGGGGGAGCTAGGAGCCAGAACTCCTAGTTTTAATCCCTAGCTCGGGGAAGGGAGGGGAGTCTAGTGGTTAGAGCGGGGGGGGGAGCTAGGAGCCAGAACTCCCAGTTTTAATCCCTAGCTCGGGGAAGGGAGGGGAGTCTAGTGGTTAGAGCAGGGGGGGGGGGGAGCTAGGAGCCAGAACTCCTAGTTTTAATCCCTAGCTCGGGGAAGGGAGGGGAGTCTAGTGGTTAGAGCGGGGAGGGGAGCTAGGAGCCAGAACTCCTAGTTTTAATCCCTAGCTCGGGGAAGGGAGGGGAGTCTAGTGGTCAGCGCAGGGTGGGGGGAGCAGGGTCCTAGAGCGGGGAGCTGTAGCCGGAAACGTGCTCTCACCCACAGAGGGGTGAAGGACGTTCCCTGCTGAGCTCAGCAAATGACTCCTCTCCCCAGGGTAACTGACCTGCGGGCTGTATTTGATCAAGGAGAGCAAGGACAGCACAAGAAACTACCTGCCCCCATCTCTCGGTGGAGGGCTTGGATCAGAGCGGGTCTGGGAAAAGCTACAGAAGACAGGCCCCATATAACGCTCCGTGTAACCCCCTTCGGGGGGGGATTTCCCTTCCAGCCCCGCCATGCCAGGACTCCTCCCCGCGCTCCCCTGCCTGCTCCTCCTCTCCCTGCCGGGCCCCAGCGCCGGCTCCGACGACGACGGCACCGTGGTGCTCACCACCAGCGGCCCCATCCGGGGCACGCGCCTCCCGGCCGGCTCCGACACGGTCACGGCCTTCCTGGGGGTGCCCTACGCCCAG
The DNA here is from genome assembly GCF_049634645.1 of Pelodiscus sinensis. Lineage (NCBI taxonomy): Eukaryota > Metazoa > Chordata > Testudines > Trionychidae > Pelodiscus > Pelodiscus sinensis. Next base: position 11,301,609 of record NC_134742.1, read on the forward strand.
CCCCCTCTGGGGCCCTTGCGCTTCCAGAAGCCGCTTCCCCACCTGCCATGGAGCGACGTCTTGGAGGCCACCGACTTCGGCCACGCCTGCGTCCAGATTTCATTCTCTGGTAGCCCGGAAGCTTCTATCTGGATGCCCAAAACGCCGCAGTCCGAGGACTGTCTCTTCCTCAACGTGTGGGTGCCCCACCCCCGGCCCCCGGAGCCGGTCCCCGTCCTCGTCTGGATCCACGGCGGGGGGTTCATAACGGGCGCTGCCTGCCTCAACATCTATAACGGCCGCTTCCTCGCTGCCACTGAGAAAGTGATCGTGGCCTCCATGAATTACCGGCTGGGGGCGCTGGGCTTCCTGGCTCTGCCCCCCGCCGCCCCGGGCAACGCCGGCCTGTGGGACCAGCGCCTGGCGCTGCGCTGGCTGCGGGACAACGCGGCCGCCTTTGGGGGGGACCCGGCCCGCGTGATGCTCTTTGGCCAGAGCGCCGGGGCCTCCTCCGTCGGCTTCCACCTCCTCTCCCCGGGGAGCCGGCCCCTGTTCACGCACGCTGCACTTCAGAGTGGCGCCGCGACCGCCCCCTGGGCTTGGATCTCTTTCCAAAAGGCCCAGGAGAAAGGCCGGAGGCTGGGCCAGCTGCTGGGCTGCCCCGAAAGCGACCACACCGCCCTGGTGAGCTGCCTGCAGGGGAAGGAACCCGGGGAGTTCCTCCAACACGACCCCTTGGCCATGCGCAAGGAACTGTTCTCGAAGGCCTTTGTGCCGACACCAGACGGGGATTTTCTCCCTGACGTACCTGCCAGGCTGCTGAGGGCTGACCACGGCCAGCCTCTGCCCATCCTGACCGGCGTCACTGCCAACGAAGGCACCTTCCTATTAAAATTCAGCCCTCTTAACTTCAGCCTGGCGAACACCAGCGCCATCGGCTGGGAACACCTGCTGCAGATGGTGAGGCTGTTGGCACCAGGGGCCCCGGAAGAGGCCATCCAGGCTGTGGCACAGCGGTACAGTCAGGAGCGGCAGGATGACACCCGGTACTTATGGGCCATGGGTCACACCACCGGGGACCACAGCTTTGTGTGCCCGGCAGCCGAGGTGGCCGGGCGAGAGGCGGACGCCGGCTGGCCTGTGTATGTCTACTACTTCACCCATCGCAGTCACGTCTTGCCTATGCCGGAGTGGATGGGGGTGCCCCACGGCGCTGAGGTGCCGTACCTCTTTGGGACCCTGGCATCCCTACGAGGAGCCAACTACACGCTCCCGGAGGCCGACGTGGCGCTGAGCCGGAAGCTGATGCGGTACTGGGCAGAGTTTGCCAGGAGCGGGTAAGGGAATCCCCCAGAATCCAACAGTCCTGGTGCTCAAACTAGGAGGCTGTGTCTACACTGGCAAGTTATTCCGGAAAATCAGCCGCTTTTCCAGAAAAACTTGCCAGCTGTCTACACTGGCCCCTTGAATTTCCACAAAAGCACTGACAATCTCATGTAAAATCATCAGTGCTTTTCCGGAAAAACTATGCTGCTCCCGTTCGGACAAAAGTCTTTTTCCGAAAAACTGTTCCAGAAAAGGACCAGTGTAGACAGCAGAGATTTTTTTTCTGCAAAAAAGCCCCGATCGCGAAAATGACGATCGGGGCTTTTTTGTGGAAAAGCGCGTCTAGATTGGCCACGGATGCTTTTCCGCAAAAAGTGCCTTTCCGAAAAAGCGTCCTGCCAATCTAGACGCGCTTTTCCAAAAATGCTTTTAACGGAAAACTTTTCCGTTAAAAGCATTTCCGGAAAATCATGCCAGTGTAGACATAGCCGGAGGGTACATTTATACTGCAGCACTATTTTGAACTAACTAGTGCTACAGGCAGTCCCCGGGTTACGTACAAGATAGGGACTGTAGGTTTGTTCTTAAGTTGAATCTGTATGTAAGTCGGAACTGGCGTCAGCCGCTGCTGAAACTGATCAGTTTCAACCGCGGCTGAATCTGGATGCCAGTTCTGATTTACATACGGATTCAACTTAAGAAACCCAGGCGTCCCCAAGTCAGCTGCTGCTGAAACTGATCAGCGGCTGATTCCAGGAAGCCCGGGGCAGAGCAACTCTGCCTCGGGCTTCCTGTAGTCAGCCCCTGGTCAGTTTCAGCAGCAGCTGACTTGGGGACGCCTGGGGCAGAGCAGCTGGGGTGCTGCCGGGTTGGTACAGTAGCGCTGAGGAGCAGCGCTGCGGGACCAACCCGGCAGCACCCCAGCTGCTCTACCCCAGGCGTAGGCAAGAAAAGCCTGGTCTGCTGTGGGGGGGCACAAGCTGCAACCCCCCGCCCAGCAGACCAGGGAGACACGGGTGGCGGGACCGCCCGCGTCCTCCACGGCTTTGCTCCGTCTCCCTGGTCTGCTGACCAGGGAGACGGGGAGCAAAGCCGCGGAGCACGCCCGCAGCTTTGGGCTGTCCCGCTGCGGGCATGCTCCGCGGCTTTGCTCCGCGTCTTCCTGGTCTGCTGGGGGGGTTCCCCCTCCCAGCAGACCAGGGAGACGTGGAGCAGCTTTTCTCACCCCAGAGGACGGGGGCGGCGGGACTGTAGCGCATCTGGGCGTCCCGCCGCTCTAGTCCTCCGGGGCGAGAAAAGCCCCGTTCATAACTGCGGATCCGACATAAGTCAGATCCGCGTAACTCGGGGACTGCCTGTATTCTGACATAACTCAGGGTACGTCTACACTAGCCTCCTAGACTAGGGAGGCTAATGTAGGCATTCGAACTTGCAAATCAAGCCCGGGATTTAAATATCCCAGGCTTCATTTGCATGTTCCCGGGGGCCGCCATTTTTAAATGCCCCGTAGTCGGGAAGAACTGCCCGTGGCTACACGCGGCAGGGATCAGGTAGTTCCAATTAAAGCTCCTATTCGAACTACCGGTATTCCTTCTGCAAGGACGGTAACGTCTATCCTTCCTACTAGCAGCCTGTCCTGCAAGTGCAACAGGCAAAGGGCAGCAGTCTGTGGCTTCTATTCCTTTTCGACCATTAGAAAGAAATGGCCATCGTTAGTTAAGGAAGCATGTGGCTTTCTCCGTTTGGAAGGACGAGAGACAGTGGACATCTTAACTGAGGGCAAACTGCAGCTTCAGCCTCCTACCTACCCCAGACTCTCTATCTGGGCCCCCATGTTTCCCCCCCTCCCCACACACACACACACACACACCACAGTCTCCTTCCCTCTCCCTCCCCCGTCTCCCCCACCCGTTCGTCTATATTGCTCTCCTGCCCACACAGCCCACATGTCTGAGAGCCAAATGACAAGCCGTCTTCCCCGACGGCAGCATGTGGCATCAGTCGCCGAGAGAACAAGGGCACCCTGAGTATTAGTTTGTTTGAGAAGAAGGGCAGGGGAGGGGGCTCCCAGCTGATGCCAGGGCGGCCATTTTGGAAGAGGGCGGCTTTGCAGGTTGGCTCCCGATGACCCCTGCACCTGGGCCAGTGCTCGCTTTCAGGGGACGTGTTTGCTTTCCTCTCAGGAGCCCCACAGGGCCAGGGAGCGCTAAGGAGCAGTGGCCCCGCTACAAATCCACAGAGCAGAACTTCCTGCGCATCAGCACGGAGCCACCCCAGCTGGAGGGGACGTCGCCCGCCCGGCTCTGTGGCTTCTTGATGTCGCTTCTCAAAGAGAAGCCCAGCCCAATAGGTGAGCGTCAGTCCGGGAAGGGGGTTATAGAATCATAGAATCATAGGACTGGAAGGGACCTCGAGAGGTCATCGAGTCCAGCCCCCCGCCCTCAAGGCAGGACCAAGCTCCGTCTACACCATCCCTGACAGATGTCTATCTAACCTGTTCTTAAATATCTCCAGAGAGGGAGATTCCACCACCTCCCTTGGCAATTTATTCCAATATTTGACCACCCTGACAGGTAGGAATTTTTTCCTAATGTCCAATCTAAACCTCCCCTGCTGCACTTTAAGCCCATTACTCCTTGTCCTGTCCTCAGAAACCAAGAGGAACAAATTTTCTCCTTCCTCGTTGTGACACCCTTTTAGATATTTGAAAACCGCTCTCATGTCCCCCCTTAATCTTCTTTTTTCCAAACTAAACAAGCCCAGTTCATGAAGCCTGGCTTCATAGGTCATGTTCTCTGGGTGATGGCACTAAAGGGGAAAGGACTCATTCCCCATCGTCCCTGGGCCAGCCAGTCCCCCCCACCATCCTGGGACCAGGTTAGAGTTGGGGCCCCCTGGAGGGTAAATTTGCCAAATGCCATTTCCTGCACTAGAACCCACAACCCCATCCTTCCCAGGCAAGCGCCAAGTAGTCTCCTAGATCCATGGGTGGATTACAGCCTTCTGCCCCATTTCCCCCTTTTCAAGTGAAGATGGGACCCTCTGGCCTCGTACAGGGGTAGACAACTGCAGGGAGCGCTCCCGTTCCTGGAGGGCTCCAGAATCCATGTGCTGCAGGTCGTCTCTAGGTTCAAGCCCAGTTTGTGGCTGTTTGGGACTTTTCTGGGGGGCAATGACATCTGCATTTCCTCCCCCCAGCTGAGACCCATGGAAGTGCAGAACCCTCAAAGGAGAAGGCGCACGAGGAGGAGAACTGAGCCCAGTGGAGCAAGCCAGGTCCTGCAGCATCCAATTCCAGACGTCTTCTATCCGCCGAGCAAAGAGAGAAATTTCCCCAACTGGGAGTCAGTAACTAGCTGCTGTAGTAATTCCATCTGGCCTCTAGATGGAGACATCATCCTAGTCACTTAGCACTGACGTTTCCTTGCAGTGTGTCATTCAACCATTAGATGTCACTGGGGTAGCAAATGGTTTCAATCAAGGTGGTGTCCCTGGTAAACAAGAGAGACCATGCTGGAATGAGAGCTGTGTAGAGACCTGTTTGGGTCAGTCGCTGCTTTCTTTAATAAACAGCTTCTATTGTTATTATTATGTATTATGTGCATTATGACATGAGATCAGGACCCCGCTGAGGTAGACTCTGTAGACACATACTACCAGATCTTCCCTGGCCGTACAGGCTACCAAAGGGAATAGACAAAGAAAGGATCGTTATCCCCCCATTGCACAGATAGGGAAACCGAGGCACGGAGGGGTGATATGACTTGCCCAAAGTCACACAGTGAACCTATCGCCAAACTGCCAGACGATATTTTGCCCAGTGGGAAGACAGTCAGCAAGGGAACGGGCGGCTGTTTGGGAAAGGGATTTCAAACACCCACCAGCTAGACACAGAAAAGGCAACAACAGAGCAAACCAGACCCTGCCACTGTGGGGAAACCTGAGAGACGGCCTCTCAGGGAAGGAAAGAGGGTTCAAACACAGGAGGCCTTACTCCCAGCCCCTTCTGCTCTCACCCACTCCTCTTCCCGAGCTGGGGATACAACCCAGGAGTCCTGGTTCTGCTCCCCTCTGGCTCCAATGAAGAGACGAACAGCCCCCGTTGTAGCAATCCTTTGAGCAGTGACCGTGCTGCCAGCTGGACATATAGGGAAGGAGTGGGGGGGGGGGGGCAGTTGGAAGGAGCCCAGGGCCAGAGCTGCAGAATGCTTCCGATGCTGCGGAAAGGCTCCGCTGGCTGAAATGCAGCCACTTCTGGGGTGAGGCAGCAGACAGCATCCACCCAGCAGGGCTGAAACGCCCATCGCTCCCTGCGTGCCGAGATGCAGCTGTCTCTGGGGGGGTGGGCCCACAGCTGCTGAGCCCGTCTTGGCTTCTGAGTCAGGGGAGTGCCTGGGAGCAGAGACAGCTGGCTTCGCCTCACTGGGGCTGGGCAGGAGGGGCGGGTGGGCAAGACCTTGGTGGAAAAAGTTTGGCAGAGTGGCTGACCCACCGGCAGCTGGAGGGAAGGATCAACTCCCTGCGCCCAACCCTGGGGGGGGATGAGACAGACCATGCTTGAAAGGCTGCAGCCAAGGTCTGTGTCATTAGCGCAGGTGTGAGGTGATGGCCCAGCAAACCGTGCTTGGACATCGCCCTCCAGAGAGCAATGGCAAATACAGAATCCAGGCCCCTGGGGGTGGGGAATGGGTCGGGGCCTTTCTCTTCCAGGGGGCGCTCCTGGGCTCTGATCCAATCCCACGTCCCCTTGCGCCTGCCTCCATCTATTGAAGCCTCCCTTTCTCCAGCCATTGGGTGACCAGACAGCAAATGGGAAACATCAGAACAGGAGGGTGAAGGGGGTACTAGGGGCCTCTGTAAGACAAAGTCCCAATTCTTGGGACTTTCCAGAGTTCCCTGTAAGCTGAGTGTTTGTGCGGCCTCCTGGGAGAAACTGAAATGCTGCCCAGCTGATTGGCAGCGTGCCCACGGAGAGGTTTTGTTTTTCAATTGGTGGTGCACATTCTCGCAGGCCTTGGTGCACATGACAAATTTATTCTGCACATGGATGGACAACAAAAGCCACACCAGCGGGAAAAAAGGAACCTGTCCCTGCGGCTTGTGTCATATAACAACCTGCAAGTGTCGTCAATAAACCGGTTTTCTGGACTCCCAGGCAGTGCGCGGCTCTGCTCACTGGCCACTGAGCACCAACAAAAATGGGGAGTGAGGTCCAGGGGTTAGAGTGGGGGGAGGGATGGGGACTTAGGACTCTGGGGTTCTGTCCCCAGTTTGGGGAGTGAGGTCTAAGGGTTGGAGCAAAGCAGGCTAGGAGTCAGGTCTCCCGGGTTCTATTCGGACTCCGGGGGCGGGGAGGAGGAGAGGGACTTGGTCATCTGTCTGCCGAAACCCCAGAGCACCACCCGCCTCCCACTGTGTCCTGCGATCCCAACACCGACCGCCCAGCCCCCAGCGCCCACACAGGTTCACGCCCCGGCCCCTGCTGTAAATGCACCAACCACACCCAGGTCATCTCTGGAGACCGAATGTGCTTTAATGTGCCGGGAGACTGCGGAGAGGCAGTTTGGTCTCGGGATTCCTGAGGGGTTTATGGGCAAGACACATCAGTATGGTCTGCTGGCACTCACAGGGCCTGGATGCTCTTGTTTGCAGGGCCCCACCCCACAAGCAGGCATCTGGACTTGCTCAGCTCTTCGTATGTCGTCTCCTGCACCTCAGATGTCCTGGGCCTGCACCTGCGAGACACACAGCGAGTGGGGTTAACAACAGTGGTGAGGAGCTCAGCCCAAGCGGGGTTTGGTCTGGTTCGAAGCAGGAAGGGAAATCTGAAGCCAAAACGTACGTGCTGGGCAGTGGGAGCTCAGCAGGGGGCGCTGTCCCTTGGAAGTCAGTGCTAACCCCAGTGTGGCACCAGGGGGCGCTGTGCAGCGCGGAGTAGACTGATGGGTCAGTAGGGGGCAGTGCTGACTCAGGTGGAGTCGCTAGGGGGCGCTGTGGGGCAGGGAGTAGGCCAGGAGGTCCACTAGGGGGCGTTGGCCCTTCACAGGCAGTTCCAGCTGCAATGCTGCCTGAGTAGGAGTGGGTCAGCGGTTCTCAGGACAAAATTTTTGTGGGGCAGGGGCCTCAGAGAGTGGCCCACCAACTCTTGCGGGTGTCTGCTGTCCAGGGGAAAGCACCCAGACACACACCCACCCAGACACACCCACCCAGACACACATCCACCCAGACACACACCCACCCAGACACACATCCACCCAGACACATCCACCCAGACACACACCCACCCAGACACACATCCACCCAGACACACCCACCCAGACACACATCCACCCAGACACACACCCACCCAGACACATCCACCCAGACACACACCCACCCAGACACACCCACCTAGACACACATCCACCCAGACACACCCACCTAGACACACATCCACCCAGACACACATCCAGCTCATTGTCATTTCTTTATGGCTCGCCAGCAAGCCTGGGGGGAAACGCGCTCGTCCCAAAACGTGCCAATCACACTTTCCGGCAGACTTATTCAGCCCCGGAAAGCTTGGGGACAAATTCAGGCCTGGATGGACACGGGAATGGAAGCAGGAAACGGTGGGGAAGGGATTTGTGTGCAGCCTCCTTAGGTGTGTCGGTAGCAGAGCAAGAGTCAGGCTAAGTCGGTGGCCTGACAGCGTGAACACTGCTACCTTCGCCTCTCACCTCCGTACGGAGATAGGGATGGAACGCTGGCTCCAGGGAGAACCGGGAGCTAAGGTAGCATCTGGGAAGAACTAAGAGATAATCATTAGCCGTTGTATGGATCGGGAAAGTATTTATACCGCTGCTTTTACTGTTTCTATTTAAACAATAAATATCCTAAGAGGTGGATGATTTACAGTGGTGTAATGAGGAGGGGCAGGGGGTGGGGCCTCAGGTGCCATATTGGGGGGGACAATTTAGTCCCCGTCCGCTTCCCTTGTCATCCCTCAGCTTGGCTGCTCTTTCTCCGCCCGCCAGCTGGAGCCATCTCCTCTCCGTCCTCAACCCGACCCTCATGCATCTCCGCTGGTGGGTCAGTGCGTGCGGGGACCCAGCCCCCAAACTGGAGGGGGCGGGGGAAGATGCGTTACAAGCGCCCACCTCCTCCCAACGCATGGCGGACGGGAGAGGGGCGCAAATTTTTCCTGTGTCTCTGGGCACATCCCACCCTCGCTACGCCTCTGTCAATAGCTCTCCTTCCTTCTTTTCGCCCATCCCTCGCTCCCCATCTTTCATGCTCCCTCCACTCCTTTCCTTCCCTCTGGTCTCTCTCCAATCCTCCTTCTCAAGCTCTTTCCCCCTTCCTCCTGTTCGTTCTTGCATCCTTCAGCCCCTCTGCTCTAGCATTCCTATTCCTCCTCCCTCCTTCCTCTCCTCCAGCTCTACTTTTCTTCACCCACCCTTCCTCTCCTCCTTCTCTGTTTCCCTTCCTCCCTTTTCCCAGCCCCCTCTTTCTTCCTCTTCCTCCTCCCGAACTTCCCCCATCTACTGAAGCTACAACTTTGCAATGTGCCCACATTCCATGTGTCATGATTATGAGGGTTAGCCAGCAGCCTGGGGATTAAGGGGTTAACTACACCTAGCCAGGTGGAGTGACCAGTAGGAATGTAGGTGGGACTTTCAACCTGGGACAAAGGAATTTGGGGTTTTTTCCTTTCTCCTTTTGTCTCTTGGGGTGTGTTCTCTGCAGCTACAGAGAGGGACAAGCATCTCTCTCTCTCTCTCCAAGAAACAATGCTTCACTTTTGTAAGTAGGGTAAGCTTTAAGTAGTTTTGTTAGGCTTTATTGTTTTAAGGGTTGGGTATGGGATCTGAGATCTGGCACTCCTTAAAAGATGTTTTGGCTTTTCTTTGTAACTAAGTTCTAGGCCCATGGAGTTTCTCCAGGAGTATATTTTGTTACCTCCCTATCTAGTCATTATGGTTGCAACAGGAACATTGTTGTAATAATAAAAGTTCTTTCTTTTCTTTTTATTAACCGGGCAATGGTTAATTGTGTGCCTTGATTTTTAGCTTAGGGGTGAGATTTCTCAAATGATCTTTCTCCTGATTTCTTTATCAACATTTGGGTGGTGGCAGCGGAAGTTTTATTCCCAAGATCTAGGTTTTTAAGATTTTGGGGGAAGTTTTATACCAAGGCCTGGTAGATAAGGCTTTGGGGTACACTTGCTGGCCCCCACTTCTGCATTTATCATGCCAGAGTGGGGAAGGAGCCATGACACCATGCACGGTTGGCTAGCTCATCCACACTGTGGCTCCTATGTTTCAATCGTCTCTCCTTCCCTGAGAGGCCAGCTCTCAGTTTCCCCCAAAGTGGCAGTGTTTGGTTTGCTTTGTATTTGCCTTTTCTGTGTCTAGCTCAAGAGGGGTTAATAATTTTGGGCTGGGGTCCACTTCAAAAGTTTGTCTCAGAAGGAGCAGGGCCAGCGCTCCACGGCTGTGGGACCCACTTATGCCTATTTTTCACAGTTAAAGCAATACCGCCCCAGCAACATCAGGTGAAGAGCCAGGTGCATTTTGAGTGGCTTGACAAAGCCCTGGCTGGGTTGATTTAACTGGAATTGGTCCTGCCTTGGCCAGGGGGCTGGACTTGATGGCCTTCTAAGGTCTCTTCCAGCTCTATGGTTCTATGATTCCTTGTGGCTGTGTCTACACTGGCAAGTTATTCCAGAAAATCAGCTGCTTTTCCGGAAAAACTTGCCAGCTGTCTACACTGGCCGCTTGAATTTCCACAAAAGCACTGATGATCTCATGTAAAATCATCAGTGCTTTTCCGGAAAAACTATGCTGCTCCCGTTCGGGCAAAAGTCTTTTTCCGAAAGACTTTTGCGCAAAAGGGCCAGTGTAGACAGCACAGTACTGTTTTCCACAAAAAAGCCCCGATCGCGAACATGGCGATCGAAGCTTTTTTGCGGAGAACCGCGTCTAGATTGACCACGGACGCTTTTCCCCAAAAAGTGCTTTTGTGGAAAAGCATCCTGCCAATCTAGACACGCTTTTCCGAAAATGCTTTTAACAGAAAACTTTTCTGTTAAAAGCATTTCTGGAAAATCATGCCAGTGTAGACGTAGCCACATGTGTGTTTTGGGGTAAAAACATAGTTTCTCAGCCATTTGGCTAAGTTCAAGAGCAGCACAGGGGGAGGCAGGGAAGTGGCCCAAGGACCCGGCCCGAGAGCGGTGCTCATGTTTCTTTGCCGTAAAGCGTTGCTTCTTGGGTGTTCACCTAACAGCGAGTGTTCTGTGCCTCTCGGCGAAGACAAAAAGCAGTGAGAGGTAGCCCGCAGCTGCGGAACCCATCTATGTGGAGTGGTGTGGAGAGGGCTGATAAAGAAAAGTTATTTATTAGTTCCCATAATAGAAGAACTAGAGGACACCAAATGAAATTAATGGGTAGCAGGTTTAAAACTAATAAAAGGAAGTTCTTCTTCACACAGCGTGTTGTCAACCTGTGGAACTCCTTGCCAGAGGAGGCTGTGAAGGCTAGGACTATAATAGAGTTTAAAGAGAAGCTGGATAAATTCATGGAGGTTAGGTCCATAAAAGGCTATTAGCCAGGGGATAAAATGGTGTCCCTGGCCTCTGTTTGTCAGAGGCTGGAGAGGGATGGCAGGAGACAAATCGCTTGATCATTGTCTTCGGTCCACCCTCTCTGGGGCACCTGGTGCTGGCCACTGTCGGTAGACAGGACACTGGGCTAGATGGACCTTTGGTCTGACCCAGTACGGCCGTTCTTATGTTCTATGCTCGCTTTTCAGAGTTAAAAAAAAAACCTCACATCTGACACCTTCCCACATTGCATTGGGTGGGAATTGAGCCCAGATCAACTGCTTGGAAGGCAGCAATGCTTGCTGCCAATCCACCAATGCGCCTAGCTTGCTCTGCTAGTAGAATTGGTGGGGGGTGGCCCACGTCTGCTCCCAGGCCCGCTGGCGGCGAGACGTGTGTTTTGGGGTAAAAGCATAGATTCTTGGCCGTTTGGCTAAGATCAGCAGCGGTGAGGTGTGGGTAGCAGCTGCCCTGAGCTCTCCGTGACGTGAAGAGCCAGGTGGGAGAGGAGTCCTGGTGCCTTTTGAGAGGGCTTGAAGATGGCTCGGGTGGAGGGGGAGAAGTGGCTGCCACATGCTGTGTGTGCCCTGGGGTCCTGGCCCAAGAGCGGTGCTCCTGCTTCTTTTCCGTTCACCTACAATCAAGAGTTTTGTCCCTCTTGGCAAAGAGGAAAAGCAGTGGGAGTCACTGGCGCCTGTTTTTCAGAGTTAAAGCAAAACCTCTGTAGCAACATCAGACTCTGCCAGCCCAAATTGCATTGGCTGGGAATCGAACCCAGGTCAACTGCTTGGAAGGCAGCTATGCTCACCACTATACCACCAATGCTTGTGTCTGTTTCTTGTTGTAGAATTGGTGGGAGATGGCCCATGACTGCTCTGAGGTCTGCTGGAGTCCAGATGTGCGTTTTGGGGTAAAAGCAGAGCTTCTCGGCCCTTGGGCTAAGATCAGCAGCAGCAAGGTGGCAGCAGCGGCTGCCCTGTGCTCTCTGTGACGTGAAGACCTGGGGAGGAGAGAAAAATTGGCCGCCCTATCTTTTGTCCCAGGAGCAACCAGGCATCCAACCCAGCCTCTTCAGGGCTGGCGCTGGTGCCACTTGAGAGCAGGGAGGCGAGGTGGGCTCCGTGAGTCCTGGAAGAGGGGACTAAGGGACTGGGCCGGCAAGGTCTTGTATTTATTCCCGGTCTATATTGTACATGGTCTTTCCAGTGCTGTGGCCTTTCCTGTCTTCGATTGTGCCCATCCCAGCCCCTGCAGCACGGCGCCCCCTAGTGCCACACTGAGGCCTGTGCTGACTGCCGGGGGAGAGCGCCCCCTACTGAGTCCCCACTCTAGTTACTCCAGCACCGTGCCCTGTAGCATCGCCCAGGGGCTGACACTGACCCACTAGCCGGTAAATAGGAGACACAATCTCTAATCTCCCTCCTGCACAGATCAAGCCGAGCTCATTCCTTGGGAGAACAAAGTGTTTGTCCTTGTGGAGGCCGGTTCACTGAGATCCATCCCACCTCCTCACAGAATATTTATAGCTTCTTGGCCGCCTAAAGCCCAAGGCCAGAAGTTATCATGGGGTTTGGCCGGGAAGCTCTCAAGCTCTCTTCAGTTGCCCCTCCACTGTCATGCTGCTCCTGGCCTCTATCTTGGAGTTCCCCCTTGGGAGCCACCTACTTGCTGTGCAGGGTGTGAGAGGGAGAAGAGGGGGGGTGTTGATGTCAGGGTGTCCCTCTTCCCCCCACTCCTGTCCCTGATCTCCACACAGAGAGAAGGGGATGGAGGGAACTTGGCCGTGCAAATCTCTGTCACCCTCACACACTGTGTGCGTCTCTGTCATTCTCATAAGCCCACAGGCTACGTCTACACTGGCACCCTTTTCCGGAAATGCTTAAAATGGAAAACTTTTCCGTGATACGCATTTTCGGGAAAAGCGCGTCTACATTGGCAGGATGCTTTTCCGGAAAAGCACTTTTTCCAGAAAAGCGTCCGTGGCCAATCTAGACGCGCTTTTCCGCAACAAAGCCCCGATCGTCATTTTCGCGATCAGGGCTTTTTTGCGGAAAAGAAATCTCTGCTGTCTACACTGGCCCTTTTCCGGAACAGTTTTTCCGGAAAAGGACTTTTGCCTGAATGGGAGCAGCATAGTTTTTCTGGAAAAACACTGACGATTTTACAGTAGATCATCAGTGCTTTTCCGGAAATTCAAGGGGCCAGTGTAGACAGCTGGCAAGTTATTCCGGAAAAGCGGCTGATTTTCCGGAATAAGTGGCCAGTGTAGACACAGCCACACTGTCCTTCACTCTCCGCTTCTCACCCAACACGTACGTGGGGGGGGGGGGGTTGTCACTACTTTTACTGCTTGCAAAGTGGGTTATTTTTCGTTTTCGACTGGTCGGTGCATTTCAGCATTTTCATTTCTCTCTTACGCTTAAATGTAATTCTTTGAGGAGCGAGTTCTAAAATGCCAAACCTGTCATATCGTGTCTGGAGTAATTCCCTAGGGCATTTGTGCTCCTGGAGGTGGCTGGCATGTCCCTGCAGCCCCTGAGAAAGGCAGAGCGGCATGGGGGAAGGTCTCCCTATGCCTTCCTAATGTGAGCACCAGTTCCATCCCTGGGGCAACCTATGGTGGATGTTCAAATGTTCCCAAAGTAGGTAGGACTTGACCTACCACCCTGCTGCCGCCCGGGCGAAGGCCCTGTCCCTCTCAAGAGCTCACCCCACCTCCCTAGTCCCTTAGCCTGTGTTGTCTGTCTGGTCAATTGGCAGCTCCTTGTAACGCCCTTTTAGGTACTTTAAAGCTGTTCTCCTGTCCCCTCTCCGTCTTCTCTTTTCCAAACCAAGCAGGCCCAATTCTTTCCATCTTCCCTCATAGCTCATGTTCTTGGGACCTTTCCTCATTCTTGTTGAGCTTGTCCGGACCCTCTCCAATTTCTCCACCTCTTCCTTAAAGAGTGGTGCCCAGAACTGGACACAGCACTCCAACGGAGGCCTAATCCGCACAGCGTAGAGCGGAAGAATGACTCCTCGGGTCTTGCTCACCGCACGCCTGTGAATAGAATCATGTCTGTTTGCTGGTTTTTGGTTTGTTTTTCTGGCAACAGCGTGACACTGTTGACCCATAGTTAGCGGGTGGTCCTCTACGACCCCTAGATCCCTTTCCGCGGGACTCCCTCCTGGACCGTCGCTTCCCCTTCTGTATGTCGGGGAGAAAGCCCAGGAGTTCTGACTCCCCGCCCTCCAGCTGAAGGCATCGCTGGAGGAGACGGGGGAGAGCAGGATTGCCTCCGGGCAGCAGCTGTTCTTTGTGTGGGCGCCTGCCTGGCCATTGGCCAAAGTCCAGTGTGTTCCTTGCTGTCCTCCACCCACCCTGGGGTGTGATCTTTGGGGGCTGGCCCCTAGGGCATTGTGGCAGGATAAAGCCAGCCCCAAGCCACCCTGCTGTGAGCCAGGAGAGTGCATCTGAGAAGTCTCCACTCCTCTGACCCAGCATCTACCTTGACACAGAGGAACCCAGCATGGCCCAGGCTTTTTTCCTCCCAGCCTCTGTGCTGCTCTGCCTCGTGCTAGGGGGTAAGTTCCATCTGCGGCTGCGGGGGGTGGGGGGGGAGACAGAGCTGGAGCCGCGCCTGCTGTGGGGGACACCCCTTTCCTCCTATAACCAGAGATAGAACCCAGGATAGAACCCAGTGAAAGGACCCAGCTAGTTCAGTGGATCGAGCGTGAGACTCTGCAGGCGTCTTTCGGAAGAAGCTTTTCCGGAAGAGATCTTCCAAAAAAAGCTTCTTCCGAAAGAGCGCGTCCACGCTGCAAAAGCGCGTCGAAACAGCAGTCTGCTTTTTCGAAAGAAAGCGTCCACACGGATTGGCCGCTCTCTCGCATGTAAGTTGTGATTACTCTGGACGGAGTGCCTACCAGGGCACCTGTGCTTTTTCCTGGAGGCCTCTTCTTTCGAAAGAACTCCCTTTTCTGCGTCCACACGCCTTTTTCCGAAAAAGCTCTTTTGCAAAAAGGCTTCTTCCTCATAGAAAGAGGTTTACCGCTGTCAGAAAAAAAAAAAAAACCCTCCGTTCTTTCGACTTTCTGTCAAAATAGCAATAGCAGTATGGATGTAAGTGTAGTTTTTCCGGAAAAACGCTGCAATGTAGACAAATCTTTAATCTCTGGATTGTGGGGTGGAGCCCCATATAGTGGGAGACGAGGGAGCTTAATGGCTACAGCACTGCCATGTGGGTGGTCCAGATTGAGATCTTTACTCTGCCTGATTCAGAAAAGAGGTTTTCAAGTACAGGCAGTCCCCGGGTTACGTACAAGATAGGGACTGTAGGTTTGCTCTTAAGTTGAATTTGTATGTAAGTCGGAACTGGTACATATTGTAGGGGAAACTCTAGCCAAACATTTCTCCAGAGCTCAGTTTTATTCTCCCACACCTCACTTCCCTCAGTCCTTTATTCTCAAGCTGAGGTGTCTGCTGAGAAAAGCCGCTCCGCGTCTCCCTGGTCTGCTGGGGGAGGGGGCGCAGCTAGTGCGGGGTTGCCTCACCCCGTTTGAAAGTAGGGATCCGATGTAAGTCGGATCCATGTAACCCGGGGACTGCCTGTACCTGAAAAGGTGTTACAAGCCAGGGTACGTGTACACTGCAGTTTTTTCAGAAAAACTGTCATTTTTCTGAAAAAAACTTCAGTTACAGCCACATTACAATCATGTTCTTTCCGAAAAAAATCAAAAGAACAGAGGGGTTTTTCCAACAGCGGTAAACTTTTTTCAGCGAGGAAGAAGCCTTTTTCTGAAAAAGCTTTTTCAGAGTTCTTTCAAAAAAAGGCATGTGTGGTCAAGGAAGAGGGTATTTTTTTTTTTTCAAAAGAAGAGGCCTCCAAGAAAAAGCACAGGTATCCTAGTGACTACTCGGTCCATAGTAATCACATGTTACACGTGAGAGAGCATCCAATCAGCATGGATGCTATCTTTCGAAAAATCAGATCGCTTTTGGAATGCACTTTGGCAATGAGGACACTCTCTTTCAGAAGAAGTTTTTCCAGAAGATCTCTTCTGGAAAAGCTTCTTCCAAAAGAAGCCTGAAGCCTAAACAGAGCCTGCAGCGGGAGAAAAATTGTTCCCCTCGGCCTTTGAGGACAGGACAAGAAGCAATGGGCTTAAACTGCAGCAAGGGAGGTTTAGGTTGGACATTAGGAAAAACTTCCTACCTGTCAGGGTGGTGAAACACTGGAATAAATTGCCTAGGGAGGTTGTGGAATCTCCGTCCCTGGAGACATTGAAAAGCAGGATAGACAAAAAATTGGTCAGGGATGCTCTAGATCAGGGGTGGAGAACCTCAGGCCAGGGGGTTGAATGTGGCCCCCTGCATCTGGGGCTCCCCACAGCATAGGGGAGGCCTGTGCTGTGGGTCCAGCTGCACAAGGCAACAGTGGGGAGCCCACAGAATCTACTAAGCTCCCCTCCCAGAACCAGAACAGAACCCAGGAGTCTACTGTGACCAGTAGACTCCCCTCCAAGCCGAGGCTGCAGGCCGGCGATGGAAGCATTCCCTTGGGAAGGGGGGTGGGGTGGGTGGCCCCAGCCTGACGGGGATTTGCTCGTGTCCCTCCGCAGCCGACGCCCTGAGCTGCCGGGTCTGCAGCAGCATTCACCCAAAGATGCCCTGCATGCCCGAGAAACTGAGTTGCAATGCCCTCCTTCCCAAGGAAAGCTGCCTGGCCATCACCATCTCCAGCGGTAAGGACCAGGGGGGGTCTGGCTGCCCATGTCTCCGTTCTCCCTCAGTGGCTCTGCTCCACAGGCAAAGTCCCCCCCCCCCCCACACACACACACACACACAGACGTCCATCTAAAAATCTAACTCCCCCTTGTCTCCCCCCCACACACACTTCACATCCCACACCTTGTCTCCCGTCGGAGCTGAGGAAGTTAGCCCTGCCCTCTGTGTTGGCCACACTCACTCCCAGACGGTAACCACACCCCTTTCCTCGTTAGGGTGTGGGCCTCTTATTTACCACTGGTGGCCCATCTCTGTCTGAGTTGGCCCCGCCCCCCTCTGCTGGCCACACCCACCTAGAAGCATTGGACCACCTACCAGCGTCCTTGCAAGACATGGCTTGCACTGTAGCCCAGGACATCGTGTTAAACTACGTCCCACCTCCGCACCCTCCCTGGCCTTCCTTTATAAGACCCTCTTAGCGCCACTTCCTTTGCCCCCAGCCAATCAGCACCTCTGGTTTTCCGTGATGTTTTGCAGCCTGTTCTCCCAACAACCTCTCCTCCCCCCCACACACACCCTACCACACCTGATCCTGCCCCACGCTCCACAAACGAGGGGATCCAGCCCCTGAAGCCCACAAGCTGCTCATCCTCCTAAGGCTGGGGAGTGATTTGTCATGGGTCCCCAATCTGGTTCTCTTGGGGCACGTCTACACTAGAGCGTTACTTTGAAATAGCGCGTGGCTATTTCAAAATAACCAGGTGAGCATCCACACAGCAAGCCCCTTCTTTCGAAATTATTCTGATTTCAAAATAAGAAACCCTCATTTCATGAGGAATAATGCTTCTTTCAAAATAGCACTAGTGCGGACACTCCACCGCTGCTGTTTCGAAATAACTACTCCCCAGCACCTTTCAGAGTCATTACCCACCAGTGCTTCCTAGGGCTCTAAATCGAGGTAGCGCATCGACATTAGGGGAACCTGCCTCTAATTAATTTCGAGGCTTCCCTGTAGAGTGGATGCTCTATTTCGAAATAGTTATTTCGGGAGTTAGTATTGCAAAAATAACTTATTTTGAAATACCTTTTGGCTGTGTCTAGACTGGCAAGTTTTTCTGGAAAATCATCTGCTTTTCTGGAAAAACTTGCCAGCTGTCTACACTGGCCACTTGAATTTCCGAAAAAGCACTGACGATCTCATGTAAAATCATCAGTGCTTTTCCGGAAAAACTATGCTGCTCCCGTTTGGCCAAAAGTCTTTTTCCGAAAGACTTTTGCGCAAAAGGGCCAGTGTAAACAGCACAGTACTGTTTTCCACAAAAAAGCCCCAATCGCAAAAAAGGCGATCGGGGCTTTTTTGCGGAAAACCGTGTCTAGATTGGCCACGAACACTTTTCCGCAAAAAGTGCTTTCGTGGAAAAGCGTCCTGCCAATGTAGACGCGCTTTTCCGAAAATGCTTTTAACGGAAAACTTTTCTGTTAAAAGCATTTTCGGAAATTCATGCCAGTGTAGACGTAGCCTTGTAGTGTAGACGTACCCTTAGGCTATGTCTACACTGGCGGCTTCTTGCGCAAAAACATCTTGCGCAAGGGTTCTTGTGCAAGAAGTCTTGCGCAAGAAAACGTCCACACGGCCATGTGCGAGCTGCGCTTTGGCACAAGAGTATCCATGGCAGTGTGGACGCTCTCTTGCGCAAGAAAACTCTGATGGCCATTTTAGCCATCGGGCTTTCTTGCGCAAGAAATCCCTGCCGAGCGTCCACACTACCCTCTTGCACAACAGCTCCTGCACAAGAGGGCTTACACCTGTTAAAAAAGAGCGCAGCTCTTCCGCAAGAAGCCCTCTCTTACCACGCCGTACGGTAAATTTCCTTGCGCAAAACCGGGTGGCCAGTGTGGCTGCTCTGCGGATTCTTGTGCAAGAACAGCTGTATTTGCGCAAGAAGTCGGGAGTGTAGACATAACCTTAGGGTATGTCTATACGGCAGAGTTTTTCTGGAAAAACGACACTTACGTCCACACTGCAGTTGTGTTCTTTCAATGGTAAGTCAAAAAAAACAGAGGGATTTTTCTGACGGTAGTAAACCTCTTTCTATGAGAAAAAAGCCTTTTTCCGAAAGAGCACTTTTGGAAAAAGGCGTGTGTGGAGGGGAAGAAATTTTTTTTTTCGGAAGAAGAGGCCTTCAGGAAAAAGCACCGGTGCCCTGGTGGTCACTCTGTCCATAGTAATCACAACTTAAATGTGAGAGAGCGTCTAATCAAATGTGGACCAGGAGCGGCCCGTGAGCTTAGGCAGACTAGGCAGTTGCCTAGGGTGCCGCCAGCCCAGGCGCCCGATGATGATGTCACGGGGCGCCTTGGCACCCCGTAATTACATCATGGCCATTGACGGCCGTGCATGCGGGGGCACCAATTGCGCCTTCCGCCTGGAGTGCCAGCTGCCAGCTGGTCTCAGGCCGCTCCTGATGTGGACGCTATCTTTTGAAAAAGCAGATTGTTTTTTCATTGCGCTTTTGCTGTGTAGACGCTCTCTTTCAAAAGTTTTTCCAGATCTGTTCCGGAAAAGCTGCTTCCAAAAGAAGCCTGCAGTCTAGACATAGCCTCAGACATGCTCCTGGGGTACTCCATCGTCTACATTCATCCTGGCAGAGGGGATCCTGCAGGCCCTGCGCCTAAGCCCGGAAACTGGTGTTTCTGACATACCGAGGCCCTTGGACACACAGACGCATTCCCTCATAGCACACTCCTGGATGGGACAGCTATGGTTTCTCCCTCTCTCTCTCTCTCTCACACACACACACACACAAGCTCAGAAGGGGACATGGTTTCATCTTGGCCTGCCAGATGGTTTAACCATAAATACTGAATACCTCCCCCCCCCCCAAAAAAAAAACACTAGGGAAAAAATTCTGTTGAGAAAAAAAAGGGGGAGACCAATGTTGTTGAGGGGGAAAAAAAGGCCCCTGTGAGTTATTAAGCAAAAAAAATAAAATCAAAAAATCCAGCATGGCCCCTTTAAGAAATGCCTTTGAGGCTTTTTAGCCCTAACAGTCTGCCAGCGGCTGTCCACCATCTTATCTGCCTGCTCCGGGCCAGACAGCTCCCCTATGAAACCAGGTAAGAACCTAGGATTTTCACCCCCTGGCCAGGAAAAAAAAAAATCAGAAAATACAGGACATTTTAGGTGTTTGGTATTTTCTGGATTTTTTTACCAGACAGGAGACGAAAACACCGGACTGTCCAGGTCAATGCCGGACACCTGGCAACCTTAATTTCATCTAAGCTGGCACCTATATAAGGTTGGCAGACATCCTTTCTTAAAGCATTGTGAGAGCTAATACCAACTTTCATTTTGAACCTTTTTTTTTTTTTTTTGTATCTTTTTAAATGTTCACCACGGTGCAAAATTCCAGGGTGTCAACATTGTTTTTCAATGTTGTATCGATGTCGATGTTTAGATTTGCAGGAAATTGTGGGGACGGGTGTCAGGCAATCGGGGAGAGGGGGGTGGACAATAATAATTTCCTGACAGCAGAGGTTGAGATTTGAAAAGGAAAACCCATTATACACAAATGATCAATATCGCATATCGAACAAGACAGTGGCAATAGCCTTGAAACGGGCTCTGATAAGTTCACACGCGGCATTTTTCTGACGTGGCATTGTAGGCAGAGTTCAGTGCTGGAAATGTATTTTGCTGCCTTATCTGTGTGTGGCGAAATGGACATTTACCCACAAAAATGGAGGCTTTCCAGACCTATCCATATCCCAACTGAATATCTCCGCTGCAGGTGACGAGGTGCAGCAGAAGATGCTGGGCTGCATCCAGACGAATCACAAGAAGTGTGGTATGACCTGGGAGGACCCAAAGACAAACCGCAAACTCGAGTACAAGTGCTGCTCCAACGCCGACTACTGCAACGAATAGGGGGCTGGCGCCAGCCGAGGCGCCCCCTGGATGGGGTGCAGGGCACGACTGTGCGAACCAGATGCTCACGCCCCCTGCTGTAACTTCCAGCTCCCTCCTCCCGCGGCAGGGTCAATACAGCCGAGTCCAGAGCACTGGTGTCTTGGGAGATTCATTTCTATCCGTCCTGAGCTCAGAAACCCACACAGCAGGGGGGACACAGGGTGGCGGGTGGGAGAATGCTCGTTCTACTTCAGAGGTTCCCAACCTGGGGTATGCAAAAGCGGCGAGGAGTCCTGTGGCACCTTATAGACCTGTGGTCACCAACCAGTAGATCGCGATCTACCGGTAGATCTCTGTCGGCAGAGGCATGTAGATGAGACACATAGGCAAAGGCAAATGAAGCGGTGATTTAAATGATCGCGGCTTCATTTAAATTTACATGGCTGCCGCGCTGAGCCGACAAACAGCTGATCAGCTGTTTGTCCGCTTAGCGCGCTAGTCTGGACGCTCCCCTGTCGACATCAAAGCCCTTTGTCGGCAGCCCCGTTACTCCTCGTGGGATGAGGTTTACCGGGGCTGCCGACAAAGGGCTTTGATGTCGACAGGGGAGCGTCCAGACTAGTGCGCGAGCCGACAAACAGCTGATCAGCTGTTTGTCGGCTCAGCGCGGCAGCCATGTAAATTTAAATGAAGCCGCGATCATTTAAATCGCGGCTTCATTTGCCTTTGCCAAAACAACAAATCTACATGCCTCTGCCGCCAGAGGCATGTAGTTTAGACATACCCTAAGAGTAGCTCTTGAGCCCTCTCTGAACTGCGCGCCTGCGCAGTACATTTACCTTAGATTTCCTCATTTGAGGAGCAGCTACTCACTGAGCAACAGCACAGATGAGTAGCTGCGAGAAATGGTGGGGATTTAATTTTTGAAAGTAGCAGTATAAGGATTGGGGGTAGCAAGTGATGGAGAGGAGGAGAATAGAGAGGACGGGGCTTCAAGGAAGGGGCGGGGCGGTAGATCTTGGCTTGGTCTATCATTTAAAAAGTGATCTTGGGTGTAAAAAGGTTGGAGACCACTGTTATAGACTAACTGAAGTGTAGGAGCATAAGCTTTCGTGGGCAAAGACCCACTTCGTCAGATGCATGCATCTGACGAAGTGGGTCTTTGCCCACGAAAGCGTATGCTCCTACACTTCAGTTAGTCTAGAAGGTGCCACAGGACTCCTCGCCGCTTTTGCAGATTCAGACTAACACGGCGACCCCTCTGATACTGAACCTGGGGTATGTGTACCCCTAGGGGCCACGAGAAGCTTGTCAAGGGGGTACAGGGAATATTTGGTAAATAATTAGATCATCCTAACTGAAATATTCCCAAAGTAGTAGTGTGAGTGAAAAAAGTTGTGGATTCTAGAGTCTAGAATTTATTTCCTTTCATATTGAATAGGGGGTACGGGAAGGTTTACTAAAAGCCAAGGGGGGACGGGGACCGAAAAAGGTTGGGAACCCCTGCTCTACTTGGTACGCCCCCCCATGGAGGGGGGGATATGCATTTGGTACCTTCCACAATGGGGTGGGTATGAATGTGGTTCCTTTTGTAATATAATAGGTGGTCTGGGCTTTGCTGAAAGGGGCAGATCGGGGCACATTGCTTAGAACCAGGGCTACTTATAGCCCAAGACTGGGGCCCTCCTCTATAAGGCACCAATCCGCCCTTCAGCTACCACTCTGGCCAGCTAGGAGTTGCAGAAGCAAATCTCTCTGTTCTTCCCCTTTTTTTGATCTGGAGTTCAAGGCCGACCGCGCTCTCCTTCTCTGCTTGTGTAACCTCGGGGAGGGGGGGGGGCGCTAGACGTCACTGCCCATCTCCAGTGTCTAGAAAACCCCCCAGCTCCCATAGAAAGTAGCTGGAGACCCAGAATTCAGCCTATCAGGAATTTCAGCAAGGATGGTCCCGTGTCACGCCTCCCCACATTCTAGTCCCAAAAGAAACGAAAGAAATGAGTTTCATGAAACAACGTCATAAAAGCTCACGCTGAAGGGACAAATAAGAATCGAAGTTTTACAACAGAACCCACAGACCTCGGCTTCACGGTTACAACCACCATCAAGAGAAAACCAAAAGTAAAAGGTCCTGATCCAAAGCTCAGTAGACCTGGTTCTGCGGATCCAAGCATGACTACACCACTGTAATATAAACAGGTGGTCTGGGGGCACCATTGAGAGGGTCAAATCAGGGTGAGTTGTTTCGAACCAGGGCCATTACAGCCCAAGATTGGGGTCCTCTTCTATAAGGCACCAAACCGGTAGCTGGCATTCTGGCCAGCAAGAAGTTCCACAAGCAAACCCCTTCGACACTCCAGCTTTACCTGGGGAGGGGGAGCAGTTGCTCCTGGGCGCCACATTAAGGGGGCACTACTTTATTCCCCCTCTACTCCCCCTGTCATCCCTCAGCTCGCCTGCTCCTCCTCCACCCACTTCTCCTAGGGCCGGGCTCAGCCGTGCGCCAGGTTCGGGGCCCCGCCACCCAGCGACGATGGGAAGCAGAGAGGGTGCAAATTTTGCTTTTGCCCCTGGGCACATACTACCCTCGCTACACCTCTGCTGGTCCCACAGTCCCAGGACAATTTATACCTCAGACTTTACCCAAAAGAGCGTGCTGGGCCAATCCTTTAAAACCTAAAATCGAAAGGTTTATTAATAAAAGGAAAAGGTTGGAAGCAGAATTGTTAAAGCCCATTTCATACATTAAGTAGCAAATGCTTGCTGCAGGGTCTTAGCAGAGATGTTAACAAACTGCCAGATAAACGTCGCTGGAGTACAGCCTATGTTAGAATACATCAACGCTTCTTCCTGGCTCTCTGTCCATAGCAAAAACGCTTCTGTAGTCAAGAGCAGGAGTGAAGACAAAGATGGAGGCACCCCCTGGGTACTTTTATAATCTTGTCCATGCGGAGGGAAATCCATCGTTCTCCTGAGTACCTCTGAAAATGGAGCTGATCACATGATTACCGTGTCCTTTTTAGGCAAGGAGCCATGGAGTATCCAGGTATGTCCTCCTTAAGCGAGGGGCCATTGTGTGTTCCTTGGGTGTCAAATGGCCACCCTTAAGAGCCGTTGTCCATGCAACATTCACTGGGTCACCACCCCTCACAACAGGGGTACGTCTACACTACATGGCTCCGTCAACGGAGCCATGTAGGTTTGTTTATTGGGCAAAGGGAAATGAAGCCGTGATTTAAATAATCGTGGCTTCATTTAAATTTACATGGCCGCCGCGCTGAGCCGACAAACAGCTGATCAGCTGTTTGTCGGCTCAGCGCGCTAGTCTGGATGCTCCCCTGCCGACATCAAAGCCCTTTGTCGGCAGCCCCGGTAAACCTCATCCCACGAGGAATAACGGGGCTGCCGACGAAGGGCTTTGATGTCGGCAGGGGAGCGTCCAGACTAGCGCGCTGAGTGGACAAACAGCTGATCAGCTGTTTGTCGGCTCAGCGGGGCAGCCATGTAAATTTAAATGAAGCCGCGATTATTTAAATCGCCGCTTCATTTCCCTTTGCCTACAACCCTCATCTACATGGCTCTGTCGATGGAGCCATGTAGTCTAGACACAGCCTAAGTGGGCAGTGCCGCCTTTTGTCTCCCAGACAGAAAACATGCACAATATAAGCAGGGTGACCATCCCATGTGTACCCTGTCAGTCCCTTATTCAAGACCTCCTCCTCCCGGCCTCCCAACTTTTTTAAAAAAACGGGCACATTGTCCCGTGTTTCCCCTGTGGGGGAGGCGGGGAGCCCGCTAGCACTCAGGGCTTCAGCCACTGGAGCCCCAAGCACTGGCACCTCCCCTCCCCACTCTGGGGGTGAACTTCATCCCTGCAGTGGGGCAGGATGGGTGGGGAGCTGCCTGCATTGCGTCAAGTGCCAGCGGCTGCCCCCCTGCCCTCTGCAGGGCTGAAGCCTGGAGGACTAGCAGCTCCCCCCCCCCCCCCCGCCAGCAGGCCTAAAGCCTCAAGAGCCAGCAAGGCCCCCGCCGTGGTGTCCCGTATTGCGCATAGGGAAATATGGCCACCCTGAATACAAGCACCGAGCCCATATGCATAACCTCGCGCACCGAGATGGCACGCGAGCAGCACAGACAAAGTCAGCTGAGCACCAGCTTTCATTAGACACCCCACGCGGCCCACCCGGCACAGAGCGAGGGGCAAACACGCCAGTGGGCGCAGCAATGAACTGCACGTGCCTTTTAAAATCCAACCACATGACACCTTCCAAGGGGGCGGGGCATGATATTGGTACATTCCACAAGAGGGGTTATGAATTTGGTACATTCCACAAAGGGGGGGTATGAAACTGGCATGGTTCACAAAGGGGATTGGTGAATTTGATACATGCCACAAAGGGGGAGGAGGTATGAATTTGGTACAGTCCACAAAAGGGGGGGGGGTATGAAATTGGCACGGTCCACAAAGGGGATTGGTGAATTTGGTACACTCCACAAAAGGGGGGGTATGAAATTGGCACGGTCCACAAAGGGGGTTGGTGAATTTGGTACAGTCCACAAAAGGGGGGGATGAAATTGGCACGGTCCAGAAAAGAGGTTGGTGAATTTGGTACATGCCACAAAGGGGAGGGGGGGGTATGAATTTGGTACATGCCACAAAGGGGGGGGGTATGAATTTGGTACATGCCACAAAGGGGGGGAGGTGTGAATTTGGTACATTCCACAAAGGGGGGGAGGTGTGAATTTGGTACATGCCACAAAGGGGGGGAGGTGTGAATTTGGTACATGCAACAAAGGGGGGAGGTGTGAATTTGGTACATTCCACAAAGGGGGGGAGGTGTGAATTTGGTACATGCCACAAAGGGGGGGAGGTATGAATTTGGTACATTCCACAAAGGGGGGGAGGTGTGAATTTGGTACATGCCACAAAGGGGGGGAGGTGTGAATTTGGTACATGCCACAAAGGGGGGGAGGTGTGAATTTGGTACATTCCACAAAGGGGGGGAGGTGTGAATTTGGTACATTCCACAAAGGGGGGGGGGGTATGAATTTGGCATATGTAGATTGCCACGAAGGGGGTCGGAGTCGCGTGTCTTTCACAAACTAGAGCTTGGTACAGCCCAATGCAATCGGGCGATTTGGTACAATCCACAGACGGGGCGTTGGAGGTGAATTTGCTGCGCTCCACACTGGGACGCGCTTGGTACATTCCACAAACGGCGGTTGGGGGGGAGGGGGAGTCCTCATTTCCGGTCGGGGCAGACCCGTCTCCTGCTTCTCAACGTCAACTTCCGGAGGCGGGTGCCCAACGTCACTTCCGGTGAGGTCAGCACCCTGCGACATGCCAACGGCCGGAAGCCCGGTGCTTCTCCTCCCCCGTTTCCGGCTCGTTTCCGGGGGGCGGCCCCGAGTGTCTAGTGTCGTCACTTCCGCCCTGGGCCCGGACCGGGGCAGCCCTGGGCTCCTTTCTCCCCGCCGGGAGGAGGCGGGCGGAGGTGAGTCCGGGGCGGGGAATTTCTGTGTGACCCACCGTAATTATCCCCGCCCCTCCCCCCACGCCGGGGAGAGAGACACCCCCTGTCAAGGGAGAGACCCCCCGCCCCTCCCCCCACCGGCCCCCTCCCCGTGTCCCAGGAGACCCCCCCCCAGCAGAGACTCTCCTGCCCCCCCCCAGCAGAGACTCTCCTGCCCCCCCCCCCAGTGGGCATCACGGATTTGTTGCTGCCAAAGCAAAGTCCCCCCCCCCCCTTGCCCCCCCTTTCACACAGCCCGGCTGTGAGGATTCACCCCCCCCCCCCCGCATCTCCCTCCCCCCCCATAGCAGGCTCGAGCTGTAACACCCCCCTAGGGCCCGCGGCGCTCCGCCTGTGCGGAGGGTGTTGCGCCTCTCGGGCGTCACATGTGCCCGGCGTACCCCCAGGCGTCACCTCACTGACACATGCCTGATGCAGGGACTCGGACATAAAAAGACAGACACGTCACAGCCCCTTGGACCGCAACACGGCGGCCGGCTTTGTGTTTGCTGTCGAATAAGCTGCAACGGAGACCCGTGCTGATGAGTCTCATCCCTGTCCTACAATTGTAATGTCAACCAAAGGGCACCTAAATACTAGCTTTCTGTTTCAGTGATAGCCTATAGAGCTGTGTGAACAAGTCGTGTGACAGCTTAGGTTGTGCTGACTTCACTAGTGCTTTTTATGGAGCCGGTAGTAAAAATCAGACAAATGTCTAGATGACTTGTACTTCCTGGAAGATCTTTGCATAGTCCTAAGGGTAGTGTATTCATGAATGAGAATGACTGGTCTAGGTGGCCTTGTTTCTTCTGATTTCACTTAGCTTGCGTGCCTCTCCCAGATTCTGCTTATAGCTGCCCTTCAATCACTTGAATGGAAATCAAATTCTTAAAAATCTGTTTTGGTAACACCCATTTAATTCAAATGCCCAATTAACAGGTAGGAGAGAAGTTCTGTGTTACAGGTTGGTCACTCAGTGTAAATCAGCCTTAATAGACATTCGGGGGGGAAATTGGGGTAAAAAAGATCAGGATTTCTAAATAAAGTTACTGTCTTTTGCCCTGCTTAACTCTCTTTTGGGGCTGCCTTCATCATAAAGAAGCTGTTTTAAGTAGTGATATAAAAGGTTAACCAGTTACCCGGTAAGCATTTCTTACCAGAATGCTTACCAGGTAGCAATTGGACAGCCAACCGTGCCAGGCTGTAGCAGCCCTGGCTGAGGCCGACCGACCATGTGGGGGTGGTAGGCAGGGCCACGCCTGCATCAGGCCAGTAGGACTCTAGCTGCATGGGCGTGATAAACAGGGCCCCAGCGGCTCCAATTCGACCCAGGTAATCTGACAGGATAGGCAGGTGGGACTCTGTGGCTGTCCTGGGCTGGCAGATGGTGCCCGCTCTGGGGCAGACCAGGTAGACCGGCAGGACTCTACCTCAGTGGTGGGGTGGTCAGGCAGGGTCCCCGCCACTCTCACTTGGCCTGGGCGCATGCATGGGAACCCATTTCCAGCTTCCTGACAGTGGTTAACCATTAACCGTTATAATTTTAGTTGTTTAAATTGTTATTTACAACCCTCGTTTTAACAATGGACAGAAACCTGGTTCATTTTGTCCTTCCCTGGTAGCTTCAGAATCTTTATATAACGAATTACCTCAAGAGAGGAAGCATAGTCCAATGGGTAGAGCACTGGACTGAGAATCCGAACTCAGGTAGCCTGCTCCTAGCTTTGCTGTTGACTTTGGACAAGTCACGTTCCCTGGCTGTACCTCCGTTTCGCCTCCTGTCCTGTCTAGTTAAACTGTAAGCTCTTCCAGTCAAGAACTGACTCTTACAATCTATTTGGAGGGAGTGGGGGGCTGATCTCTTGGTGTTACAAGATGAATAAATAAATGCCCTCAGTGGCATTAATGTAAGCAGGAAATTGTGAGCAGCCTCAGGCAGGGGCCTCTTGTGTGGTTTTTCTCTGTACAGTGCTTAAGGCCTTTATTTTTAATAGGCCACCTGACAGGGAAATAATAAGCCTACCAGGATTTAGACAAAGGGACCTCAAAAAGTCATCCAGTCTGGCCCCCTGTGCTGAGGCAGGACCGAGTAAACCAAGACCATCCCTGCACAGGGTTTGTCCTGGCAGGTCATGAAAGCCTCCAACCACTGAGACTCCACAATCTTTGCTAGAAGCCATTCCAGAACTGAATTGCCCTCCTCCTTAGGTTTTCCTAATATCTAATCCAAATCTCCCTTGAAGCAGAACCCAGTTAACTCTTGTCCTTTCTTCAGAGGACAGAGAGAGCAGCTGATCACGTTTATCTTTATAGCAACCCTCAACATCTTTGAAAACTATCCGCACAGCTCCCTTCTATTTTCTCTCCTCAAGGCTGAACAGACGGAGTATTTTTTTAACCTTTCCTCTCAGGTCAGGTTGTCAGAACCCTTCATCCTTTTAATTGTCCTCTTCTGAACCCTCTTTCAACTAGTGCATGTCCTTCCCAAAATGTGATGCCCAGAATTATTCCCAGTCCTCCACCTCAGGAGAGCGGGACAGTCACCTACCACGTCTTACATATGACACTCATGTTAACACAAGTTGAACCTCTCTAAACTGGGGCTCTCTAGACCACAGATGTTCCGGGATGAGAAGGTTAGTGGCTAGGAGCCCTACAAGCCAGCAGGACAATGGGTTGCTGACAGCAAAGTTGCCCGGCATGGGGCCGTGGGAGCAGTGGGGAAGAGGGGGTCATTTCTGGTCCTTCTGCCTTTCCTTGATCTAGTAAAATCTCTCAACGGGGACCAATCAGGTCCTGAGGGTGCCGGACCGGGGAGGTCAACCTGTATAATCCAAGAAGCAATGTCTTGGTCTACTCTATAGGCCTTGTGGAATAGCACTTCCAGAATTTCCATGCTGTGCTAGTCAACGTAGGGTTGCCAGAGAGGTTGGTTTCTCTTCAGTGCCTTTGACTGGCAATTGAGATCCAGCTCTTGTTGTCAGTTGTTGGGTGTATCTGTGTTTTCACTCTGGGCAGGCACACAGCACAGCAGACCTCAATGGAACTGCCTAAGAAGACCAAAAACTTAGTTTAGTGGCAAAGACGCCCAGCCAGGTTTATTGCCAACAGAGCACGGTGGTAGTGCCCCAGACTACTACTTCACACAGCGCACAGTCAACCTGTGGAACTGTTTGCCGGAGGAGGTTGTGAAGGCTAGGACTATAACAGGGTTTAAAAGACAACTAGATACATTCATGGAGGTTAAGCCCATTAATGGCTATTAGCCAGGATGGGTAAGGAATAATATAATATAATAATAATCAGAGCTCAACAATTAGTATAATCTACTTGCCCGTGGCGAGTAGATTACAAGATGGCACAGCCGCGCAGTGTGGTCTGCTCATGTGCAGCGTGCCGAACCGTGCAGTTGGCAAGCGGGGCTCGCTGCCTCTTGGCGAGCCCTGATAATAATATTTGGAGATATACTATCTCATAGAACTGGAAGGGACCTTGAGAGGTCAAGTCCAGTCCCCTCTCTCACAGCTGGCCCAAGTACCATCCCTGAATGGTGTCCCTGGCTTCTGTTTGTCAGAGGGTGGAGATGGATGGCAGGAGAGAGATCGCTTGATTATTACCTGTTCAATTCACTCCCTCTGGGGCACCTGGCATTGGCCATTGTAGGCAGACAGGACACTGGGATAGATGGACCTTTGATCTGACCCACTATGGCCGTTCTTACGTTCTGCAGAAATGTTGCTGTATGTCTGTGCTTGTATTACGATCGGACTTTGTGCTTTATTCCTGATGTTCCCGACATCGCTTTGGTCAAACCATCTTGTGCTAGGCTGGAGCATCCCCGTGCTGGCCTGCTGGAAGGTGTTTACACGTCCAGTGCGTTTTAGCCATGCCTGCGACACTTGTGCCAATATTCTGTACGGACTGTGAACTTGCCAGCACGCATTTGTGTTTTGATCGGGTCTGTCTGTACTCAGAGCATAGCTTTGGCTGACTTTGATACATGCCTCAGGTCTTTCATCAGGCCCGTGCTTCAGGTTCTTTCTTCCCACTCCATTCCTCCACTTTGGGGCTTTTTCTTAGGAGATTTACCCATCATCCCGGAAAAGCATAATGCATGAACTGCAAATAACCCTGGTGGCTAAACACTGTTATGGCCACGCCACCTTATATTACCGTCCATATGTTCATGCCCCGTCTGTCTCTTGGTCTCAATTAATCCCCTCATACAACTGATAGATTTTCATTTTCAATGGTTTTAGTCCCAAAGGGTGGGCCTGGGAATGGTAAGTCCCATACTTCGATGAACGGGGATAGTTTAAGTTGTTCTGAAACACTGTCGGCATTATTACACTGCGTCCCATCGAGCTGTGTCATATGGCGAATAAAATGGAAATCTGATCTATAGGTTGAACCTCTTTAATCTGGCACACTCTGGTCCAGCAACCTCCATGGTCCGGCTTGATTTGAGTTAGCCGGGTGTCCACTTCTCATGGGTGTGGCCAAGTTTCCCGCAGTCCCATAAAGTTGGTTTACAACCACCAGTCCTGGCTCTCGGTGTTCTGTGCTGTTCTTTAGCTCTGATTTACTCCTAATGTCTTCTAACATCTCAGTAACCAGTGAAAGGGTTGGGAGGCCGCTAGAAAATATTGACCTCCCATGGCCTGGCAAATTCTCTGGTTTGGCACCGGTCAGGTCCCAAGGGTGCTGGACTAGAGAGATTCAACCTGTAGTGCCATCACAAATGAGGTCTTTGGTAGATTATTTTTTTTTTATAATCAGTTGCTGTACGACACTGGCCATCCCTGGGATCATACTTGCCACATGGTGACAACCAGAAATAAGTTGTGCTGGGCAGGAAACAGGAGCCCGCTTGTTTTTCAGTGCTATTTGTTTGACCTGAATTATTGTGATCTCACCCTAGAGCTATGATGTCAACAGCATTCTTGGCGTAACAAGCCATGGTGTGATGCTCTTTAGGTTGGCCTGGCTACATGGCACAGTAGTTGATACGGATCCACCTGGGTGTTTATTGTAAATGCCGTCTTCCAGATAACCTACTTAATGGACAGCAACTAATTTCTCAAGTATTACTGTGTCAGGGATGTAATAACGGATCAAGATTGTATTAAACCAGTGGTGGGCAATACATTTTTGCCAGGGGCCACTTGAGAAATTTTTGAAGTGGTCCCGGGGCTGCACCGGAAGGGGGGGGCCAGGATACTTCCCTGCTTCCCATCCACAGACCATGACTGGTGAGAGGGTGGGGGAACATGCGAAGTCTCCTACCACCCTGCCAGGAGGCTGTGGCGCTTCTAAACACTGCGTGCTCCCTGTAAGGCGGGGGCAGGAGGAGGAACTGAGTGCTTCCCCCCATCCCTAATTGGCCTGGGGGCAGGGGAGCGGCAGGGCCTCTGCAGGCCGGATCCAGCCCGTGGAGGCCCTTTTGCCCACCCCTGTATTAAATCATATGAACCTCACTTGGGATGCAGTGTTGTTGACCCCAAATGATGACTGGTACTCATGGGGGACTTGTGTACATAACGTGGGCTACGTCTAAACTTTTCCGTTATAAGCATTTTCAGAAAAAGTGTTGTTCACTAAAAGCAAGCAGGATCTTATGAGGGGGATAAGGCAAAAAGCCACATTTATCGTAAAGATAATAATAAAGAATAAAGAAAAGATAGAAGCAAACAACGTTGTTTAACTACTTAACCCTTATACATATAAACATTCGTTCATCCATTCATTCAGGTTCTGTGTATTTGTTATAGTTCCCAGCCTGGAAGTTGCTTGTGCCACAATACTGGCCAGGTACTCTGTATACAAGTGATGGTAGTGGGGAGCGAAGTCCTGATCAGATGCGCATCTGAAGCTCCTGGTAGGCTGGCAGCAGAACCTTGGACTCCGATTCCATAGTTTTTTAGTCCAGTTCTTATAGGAATTTCTTCCTATGCCAGTCTATGGAAATTGCTGCATCATGCTGATGTCTCCAGGGTGGCTGCCAGGTGCTGGTCAGTGATCTCATCGGGTGGACCTCCAGTACTTGGTTTTCTCCACTTGACACCTTTTGGTTGCACTGGCACCTGATGCCTTCTTCAGCCCTTTGTTGCTGTATTCTCAGGCTGGCACCTCTCAGAACCATTCATTCATCATCCAAGCACTCTCTCTGTTACATACATTCCTTAATTAATGTTTCCCATACAATATTTTTGTATAATAACTTTACATATATCAGAGTTGTAGTTACAAAAAGTTTCTGGATGGTATTGCTTAAAACATTCTCTGAGTGCTGAATAAAGTTACAATGTTTTAAAGAGAACAGGCGTCAATTAAGTAACAATGCCCTTGGTCAATTACAGGGCTTGGCTCCCATAGCAGAGTTAGTGGCTTGACAGTGCATTGTTACAATGTATCTCTGCAATGTCAATTTCAAGCAGCCCCTTGCACAAGCTTGAGCATTTCCTGGGGCACGGGGGGGGGGGGGGGGGGGGGGGGGGGGGGGCTGTTTCTGGCTACATAGGATTATATTCTTAACAGTTCTAAGTGACATGACCTAATACATTATATTCTAAAGGGGCAATAATAATAATAAATCTAAACATTTAACAATCTTAACAAATAATAAGAAGAAGAAGAAGAAGAAGAAGAAGAATTAATAATAAATCTAAACACTTTAAGTTGTGGGGAACAAATTATGGGGAGTCACTTCCATTTGGGGGAATCATTTTCAATACATTAATATGTTATCCCTACAAAAGCGCGTCTACATTGGCACGGACGCTTTTCCGCAAAAAAGCCCCCATCGCCATTTTCGCAATCGGGGCTTTTTTGCGGAAAAGAAATCTGGGCTGTCTACACTGGCCCTTTTCCGGAACAGTTTTCCAGAAAAGGACTTTTGCCCGAACGGGAGCAGCATAGTTTTTCCGGAAAAACACTGACGATTTTACATTAGATCGTCAGTGCTTTTCCAGAAATTGAAGGGGCCAGTGTAGACGGCTGGCAAGTTTTTCCGGAAAAGTGGCTGATTTTCCGGAATAAGGGGCCAGTGTAAACACAGCCGTGATGTATTGCTGTTTTTGTTATAAAGTGGGGCCAGGGTTAGGTAGGTGGTGTTAGTAAGAAAGTTAAGTAATATCCTGGGGGGGGGGGGTTATGTTCTCTAATGAGTTGGTTATGGTGGTTACTCTGAAACCCTCATAAGCAGTAGAAATAATATCTGTATTTGTTTTGTTTTTTCTTTCTTGCCTCCGTGTTTGTGTGATGCCGTTAGTTACTTTTTACTTGCTGGCTTATCCGTTCAGCCATGTCATGCCTGTTGTAAATGCTGTATATTTTTTTCAGTAGGTAGGCCCTTAATATTCTGAATTACAGAGGCAGAGACAATTTCCTCTGTCGGGGGGTGAAAATACTTATTGATTTGTTGGCTTCGTATAGCGATATATCCCTGTATAGATATATTGCCCTTCTGCCAAATAGGTCTCCAGTTTCAGATAATCTCAAGTGCAACCCCTAACTCTATCTAGATTTTGGAGTCTGGACTGTGAAAGCGTTGTGCACATTCCTGATCAGATGAGGGAGGGATAGCTCAGTGGCTTGAGCATTGGTCTGTTAAACCCAGGGTTGTGAGTTCAATTCTTGAGGGGGGATCTGGGGCACTTAGGTATCTGGGGCAAATCTGTCAGGGATGGTACTTGGTCCTGCAGGGGGCTGGACTCCATGACCTTTCAAGGTCCCTTCCAGCTCTATGAGATAGTTGATATATCAGCATGATGATATATCTATCAAAGAGTGATACAGCAATAATACAGTTGCTTTGACTCAGTAAAACCATAGGCACATGAACTCACTTGACCTCAGTAAGATTCAGTGTAAAAGGCCTAGCTAGTGATTGCTGGCTGATTGCCTATTTAATTGCCCAAATATAGTAGACTAAGCTGTGCTTGAAAAGTCTGTTCTTAATCAAGCACTTCATTTTTCTTTCTTGATGCCTGGGGGTTCCTTCCCAGAGCGCTGATATCTTCTAGTGTTTTAGTTCTCTGAGAGGCATCCTTAAACAACTTTAAATTTTTTCTTGTACGTTCCTCTTGTTTTCAATAACCCAAATTGTTTGTATTAACTTGTTGTATGAATTTAGGCTCTTGGGCATTTCTCATTACTTTACGTTCTGTTTTTAAAACTCTGCCACATGGAAACACGATGTTTCACATCACGATTACATGCACAGTCCGCATTTCTGTTTCTTGGCAACCATATCTTTAAGAAAGTTAGTTTATTTCCAGCTATTGCATTCCTGAATAATGATTTTGGTGGGCGTATTTAAAGTTTTTACTTGCGTTTCTCTTTTTGTTTCATTTTCAGTGGCTTCCTCTTAGTCGGGGATAGAGGTGTCTGTAATCACTAGAACTTTTAAAACAATAAGGGGGCCGAAGTGGAAAGCAGAGGAGGGGAAGGATAACCTAGGACAGGAGGTGAAACAAAAGACAGGACTATGTAGCACTTTAAAGACTAACAAGATGGTTTATTAGATGATGAGCTTTCGTGGGCCAGACCCACTTCCTCAGATCAAATAGTGGAAGAAGAAAATAATAATAAACCATCTTGTTAGTCTTTAAAGTGCTACATAGTCCTGTATTTTGTTTCAGCTGCACCAGACTAACATGGCTACATTTCTATCACTATTTTGGGACAGGAGGGAGACCAGAAACCAAGAGATATTGATTAACTCTGTGAGGTCATTTTAAAGTACAGACAGCAGCAGCAAGCTTAGCGAACAAAGAGGATATAAAGGAAAAACTTAACTGGTATGTACAAATATTTGAGAGAGGGAGATTATATTACTACCTGTGAGTGAGTAATAAGGCTTAGGGGGGGGTCAAAGTATTTGGGGGACCCTTACCCCCAATGTTTATCTTGACTCTGAAAGGAGAATGAGGGTTTTTGCCCACACTTACAAAACCTAAATTTCATAGAATCCTAGGGCTGGAAGAGACCTCAGGAGGTCATGCAGTCCAGCCCCCCGCCCAAAGCAGGACCAACCCCAACTCAATCCACCCAGCCAGGGCTTTATCAAGCTGGGACCAGCCCTAAAACCGATCCTTGGGGCACCCGACCGCCAGCCAGACACTGAGCCATTGATCACTACCTGTCGGGCCCGACAATCTAGCCAGCTTTCCACCCACGTTACAGTCCATTTATCCAATCCATACTTCCTTAACTTGCTGGCAAGAATACTGTGGGAGCCCATATCAAAAGCTTTGCTGAAGTCAAAGTATATCACATCCACCAACTTCAGCAGAGTCCACAGAGCCAATTACCTCATCATAGAAGGTAATCATGTTGGTTCCCCCCACCCCCGGCCGTTGCTTCGGTCTGCTTGCCATATGGAATACAGGATTGTCTTTCTCGGCTTCAGTTAACCATATCCGGGCAGTCCCCCATGCATTTGTGTCTCGATTCCCTCTCCACTTTTCACTCTGAAATTCTCCTCTGGCCATGGCGCTCAGCCAGCGTGCACCAAGCTCCACGTGGGCAGGCGCAGAGCGGAAGCCGTCCGATCAGCTGGACCGCGGTTCAGCCTCCTCCGGGCTGAAGGCCACAGCCAGCTGGCCAGGCAGCTTCTCTGCACCAGCCCACGTGGAGCGTGGTGCACCCTGGCTGAGCACTACTTCCAAATGTTGAAAAACCTCTTCCAAATGTTGGAAAAACCTTTTTAAAAAAAGCAGCAGTATAAGGATTGGGGATAGCAAGTGATGGGAGAGGAGGAGAATAGAGAGGGCAGGGCTTCAAGGAAGGGGCGGGGCAGTAGATCTTGGCTTGGTCTGTCATTTAAAAAGTGATCTTGGGTGTAAAAAGGTTGGAGACCACTGTCTTAAAGTGTTCTCTCTGCCCTACTGTTTTCTCCTTCACCTAGTTTACCAATGCAGTGACAGATCGTTTGCTACTTTTTCCTCCTGTGCCTTTACCTTGTCATTCCCAAAGTTTTCATTGCCTGTCTTTTCCTTTCACTTGGGCCACCTTGTTCCCTCTCTGCCCCAATTCTTCAAACACCAGGTAAGCACCTGAAATCTCTCGTTGCTCAGCCCGACTTGTGGACTGTTTCTACAGCTGTTTCCAGTGGTCTGTTGATCCCCAATGCTTTCCCACGCTCTGTTGCTTTTGTAGTGTCTCTGACCTTTGTTTGTGTGTTTGTTTCTGGTTCTTGCCCCGCCAATTCCAGGGCCGTGTTGTCTTAACTCTTTAACAACTGTGTCCGGAGCTGTAATATTTTATATTTCTTACTCTCACCATGATTTTTTTAAAGCTTTGGTTTCTGCCGCCATTGTACATGTTCCGGTCCATGCGTCTCCACTATCTTTTTTTTTTTTTTTTTTTTAAAGCCTTGTGGCTCTCTTTTGCTGGCTACCAGCAGGTCCATCTCTCATCAGACTCTGTGGGGACTGGAAGGGAGGATAAGGGAGATTCCTTAGGTCTGAGCTTTTTGCCATGTTAGATCACAATTGGAAAAAAATGTGGTTTGTTTCATTTGGAAAAGAGAAGTCTGAGAAGAGGGCAGGAAAGCAATTTTCAAGAGTGTTACCTAAAAGGCTGTTACGAGGAAGAGGGAGATATATTGTTCTCCTTGGCCTCTGAGGATAGGACAAGAAGTAATGGGCTTCAGTTGCAGCAAGGGAGGCTCAGATTGGACAGTAGGAAAAACTTCCTGTCAGGATGGTTACGCACTGGAATAAATTGCCTAGGGGGGTTGTGGAATCTCCACCGTTGTCTAATCTGCTCTTAAAAATCTCCAGATGCCTGTCAGGGATGGTTTAGATCAGTGTTTCTCAACCAGTGGTACGAGTATCCTTAGGGGTACTTGAGAGAAGTCCGGGGGATACGTCATCACAATTGAAATTTGGCTTTATTATTTTTGTACTTTTTACACTCAAAAATTTCCTCTCCCACCCGGCTACGATTAAGTTGTTTAAACAAATGTGTTGCAGTGGTCGAAAAAAATTTTGTGTGTCTGAAAACTGGAGGTACTTGGGGTACTTATAATTTTTTTAAAGGGGTACCTTATAAAAAAAAAAAAGGTTGAGAAACACTGGTTTAGATCAGCGACAGGCAACCAAGACAAGAAAGTGGGCCACGCGAGCAGCCTTCTTCCGCTCCATGGACCGCATGACCAGTGGTGGGCAACTCGTGGCCTGCTGGGGTGAGGTTGATTTGTGGCGCTCAGGCTGTTGGAGGGAGGAGAAGAGCAGGGGCAGAGTACAAATCAGTGGATTCATCGCACACCGAAAGGGCTGGGAGGGCGGGGGAGAGCAGGACGTGCGGGCCTCCAGAGCAAGAGAGGCGCATGGGAGAGTGGGACAGAGGGGAACCCCGATGGCCTGCATGTGGCCCGCAGGTTGTCCATTAGTGGTCCAGATGGTGCTTGGTCCTGTCATGAGTGCAGGGGACTAGAGAGATGTGAGAGAGAACCTCCAGTTCTGTGATTCTGTTGAGTCAGCTGTCCGGATCCATAAAAGGGCCTCATTGTTTCTTACGTTTATCCAGAATGGAAGGAGACTGGTTCGTCCGTTAGCTTCAGTGAGGTTTAACCCAACCCACAATTCTGATGCTGCGTGCGCACATACGCATGAGCTTATTTCTTTTAAACTTGTTTTGACTGTGCTAGTCCTCATCTATACTTACCGGATGATCGACTCTCCGGAGTTTGATTTATCAGGTCTAGGAAAGACCCGCTAAATCAAACATTGAGGGTTCCTACATTGACCCTAGTAACTCCTTGGAGTCACAAGGAATAAGGCAAGTCGACAGGAGAGTTTCTCATGTCAACCTCCCGCTGCAGGTCCGCCCCAGAAAATCAGTTTAAGGTACGTGGACTCCAGCTGTGTAAGTCTCATAGCTGGAGTTGTGTATCGTAAGTCGATTTTCTGCCCCAGTGTGGACCTGGTCCTAGAAATCCTCCTGGGGCATAAACCAACTTTTGACCCCTGGGAGCCGTAGCAGATTTTCTAGGAGCATGTTATCTGATCATGGGTGGTACCTCTTGCATCTTCCTCCGCAGCATCTCCCACTCGGGCTGGAGAGGGGCTATTGAGGTAAATGGCCCCTTGAGCTTCATTTTTATGACCATAGGCAGGTGTCAACAAAACCCCCAAGATGTTTCTAAAGCAGTTTGGGTATAAACTAGGAGTGGGAAAGGTTAATCCGTGAGGGCTTAAGCAGCTCCCCACCCGCCACGGGTAGGGGGCTGTTCCAACCCCACGAGGCCCACCGCAGACAGGGGTGCTCCACCTGGCTATTCCCCGTCCTGCCGGTTAACCAGTTCAACATTACATTAACCCAGTTAACCAATTAACAGGATTTTACACCCCTAGTATAAATCTCTTCTTAGTGGCTCAGGTTTGACTTGCTTAGGATCTGTCATAAAATCTTACCGGTTCTCCAGTCTTCCAGGCTAGACAGGACTTGAATTTCTAATTACGGGAGGTGGGGGGAGCCTTGCTCAAACTGTGGGTCGGGACCCCAGAGTGGGTCGCAAAGCCTTCTGAATGGGGTCTCCGGGGCTGGCTTGCGACTTGCTGGAGCCTAGGGCTAAAGACCGAGCCCCTCTGTCCAGGGGCAGCTTCAGCTCTGGGTGGCAGGGTGCAGGTGACACACCCCACTGCCCCCTGCCTGGGGCTGACACCCTTGAGCCTCAGTCCCTCCCCCCCCAGTGGTGGGGTTCAGGGTTTGGCCTCCTCGCCTCAGGCTCTCTCCTCCTGGGGTCATAAAGTAACTTTTGTTGTCCGAAGGGGGTTGCGGTGCAAAGAAGTTTGGGAACCCCTGGTTTAACCCCTTCAGCCCTCAGCTGCTATTCAAGGAGGAGTGGGGACAACTGCAGCCGCTTCTGGGGAGGGGCCTCAGAGCCGCCCACGTGTATAACGCAGGCGAGCTCCGTCCCCCTTGACCACCATGGGACTTTGGGCTCTGTGCCGCAGAGTTGCTTCCCATAGGTCACTGTTGAGGGGCGGACCCCCAAAATACAGTTATTGGGGTACAACCCCCCCTAAAATCCAGTCTACGACGGCAAAGATTCACCCCCATGTCAGGGTCCTAGATGGCGGATAACGCCGCTTGGAAGCATAGCACGCTCGCTTTTGCAGCGGCCACGCCCTCGGGGAGGGAGTAGGGGGGCCCCAGCCCCGGGCCCTAAGAGCAGGTCCTACCAGACCTACTCAGCCGGCGGGGGAATCTAACCCCCGAAACCCTCCAGCTCGCCGGGCCAACTCCAGCCCCTGCCCTGAGCTGCTTCCTACTCCCAACCCACTGCCTCTATCTCTCTCTTTCCTTCACCCCCTCTCCTGGGCTTTCCTTCCCCCTTTTAAACTCCCCGCCTCCCCCACGTCATCGTCCGGTGCCCTTCTCCTCCTTGGCCCGCCCCTGACGTCTCCGTTCCGACGTCACTACGCCGGATGCCGGGGCTGCCCCTGCCCTCGGCGGAGCGCTGCCCGGTGGCGGCCGTGCAG
This sequence comes from Pelodiscus sinensis, assembly GCF_049634645.1. Classification (NCBI taxonomy): domain Eukaryota; kingdom Metazoa; phylum Chordata; order Testudines; family Trionychidae; genus Pelodiscus; species Pelodiscus sinensis. Next base: position 11,341,117 of record NC_134742.1, read on the forward strand.
ACCGGCTGTGTAAGTAGCGCAAGTGCCACAGCCGGCTCAGTGCGGGGCGGGTTCGCCTCGGCAGGGCAGAGGCGTCCCGCCCCGTCACAGTCACCTATATTCCCTGGCTCCGTGCCCCCAGCGCGCCGCTGCCCGGGCCGGGGAAGAGGGTCAAGGCCTCAGAGCGGGTGGGGGATCGGCGGCTGGGCCTGATTATGGCGTGAGAGCAAAAGGTGAGTGGGCTCACCTCAGGACTGTTGTCCCATGTCCCGCCACCCCCGTGGGCCAGTCAGTCCCTCCTCACGTGAGCCACATCACAGCAGGCTTCTCCTAGGGGTAGTGGAGCCCGAGACCTTTCCCCTCGAATTGCCAGTCAGTTCCTCCTTGTGTGGGCCGGATCACAGCTGGCTTTTCCTAGAGGGAAAGGCCCCGCACCCCGCCACCCCTCAGAGCCAGTCCCTCCTCCTAGGGGTGGTGGGGCCCGGGACCTTTCCCCTCTACGTGCCAGTCAGTCCCTCCTCGCATGGGCTGGCTCAGAGCTGGCTGCCCCTGGAGGGGAAAGGTCTCTCCCGTCCCAAGCAACCCTCCCTTTCCTCGCAGATATCATGGCTACCACCAACCCCCTGGAGAACCTGCAGGTAGAGGCCAGCTGCTCCGTCTGCCTGGAGTACCTGAAGGACCCGGTCATCATCGACTGCGGCCACAACTTCTGCCGGGTCTGCATCACCCGCTGGTGGGAGGAGCTGAACCGGGACTTCCCCTGCCCCGTCTGCCGCAAGACCTTCCGCCACCGCACCCTCAAGCCCAACCGGCAGCTGGGCAACATGGTGGAGATCGCCAAGCAGCTGCAGGTCACCAAGCGCAAGGTGCGGGACGAGAGCCTGTGCGGGAAGCACAACGAGGCGCTCAACCTCTTCTGCAAGGAGGACCAGCAGGCCGTCTGCCTGGTGTGCGAGATCTCCCACGACCACCGCTCCCACACCGTGGTGCCCCTGGACGACGCCTCCCTGGAGTACAAGGTGGGAGGCCGCCCAACAGGTGACACCCGGCCCTTTCCCCCGGGGCTGGCGCTCCACCAGCCGGACCAGGTCTCCCGGGGGTCCCCTGTAGCGTCTGTCCTCGGAGCTAGCCTGGATTCCCACCCCCCCACCCCCCCGTCTCCCTACGTAGCTCCCGGGTGCTGTCTGGTGAGGATGCCGGCTCTCCAAAACCGGGCGTCCTCCACTGCCTTCCCACAGTGCCCGTCTGTGTGCCTGGAAGGGCAGACGAGTTCTCCCCCTGCTGACTGGGAAGGAGTCATTTCAGGTCACCGCACTGCTGAGATCCCCGATAGCCTAGCGAAGCAAATGGAGTAGTGTAGGTCTAGCACAGGGGTGGAGAACCTCAGGTCTGGGGGCCACATGCGGCCCTCAGCTTGCTTGGATCTAGCCCCCCGAGGCTCAAGATCCATCCCTTCCCCCTCCCCCCCCCCGCGCAGCATTGGAGCACCCAAAATCTACAAGGTTGGGCCCCCCCGGACAGGAGGAGAATGAGGGGAGCATCTTTCTCCTCCTCGGTGGGCAGCCATGTCAATGAGGGTTTGATTTTCTCACTTCCGTGCGGCCCCCCCGACTGATTTTTCTGAGGATCAGTGCCCCCCGACCTAAAAAAGGTTCCCCGCCCCTGGGCTGGGGGGGAGAGGAGCTAGGGGGGAGCCAGGACTCCTGGGTTCTGTCCCCAGCTCCGGGAGGAGAAAAGACTCCCTGAGATGAGGGAGGGCTGAGACTGGACTGTCTACAAGGGACTGGGTTGGCCTCTGATCCGTAATCATACCCCTCCCCACTTCCCCAGTGACCCATCTAACCTCCAGAGAACTGTCCATCTGGTTACTGTTGCCACGAGCCTGAATCCGGCGGCCGGATCCCGCGGGTTAAATGTCCTTCCTTCTCCCAGGAGAAGCTGCAGCAGTGTCTGGAGCCGCTGGAGCGGAAGCTGCAGGACATCGCTCACTGCAAGTCCCAGGAGGAGAAGAAACCTGGAGAGCTGAAGGCAGGTGGCAGGTTTGCTCTGTCCCCTGCAGCGGCGGGGGGGAGGGCCGCCGGATGGGCTGGTCCATCCGTGAGCTGGGTTGGGCGGGGTCCCAGGCAGTGATGGAGTAGTGTAGTCGATGAACCGAGAAGCTAAAGCTTATAGGCTAATGCTATAGACGACACGCATTTCCCCCCGCCCTCCACCCAGTAAATTTTTTAGCAGGCTGGTTCAGTCCTGGCTTGCTCTGGGTCTGAGACCTACTCCCGCAGTGGCTCTGCATTTAAAAGCATTAGGAGGCAAGCAGCCCAGCTTAGTTCCTGCTCACATCGGGTCCGGGAGCGAAGAACCCCCCCGAAAACCGACTGCTGCCATCCCACGCTGCCGCCTCTTTATCAGCCAGTTGGCGTGGGGATCTGTTTTAAACTGGCTTCCCTCACAGACCAGCTCCCGCCTGGCACCCTGCGCAGCTGCCTCTGATACAGAGGCAGCAGTGCGGCGTGGCAGGGGGCTGCTCGGGAGTGGGGCCAGAGTGCACTGGCTGCCGGCCCCACCCCTGGGGACTATAGAATAGTCTAGTAACCGATAAGAATTCATGAAGTTTCTCGACTATTCCATGAACCGATAGCGAACATCCCTCGTCCCAGCTCGGTTGGGAGAGCTGCAGGAGGCGCCAGTAGGGGGCACTGTCTGCTCGCAGCCAGTGCTGGCCCTCAGTGCGCCAGCACAAAGCTAGGGGGCGCTGTGCTGCTGGAATCGCTGTGTCAGAGACCCGGACTGGGTGAGACGAGTGGAAAATCTCCCGCTGCCGACTCCTGAGTGTCAAATGCCAACGTGGGTGGCTCTGTTCTGACTCCCTGAGCCCCCTGCAGTCTGGTCTCAGGGGGATTCAGGGCTCCCCATTGAACCTTCCCCCCTGCAGCTTTTCCTTGTGGGGTCACAGCCGCTCTAGAGGTGGCTGCATTTTGGCAGCCGCTGTATCCACATTGCAAAGAGACTAATCGCTTCTCCCCAGCTGTAGACAGATCTCACCTGGGCTTCCTACTGCACCCAGCCCCCTTCTGTCCAGTTCTAAAATCCCCTGCTCCCTTCCTCTGGCTAGATCTCGGGCGTAGCCCCTCCCTTCTCCCCACCCCCCCGCCTCTCTGTGGCCAGATCCAGGGGGAGACCTCCCCCTCTTCTTTCTCTGTGTGGCCAGATCTGGAGGGAGACACCCCCCCTCCCCCGGCCTCTCTGTGCCCAGATCTGGGGGAAGACACCCCGCCCCTCCTCTTTGTGGCCAGATCTGGGGGGATAGCCTCCCCCCCCTCCCCTGCCTCTCTCTGGCCAGATCTGGGGTGGGTGGGAGTCCCGTGCCCATGCCGGCTTTCCCCATGCCTGACTCCAGCCCGCTCCTCCGCTGCAGAGGAAGGTGGAGAGCCGTCGGCAGCTGATCATGAGCGAGTTCGAGGAGCTGCACCAGTTCCTGGAGGAGGAGCAGCGGGTGCTGCTCCAGCGGCTGGAGGAGGAGGAGAAGGAGATCCTGCAGCGGCTGAAGGACAACGTGGCCCAGCTGTCGGACCAGCGTCTCTCCCTCAACCAGCTCATCACCGAGATCGAGGAGAAGTGCCTGCAGTCGGGCATCGAGATGCTCCAGGTGAGGAGCCCTCCTTCCCCGGCCCGTCGGTGGGTGCCCAGCCGGGACCTGGCTGAATCTGTGGGCAAGCCCCCGGATTCCCATCCTGCCCCCAGAGCTTCCTCAAGGGAGGCTCTGAATGGGCACTTCTGGCTGGAGCGTCCGTCATGGGGGAGTTGACAGTCCCCTCAACATCCCCTGGGCATCCTGTCCCTTGGCTTTGCCTTGCGGATTGACAGCTCCTCCCCCCGCAGAGGTGGCTGCATTGTGAGAGCCGATGGAGCAGTCTGCGAATACGCTCTGCAAAAAGAATCGCCTGAAGAGAGATGAAAAAGACTGGGACTCTTCAGCTTAGAAAAAAGGACGCTAAGGGAGGGGGGATAGGATGGAGGTCTGTAAAATCACGACAGGTGTGGAGGAAGTGAATAAGGAAAAGTGATTTACTTGTTCCCATCACACAAGAACGAAGGGTCACCACATGAAGGCTGCGTCTACACTGGCATGATTTTCCTGAAATGCTTTTAACGGAAAAGTTTTCCATTAAAAGCATTTTCGGAAAAGCGTGTCTAGATTGGCAGGACGCTTTTCCGTAAAAGCACTTTTTGTGAAAAAGCGTCCGTGGCCAATCTAGACGCGCTTTTCCGCAAAAAAGCCCCAATCGCCATTTTCATGATCGGGGCTTTTTTGCGCAAAACAAATCTCTGCTGTCTACACTGGCCCTTTTGCGCAAGTTTTTTGGAAAAAGACTTTTGCCCGAACGGGAGCAGCATAGTATTTCCGCAAAAGCACTGACAATCTTACATGAGAGCATCAGTGCTTTTGCGGAAATTCAAGCGGCCAGTGTAGACAGCTGGTAAGTTTTTCCGCAAAAGCAGCCAGTCTAGACACAGCTGAAAGGAATAGGTAGCTGGTTTAAAATGAACAAAAGAAGGTTTTCTTTATGCAGCACATTGTCAACTTGTGGAACTCCTTGCCAGAGGATGTTGTTCCGACCAGGACTTGAACGGGGTTCAAAAAAGAGCGAGATAGATTCGTGGAGGTGAGGTCCATCAATGTCTATTAGCCAGGATGGGTAGGAATGGTGTCCCTAACCTTTGTCTGTCTGGAAATGGGTGACAGGGGAGGGATCACGTGAGGATTCCCTGTTGTGTTACCTCCCTCTATGGCATCTGGCATTGGCCGCTGTCGGCAGACAGGCCACTGGGCTAGGTGGACCTTTGGTCTGACCCAGTGTGGCCGTTCTTATGTTCTAACCTCTGCCCAGCTATCGACAGATCCCACTCGCTTGTCCACTTCACTCAGCCCCTCTCTGTGGAGACGCCCCCCCCCGTACAAACACCTGGGAGAATCCCCCCCCCGGCTGGATCCCTCGAGAGCTTCCTCCAAAGCCACTTCCAGCTCCTATGGCTGGAAGAGGCAGGCAGAATTCCCGGCCAATCCCTGGCACTCCCCAGGACCCTCCTGGGCTCAGAGCGGGGCACAGTTAGACGCCTGCGTGTGGCTCTGGATGCCGCGTCCAAAGAGGCACCCCCAGAGTTTCCATCTTGTCCCAAGAGTTTCTTCCAAGGCCTTTTCTGAGCTTGCTCCTCAGAGACCCGGCGGGCTTTGGAGGAGACTGCCTGGGGCGTCCAGAACAAGGACGTTTAGCTGTCTTGGCACTCCCTGCTAAGGAACCAGCCCCCTCCTTCAGCCTTCTCTGCCCTCGCCAAGGTGCGGACGGCCCTGCCACGGAGACCGTTCTGCTGGCCTGCAGGGTAGCTTCTTCCACGTGGGCAAAAGGAGATGAGTCAGACTGGTCCCGGGCTCCTCCTGGCATCACCAGGGCCCTGCCAAATTCACAGCCGTGAAAAACGTGTCACGGCCGTGAAATAAACCCTTCCCCGTGAAATCTGACCACCCCTGTGTGGCTGGGTGTGCCCCAGGCAGAGGGCTTCTACCTGCAAGTCCCCGCCAGGCTGGGTAGACACAGGACTTGTCCTTCCCTTGCATGGCAACTCTCAGAGGGAGGTCCGGCCGACCTCCAAGTGCCTCCCGCCCCTGGGCAGCAACCCTAGAGATTCCAGCAGCTGGAGGAGGCTTCTGGAGGGAGGTCCGATCTCCCTCTGCTTCAGGGAGCACCCCAGCCCGGGTGAGGAGTCAAAGGACTTATCCTTCGGGGGGGAGGTGCGATCAATTCCTCCTGCCTCTGGGTCGGGAACCCCATGGTGACAGCCCCGTGACATTTCACATCAGCACCCAGAAAAGTGAAACTGGCCAATGTTGAGAGCCCTCTGGCTGTGAAATTGATCAAAAATGGGCCATGAACTTGGTAGGGCCTGAGACATAACTCAATCATAAAACTGGGGCGCCTCAGGAGGTCCCACGTGGGTGGGTCAGCAGGACTGCACTGGGAGGAGGGAGGGTTTGGGGTCCCTCTCAAAAGCTACTTCCTGACGCCTTGGAGGGCCCCTTAGCAGGGCTGTGACTGGAGCTGTGGCCGGTTCCAGAGGAGGCCCCTGTCTGGAACCTTTGAGCTGGCCTTTGAGCTGCCGTCACGGGCAGATGGGCGAAGAGCCTGGACCTCGCGCCGCTGAGCCATGAGCGCTCCGGATAGGCCGATCCAGGGGGCGGTCGCACCGGGGCAAGGTCTGGGGGACCCGTTTCTGGAGACGTCTCAAGCCAGAACGTTGGGGTGCCTACTGGCTGTCGGAGGCCGTCCCTGGCCGCCCTTTGGGACTGGGTGAGAGGGGCGCGGATTGGGGGCATCTGTAGCCATCGTGCAGATGGGTCCTGAGAGGGCCTCAGTCTGGGGAGCCGGAGGGCGGAGAGGGGCGGGACCAGCTTGACAACTGCCTGACCGATTCATGGAGCTGCTCTTGATTGGCTTCTTTTCTCTCCCTGTAGGACATAAAGAGCACTCTGGAAAGGTAAGTCCGCCCTTCCCCAGCTCTCACCCCTGGGAACTGAAAACAGCACCGCCCGCCCGCCCACCCCTAGCCCCCATCCCCACCAGTCCCAAAGGGGAAAGGCTCTGAACAGCACAGGGGGGCGGGGGCCTAGTGGGTGGGTCAGAGCTACAGGAAAAGACCAACAACCGAGCTAGCCTTTGCCTTGGACCAGAATGTCAGAGTAGGGTCTAGTGGTTAGAGCTGGGGGGCCTGGGGGTCAGGACTCGTGGGTTCTGGAAGCGGAAGTGGGGTCTAGTGGATTAGAGCCGGGATCTAGGAGTCAGGACTCCTGGGTTTCCTCCCTGGCTCTGGGAGGGGGAGTGGGGTGTAGTGGTTAGCGCGGAGAGGGGAGACTGGGAGTCAGTACTCCTGCATACTGCTGCTGGCTCGGCCCATTGTCTGCCTGCCCCGTGCCTCAGTTTCTCCCCTCCTCGCCCTGCGTCTGGAGTACAGGCAGGACTTGTGAGGCAGAACGCGTGTCTGAAATGCCCCCTGACAACAGCCCTGCCCTTTCAGAGCGCCGGGAGGGTATCGGGGGGTCGCGTAGGCCGGGGCTCCGGCTCCTTGGACTCCTGTCCTGGGAGCGCAGAGCCAGCTGCTGCGATGCTACCTGTGTGCCCCCCCCTTCAGGTGCGAGACGATGCGGACCATGAAACTGGCCTCGGTCCCCATTGAGCTGGAGAAGAATTTCTGTAGCTTCCCCCGGCAGTACTTTGTCCTGCGCAAGATCATCAAGAGACTGATCGGTGAGCGGGGCTGTTAGGGCCGCCTCTTCCTTCCCTGCCCCTGGGGGCCAACACTCCCCCACCCCCTACGCCACGACATGGAAGCCCTGCAGACTTGTTATGCTTATAAGAAACCCCTGGGATCTTTTTCAGGGGGAAAGACAATACACTGTGTTTGTTGAGAATCCAGTAGAGAAGCAGTTAGCATCTGCTTTAGAAAGAGAGAGAGTCCGTCTTACTGGCCAGGCTGACGGAGCGAGGAGCCAGGGTTCCTCTGAGACTCCTCCGAGGCTCGGCTTGCGGGATTGAACCCAGAATCTCATGCCAAGAGCTTCCCTTCTTATCCATGTCAGTTCCCATTGGAGTCTGTGGGTGTTTGTGTCATGCTGCCCTTATCCGCCCTTAGGTGGGGTTAATTTGTGTTCCTTTGATGGTGATTGTCAGGGTGATTGTCAGGGTTGTTTCTCGCTCTTGGGAGGGTCTTTGCCTGTCTCCTGAGTTTGTTAATACTGCTAATTCAGTTCAGCCTCAAGACACACTGCATGTCTTTGTTGTCTTCTAAGGCTGTGTCTGCACTACATGCCTCTGTCGGCAGAGGCATGTAGATTAGGGTTGTAGGCAAAGGCAAATGAAGCCGCGATTTAAATGATCTCGGCTTCATTTACATTTACATGGCTGCCGCGCTGAGCCGACAAACAGCTGATCAGCTGTTTGTCGGCTCGCCGCTAGTCTGGACGTTCCCCCTGTCAACATCAAAGCCCTTTGTTGGCAGCCCCGTTATTCCTCGTGGAATGAGGTTTACCGGGGCTGCCGACAAAGGGCTTTGATGTCGACAGGGGGAACGTCCAGACTAGCGGCGAGCCGACAAACAGCTGATCAGCTGTTTGTCGGCTCAGCGCGGCAGCCATGTAAATGTAAATGAAGCCGCGATCATTTAAATCGCGGCTTCATTTACCTTTGCTGAATAAACAAATCTACATGCCTCTGCCGACAGAGGCATGTAGTGTAGACGTACCCTAAGTGTCCACTTCTTCTTGATCACCTGGGCATCTATGCTGGCTTTCACTCACACACACCCTCCACTCACACCACACAATTGTACAGAGTTTCAGACAAGATCAATAGTTACTAGGGGTACAATTTAATTTGCAATACCTAACAGGGAGCAAGGCCTTGCAGTAACAGCATCTAATCATGAGAGAGACAGAAATAGAAGTTACAGAACTTATAAGCAAGTCATTATACATCACACTTATAGGCTGTGTCTAGACTGGCAAGTTTTTCCGCAATGCGGAAAAACTTGCCAGCTGTCTACACTGGCCACTTGAATTTCTGCAAGAACACTGACGATCTCATGTAAGAAATCAGTGCTTCTTGCGGAAATACTATGCTGCTCCCGTTCGGGCAAAAGTCCTTTTGCGCCAAAGGGCCAGTGTAGACAGCTCAGATTTGTTTTGTGCAAAAAAGCCCCAATGGCGAAAATGACGATCGGGGCTTTTTTGCACAAAAGCGCGTCTAGATTGGCATGGACACTTTTCTGCAAAAAATGCTTCTGCAGAAAAGCGTCCGTGCCAATCTAGACGCTCTTTTCCGCAAATGCTTTTAACAGAAAACTTTTCCGTTAAAAGCATTTGCGGAAAATCATGCCATTCTAGACGCAGCCTATATAGTCTTATAACCAATACTAACTACAATATACATTTTTGCTACAGGCTCTGGAGGTAGATACCTTGGTCAGTGAGAACCGGGAGGGGTGGGATGTTGCTGGGGACTGGAGAGGGTGCTGTGGGGGTCGGGAGGCATGAGGCTGGAAGAACACAGCGCTGGTTTGGAGGGGTGAAGGAGTCAGTTGTTGGGGACAGGAGGGTGAGTGGGGGTTGGTTTAGGGGCTGGGGGTGGCATAGAAGGAATGTAGAAAGGGGGTAGCAATGGGGTGGGTGGTGGGTGAGGGCAGGGGGTTAAGTGGGAAGATGGAGGGACAGATTGAAGTGGTGTGTGGGTGAGGACGGAGGTTGGGTGGACTGGGTGGGTCTGGCATGGGAGTGATTTAGGAAGGGAGTAGCAGTGGGGTGGAGGTTGGGTGCGGGGCGAGCTCATGGGCTGTGTGGGGTGGGGTAAAGGTCTGATCAGCTGGCCTCTCTCCCCCGCCAGGGGACGTGACCCTGGACCCCGACACGGCCCACCCCAACCTGGTGCTGTCCGAGGACCGCAAGAGCGTGAAGTTCGTGGACACACGGCTGCGGGACCTGCCCGACACCCCCCGGCGCTTCACTGTCTACCCCTGCGTCCTGGCGACCGAGGGCTTCACCTCAGGCCGCCACTACTGGGAGGTGGAGGTGGGCGACAAGACGCACTGGGCCCTGGGCGTCTGCAAGGACTCGGTGAGCCGCAAGGGCGAGCTGATGGCCCTGCCCGAGACGGGCTATTGGCGGGTACGACTGTGGAACGGCGACAAGTACGCGGCCACCACCACCCCCTTCACCCCACTGCACCTCCCCGTCAAGCCCAAGCGGGTGGGCGTCTTCCTGGACTACGAGGCCGGGCGGGTGTCCTTCTACAACGTGACCGACCGCTCCCACATCTACACCTTCACGGACACGTTCACCGAGAAGATCTGGCCCCTCTTCTACCCGGGCATCCGCGCCGGGCGCAAAAACGCCGCCCCGCTCGTCATCCGCACCCCCACGGACTGGGAGTGAAGGGGCCGGAGGCCGCTCGCGCCAGCCTCCTGGAGCCAGGCCGGAGGCTGGGATCTGGTGTCTGCTGCCCGCCCGCATGCTCGATGGGCGAGGTAGCGCTTCCTGCCCTCCTGTGTATTGGCCTGGGCGGGGGCAGAAATGGATTGCAGGAGGCCCCTCCCTGCAGACTGGAGGGGAAGGGACCTTGCTGGTCGTGCTTTGATCTGGTCCTGCCCCACACGCTGCAGCCAGCTGTGAAGGAACGCCCTTCCGTCTGCCCCACCGCTGTCCAGCCAGACATCCTGGCTAGGAAGTGACGGAGGCACTGCTTTGCCCCCCGCGGGGACCTCACAGCTCCCTGACACCACTGCCTTTCCAGACTGGGGGGGGGGGGGACTTCTCCCCACCACCCCATAGCGCCCCCCTAATGGGGGCCAGCTCAGCACAGACCCCAGTGCAGTCCTGAAGGACATCACAGGGACCCTTAGGTTCCTTCCAAGGGCAGAGGCTACCCGCTTCTGGGTGTGGGGGGGTCCTGGCTACTGTCGTGGCCTAGTACATTTCTTCCCCCTCGATCAAACCCATGGGGATCTCTTCTGAGTGTGTTGATGCTAACATGTAACCACGGACTGCGGGAGGAGAGGAGGGTCCAGTTAGAATTGGGGGAGACAGGCCATGAAGGACTATGGGGGTGTTGGCCACCAGCTCTGAGGGGCTTTGGTCTCGGCTCCCTCCATGAAATGGCCCTGTCTCTCCTCCACCCAGAATGGGCTCACTTGGTTGGCCGGGTTTTTAGTCCCTGAGTTATTTTGATCCTGAGCTCCGCTTGCACTTCCCCCCGGTTTATTTGGGGCTGCGTTGTATCCATCCCGCTGCCGGGAGAACCCGTCACGTTTGGGCTGTCCAAGGCGCGTCCTTGGAAGAGGCAGCAGGCTCGAGCGAGTGACGGGGGGAAAATCTTTGGCGAATCGTACGACCCGAATTTACTTCCCCTCTGGAGGCACAGAACTCCTGGGTTCTTCTTCGAGCAGTGTCCCGTGGGTGCTCCACTATAGGTGTCGGGCTTGTCCCGGCGCCGCAGATCGGAGAATTTTCGTAGCCGTAGTTCGCCGGACTGCGCATGCGCGAAGCGCGGCTCGTGCTCTTTCGCGCCGTTTGTGTTCGCGCGGTCCGGCTCCCGCCAGTTCCTCCTGACCGTCCTCGGCCGCGGACGGAATACTGTTTTCTCCTCAGACTCTGTCAGGCTGAGAGAGAGAAAGAACCTTTAGGATTTACTTAGATTACTTCATAGTTAGTTCTTTGCAGTTATTTAGTGACATTAGTATTAGTCGTAGAAATTTTATTTCTTCAGAAGTTACCTGTAAATAGTTTCATACTGTAAATAGTTTCTTCTTTACTCCTGTCAGAAGAAGACAGAGGTGACCATGCCGGGTTCTCCGGGGTTTAAAAAGTGCAGCCTCCAACGGTCACGCTCTCTGCATCCACTGTTTAGGTGAGGGGCACATACCCCAGAAGTGCCCTCACTGCTCCAAACTTACCGCGAGAGCGAGGAAGGACAGGGACATGAGGCTCACAATGCTCTTCTTCAATAGGGCATTACAGCCACAAGAGGGAGCGAATCCCGAATCCCTCCCTACTCCTTCAGCTGAGCCGTCCCCAAAGAAGCCGAAGGAAAGACCATCGCCTTCTCGTTCCCTTCCCCCGACGCGTGTTAACATGGGGGACAAACCTGGGACCTCGGGCGTGCATGGCTCTAAGGCGAAGCCCAGCCGCAGTACCTCGGCGCTGCAGCCCGCAACTATTCGGGCGCCTAAGTCATCGTTGGCACCGAAACCGTTCCTGGCACCGACATCACATGCGGCACCGAGAACACCTGCCGCACCGCCCACAGCTGCGGCACCGACGCAGGCCACTCCAACGGCACCGATCCCCACCTCGGCACCGAAGGAACCTCCGGCACCGAACGCGTTGCCAGCACCGCGTCGCCCCCTGGCACCATCAGATGCTCGGGCACCGCGCCCTTCGCCGGCACTGAGTAACTCGCCGGCGCCGAGCGACTCTTCGGTGCGGGAACTCACTCCGGCTCGGGAGTCTATTCTCCCACAATGTTCCCTGCCTCCTGACATGTCACTGCCGGCACCAATGGAAGGAGATGTGCAGTCTGCACGACCTTCTGCAGGACGAACCACTTTATCCACGCACCGAACATCGAGAAGAATCATTACACCTTCTCCCTCACCGGATAACATCCAATTTTCACCTGAACCGCCTTCTCCTTCATCAGGACTCTCTCCTCAATCTATCAGGCACGCGCAAAGGGTTTACCATTCCCCACGTGTCTCGCCAAGACGCCGTTATCACCGGTCACCTCCACCTACCCCGAGATCCAGAGAATGATCTCGATCTCCCAGGTCTCCATCATGCTCCAGGCGCTATGGGTATTATACCTCTCACAGATCCTGTTACTATTCTAGATCTCCACACCGCTCCTCATATTATCATAGGTCACCGGAACATCGTTATTATAGCGGTGTCCTACTCTCCTCATCGTTCACACACACCACCCAACAGGAAGTGTCAGTCTTTACCAGCAACAGCCAGACCACCAACTCCATCAAGTATCCCGCCGCCCCAACCACCTGAGCCTCAGGTACTCCTACAACATACCACTGAGGATGAGTCTCAACATCAATCTGCTACCGACCAATCCTCTTCCTCGCCTGATGATGCTGTTTTTCAGGAAGACCTTCGTCAGTTTCAAGACCTTTTCAGAAGAGTGGCGGTATCACAAAAAGTACAGCTTGCGGAAGTTCAGCAGAAATCTCACCACTTGCTTAGAAACCTTCATCCTTCGCAGCAGGTGAAGGTGGCTCTCCCATTGGACGATGCCATCCTGGAGATTGTTGATCACATATGGCAGCTGCCAGCTTCTGCACCGGCCACCAACAAAAAGGCAGACAAAAAATATTACGTTCCAGCGAAAGGGATGGAGTTTCTTTTCTCTCATCCTCCACCGAATTCTCTGGTTGCCGACGCGGCCCAACAAAGAACGAGGGGCCCGCAGCAAAGACCGAGTGGCCCAGACAAGGACATGAAACAGCTAGACCTCTTCGGTCGGAAGGTCTATTCATCTGCTACCCTTTCACTCTGGATGGCAAATTATGCGGTGCTATTAGCTAATCATAGCTTTGATAATTATGCCAAACTAGCGCCCCTACTGGAACATCTACCCGAGGGCAAAAGGGAGGTCCTTAAAGCGGTGGTCCAGGAAGGCTATACAGCTTCCAGAACAGCTCTTCACATAGCTCTGGACATGGTTGACACCGCAGCGCGTACCACAGCTACATCAGTGGTCATGCGCAGGGCCTCGCTGCTACACCAGGCAGCAGTCCCTAAAGACCTGCTGTCCAAAGTTCAAGACCTACCCTTTGACAGACAGAATCTCTTTTCTGACAAAACTGATCAGGTGCTTCATTCTGGTAAAGACTCTAGATCCACACTCAAGACTCTGGGCATGTATACGCCTCCCTTCCGTCGGAAACGATATACTCCCTATCAGAGACAGAGATCATTCGCCTTTCAGCCATCCCAATACAGACAGCAGGACCAGCAACGTAACCGTCAGCGCCAGCAGAAGAGAAGGCCTCAGCCAAAAACATCTGGCCGTCTAAATGCCAAGCAGCAAGTTTGACATCCCAGTCGAGGGACTGTGCACCATTCCGCTAAACACTCATCCCAAACTTCCACAGGCATTATTTCACCACCGCCTGAGACCTTTCGAACACCGTTGGTCTCACATCACCACCGACAGATGGGTACTGCAAACAATCACACTAGGGCATACCATTCCCTTCACTGCTCTACCCCCACCCAATCCCCCCGCCCCATCCCTTTTCAGGGACCCATCTGACGAGCCTCTCTTACAACAAGAGGTCGATCGCCTCCTCGCCATCGGAGCAATAGAAATAGTACCAAAACAGTTCCGGGGACGGGGGTTCTATTCCCGATACTTCCTAACAGAGAAAAAGTCAGGGGGATGGAGACTGATCCTCGACCTGAGAGGATTAAACTGGTACCTACGGAGGTACCGCTTCAGAATGGTTACCCTAGCCACTATCATTCCAGCGCTTCACAGCGGAGACTGGTTCACGTCCCTCGATTTACAGGACGCCTACTTTCATGTAGCGATACACCCGGCTCACAGACGATTCCTACGCTTTCAATTAGGAGCGGGCCATTTCCAATACAGGGTCCTGCCCTTCGGTCTCTCGTCGGCTCCCAGGGTTTTCTCCAAGACACTGGCAGTAGTAACAGCGTACCTACAACGTCTAGGCGTAATAATATTCCCCTACCTAGACTGCCTAATCAAGGCGCCTTCAGCGGCGGAGGCTCTGCGCGTGACACGCCTCACGAAAACAGTTTTCGAAACCTTGGGCCTGATCATCAACATTCCAAAATCGGCCATGATGCCACAACAATCAATACAATTCATAGGCGCACAACTCAATTCAACCAGTGCTCGTGCTCTATTGCCAATAACCAGATTCCAAGCAATGCAAGACCTTATACAGGCCATCACCACCAATCCCAGACCTTCGGTCCTACAATGTCTCCGGCTTATGGGACACATGGCAGCCACGACATACGTCGTCGAGCATGCAAGACTACACTTCCGTTGCCTTCAGCACTGGATAGCTACGGTTTACACTCCAAATGTTCGAGATGTCCAAAACGGGTATCAATCCCAGTGCATGTCACAAATTCTCTAACTTGGTAGACAGCCCCCAAGAATCTGATGTCGGGTGTGCCATTTCATCGCCAACACCTGACAATACAGCTGACCACCGACGCATCTTTAATAGGCTGGGGCGCACACCTGGAACACAATCAGGTACAAGGGCTTTGGTCCCCGGAGGAGTCGATGCTGCATATCAATCTCCTAGAATTACGAGCGGTGCGCAATGCCTGTCGTTATTTTCTCCCAAAGATTCGTGCCCAAACTGTCCGAATTTTTACCGACAACATGACAACAGTATACTATATAAACAGGCAGGGCGGGGCCCGATCCCGGTCACTCTGCGCCGAGGCAATTGCCTTATGGAATTGGTGCATCCACCACAAAATCTCCCTGATTGCAGAATACTTACCCGGTCAGCAGAACTCTATAGCCGATGCACTAAGCAGGCATTTTTTCCTGAAGCACGAGTGGGAGCTTCACCTGGAAGTTCTCTCAACCATATTCCACTCCTGGGGATTTCCAACAGTGGACCTATTTGCGACCCGCATGAACGCCAAATGCCCCCAAGACTGTTCAAGGGCAGGAATAGGTCGGAACTCCAAGGGAGACGCCTTCCTAAACAATTGGAGTCATCAACTGCTGTCTGCGTTCCCTCCCACACCTCTAATCTCCAGATTATTAGAAAAGATACTGATGGACAAAGCCACTGTAATCCTGATAGCTCCCTTTTGGCCAAGGCAAACGTGGTTTCCTTACCTTCATCATATGTCAGCGCGTCGTCCATTCCCTCTGCCCAAGAGGCGCGACCTCCTCGTCCAGAACAGGCAGCGCCTGTTCCATCCCCAGATCGATCTTCTGGCACTGATGGCATGGTTCCTAGTTGGTTCCAACAAACAGAAATGATCTGCTCGCAAGAGGTCAAACACATTCTTTTACATAGCAGAAAATTATCCACGAGATCCACCTACCTTCACAAATGGACACGGTTTTCCGCATGGTGTGCGTCGGCATCCCTGGATCCCTACTCCGCACCCATCCACCGTATCCTGGACTACCTCATGCACCTCAAGAGCTCTTCTCTCAGCTGCGCCTCTATTAGAGTACATATCGCCGCAATCACTGCGTTTACACCACACTGTGGAGGGTTACTCAGTTTTCTCTCACCCGACGATGCGACGTTTCATGAAAGGCTTAGATAATCTCTTCCCACACCGAACACAACCGGCGCAACCATGGGACCTAGAGCTCGTTCTTAATACGTTAACTCAAAAACCCTTTGAGCCCTTGGCCACATGTGACTTCCGCACTCTCACAATGAAAGTTCTCTTTCTCACAGTTATAACCTCCGCAAGACGGGTGGGTGAGCTGGCTGCCTTATCAGCTTTGCCTCCATACACTCTGTTTACTGATCAAGGAGTTATTTTACGTCCCCAACCCACTTTCCTTCCGAAAGTGAATTCGAAATTTCACATCAACGAGCCGATAGTGCTTCCCACTTTCTACCCAAAGCCCCACATCTCGGCAGAACAAGCTCGGCTACACACTTTGGATGCCAGACGTACCCTGGCTTTCTATATAGACAGAACTAGGTCCATCAGGAAGACAAACAATCTATTTGTGTCTACAGCTGATCGTTCTAAGGGTCAACCGTTGTCAGCACAGCGCATTTCGTCAATCATAGTGAACTGCATAAAGGAATGCTATACCCTACGTAGCAGACCACTGTTGCAGAATCCGACAGCGCATTCCACGTGTGCAGTCGCTGCATCAACGGCATTCCTGAAGGGAGTACCTCTAAAAGACATTTGTAGGGCTGCTACATGGTCGTCAAACTTCACCTTTGCCAAACACTATGCCATTCCCAACCTTCACCTTCCAGAAGGAGCAGTGGCAAGAACGGTGCTGTCCACCGCCACAGTACGATAGCTCTGAACCCTCCTCCTTTTAGGGGCTACTGCTGCACATTCACCTATAGTGGAGCACCCACGGGACACTGCTCGAAGAAGAAAAAGAAGTTACTCACCCTGTGCAGTAACGATGATTCTTCGAGATGTGTGTCCCGTGGGTGCTCCACGACCCGCCCTCCTCCCCTCTTCGGAATTATGATTTTGTCTTTCAGACCAAGAGGATCAGGAGGAACTGGCGGGAGCCAGACCGCGCAAACACAAACAGCGCGAAAGAGCACGAGCCGCGCTTCACACATGCGCGGTCTGGCGGACTACGGCTACGAAAATTCTCCGATCTGCAGCGCCGGGACAAGCCCGACACCTATAGTGGAGCACCCACGGGACACACATCTCGAAGAATCATCGTGAGTAACTTCTTTTTCTGTGCCCAGCTCTGGGGCGGGAATGATGTGTCTAGCCGAACGGAGGGGGTAAGGGCCAGGACTCCTGTGTGGGGCATCCTTTCGCCATCTGTGGACCACCAGCTTGAGGCGGTGCTGGTCAAGGGAACCGAGGGATGAGCTGGTTCCCAGGAAATGAGCATGTTGAGCCTTGTTTCTGAGGGCAGGGGCCGCATTACGGACACAGGTCAATCTCTGCAATTAGTAGCGTAATTCAAATCGCTGTTGCTTAGAGCTACTTACCGCGAGGTCCACAGCACGCTGGGTCAGCAGAAGAAATTCTCCCGTCGACTTCCCTTACTCTTCTTCTCGTTCGGTACCAGACCGGACGTAACAAACCGACTCCCGGTGGACGGCTCACTGCCCCGTCCATCCGGCCTGTAGTGAAAACACGCCCTCGGTGTCCCAGACGGTTTGAGGGGTCGCGAGTCTTCGGCCTCGTGATAGTGATGGATCATCTTGGGAAATAACCAGTCCCCCAGAGTCAGTGGTGCTCAACCTTTTTTCATTTGCAACTCCTGGAGCCGGGAAAATTTTTGTTGAGCCAAAAAAAAGGTGGGGGGGGGGGCATTTTGTGACGGCCCATTTAATTTAAAGCACCAGTCTGCTCCCCTGCCACTCTCACCGCGTGTACGTTGGCCGAGCCGGGAAAATGCCGGCCGGCCCGGATCAAAGCGTGGAAGACAGCCATGACCCCCTTGGGTTGTGTGCCGCTGCGCCAGGTCACCTTCATGTAGGCCAGAGGAAATGCATCGAATGTACTTAATTCCAGTCCCTTGGGGCTGAGCTGTCGTCCTCGTTCCTGACTGACCTGGGGGCGGGGGAGCGCGCAAAGCCTCCTCCGCTCCTCTCCCCCCACGCCCCGCGATCGTGCGGCGCTTCAGAGCGCCACATGCTACTGGCTGGGCGGGAGGAGGCGTTCCCCCAATTAAGGCCTGGGGGTAGGGAAACAGCAGGGCCTCCACGGACCGGATCCATCCGCCTGGCGAGCCAAATCCACCCTGCAGAGGCTCTTTTGCCCACCCCTGGCTTGGAGGCAACCCCCAAAGGGCCGGCTGTTGCGCAAGGAGCATGTTTCAGGATGTGACAGGAGCCGGAGGAATGGCTCAGCTCCTGACTCCCACGGGGGTAGGGGAGTATCCCGTGTTCATGAATGGCAGTGCGGCCCCCTCGACAGGCTCCCTCTTCCAGCCGCTGTGCGAAGGAGGGGTGAGCGGAGCATGGCTTGTAACGCATTAGCTAGCTATGTGTGTAACTAGTGGCCATGGGCAAGGGACTGCCTGGCTCGGGGGAGGATTGGACACGGCTTTTCCCCTGTAGGGGGCGCTGGCTCTGAGCCGGGGTGGCTGGCTGGCTCGGAGTGGAGAGAACGGGACTGGGGGGGGGGGGGGCTGACCTTGGGGACACCCGTTTTCATCTGGCCCCATCTCAGCGCAGGGCGTAAGCGCGTCCTGCGTGGTGTGTCCATGTGTGTAATGAGCTGATAGGTCTCCGAGAAAGTCCTCTGATCCCCACCTGCCCTGACAGACCCCCGGTGCCAGCCCACGGCTCCAGCTCCGCCCTGTACCCCAGAGCAGCATCTCTGCAGGGGCAGGGCTGTGATTCATCGGCCGGTGGGGGAGGGAGGTTTCTCTTCTCCCCTCCCCAATGGGAGGAGCTGCCCGGGATGTGGGGGCAATTGACGGGGCAGCCGTCAGTTCCCCAGCCGGGCAAGAACCTGTGTCCTGTGGCTTGTATCGTATAACGGCCTGCAACTTGTCATCAATAAACCACCAATTTTCTTACGACTTCCTGATGTGTGCGGCTCTTCCTCACTGAGTAGCGGCAAGGCGGGCAGCGGGGTCCGGTGGGGGGAGACGAGGGACGCCTGGGAGTCAGCGCTCCCTGGGTTGCATACTGGGTGCTGGGAGAGCCGCGGGGTCCAGTGGTTAGAGGCAGGGCGGATGGGGCTGCTTGCTCTTAATGCCCATTTGCGAGGGGCAGAGTGGGTGGCCCAGAACAACTGGAGACCCCCAAATATCCCAGAACTCCATAGCAGAGGGCGCCCTCTGCTGCCACCTGCTGGTGAACAGTGGGGAACAGCTGGTATGGGGCAAGCCTCATTTGCATGTCACTTAGGTGCCCTTTTGGGGTCATTTATGTTCAAATACGGGTCCGTTTTGAGCCTGAGGGAAATGAGACACCTTGGCCCCACTGGGAGGCAGATGGGGCAGAGAAGAATGGGGGTCATGAGGCATTCAGGGGTCACCCTGATCAATAGCGCTGTCAGGCACAGCTTGGCAAGAGCTGGCGAAAGCAACGTGATTCGAATTTCTGCGGTGATGCTGTTGCTGAAGGAATCGCTTATTAAAAGCCTGGCCCGCAAGTCCAATCTGACACCCACACTGCTGTGAGGGAAGGAAGAAGGTTTCATGAGCTGACCTTGCCCCAGCACAATCCCATTGGTCGGTTTCTGGCCAATAGGAGCTGCCTGTTTGAATAGCACGTAGCATAAGCAGCACCACTTCCACTACTTCCCCTTCCTTTCAGGCTCATACTTATTCACACATGGAGGCTACGTCTGCACTGCAGCCTTCTTGCACAAGGAAGGCTGTGTCTACATTGGCAAAATTTAGCGCGAAAGCGGTCGCTTTTGCGCAAAATCTTGCCGCCTGTCTACACTGGCCGCGAGTATTTACGCAAGAACACTGATATTCTACTGTATGAAATCAGTGCTTCTTGTGCAAATACTCTGATACTCCTGCTCAGAGATAAGTCCTCTTGCACAAGTGTTCTTGTGCAAGAGGCCAGTGTAGACAGGTAACATTAATTTCTTGCTCAAGAAAGCCCTATGGCTAAAATGGCCATCGGAGCTTTCTTGCACAAGAGAGCATCTACACTGGCACGGATGCTTTAGTGCAAAAGCACATGCCAGTACAGACGCTCTCTTACTCAAATACTCTAACACAAAAACTCTTGGCTGTGTCTACACTGGCCACTTATTCCTGAAACTCAGCCGCTTTTCTGGAATAACTTGCCAGCTGTCTACACTGGCCCCTTGAATTTCCGGAAAAGCACTGACGATCTCATGTAAAATCATCAGTGCTTTTCCGGAAAAACTATGCTGCTCCCGTTCGGGCAAAAGTCCTTTTCCGGAAAACTGTTCCGGAAAAGGGCCAGTGTAGACAACAGAGATTTCTTTTCCGCAAAAAAGCCCTGATCGCGAAAATGACGATGGGGGCTTTTTTGCGGAAAAGCGCGTCTAGATTGGCTACGGACACTTTTCCAGAAAAAGTGCTTTTCCAGAAAAGCATCCTGCCAATGTAGACGCGCTTTTTCTGAAAATGCTTATAACGGAAAACTTTTCCGTTATAAGCATTTCCGGAAAATCATGCCAGTGTAAACGTAGCCCTTGCGTTTAGAGTATTTGTGCTAAATCTTGCCAGTCTAGATGTAGCCGAACTGTTTTGCGCAAGAGTTCTTGCGCAAAAGGTCTTGCACAAGAGCGTGTCTACACTGCCATGTGCTTTTGCGCAAGAGATGCGCTTTTGCACAAGAGCGTCCATGGCAGTGTGGACACTCCCTTGTGCAAGAATGCTCTGATGACCATTTTAGCTATAGGGGTTTCTTGCACAAGAAAGCCCTGTTACCCGTCCACACTGCCCTCTTGCGCAAGAGCTCTCGTGCAAGAGAGCTTATTCCGCATGGGGAGAGGAATAACTCCTGCACGAGAAGCCCTCTTTTCCAACGCTTTACTGTAAATGTACTGCACAAGAACGTGCGGGCAGTGTAGACACTCCGCAAGAAGTCTGCAGTGTAGACGTAGCCGGAGAGTCCCCCAGGTAAGTCTCCTGGCCAAAGCCTGCCTCTAGCACTTCAGCTCTTCCCTCCCCCAACCCTCTGCCCCCCACTCTTGCTCCCTACCCCACATAACCCAAACCATCTGCCCCCCTCCTGCACCTATACCCTCTCCCAGAACCTGCACCCCAATCCCCTGCCTCAGGTCACAACCTCCTCCTGCCCTAGGTCATGACCCAAACCCCTGCACCCCAATCCATGCCCCAGGTTACAACCGCCTCCTTCACTCAAACTCCCTCCTGGACCCCTCCTCCTGCACCCCAGTCCTACCCCAAAGTCTCTTCTGCATCCAATCTCCATCTCAGACCCCACACCTCCTCTATTAATATCCATGGCAGAGTGCGGCCCTCGAACACGTTCCAAAATCTTGGGCTACGTCTTCACTGGCACCCTTTTCCGGAAATGCTTAAAACGGAACAGTATTCTGTTATAAGTATTTCCAGAAAAAGAGCGTCTACATTGGCAGGATGCTTTTCCGGAAAAGCCCTTTTTCCGGAAAAGCGTCCGTGGCCAATGTAGACGCCCTTTTCCGGAAAAAAGCCCCAATCGTCATTTTCGCGATTGGGGCTTTTTTCCGGAAAAGACTACTGGGCTGTCTACACTGACCCTTTTCCGGAACAGTTTTCCGGAAAAAGGACTTTTGCCCGAGCGGAAGCAGCATAGTTTTTCCGGAAAAACACTGACAATTTTACAGTGATCGTCAGTGCTTTTCCGGAAATTCAAGGGGCCAGTGTAGACAGCTCGCAGCTTATTCCGGAAAAGCGGCTGCTTTTCCGGAATAAGTGGCCCAGTGTAAACACAGCCTTGGAGTGCTGCCCGTCCACCTCACAGCAAAGCCAGATGAAATGGGAGCAAAAGGTCCGTTTCCACCAGCCTGTTGGGGAGACGGTATTTCCGATTCGCCACAGGATTCCGAAAGGGCGAGCCAGCCCCATGCCAAGAGAGCCAAGTGAATCGTGTCTCAATAGGTTTTCATATTGTCCTCATCCACACAGTACCTGCACATCGCCCCAGGGCGCATCAAACCAGGTCTCAGTGCATCCATCATGTACGGGCTGGTCTCTCCTCTCGCCGGAAGAGTAAGTCTTTTGGGAGCATTTTGTCTCAGTCGTGACTTCATATCGACCTGTTGCTGGGGGTTTCCTAAAGGAAGCCTAGCCAAAGGACTAGTCCTGGCCCATGGAGAGGAGCGGGTGGAGGTTTGAGGTGGGCCTCCATTCTTGGGCACGTTCAGTGGCTGCCGTATGGTTGACCTGCGTTCAAATCTTGGCTCTCGACCACAATGCGGGGCGCTCACGCTCTGTTGACCGAACCCCCACTGCTGACGGAAGCGCTTATTCCTTCTTCAACCTGTGGAACTCCTTGCCAGAGGATGTTGTGAAGACCAGGGCTTCAAAAAAGAGCTAGATAAATTCATGGAGGTTAGGTCCATCAATGGCTACTAGCCAGGATGGGTAGGGACGGTGTTCCTCACCTCTGTTTGCCAGAAGCTGGGAATGGGCGACGGGAGGGATCACTTGATGATTTCCCCCTTCTGTTCATTCCCTCTGGGGCACCTGGCATTGGCCACTGTAAGAAGACAGGACGCTGGGCTAGATGGACCTTTGGTCTGACCCAGTGTGACAGCTCTTACATAAAACAGGGAAGTTCCTAGGGAACGTTTCTCTTTCATAGAGGCAACGCATTCTGATGGGAAGCGAATTTTGTTGTAACATTCCACTTTGCTCGGCTCAGGACTCCTGGATTGTATGCCCCACTTTGAGAAGCAAGTGGGGTGCAGGATGTGAAAGCAGGGGGTGCTGGGAGCCAGGACTCCTGGGCTGTGTCTACACTGGCCACGTATTCCGGAAAATCAGCCGCTTTTCCGGAATAACTTGCCAACTGTCTACACTGGCCCCTTGAATTTCCGGAAAAGCACTGACGATCTCCTGTAAAATCGTCAGTGTTTTTCCGGAAAAACTATGCTGCTTCCGCTCGGGCAAAAGTCCTTTTCCGGAAAACTGTTCCGGAAAAGGGCCAGTGTAGACAGCACAGTCGTGTTTTCCGCAAAAAAGCCCCGATCGCGAAAATGACGATCGGGGCTTTTTTGCGGAAAAGCGCGTCTAGATTGGCCACGGACGCTTTTCCAGAAAAAGTGCTTTTCCAGAAAAGCATCCTGCCAATGTAGACGCGCTTTTTCCAGAAATACTTATCACGGAAAACTGTTCCGTTTTAAGCATTTCCGGAAAAGGGTGCCAGTGTAGACGTAGCCCTGGGTTCTAGGCCCAGGTCTGTCGGTGACTGTGTGGGAGTCTCGTACCCCCTCCTTTGTGAGCTGCATCAACCATGAGACATGGTTGCGGTTCGCAACCTCCCCCTGTGATCTCTAACTAGCCCATGCGGAGGTGTGACGGATCCTCGGGAACTGGTATGAATAAGGCCACACCCTTTGTTCTCCCAGTTAATGGGTTCAGCTTGCTCTGTGCAGGAATCAGTGGGGAAACACGGAGGAGGCTGTTGAACCAGACCTGACCCCCACGCAGCAGGGGGCAGGGAGGAGCGCAGTACCACAAGGTGGGGGTGGCGGCGCGTCGGGGTCCCCCGCGCCTCCTGCACCCCCGTAGTGGCATGAAAAGACTCCACCAGCCAGTAGACTAGAAGGAGTTTATTGCTTCTCCAGGATACAGCAAAGCACCAACGTCATCTGGTTGCAGGGCAGGGTGCCTCAGCCCCCTTGAGATGGGGGAGACTGGGCCCCTAAATCCCAGCCTCTTCCGTAGGCTGCCTCCTCCGTGATCCCAGACAGAAACTAAAAACTCTCCTCCAGCCCTGCCCCCCAGCCAGGTGCTGGTCTCTGCCCTCCTTCCTTGATCTCCTCCGTGGGAGGCTGAGCCTGGGTGTCTGGGTTAATTCCCATTTGGGAGAGTCAGTGAGAATCTCCCATCACAGGGCAGGGGGACCCCGAGTGCTGACCCCGGCGTGGCCCCAGGGGGCGCTGTGCCGCAGGGTGAGGCTCAGCAGGGGGCGCTGTCTCCTCGCCGTGCTGACCCCGGCGTGGCCCCAGGGGCCGCTGTGCTGCAGGGTGGGGCTCAGCAGGGGGCGCCGTCTCCTCACCGTGCTGACCCCAGTGTGGCCCCAGGGGGCGCTGTGCCACAGGGTGGGGCTCAGCAGGGGGCGCTTTCTCCTCACCATGCTGACCCCGGTGTGGCCCCAGGGGGCGCTGTGCCGCAGGGTGGGGCTCAGCAGGGGGCGCCGTCTCCTCACCGTGCTGACCCCGGCGTGGCCCCAGGGAGCGCTGAGCCGCAGGGTGGGGCTCAGCAGGGGGCGCCGTCTCCTCACCGTGCTGACCCCGGCGTGGCCCCAGGGGGCGCTGTGCCGCAGGGTGGGGCTCAGCAGGGGGCGCTGTCTCCTCACCGTGCTGACCCCGGCGTGGCCCCAGGGGGCGCTGTGCCGCAGGGTGAGGCTCAGCAGGGGGCGCCGTCTCCTCACCGTGCTGACCCCGGCGTGGCCCCAGGGGGCGCTGTGCCGCAGGGTGGGGCTCAGCAGGGGGCGCCGTCTCCTCACCGTGCTGACCCCGGCGTGGCCCCAGGGGGCGCTGTGCCGCAGGGTGGGGCTCAGCAGGGGGCGCCGTCTCCTCACCGTGCTGACCCCGGCGTGGCCCCAGGGGGCGCTGTGCCGCAGGGTGGGGCTCAGCAGGGGGCGCCGTCTCCTCACCGTGCTGACCCCGGCGTGGCCCCAGGGGGCGCTGTGCCGCAGGGTGAGGCTCAGCAGGGGGCGCCGTCTCCTCACCGTGCTGACCCCGGCGTGGCCCCAGGGGGCGCTGTGCTGCAGGGTGGGGCTCAGCAGGGGGCGCTGTCTCCTCACCGTGCTGACCCCGGCGTGGCCCCAGGGGGCGCTGTGCCGCAGGGTGAGGCTCAGCAGGGGGCGCTGTCTCCTCACCGTGCTGACCCCGGTGTGGCCCCAGGGGGCGCCGTCTCCTCACCGTGCTGACCCCGGTGTGGCCCCAGGGGGCGCTGTGCTGCAGGGTGGGGCTCAGCAGGGGGCGCCGTCTCCTCACCGTGCTGACCCCGGCGTGGCCCCAGGGGGCGCTGTGCCGCAGGATGAGGCTCAGTAGGGGGCGCCGTCTCCTCACCGTGCTGACCCCGGCGTGGCCCCAGGGGGCGCTGTGCCACAGGGTGGGGCTCAGCAGGGGGCGCTGTCTCCTCGCCGTGCTGACCCCGGCGTGGCCCCAGGGGGCGCTGTGCCGCAGGATGAGGCTCAGCAGGGGGCGCCGTCTCCTCACCGTGCTGACCCCGGCGTGGCCCCAGGGGGCGCTGTGCCGCAGGATGAGGCTCAGCAGGGGGCGCTGTCTCCTCACCGTGCTGACCCCGGCGTGGCCCCAGGGGGCGCTGTGCTGCAGGGAGCAGGGTAGGCTCCCAGTCTCAGGGAGCTCTCCCCAGGCAGTCTGAGCTGGTAGGGGCCCCTGAAATAAACCTGCCAAAGCTCTGACCCCCTGCTGGACCTCACCCCTCCCACAGCCATGGGTGGGGCCCAGGAGTCCTGGCACCCAGACCCCCCTGCCCCCGCCCGGTAGCATCTATTCCTGGAGACCTGGTGCCTCCCCGCAGGGGCTGTTCTCTGCGTGGGCGGCTGCTTTGAAGTGGCTCTGCCCTGCCCCTCCAGCGGCCTGGGGCCAGGCTCCCTCCGCAGCCGGGCACCGGCCCAGAAGGGTAAAACCAGCCCTGAGCCCGCCTCGTCCCCTCCTGAACGGAGAGCCCTGCGCTCGCCTGGCCCCGAGGAGCCCAGCATGGCTCGGGCTCCGCTCCTCGCCGCCTGCGCCCTGCTCTGCCTGGTGCTGAGGGGTAAGTGCGGCAGGGAGATCGGCCGGGGAGGGGGGAAAGGGAGGGCTTTGCTCCAAGGGAACTAGGCCGCTGCTGAGACAGTGGAAGTGTCTCCGCCGGGTGCCCAGAAGAGACACAGCGAGTCCCCCCCAATCCCACCAGCTCTAACCACTAGGCCTCCCCCACCTCTCCGAGCTGGGGAGAGAGCCCAGGAGGCCAGACGCCAGCTCTCACCCACTAGCCCCCCGCTGCTCAAACCACGAGGCCCAGCTGCTCTCCCAGAGCTGGGGAGGGACCCCGGGCTATGTCTACACTCGCGGCTTCTTGCACAAGTACGGCCATCGTGCAAGAATCCGCAGAGCGTCCACACTGCCCGCCTGCTCTTGCGCAGGGAAATGTACAGTCCGGCGTGGTAACAGGGCTTCTTGTGCAAGAGCTCTTGCGCACGAGGGCAGTGTGGACGCTCGGCAGGGATCTCTTGCGCGAGAAAGCCCGATGGCTAAAATAGCCACCAGAGCTTTCTTGCGCGAGAGAGCGTCCACACGGCCATGGGAGCTCTTGCCCCAAAGCACAGCGCGCACACGGCCGTGTGGACGTGTTCTTTCACAAGGCTTCTTGCACAAGAACCCTCGTGCAACACGGTCTTGTGCAAGAACCCGCCAGTGTAGACACAGCCCAGGAGTCCTGGCTCCCAGCCCCTCATTCCCCAGCCCCCTTGGTCTGGACCAGTGAGTGCTGGGGACGCTGAAATCCGTGTCCCTCTGATGGTGCCGCTGACAGTCTCCTCCCATGACTCGTCTCAGAGCCGCAGCCCGCCAGATCTCTCCTCAGCCACGGAGACTTCAGCCAAACTGACGGCCGCCGGGCAGGGAGCTGGGTGCCAGGACGCCTCGGCTCCGTCCCCAGCGCTGGGTGGGCAGTGGGGTGGAGGGGTTAGAGCAGGAGGGGCTGGGAGCCGGGACTGCTGCTTTCTACCCCTGGTGGTGGGGGAGGGGAGCGACCTCGGGGGAGTCAGCGGGGTGGGGGGCGGTTGCCTGTGCCCGTCTCTCATTGCGTGTCCGTTTGCTCCCTCCCCCCCCAGCCAGCCAGCTGCGCTGCAGACAATGCCTCCTTCACTTGCCTCGTGGAGGGTGCCCTCCCGGACTTTCCGAGTGCACCCCGCGTGTGGGGCAGCCCTGCGTGATTATCAACAGGACCATCCGTGAGTGGAGGGGGGCTGCCCCGGGCGCGCTCTCTAGCCCAAATGCCCCCGCCCAGCCTGATCCTAGTCTAACCACTAGACCCCCCCACCCTTCTCAGGGCCGGGCAAGGTGCTGCTTGGCTCTGGCCTGGCTCCTTGTGTTCAGGCTCAGCTCTGCAAGGGGGGGCTCCTAACATCCCCCCCACCTCCCTGCACCCGCTGCCATCCCCGGCCCCCTCTCCCCTCCTCGGCCTGGGGACACAGCTCAGGCGTCCAGGGAGCGTTCAGCCTGTGGCGGCCGGCCCGGCGGGAAACCTCGGGGTGACGGGTTTGAGGGGCGCGGCTCAGAGCCCTGACCCTGTGTCCCTCCCTCCCCGGCAGGGGGGATGCCGCAGGTCTTCACCCAGGGCTGCAGCTTGGAGACCTACTACTGCGGGCAAGTGCAGGATTTCGGCTTCGGGTACCACATCACCATCAGCTGCTGCTCCCGCACCGACTTCTGCAACGACTGGCCCCCGCCTGCAGGGGGCGCCGAGTCCGGCCTGCTGCCGGCCCTCAATGTCACGCTGCCAACCAGCTCCCCTGGCGCCCCCCCGCCAACGCCCCCCCTGACATCTCCCTCTACCCCTGCCTCTAAGGCCCCCCCGACGCCTCCCTCTACCCCTGCCTCCAACGCCCCCCCGACGCCTCCCTCTACCCCTGCCTCCAACGCCCCCCCGACGCCTCCCTCTACGCCTGCCTCTAACGCCCCCCCGACGCCTCCCTCTACGCCTGCCTCCAACGCCCCCCCGACGCCTCCCTCTACCCCTGCTTCTAACGCCCCCCCGACGCCTCCCTCTACCCCTGCCTCTAACGCCCCCCCGACGCCTCCCTCTACCCCTGCCTCTAACGCCCCCCCGACGCCTCCCTCTACCCCTGCCTCTAACGCCCCCCCGACGCCTCCCTCTACCCCTGTCTCTAACGCCCCCCCAACATCCCTCCTCTATCCCTGCCTCTAACGCCCCCCCGACGCCTCCCTCTACCCCTGCTTCTAACGCCCCCCCGACGCCTCCCTCTACGCCTGCCTCTAACGCCCCCCCGACGCCTCCCTCTACCCCTGCCTCTAACGCCCCCCCGACGCCTCCCTCTACGCCTGCCTCCAACGCCCCCCCGACGCCTCCCTCTACGCCTGCCTCCAACGCCCCCCCGACGCCTCCCTCTACGCCTGCCTCTAACGCCCCCCCGACGCCTCCCTCTACCCCTGCCTCTAACGCCCCCCCGACGCCTCCCTCTACCCCTGCTTCTAACGCCCCCCCGACGCCTCCCTCTACGCCTGCCTCCAACGCCCCCCCGACGCCTCCCTCTACCCCTGCTTCTAACGCCCCCCCGACGCCTCCCTCTACCCCTGCTTCTAACGCCCCCCCGACGCCTCCCTCTACCCCTGCCTCCAACGCCCCCCCTGACATCTCCCTCTACCCCTGCCTCTAAGGCCCCCCCGACGCCTCCCTCTACCCCTGCCTCCAACGCCCCCCCTGACATCTCCCTCTACCCCTGCTTCTAACGCCCCCCCGACGCCTCCCTCTACCCCTGCCTCCAACGCCCCCCCGACGCCTCCCTCTACCCCTGCCTCCAACGCCCCCCCGACGCCTCCCTCTACCCCTGCCTCTAACGCCCCCCCGACGCCTCCCTCTACGCCTGCCTCCAACGCCCCCCCGACGCCTCCCTCTACCCCTGCCTCCAACGCCCCCCCGACGCCTCCCTCTACGCCTGCCTCCAACGCCCCCCCGACGCCTCCCTCTACGCCTGCCTCCAACGCCCCCCCGACGCCTCCCTCTACGCCTGCCTCGAACGCCCCCCCGACGCCTCCCTCTACGCCTGCCTCTAACGCCCCCCCGATGCCTCCCTCTACGCCTGCCTCTAACGCCCCCCTGACGCCTCCCTCTACGCCTGCCTCTAATGCCCCCCCGACATCCCTCCTCTATCCCTGCCTCTAACGCCCCCCGATGCCTCCCTCTACCCCTGCTTCTAACGCCCCCCCGACGCCTCCCTCTACGCCTGCCTCTAACGCCCCCCCGACACCTCCCTCTACTCCTGTCTCTAACGCCCCCCAACACCCCTCCGCCTCTAACGCCCCCCTGACACCTCCCTCTATCCCTGCCTCTAACGCCCCCCAACACCCCTCCGCCTCTAACGCCCCCCCGACGCCTCCCTCTATCCCTGCCTCTAACGCCTCCGACACCCCCCTCTACTCCTAACACCGCCCAAAACCCTTCTGCCTCTAACGCCCCCCCAACATCCCTCCTCTATCCCTGCCTCTAACGCCCCCCGACGCCTCCCTCTACCCCTGCCTCTAATGCTCCCCAATGTCCCCCCGCCCCCCAAATCTCTCTCTCTCCCTGCCTCTAACACCCCCCCAATGTCCCCCCACCCCTAACGCCCCCCCAACATCTCCCTCTCTCCCTGCCTCTAACGGTCCCCGACGCCTCTCACCCCCCTCCGTGTCTCCCTGTATCCAATGTGCCCCCGACAGCTCTCTGCATCCCTGCCTCCGATGTCCCCCCACTTGCGCCCAGTCCACGTCCTTCCCCCCACCTTGCAGTTCTCCAGCTCTCCTCTCCCACGCTCCTTCCCTCCCCCGCCCTCTCTCTGCATCTCTCCTGCCCTCTGCCCTCGCTCCCTTCCCTGTCTCCCCCATCCTCCTCCTCTCCCAATACACACACACCCTTCCCTGCTGCCAGGTGGGAAACCTGCCCCCTCCCGGAGCTGCTGCGATGAATAAACCCGCCAGGGACGGCACAGCCTTAGCCCCGTGACAGATCTGCCAATGGGGCCCATGCCATGGTCCCTGGCCAATGGCGGGGCACCCAGAAACGTGAGCGTCTCGGTTCCATGTCTCCTGCCAGACCCACCGGGCCATAGGGGCAGCCTCGGCCCCCTCACCCCAGCTGTGGCCCCAGGAGTGAAGGACTCAGGCTCCCTGCCTTGGCCTCAGGGCTGGGGGAACCCCTCACTGCCTACAGTTGCCATGGGGGGGTGTCTCTGGCCTTGAGGCCATGGGGGGGGAGGAAAGGAGCACGCAGGCTGCAGGACCACAGTAGAGGGGGTGCAGCGGAGTGGGGCTGGCGTGGGGCTGAACAGAGGCAGGGTGGGGAGGGCTTCCTGCCCCTTTCTCTGGTCCAGGGCCCCATAGCACCTTCATCCCTGAGGGGGGTGGAGGATTGTTCAGAGGGGGCGTGATGGGGGCCCATGGCGGGGGGCAGGAAGTGAGCCCCCCCCAGCACCAATGCTCCCTCCATCCCTCACTGCCACCCCCATCTCAGCTCCCAGCTCCAGCTCCTGACTATGCCTCCCCAGCAGGAAGAAAGTTTGGGCACCCGTGGTCTCATGCGTGCGAGCCAAGGGGGGTTGACAGCCAGGATTCCTGGCAGCTCTCCCTGGCTTTGGGAAAGCAATGGGAACTAGGCCAGATGGACTGGGAGCCAACACTCCCGGGTTCTAATCCCCTCTCCACCTCTGCCTCAGTTTCCCTCCTGCGGAAAGGAAGGAGACTGGCCCCACACCACCTGTGCTGTACACTTGCCTTCCCCCCATGAATCCTCTTTGTTCCTCAACGTCTCAGGGGTTCCCTACCTCTGCCCAAACCCTCTGGCTACGTCTACACTGGCATGATTTTCCGGAAATGCTTTTAACGGAAAAGTGTTCCGTTAAAAGCATTTTCGGAAAAGCGCGTCTAGATTGGCAGGATGCTTTTCCGCAAAAGCACTTTTTGGGGAAAAGTGTCCGTGGCCAATCTAGACGCGCTTTTCCACAAAAAATCCCCGATCGCCATTTTCGCCATCAGGGCTTTTTTGCGGAAAACAAATCTGAGCTGTCTACACTGGCCCTCTTGCGCAAAAGTCTTTCGGAAAAAGACTTTTGCCCGAACGGGAGCAGCATAGTTTTTCCGGAAAAGCACTGATGATTTTACAGGAGATCGTCAGTGCTTTTCCGGAAATTCAAGCGGCCAGTGTAGACAGCTGGCAAGTTTTTCCGCACAAGCAGCTGATTTTGTGGAAAAACTTGCCAGTCTAGACACGGCCAGAGAGAAAAACCAGAGCCAGGCCAGACAACGCTCCCCCTAGGTCCGCACGCCCTGCGACGAACTCACACTTGGCAAACACCTACAGTGGGAACAAAGTTAAGCTGGGTGGAGCGTGGCCTTCTGGGAAGGTGATTTAATTAGTCACCCACTAACAGAGAATCCGCCCTCCCCCACCCTCTTGTGCTCCGCCACACCCCGTGTTATTCCCATTGGTAGTGGGAGAGGGTTTCTCCCACCGATACCCCATCACGGCCAGGCAGGACCGGCCTGGGGCTGCCCAGTTCCCTCCACGTAATCCTAGAGCGGCCCCTGTAGGGTAAACCCCGCAGCTGGTTGTAAGCCAAGAAGAGATCCCAAGGAGGAAAACAGAAATAAAAATCACACGGCATCGCTGGCTGGGTTTATAAACGGTCGAGGTCCCAATGCCTCCACGCCCCTCAAAAAAATCCACCAATCAGAATCAGTCCCTGCTGAAACGGAGAAGGACCCTGCATCCTACTCCCTGCCCCTCTGAGCCAGCCGGTCCCACACCCTGGGCGGGATCAGAGCCAGCCCCCCCGCGAGGGGACAGGTCCCGTGTCCCACCCTCACAGCCAGCCAGGAGTGGATGGGGAGGTGGGGGGGAGTTTCTCTTTCTCCCCCTTTTCAGATCAGTCTTGGTGCCTCTTACAAAGGGAGTCTCCTTAACTCTGCCCCAGGTTTTTCCTCACCACCCCCGGCCCCCCAGCTGGGATCAGGCCCCCCCACCACTGGCCCCTGCACATGGCCACGGAGTCACCTCCTGCTCTTGCCCCCTTTCCCCACCCGGGTCCCAGCCTCTGCCGTCCGCTGGGGGCTGGGCTGGCTCCGGAGTCCGGGGGTCACGCTGGGGGCGCCAGTCTTCTGTGCTGGGGGGATCTGGGGGGCTGCAGGCTTCTGGCCTGGTGAGGAAAGAGATAAGATGCAAGAGATTCCCAACACCACCCTGCACCCCCAAACTCGCCCCTCCCACTCGGTCCTGATACCCCCCCCATAGCTCCCCACCTCTCAGACCAACCCCAGCACCCCACCCCCAGCATGGATCCCTTCTAGGCTGATCCCAGATTCCCCCCAAAATCCCCATGGACCCATCATGTCCCACCAATCCCAGCTCCGACCACACACCCCTGCAGCTCCTCCCCCCTCCAGCCTCCCCCCAAATTAACATGAGCTTCACCCCCTCAGACCAGTCCCAGCGCCACCCATCCATACCCCACTTTGACCAATCCCTGCCAAGCCCCCCCAAATCCATCTAGCCGCCCCTCCCAGCGATAAAACAATCCAGGATCCAGCCACCCCTCAACCCCTCAAATCCTGGCTCCTAATCACCCCTTTGCCTGCTGCCCCCCTTCCCCATCTCACCGGCCTGAGGCTGGTTCTCCAGCAGGGCCTCGGGCTGCTCCGCCCACAGCTTGTGCGCCGGGTCACTCGGGAAACGCTTGGTCCGGCTGCAGCGGAGACACCGCACGACCGTCCAGCGCCGGCCGCGGCGACCTGGGTGGGGGGGCACGTGGAGAGGTTTTGTCACTTGATCCTACCACCCACTCTGGGTCCTGGCTCCCAGCCCCCCCTGCTCTGACCACTAGACCCCGCTGCCCTCCCAGAGCTGGGACAGATCCCAGGGCTCCCGGCTCCGAACCCACCCTGCTCCCGTCCTCACCTCACCAGAACCGGGAACAGAACCCAGGACTCTTGGCTCCCAGCCTGCCCTGTTCTAACCACTGGAGCCCGCTGCCCTCCCACAGCCGGGAATAGAACCCAGGGCTCCCACCCCTCCAGGGCAGCCCTCTCTCCCCCCACCAGGGGGCGGTACTCACTTCTCTGCCGCACGGTGGCGCTGACGCCAGGCACCAAGAGGGAGGAGCAGGATTTGCAGATGGTTCTCTTCACGGAGGGGTCCCTGAATGGGGGAATATGGGGGGGGGGGGGGACACAGATAGGAGTTGAGCCTGGGGGGATGGGCCCTGGGAGGGGAAAGGCCCCTGGCCCATCCCCCAAACCAGCGGGTTCCCCCCACCCCGGGGCAGGATGGGAGCTGGCGCCCCCCAGCACTCACTGTCTCAGGACCAGCCTGCGGCTGATGCTGCGTTGCGTGTGGCTGTAGAACCGCGCCAGCGCCTGGTTCTCGGGGTTCTGGGCGAGGACGCAGTGAGCTGCCTGGGGGAGATGCAAAGTGAGGGGGGCGGCCCCACGTCGCCCCCGGCCCCACGCCGCCCTCCCCTCCCCGTTGGTCTCCCCCAGCCCCAGGCGACCCCACCCGTTCCCCCTCTCACCCGTGTCCCCCTCCCCCAACCCCACCGCCCTCGACGCTCCTCCATCCCCAGCCCCACCTCCGTCCATCCTCCCCTCCCTCCTGCCCCACATCGCTCCCCACACCTCCACCTGCCCCCCTGTGCCCCACCAATCCCATCTTCCTCCAATCCCTGCCCCCCGCCCCCACACACAACACCCTCTTTGCCCTGTGCCTCCTCCAGCCGTCCTGGGGTGGAGCCCCATAAATCCCCCCTCCCTGGGCCCCACAGAGGCCCCCCCCCGGCCCTGGAGGAATTGCTCCCCGGGTCTCTCATAGGGGTGTAACGGCCCCACTGGGGTCTCACCTGGTAGAGGAAGCTGAGTCTCTGAAAAGCCTCCTTGTCCTTTACCTGGGCCGACATTGCAGGGGGGGGGGCCTGGAATGGGGAGGGAAATACTGAGGGGGGGCAGCCAGTCCTCCAAGGGGCAGTTAGCAGGGAGCCCGCTGGGGGCGGGGGCAGCGGTCTCCAACCTGCCAGCCACCCCTTAGCGCATCTCGAGAACCACGCCCCCGCCCCCCGCAGAGCTGGGATTTGTCGTCCCCCCCAACACGCGGCTCCTAAGCTTCGTTATCCTCACCCCCCCCCCAATACCAGAACAGGGCCAGGCTGCCCCCGCGCCCCACTGCCCTTGTGGGGTTACACTTGCTCCCCTCCCCCCACCGGCACATCCCCCTCCTCCCCGTTGGACCCCAACCTCCTCCTCCATCCCCAGGCCTCCTATTTAGCCTGCCCCTCCCCTGCCAGCCCCCAATTTCACTTCTCTCCTCCCCTGCCAGCCCCCAGCCTGCCCACCCCACATCTCCCTCCCCTGCCAGCCCCGCCCAACATCTCTCCCCCCCGCCAGCCCCCAGCCCGCCCCTCCCCACATCTCCCTCCCCTGCCAGCCCCACCCCACATCTCCCTCCCCTGCCAGCCCCGCCCAACATCTCTCCCCCCCGCCAGCCCCCAGCCCGCCCCTCCCCACATCTCCCTCCCCTGCCAGCCCAGCCCAACATCTCTCCCCCCCGCCAGCCCCCAGCCCGCCCCTCCCCACATCTCCCTCCCCTGCCAGCCCCGCCCAACATCTCTCCCCCCCGCCAGCCCCCAGCCCGCCCCTCCCCACATCTCCCTCCCCTGCCAGCCCCCAATTTCCCTTCTCCCCTCCCCTTCCCTGCCAGCCCCCAGCCTGCCCACCCCACATCTCCCTCCCCTGCCAGCCCCGCCCAACATCTCTCTCCCCCGCCAGCCCCCAGCCCGCCCCTCCCCACATCTCCCTCCCCTGCCAGCCCCCAATTTCCCTTCTCCCCTCCCCTCCCCTGCCAGCCCCCAGCCTGCCCACCCCACATCTTCCTCCCCTGCCAGCCCCGCCCAACATCTCTCCCCCCCGCCAGCCCCCAGACCGCCCCTCCCCACATCTCCCTCCCCTGCCAGCCCCACCCCACATCTCCCTCCCCTGCCAGCCCCGCCCAACATCTCTCCCCCCCGCCAGCCCCCAGCCCGCCCCTCCCCACATCTTCCTCCCCTGCCAGCCCCCAATTTCCCTTCTCCCCTCCCCTCCCCTGCTCTGCCAGCCCCCAGCCTGCCCCTCCCCACATCTCCCTCCCCTGCCAGCCCCCAATTTCCCTTCTCCCCTCCCCACATCTCCCCCCCGCCAGCCCCCAGCCCGCCCCCATCTCCCTCCCCTGCCCCCCCAACTTACTCCCTTGATCCCCCCGTTTCTCCCCCCCCGCCCCCAAACCCACCTGAGTGCCCCGGACCCAAACACGTGGCGACTCCAGCAGCTGCCGCCTCTTCCCGCCCAGCCCCCAGCTGATGGAGCCGCCTCCGCCGCAAAGGCCTCTGGGAAATGTAGTTCCTCCCCCCCCCCGCCTCTGCCGCACACGTGGAACGCGGTGGGGGGGGGAACCCGCCTCCAGCCTGCGCCTGCCCCCTGGGGTCCCCCTGTAGCCGGGACCCAGCGCAGCCCTGCCCCCCCGCCGGCCTTTCCCCCTCCCTCCAACAGGGGGCGCCCCCGGGACTCATCCTGGGCTTTGGGTGGGAGTTGGGGGAGGGAATCCCCCCCCAGCCCTTCAAGGAATCCCCCCCCCCAGCCCTTCTTGTCCCAAATGATCTAGGTCCAAGTGGCTTGTGGTGGTTAAATAGCCACTGCCTCTCCCCCCCCCAGAGGTGGCTGCATTTGAGTGCTGGGTGGGCCATCCCGGCGGCTTCGCTCCCTGCTGGCCCACCCCAGAAGTTAGGAAGGGAGGGGGACTCAAAACATGCGGCTGCCCCTCCGCTCAGAAGAGTTTGTAAGGTGAAGAACGTGAGAACGGCCACGCGGGGACAGACCAAAGGGCCTGCTCGCCCCATGTTTCTCAACCGGTGGTAACAGGACCCTTAGGGCTACTCGAAAGAAGTCGGGGGGGGGGGGGGGAGGAGGTATGTCAACACCACTGAAATTTGGAGAAAACGGAGTTTTTTTGTTTGACGTTTCACCGCGCTTTATTATTTTGGTACTTTTGACACCCAAAAAATTGTCAGCGC
This sequence comes from Pelodiscus sinensis, assembly GCF_049634645.1. Lineage (NCBI taxonomy): Eukaryota > Metazoa > Chordata > Testudines > Trionychidae > Pelodiscus > Pelodiscus sinensis. Next base: position 11,376,823 of record NC_134742.1, read on the forward strand.
CCGCCCGGCTGCGTTTTCAGTTGTTTCAACAAATGCGTTGCAACGGTAGAAAAAAAAAATGGTGTGTCTGAAAACGGTAGGTACGGGGGGTACTTCGTAAAAAAAGATTGAGAAACGCTGACCTAGCCCAGAGTCCTGCCTTCCAGCAGTGGCTGATGTCAGGTAACCCAGAGGGAGTGAACAAATCAGGGAATCATCAAGTGATTCCTCCCCTGTCGCCCGTTTCCAGCCTCTGACAAACAGGTTTGGGTATGGGTATGTCTACACTACAGGTTTGTCGGCAAAGTGGCCATTTTTCGGACAAAATCTGAGTAACGTCCACATTGCAATCGCGTTCTTTCTCAAGTCAATTGAAAGAACAGAGGGGTTTTCCGGCATTGGGAATCCTCTTTCTGCAAGGAAGAAGCCTTTTTGTGAAAGAGCTCTTTCAGAAAGAGGCGTGTGTGGACGGGGAAGAGGGAGTTCTTTCGGAAGAAGAGAAAAGAGGAAAAAACACAGGTGCCCTGGTGGCCATTCCACCCATGGAAATCACAGCTTACATGCGAGAGAGCGCCCATTCAGTCCGGAAATCTCTTTCAAAAAACCAGATAACTTTTTTGATGCACTTTTGTGTGTGGACTCTCTCTTTTGGAAGAACTTTTTTCGGAAGATCTCTTCCAAAAGGTTCTTCCGAAAGAAGCCTGCAGTCTAGGCATAACCTAATAGCCATTGATGGGCCTAACCTCCATGAATTTTTCCTCTTTGAACTGTTAGGCTGCGTCTAGACTGGCAAGTTTTTCCGCAAAAGTGGCCGCTTTTGCGGAAAAACTTGCCAGCTGTCTACACTGGCCGCTTTGAATTTGCACAAGAACACGGACGATCTCATGTAAGAAATCTCTACTTCCACAAGCCATATGGGCAAGAATACTGTGGCAGGGAGTTCCACAGGAAAACAAGGAGCAGGGTGATTCTGCAGCAAAACAAGGTTTGAAAACTAAAAGGAAAAAGCCTTTCTGATCTATAGAAATGACCCAAAACAAACAGCCCTGGTAGAGACCACTGCTCTGAACCAGGGCCGCAAGGATCAGGTGGGGCTACTGGGATATGTGGGCCCATGGATCTGATCAGGGAAGGCCAGATACCAGGCTAGATGGGCCTATTGGCATGCTGCAGCAGAGAGGTGGAGACTCTGGGAGAAACAGACCAATGGCTGAGGAGGGCGAAGTGTGGCCCAGCCAATGACAGAGGTGGAATCTGGAAATAAACATCACCTTTATTCATATACAGAACCTATAGAGCATGGGAACGAACATGGAGAATAGGGGCGGAGCTCAGCCAGGGCAGGGGGAGGAGTCTCTACCCAGGCCCGCCCCCTATCTCAATCTGTCCAGCAGGGGGAGCCACTAACATTCGTCCTCCCCCAGCAAAGCAAACAAGTTCCGGCTGGAGAGCTTCCCCTTCAGCACCCTCCTGGGTTGGGCCGGGGCTGGGGCCGGGGTGCTGCTCCCTCCCCTGCTGGGGGCTGCTAGCTCTTCTTCCTCCTCCTCTTCCTCTTCTTCATCAGCATCACGGTCCTTCTCCTCGTCCTCCTCCTCCCCGGAGCTAGAGATCTCCTCTTCCTCCTCCTCCTCCTCTTCCTCGGAGCTGCGCCGGCTGTGCTTGCGGTGAGCCTCCTGCAGGGAGGCGATCTCGGCCGTCTCGGGGTGATGCTCCCACATGGCTGCAGGGGGACAGACAGGGGTGAGCGGCCAGGGTGCACCACCCTATTCTAACCACTAGACTCCGCTCCCCCCCACCCCTCAGAGCCAGGACTAGAATCCCAGCAATCCGCACCCCTATGATTCCCACCCCCCCCCCGCACCGAAGCGCTAACCACTAGACCCCACTCCCCTCCCTGAGCCAGAACTTCGAACCCAATTCCCAACACCTCCCCCCCACTCTAACCACTAGACGGCACTCCCCCATCCCAGAGCCAGAACTAGAACCCAGCAGTCCTGGCAGACACCACCCCTCAAAAACATCTGCAAAACATCGGATCGGTGAAATCTGGTCTTCCCGCCCAGCCTCACAGAGGCATGCTGGGTAAATACCCACAATGCCCTAGGAGCGCAGTCCCCCTCCCACGCCCAGTACCTCTGTGAGTGGAGTAGCCGGGAGGCCGCAGACAGAGGCAGAGGCGCCCGTCCACTGCCAGCCGCAGGATGCTGTTGGCGGCTCGGTAGACGTCGTTACGAGCCGCTTTGGCTGTCTTGTAGCCGCGCTTCTCAGCCCAGGCTAGGAGAGGAGGGGGGGGGGGGGGAGGGTCAGTGCTGATTCCCAGGGGAGAGCGCCCCCTATGGACCCCCCCCGTGGCTCCCAGACCACAGCGCCCCCTATGGCTCCCTACAGCACAGCGCCCCCTAGTGCCATACTGGAGCCAGTGTTGATTACCACAGAAGAGCGCCCCCTATTGAGTCGTGGTACAACGCCCCCCCTAGCGGTCAACCCCCACTCCGGCAACACACCTTCACAGATGTCCCAGGCGCACCACCGGGTCTCCGGCCTGCCCTCCTCGGAATTGGGGTGGCGCAACTTGAGCAAGGCCTGGATGGGGATGCGGACGGCCAGGTACCCCACGGGGGTGTAGGGCTCTTGGATCTGGGAGATGGGGTAGATGCCCGACAGGATCTGGAAAGAGAGACGGGCGGCAGCGCTCAGCTACGGCAGGGAGCCTGGGGGGATCACGCGGTATCCCCCAGGGGCAGGGGGTTGGTATCATTAGCCAAGTATTACACAGAGCTAAAGTGACATGTGGAGAGGGGAAGAGAACAGAACTCAGGAGTCCTGGCTCCTACCCCGCCAATCCACTAAATCCCCACTCCCCACCCAGAACCGGGGCTGGAACCCAAGAGTCCTGGCTCTCAGCCTCCCCACTCTAACTACTAGACCCCGCTCCCCCGGCTGGCTGCAGGGCGATACCTGGAGCTCCCGCTGCACCAGGGAGGGGAAGATGAGGCCGGGGCAGTCGCAGAGGCGCACGGTGGGGGTCAGGAAGTAGGTCTGGAAGTACTTGGTGTGGCCGGGCGTCCGGGACACGCTCACCACCTTGTGGCCCACGAGCCCGTTCATCAGTGAGGATTTGCCCACGTTGGGGAACCCTGGAGAAAGGGGGCGGGGTCACAATGTAGACAGAGCTGCCCAGGCCCCGCCCCCATCCAGCATAAGCCACCCCCCCCCCCCAAAGTCCTGTCCTGCCCCTGTCAGGAGAAGCCACCCCAGCGGAACCACTGGGCCTCTCTCAATTCCCGCCCCCTCCAAAAGCTTGACCCCGCTCCCTGGCCCCATTCCCTTCCTCCCCCCGTTGCACAATTGCTGCCTTGCCACACACCCTGCTCCCAATTCTGATCCAGCCCCCCAGCCCCAACTTGGTCCCCAAATCACCAGCCGTCCGCCTGCCCCCTTCTCCCCACAAAACTCCACGCAGCCGGTGTCTCCCCACCTAAGCTCCGCCTTCCTCTCCCTCACCCTCTTCCCCTGAACCCCTTTCCAAGGCACCGATCCCCCATCTCCCCATCCACTCACCTCCCACCCCAATGCTCCCTGGAAACCCAACTGAGAGCCCTCCTCCCAAACACCCCTTCCCCTGCCACGCAGCCTCTCCAGCAGCCCGAAGGAGACCCCAGCCACTGCTCCGCGGTATGGCCCCCTTCCTCCCCCCGGCGGGGGACGCTCTCACCCACACAGCCCACGGTCAGGACGCCGTCCTTGTAGAGCTCCTGGGAGAGGGCCCCGAGCTCCATGGCCACGTCGGTCTGGTGTTCCACCAGCACGGCCGCTCCTTCGTCGTCCTCGTCCTCCTCGTCCGAGTCCTCGGCGGCCAGGTGGGGGCTGGCCGCGTCCCGCTCGATCTTCTCCTTCCAGCTGCTCAGGTCCACTGGGGAGAGCAGCAGAGTCAAAGGGATGCCAGCCAGTGACTCTGTAGCACACCTGCTAGGGCTGGGGGCGGATGCAGGAAGCTAAGCAGGGCCTGCTCTGCGCATGACATGGATGGGAGATGCGGGGAGGCATTCTGCCACATGCTGCCCCCCAAGTCAGCGATAAACCCCAAGGAGATGTTATGAATTGTCCACCTAATTCCCAGACTGACAAAAACCAAGCGGCCTGGCCAAATTCCAACTCAACCTGTTCCTTTTTCTGTCTCTCTGAAATACCCCACGTAGTCCCCATGACCAGGGGGTTCGCTGTGCGGCTGTTCCCTAAAGCTCTGCCCCAGAGGTGGCTGCATCTCACCGCGATCCCAGTGCGGTGTTGCTGTGCGGCTGTTCTCGCCCTCCCCCCCGATGGGCGAGCGAGCCGCACAACCCAGAAAAAGCGTTGGGAGCCCACGGGGGGCGAACAGCAGCCTGCATTACCACAATGGACTGGGAGGGGTGTCCCCCCCAGGCTGAGTGGGAGGCGGGGAGGAGAGGAGAGGGGTGGGGGGATCTTACCTTTCCCAGCAGTGATGCTCTCGCAAGCCTGCAGCAGCTGCTCTGGTCCCATGGCCGTGCTCCAGCCCTTCCGCCGCTTCCGCCGCTTCTTAAACACTGACGGACAAGCAGGGGTTAGAGTAGGGGGCCCGGACTCTTGGGCGCCAGCTCAGCGCTAACGTTTTCCAGCGTCACTTGCCAAGTTCATCGGCAGCCAGATCGGAGCCAGCGCCCCCCACAACCGTGATTTTAACGGACAGGTCGCGACCCGGCACTGGGTCTCGTTGCTGCAGGGCAACCAGGTGACCACGCTGAGGCAGCTTCCTGCCTGTCCCGGCGCAGTGGACCACGCCGTGGCTCAGAAGTGGCCGGCAGCCGGCCCGGGGCTCGGAAGCCGCCGGCAGCAGACCCGGCTCCCAGGTGGAGGTGGAGGAGCCAACTCTCCCAAGAAACAAAAGCAAAACCAGGCACAGAAGGGCGCCGATCCCGTTTCACCCCACGCTCCAGACGAGCCGGGAACCGGCCAATGGGAGTGCGGCGCCAGAGCTGAGGCCGGGGTCAGGCCGTGGACCCGGATCTGCTGCGGGACCACTTCCCGGGTGCAGTGGGGCCCGCAGTGCCAGGCCAGACAGGAACCTGCCTCGACACCCTACCGCATCGCTGGCTGGGAGCTGCCAGAGGCAGGCCTGTGCCCCAGCAATTCCCTGCCCCAGCCCTGAGCTCCTTCACGCCCAGAACCCCCCTTCCGCAGCCTGAACCCCTCATCCCTGACCACAGCCTGCACCCCCTGTATCCCACCCCCATGCTCCAACCCAGAGTCCCCACCTAAATACTGAACCCCTCTGCTCCACCCCCCCACACCACCTGCACCCCATAGCTTGCACCCCATCCCTGCAGCCTATACCCCCAAATCCCTCAACTCTGGCACTCCCCAGAGCTCACCCCCCCTGTACCTCGCCCCTATGGCCCAGCCCACAGTCCCCGCCCACATACCGAACCCCTCTGCTCCACCCCCCCACAGCCTGCACCCCAAGCCCCACCCCATAGCTTGCACCCCATCCCTGCAGTCTATACCCCCAAATCCCTCAACTCCGGCACTCCTCAGAGCTCACCCCCATGGCCCAGCCCACAGTCCCCGCCCACATACCGAACCCCTCTGCTCCACCCCCCCACAGCCTGCACCCCAAGTCCCTCACCCCAAGCCCCACCCCATAGCTTGCACCCCATCCCTGCAGCCTATACCCCCAAATCCCCCAACTCCGGCACTCCCCAGAGCTCACCCCCATGGCCCAGCCCACAGTCCCCGCCCACATACCGAACCCCTCTGCTCCACCCCCCCACAGCCTGCACCCCAAGAACCCTCATCTCCGGCCCCAGCCCGGAGCCCACACCTTCAGGCAAAGCCTTCACCCCCTCCGCCTCAAACCCCTCACCCTCGCAGCCTGCACTCTGGTCAGAATTCCGCGGGGTCCCAGGCATCAACAATTTTCCTCAACTGGGGGGGGGGGCGAGGGAAAAAAAAAAAAAAAGTTTGAGCACCCTTCCCCTCCCCCAGCCCTCTAGGGCAAGACCTCCTGCCCCAAAGCCCGAGCCAGCCTGGGGGCAGGGGCGTTACCTGTGCTGGGGTCCTGGTCCTGCTGGGGGTAGGAGGTGAAGCAGACGACGCGCACCTGGGGGAAGCGGGTCTGGAAGTAGTGCTTCCAGGCCACCACCAGCGCCGGCGGCGCCAGGTCGATCTTGTTCAGCACCAGGATCAGGTTCTTCCTCATCTCCTTGGTCACAAAGTCGTACAGCGCAGGGGAGAAGTTAATGACCTGGGGGGTGGGGGGGGGAGAGGCAGCGAAGCCAAACGAGTTAGAACAGGGACGGTTAGGAGCCAGGACCCCTGCTCTGAAAGGAGAGAGAGAGTCCTAGTGGTTAGAGGGGGAGGGGAGGGACAGGAGGCTGTGTGCCAGGACTCCTGGGTTCTATTCTCCAGGTCTGGGATGGGAGTGGTGCCTAGTGGTTAGAGCAGACGGCAGCCCCAAGACTCTTGGGGTCTTTCTCCAGTTCTGGGAAGGGAACGGGCCTAGTGGTTAGAGCAGTGGACTGCGGGGGGCTGGGAAGAAGGACTCTTGGGTTCTTTCCCCAGGTCTAGGAGGGGAGCAGGGCTAGTGGTTAGCTGGGGACTCCTGGGTTCTGTCCCTAGCTCCGGGAGGGGAGTGGTGCCTATTGGTTAGAGCAGAGGGGGCTTTTTCCCTTCCCCGCTCGGGGAGGGCAGTGGGGTGTAGCCAGGGGTTCAGCAACCCGTTCCCACACCCATCCGTGCTGCCCCCTTCAATTTGGTCACCCTGAGGAGCTGGGACAGCAGCAGCGTCGGGCCAGGACGCTGCCGGCCGAGGGACACTGCCCCTCGCCCGTCCTGCTGAGTGGCAGGACGGAGCACACTGACCTGCAGGGTCACGTCCAGACGCCGAGAGGCTGGAGTCCCCAGAGACCTCCCCGCCTTTTTTAAGGGACCCTCTGGAGCAACATCTCCATCTCCTGTGGCCTGGGGGGGGGGGCTCCTAAACTTCCCCCTTCCCCACGGAGTCCCGCAGCCAAGAACGAGACTCTCCAAGCCCCTTCGCCCTGGGGTGCCAGGGAGGGACCCTCACCGGATGCCGGACGTCTGTGATCAGCAGGATGATGTCGGACATCTCCAGCACCCGCCACAGCTGACGCCAGGTCTGCAAGGCAAGTGGGGAGGGGAGAGATCCGATTCAGGCCCTGAGCCGGCCAGTCCCCCCCCGCCACCAGGGACCTGGATCAGAGCCGGCAGCCCCAGAGGGAAAAGGCTCCGGGTCCCATTTCCCGCCTCCGGAGACAGCCAGACCCCCGCCCTGAGGAGAGCTGGCGCCCCCTAGAGGGGAAAGGCCCCATGTCCCATTCCCGACCCATGAGACAGCCAATCCCCTCCCGCCCCTGCCCCAATCAGAACTGGCGCCCCCTAGAGGGGAAAGGCCCCATGTCCTCCGCTCACCTCTAGGTTATGCTCGAAGTAGCTGAGCTGGCAGGGCTGGTAGGTGCTGTAAATTCCCTCCAGATAGTCCCGGAAACATTTCTCCTCCCGCGCCAGCACCTGCTCCTTGCTCATTTGGTAGCTCCAGGGGGGGCGCTTGGGGAAATCCAGCACTGGGAGGTGGGGAGCAGACACATGGGGGGGTCAGAATGGGGGGGGGCCTGTCATGGACAGGGGGAGAGCTGACCACTACCCGGTGACTCAGGGATTAAACTCAGGTCCCTAGCAAGGGGCTCAGATCCAATCGAGAGAGAGGGCTGAAATTTGAACTGGATACAGGTTCCCCGCCTGCTCTCTGTGTGTGGGAGAGTTAAACCAGGAGTTGAGAGACACAGAACGATTTAAACCCAGGCAGGACTACCGTGCCGCCGAGGAATTCGGGGCATGGAAGTGGACTGAACTGAAAGTAAGTAAAAGGGCTAAGTGAATCTAGTCGCGGTCGGGGTATTTTTTCTTTATTAGACAATCTTTCTTTTAAGCCGTCACCGGTCCTGTCTGTCTGTCTGTCACGGGATTTTCAACTTGTCCCTCCCGCGCACACGCCAATGTGGCCGCCCCCGCCAGCGCCTGCAGGCGCGCTCTGCCACTTCCAGCTCCACCTGGCTTTGTGCCGGCAGCTCCAGCTCCCGGCTCCCCCAGCAGGTCACCCATGTTCAGCTGGCTGCCCCCGACAGCTCCGCATCCCGGCCCCCTGGCAGGCCACTCCAACCAGCTCTAGTTAGCTAACAGTTTTTCTTAAACTGTGCTCCGCGGAGCCCCAGGGGCGCCGCAAGACATTTCCAGGGGCGCCGCGAGGTTGACAATCTGGAAATGTCGATAGGTACAACACAAATAACCGCTGGGGCTCCGCATACATTTTTACGCAAGTTAAGGGCTCCGGAGCCCAAAAAGTTTGAGAACCACTTGATAACAGTTAGCAACTACCTTGAATTGTACTTGGCCATCCACTCTTTCTCCTACATTGGTAGCTGAAACATTTATTTTGACTCTTTTGGTGCATTTTTAAAAAGATTGTCTTTTAAAAACTTTTTTTTTTTTACAGAGATTTGTGGTTTGGCTTGAACTGCTCTGAGCGAATAGGGCTGCCAGATGGTTTCAACAAAAATACTGGACACACTTGACATGACATCACAATCGACATTCCGTCTTAGACAATACCAGGCACACTAGACATGACATCACAATCGACATTCCGTCTTAGACAATTCCAGACACACTTGACATGACATCACAATCGACATTCCATCTTAGACAATTCCAGACACACTTGACATGACATCACAATCGACATTCCGTCTTAGACAATTCCAGACACACTTGACATGACATCACAATCGACATTCCGTCTTAGACAATTCCAGACACACTTGACATGACATCACAATCGACATTCCATCTCATTTAGAAAATACCAGACACACTTGACATGACATCACAATCGACATTCCGTCTTAGACAATACCAGACACACTTGACATGACATCACAATCGACACTCCATCTCATTTAGAAAATACCGGACAGTTCTATTTTCTCAGTTCTATTTTCTCAATTTGTTTCCCAAACAGAAAGCTCAAATACTGGACTGTCCGGTTCAAAACCGGACACCTGGCAACCTTATGAGTGACTCTATGCCTCTCCTTTACCATCTCGCATTGTGCCCAGAGACTTTTCTCTGTGTTTTAATTTGTTTTCCTTAGCTGCTCAGTAACATCTAGCAACCAAGTGTGCTTTATCCTGTTTTATCTTCTGTTTTGTAAGAAAAATCACTTTTTCTTTTAAGGTGACGATTGGATTCTTGTGCCCTGGATGGTCTGTGGGTGGGTATCTGCAGGCCTCTGACTGAGGGGTCCGCTACTAGAGACGGCAACTTGTTTTCCTCTTTTCTTTTTTTCACGCTCTTTTAGGGCAAACGAGCTTGGGGTATCCCAGGGGAGGGTTCAAGTGTTCACCCCTGTTTTTTTAGGGATAAAAATCACTTGATCGTGGCAGCGATTTACCAAAAAAATCTGTGATTCTGGGGAGAAGTTTTTGTAACCAATGTCTGTAGAGGCAAAGGGGTTTTTTTCCTTTTGAGTTCTTTGCGGGCCCCCATCTTCTGTACTTGGCGTGCCAGAGTGGCGAACAACCCTGGCAGATCCCAAGGCTGCCCCCAACCTAGCAGCGGGGTGGACTTCTAAAAGAGCCATACAGCACCCCCCCACTGATGGGACCTGTCCCTCCAAAGAGAAACGGGGGACCCTTCACCCATCCACGGTCCTAGGACAATATTCCCCCACGATACTCCAGAGCAACCACATGCCGGCCAGATCCAACGCATCTGCAGGGGAACAGCAGCCTGGGGAACTCCTTGCCACAAGATGTTTGCCCAATGGGAACCAGGAGAGAAGGGGAAAAAAATCAGGAGGGCCCAGACCTGCAGGCGAGGTCCCGTCCCACCTTACCAGAGCCGGATTTGTAGACATCCTGTATGTCCAGCTCCTTCTCGCTCTCCGGGACGGGCTCCAGGATCCTCTCCTGAGCCACCTTCTTGCGCCGCTCCACATCCTCCCGGCTCTCGCGCTCAAAGTGCAGCCGGTACCTGGCAGCAGGGGGACGTTACAGAGCATCAGGCAGGCCGGGAAACCCCAGGGTGGGGGGCAGAGATTTTGGGCACCCTACTTTTCCTCCCCAAACAGAAGCTCCCAGCACTGTCAAGATCCCAATCCCGGGTCTCCCATCCACATCCAGGCCCAAGTGGGGCCTGTTTAGCTTCAGGCCCAACAGCCAGCACCTCCCCAAGGTGGTCTCATTGGCTAGGACTAATGCTAGCCAGGTGATGGGTCGGGAGTGGGGTGGGGGAACAGATCACAGGGCCTTTCCCCACTAGGGGGGTGCTATCTCCCATCCAATCCCAGTGCAGACAGACTAGCTGGCTTCAGAGGGGCAGGGAAAGAGACACAAGGTGATTCCCCTCTAGGGGGCGCTGGCTCCTGATTTGATCACTCCCGTCTGGGTGTAATGAGTTGCGAGGTCTCCCCTTCCACTACAACCCCCACCCAGCAGCAAGGGGAGGGGACAGAACTCTGAGCCAATCCTGGAGTGGCAGGTTGGCCCAAATTCACCCCCCTGCAGCTATCAATGAGGGTAACGGGGGGCGGGGGGAGACAGGACTCCTGGGTTCTGTCCCAGCTCTGGGAGGGGCATGGGGTCTGGCTGGTTGCGGGGGCTGTGTTCTGCCCCTCTGATAAGGGAGTGGGATGTAGTGGTTATAGTACAGGCGCTGGGAATCCGGACTCATGGGTTCCACACCTGATTCTGCCACACGCTCTGCGCGTGACCTGGCTCTGTGCCTCAGTTTCCCCCGCCCTTACCTGTTGGGGTCATAGCTGCGCTCGCCCAGCCTGCGGGCCGGTGGCTGCTGGTTGAGTTTCCGGACCTGCAGGGACAGGGATTCGCTGTCCGAGGTGTCCGTCTGGTCCTCCCGCCGCTCATGGCTACCGCTCCGGCTGTTAGAACTCGACCTCACGCCATCATGCAGGCCTGGGGCATAGAGAGGGCCGGGTCAGGGACCTTTCCCCGTGCGGGGGCGCCGGCCCCCAGCCAGCCCATGGCAGCATAACACTAGGGCAGTTCAAGGCCCCAAGGTCAGACCCAGGGCTCTGCAATGCAGCCCGGCAGGGCCCGTGTTGCTGTGTCAGGGCCGCTCAGAGCTGGAGACGCCTGCAGCGTGTCATGTGTCTGCGGCAGCACAGTGGGGAGGGGGGGATCTGGTCCCCCTCCCACGAGGGCCTCAGTCCTCCTCAGACAACATTCCTCATGCAGTGGGTTGGGGAGGGGAGAGGCTGGGAGCCTGGACTTCTGAGTTCTATGCCCAGCTCTGCATGCATCTCTGAGAGGGAGTGGGGTGTAATGGTTAGAGTGGGGGGGGGGGTTTCTCTCCCCATCTCTGGGAGGGGAGTGGGGTGTAGTAGTCAGAGCAGGACAGGGAACTGGGAGCCAGGACTCCTGGGTTCTCGCCTCATCTCTGAGAAGGCAGTGGGGTGTAGTGGAGAGGGCGGGGCGGTGGGGCTGGGATCCAGGACTCCTGGTTTCCGTCTAGCGTTGCGGGCAAGGAACGGGAATAGTGGGTTACAGCAGAGGAAGTGGGAGCCCAGAGTCCTGTGAGGAGAGTAGGGTGCAGTGGTTAGAGCAGGAAGGACTGGGAGCCAGAACTCCTGGGTCCTCCCCCTGTCTCTGAGAGGGGAGTGGGGTGCAGTGGTTAGAGCAGGAAGGGCTGGGAGCCAGGACTCTCTTGTCTCTGAGGAGAGTGGGGTGCAGTGGTTAGAGCAGGAAGGGCTGGGAGCCAGGACTCTCTTGTCTCTGAGGGGAGTGGGGTGCAGTGGTTAGAGCAGGAAGGGCTGGGAGCCAGGACTCTCTTGTCTCTGAGGGGAGTGGGGTGCAGTGGTTAGAGCAGGAAGGGCTGGGAGCCAGGACTCTCTTGTCTCTGAGGAGAGTGGGGTGCAGTGGTTAGAGCAGGAAGGGCTGGGAGCCAGAACTCTCTTGTCTCTGAGGAGAGTGGGGTGCAGTGGTTAGAGCAGGAAGGGCTGGGAGCCAGGACTCTCTTGTCTCTGAGGGGAGTGGGGTGCAGTGGTTAGAGCAGGAAGGGCTGGGAGCCAGGACTCTCTTGTCTCTGAGGGGAGTGGGGTGCAGTGGTTAGAGCAGGAAGGGCTGGGAGCCAGAACTCTCTTGTCTCTGAGGAGAGTGGGGTGCAGTGGTTAGAGCAGGAAGGGCTGGGAGCCAGAACTCTCTTGTCTCTGAGGAGAGTGGGGTGCAGTGGTTAGAGCAGGAAGGGCTGGGAGCCAGGACTCTCTTGTCTCTGAGGGGAGTGGGGTGCAGTGGTTAGAGCAGGAAGGGCTGGGAGCCAGGACTCTCTTGTCTCTGAGGGGAGTGGGGTGCAGTGGTTAGAGCAGGAAGGGCTGGGAGCCAGAACTCTCTTGTCTCTGAGGAGAGTGGGGTGCAGTGGTTAGAGCAGGAAGGGCTGGGAGCCAGGACTCTCTTGTCTCTGAGGAGAGTGGGGTGCAGTGGTTAGAGCAGGAAGGGCTGGGAGCCAGGACTCTCTTGTCTCTGAGGAGAGTGGGGTGCAGTGGTTAGAGCAGGAAGGGCTGGGAGCCAGGACTCTCTTGTCTCTGAGGGGAGTGGGGTGCAGTGGTTAGAGCAGGAAGGGCTGGGAGCCAGGACTCTCTTGTCTCTGAGGGGAGTGGGGTGCAGTGGTTAGAGCAGGAAGGGCTGGGAGCCAGGACTCCTGGGTTCTGTCCTTGACTCGGCTACAGATTCTCCGTGCGACTTTGGGCAGGTGCTGGAGCTGAGCGCAGGATGGCGGCAGGCGGGAATTATTGAGACACCCCATGATGGCCTCAGCGCCGAGGGTCACCCAGGGGCTGAAGGGAGGCAGGGCGGAGAATAGGGTGGCCGGGGTGGGGCCCCTTATCAGCCGCTTCCAGCCTGTTTGGGAGGCCGTGCGGAGAGCTGAGGAATGCTGACAGGCAGCACGGCTCAGCATCAACCTTTACGCCTCCCTAGGCCAGGGCCCCCCCATCCACCCAGCCCTGGATCAGCCACCCCCCACCCCATGGCACAGAGGGGAGAGCGCCCCCGGGGCCACACTGGGATCAGCCTGACTGCCAGGGGAGGGTGCCCCCTACTGAACCCCAGCCCTTGGAGGGAGACACCTCATGCCAGGGTGAGCTCCGTGACAAGGCCCTGTCTGGGTTGATGCAGTTGGAGCTGGTCCTGCCTTGGGCAAGGGTGGGACTTGAGGACCTCGTGAGGTCTCTGCCAGCCCTGGGATTCTAGGAGAGCGTGCCCACGCCTTGGGGCTCCCAGCCGGCGGCTGGGCAGCAGGGCTTTCACCCGGCTGGATGTCCAAGCCTCACAAAAGCTTTCTGCCTGGCAAGTGCTGCCTGGGTTTACTGTCTAGGTGCCCATCGGCCAGTGGTGCATCTCCGTTTGGGGCGACGGGGCCTTTCCCCGGGGGTGGCGCCGGCTCCGATCCAGCCCCGCAGCCCTCCCTGAGGTTTCTGCCCAGAGATTTCCCTTGTCATTCAGTGCTTTGAGAGCAGGCACTGGGGCGCACGCTTGCTCCCCCCCCCCCCACACACACAAGGAGCTGAGCCCGGGGTCAGGCTTATGGGGGCAGGAGGGAACATGCCCAAGTGGGAGTGGAAGGTGGGGGAGGGGGTTGGTGCCCAGATGTTAGCAGGAGAAGAGGCCCAGATGTTGGCAGGGAAGGTTGGTGCCCAGATGTTGGCAAAAGGAGGGGAAGAGAGGAGGATCAGTGCCCAGATGTTGGCAAGAGGGGGGAGGGGCCCAGATGTTGGCGGGAAGGGAAGGGGGGGGTCAGTGCCCAGATGTTGGCGGGAAGGGAAGGGGGGGGGTCAGTGCCCAGATGTTGGCGGGAAGGGAAGGGGGGGGTCAGTGCCCAGATGTTGGCGGGAAGGGAAGGGAAGGGGGGGGTCAGTGCCCAGATGTTGGCGGGAAGGGAAGGGAAGGGGGGGGTCAGTGCCCAGATGTTGGCGGGAAGGGAAGGGGGAAGGTCAGTGCCCAGATGTTGGCGGGAAGGGAAGGGGGGGTCAGTGCCCAGATGTTGGCGGGAAGGGAGGGGGGGTCAGTGCCCAGATGTTGGCGGGAAGGGAGGCGGGGTCAGTGCCCAGATGTTGGCGGGAAGGGAGGCGGGGTCAGTGCCCAGATGTTGGCGGGAAGGGAAGGGGGGTCAGTGCCCAGATGTTGGCGGGAAGGGAGGCGGGGTCAGTGCCCAGATGTTGGCGGGAAGGGAGGGGGGGGTCAGTGCCCAGATGTTGGCAAGAGGGGGGAGGGGCCCAGATATTGGCGGGAAGGGAAGGGGGGTCAGTGTCCAGATGTTGGCGGAAAGGGAAGGGGGGTCAGTGCCCAGATGTTGGCGGGAAGGGAAGGGGGGGTCAGTGCCCAGATGTTGGCGGGAAGGGAAGGGGGGGTCAGTGCCCAGATGTTGGCGGGAAGGGAAGGGGGGGGTCAGTGCCCAGATGTTGGTGGGAAGGGGGGGTCAGTGCCCAGATGTTGGCGGGAAGGGAAGGGGGGGTCAGTGCCCAGATGTTGGCGGGAAGGGAAGGGGGGGTCAGTGCCCAGATGTTGGCGGGAAGGGAGGGGGGGTCAGTGCCCAGATGTTGACGGGAAGGGAAGGGGGGGTCAGTGCCCAGATGTTGGCGGGGGGAGGGGCCCAGATGTCGATGGGGAGGGGGAGGGGCCCAGATGTTGGCAGGACGTAGGAAGGGGGCCCAGATGTTGGCGGGGGGAGGGGCCCAGATGTTGGAGCGCGGCCCCCTCCCCCGCTCACCCCGTTTCCGCTCCCGCTTGTCCTGCAGCTGCTTCTTCTTCTGCTTGGCGCTGAACGGCCGCTTGCGGGGCATGTCCCGGCCCGGCCGCCGTCCCGCAGCACCGGCAGGGAAGCGGGAAGAACCACTGCGGGTGTGGGGGGGGGGGGCGGAAAGGAGGCGGAGCAAACACTGTGACTGGAAGAAACCACTGGGACCCCAAAGGGGGAGGGAGCAATCTGGGCGAAACCATGGCGGAAGGGGGAGTCAACCACTGAGAAAGATGCGAGGGGGAGGAATCTGGGAACAACCAACTCAGGAAGGGGGGAATAAAACACTTAAGAGCGCGGGACAAAATAACCATTGAGAGCTCAGCCACACTGGGGAAACTGGGGAAAGCCACTGAGTTGGGGGGAAGAAACCATCGAGATCCTTACAGAGGGGGATAAACCATTAAAAGATGGGGGGGGAGGCAGAACAAGGAGGGATATGGGCGAAACCACTAATTGGGAGGGGGGAGCTATAAAGAATGCAGAATAGTGTGGGAGAAACCATTTATCTTGGGTGGCTCATGCTTAGCTGCAGGAGGCTGGGCTGAACCATTCAGGTCTGGGGGTAGCGAGATTGTATCATTATTAGAGAGACATAATGAGCTGTACCACTTGTATTAAAAGGGGGTGCAAAGTGGTCTGAATTATTTTCAGGGCAGAGATGTGTGTGTGTGTGTGTGTGTGTGTGTGTGTGTGTGTGTGTGTGTGTGTGTGTGTGTGTGTGTGTGTGTGTGTGTGTGTGTGTGTGTGTGTGTGTGTGTGTGTGTGTGTGTGTGTGTGTGTGTGTGTCCAGCTGCTCCCCGAATTAGGAACAAGTTACAGACTGACTCTTGGTCCCTAACTCGAAGTGTTCGTAACTCGGATCCCATAGAGTTCCATGGCGATCGCGCTGTTCGTCAGCGCAGATCGCCGTTCGTAACTTGGATCCGCATTTACGACCGCTTTGGTCGTAAGTGCGAATGGTCGTAAGTGGAGGTGGTCATATCTCGGGGAGCGGCTCGCCTGTGGCGAGTAGATTTCAGCCGGTTGCTCTGTGTGCCCCATTCACCCATGCTTGGTGCATGCGCAGTGCCAATCTGGTGCATGTGCGGTGCGGGGCTGGCGAGTAACCCTCGCCGGGGTTTGTCAAGTACACACACACACACACACACACACACTAGAATTGGGTTGAACCATTTTGAAAGAGGGAGTTAAACCATCCCATTTAGGCTCTGGAGCAGGGGTGGGCAAAAAGGCCTCCACTCTGCCCGCCTCCTGCCCTGCAAGCAGCGCATGGCGCGTCAAAGCGCCGCATGCTCCAGGCAGGGCGGAAGAAGGCTTCGCACTCTCCCTTGCTCCCAGGCCCTAATTGGCCTAGGGGCAGGGAAATGATTGAAGTCTCCTCCCACACCAGGGCCTGAGCACCTTGGGGGAATGCGAGGTGGTGGCAAAGGCACTCCCTCACCCCCCTAGACCAATCATTGTCTGGGAGTGGGGAACCCCTATTTCAAAATAAGCTATTTCGAAAGTGTAGTGTAGATGCACCCCTAGAGTCTATTTCTAGGATCCTCCCTGTCCTGCCACCCTGATGGCACGTGAGGTCATGCCACACGGAGGGAAGGGGTTTCATTTTTAAGCATGTGCTATCGCACGCCTGCTGCTATGGCAGAATCTGCAAGGTCACATGCTTCATATGTGAGGAGGATGGCATGTTCTTTAAAAGCCAGAAGGGGTGGAATGGCCCCTCCCACACCAGACAAAACCACATCTGGTTTTATCCCCATTCTAGATGAATCTTTCAGAAAGAGGTCTGCCCAGTTCAATACAAGCTGCATGCCCTCCCTAGGAGGGAGCATCCACAGACTACTTAGACACCTTTCAGGGTGGATGGGCACCGTCAGGGGTTCTTGGCTTGGTGTCCCTGATGTTTAACTTTTAGCCCTGGCTCTTTGTGTCTCTTTCACTGGCCCTGTTAGCATTTGCTCCCCAGCCGGGCATCATGGTTCTACCCCTAGGGCTTTGCACCCACAGACAGCACAGCAGGGAGAGAACCCAGCGGGTGTGCTAGATCCCAGACCCCCCCGACTGCTCCCCACTCCCCTAGCTCCCAGCACCCTCTGCTGTAACCACTAGCCCCCACTCCCCTTCCAAAGCCAGGGACAGAACCCAGGAGTTCTGGCTCCCACTGGAGGGGGGGGGGTAGCATCTGCTTTGGTGCAACAGTTGTGGGGCGGGGAGATCAGGCCCCCACCTGCCCTGAGCTGCCCCCTGTTTTGGGGGGGGGCTTGGAGGGAGCAGCCCCAGCCTGGGCTGGGCTTGGAGAGGAGGCCTCCTTCCCCAAGCCCCACCCTGGGAGGACTGAACCACAGCGGGCTTGTCTAGCCACCCAATGCCTCTCTATCGCCCCGCGGCTCTATGGTGCGCGCGGAGGGGGAAACCGCTCTGGGCTGGGCGCTTCCGGCCACTCGCTGGTCAGGCCGGGCGGGCTCGCCGACTCGACCTCTGCGCAGGCGCAGTGGCCGCGCTTCCTCGCAGCTGGCCGGGCTGCATGTGAGCGCGGGGACCGGCCATGCCGAAGGGGGCGAAGCCGCCGCGGCCGCCGCAGGAGGAATGGATCGGGGACGGGGAGGAGAAGGGCGGCGAGCCCGCAGGTCAGCGGCCCGGGGGGTTGGGGGGGGGGAGGAGGGAGCAGAATCTGGGGGGTTGGGGGGAGGAGGGGGCAGAATCCGGGGGGTTGGGGGGAGGAGGGGGCAGAATCTGGGGGGTTGGGGGAGGAGGGAGCAGGCCTTGGGGGGAGGAGGGGGCAGAATCTGGGGGGTTGGGGGGAGGAGGGGGCAGGCCTTGGGGGGAGGAGGGGGCAGAATCTGGGGGGTTGGGGGAGGAGGGGGCAGGCCTGGGGGGGAGGAGGGGGCAGAATCTGGGGGGTTGGGGGGAGGAGGGGGCAGGCCTGGGGGGGAGGAGGGGGCAGAATCTAGGGGGTTGGGGGCAGGCCTGGGGGGGAGGAGGGGGCAGAATCTGGGGGGTTGGGGGAGGAGGGGGCAGGCCTGGGGGGGAGGAGGGGGCAGAATCTGGGGGGTTGGGGGGAGGAGGGGGCAGGCCTGGGGGGGAGGAGGGGGCAGAATCTAGGGGGTTGGGGGCAGGCCTGGGGGGGAGGAGGGGGCAGAATCTGGGGGGTTGGAGGGAGGAGGGGGCAGAATCTGGGGGGAGGAGGGGGCAGAATCTGGGGGGTTGGGGGGAGGAGGGGGCAGGCCTTGAGGGGAGGAGGGGGCAGAATCCAGGGGGTTGGGGGGAGGAGGGGGCAGGCCTTGGGGGGAGGAGGGGGCAGAATCAGGGGGGTTGAGGGGAGGAGGGAGCAGAATCAGGGGGGTTGGGGGGAGGAGGGGGCAGGCCTGGGGGGGGCAGAATCTGGGGGGTTGGGGGGAGGAGGGGGCAGGCCTTGAGGGGAGGAGGGGGCAGAATCCAGGGGGTTGGGGGGAGGAGGGGGCAGGCCTTGGGGGGAGGAGGGGGCAGAGTCTGGGGGGTTGGGGAGAGGAGGGGGCAGAGTCTGGGGGGAGGAGGGGGCAGAGTCTGGGGGATTGGGGGGAGGACGGGGCAGAGCCCGGGGAATTGGGGGGGGCAGAATCCGGGGGGTTCGGGGGAGGAGGGAGCAGAATCAGGGGGGTTGAGGGGAGGAGGGGGCAGAATCTAGGGGGTTGGGGGGAGGAGGGGGCAGGCCTTGAGGGGAGGAGGGGGCAGAATCTGGGGGGTTGGGGGGGAGGAGGGGGCAGTCCTGGGGGGGAGGAGGGGGCAGAATCTGGGGGGTTGGGGGAGAGGAGGGGACAGGCCTTGGGGGGAAGAGGGGGCAGAATCTAGGGGGTTGGGGGAAGGAGGGGGCAGAATCTAGGGGGCTGGGGGGGAGGAGGGAGCAGGCCTTGGGGGGAGGAGGGGGCAGAATCTGGGGGGTTGGGGGAGGAGGGGACAGGACTTGGGGGGTTGGGGGAGGAGGGGGGAGAACCTGGGGGAGGCAGAAGGCAGAATACCGGGGAGGGTGGGGGGGAGGAGGGGATAGATCCTGGGGGGGGAGGAGGAGGGAAGGTCCGAGGGGGGAGGAGGGAGAATGAGGCAGAACAGGGGGGTGGGGAGGGAAGGACGGGAGGGAGCAGAACCTGGTGGGGGGGATTGAGCTGGAGGGAGCGGGCTGGGGAGGGGGGAGTGCAGAGGGGACAGGGCCTGGCTGAACTGGCCAGATGGGCTGTGGATTCATCTCTCTCCACGTGTTGTTTCAGACAAAGTGGTGAAGAAAGGCAAGAAGGACAAAAAGACCAAGAAGTCGGTAAGAAGCGGGACTCTTGGGGGGAGGGGGGAGCTCTGACACAAGGGCCTAGCAGGTCAGGCTGGAACTCAGGAGACTCCAGATTGACACCCTCCTCCGCCACTGCCCTGCTTTGGGACTCGGGTTAAATCACTTCTCCTTTTTGTGCCTCGGTGTCCCGTCCCACCGTGTGTCTGCTTATACAGACTCACTCTCGTTGTGTGTCTGCAGCGCCCGGCACAACGGGGCCCTGATCCCAGCTGGGGCAGGGCCTGTCTCTCGCTGTGTCTGTGCAGCGCCCGGCACAACGGGGCCCTGATCTCAGCTGGGTCAGGGACTGTCTCTCGCTGTGTCTGTGCAGCGCCTGGCACAACGGGGCCCTGATCTCAGCTGGGGCAGGGCCTGTCTCTAGCTGTGTCTGTGCAGCGCCTGGCACAACGGGGCCCTGATCTCAGCTGGGGCGGGGACTGTCTCTCGCTGTGTCTGTGCAGCGCCCGGCACAACAGGGCCCTGATCTCAGCTGGGGCAGGGTCTGTCTCTCGCTGTGTCTGTGCAGCACCCGGCACAACGGGGCCCTGATCTCAGCTGGGGCAGGGCCTGTCTCGCGCTGTGTCTGGTGCGGGGCCTGTCTCGCGCTGTGTCTGGTGCGGGGCCTGTCTCGCGCTGTGTCTGGTGCGGGGCCTGTCTCGCGCTGTGTCTATGCAGCACCTGGCACAACAGGGCCCTGATCTCAGCTGGAGCAGGGTCTGTCTGGAGCAGGGCCTGTCTCTCGCTGTGTCTGGTGCAGGGTCTGTCTCTTGCTGTGTCTATGCAGCACCTGGCACAACGAGGCCCTGATCTCAGCTGGGGCAGGTCCCGTCTCGTTGTGTGTCTGTGCAGCCACCATAGGGCCCTGATATTTAAAACCAGAGTAAGTAGCTGGATCTCTCAGACCTCACCGCTAGGGGCTGTGAAAGGAACGGTGGCTGGATCTCCCCTAGCACAATGCAGTCTCAGGGGAAGGGGGTGAGTGTGAGTGAACCCGTGACTGCTCCCCAGCCGGTGTGCCTTTCCCTCACCACAGGGGCCAGGGAGATGGGGTAGGGGAAGCAGAGCTCTTATCTTTCCCTTCTGCCCCAGTTCTTTGAAGAGTTGGCTGTGGAGGAGAAACAAGTCAGCGAGCAGCAGGCCGTCCTTAAAGAGAAGGAGCAGCAGCAGCAACAGGTGAGCAGAGGAACGGGATCCCTCCTGCCGGCTGCTGGGTGTTCTTGTAGGACCTACAATAAACAGGCTGTCGGCAAGGGGTGCTCTGCTTGGGGAGCGTCCATCCCCAGGTTGTCACGGGGCGTGGGCAGATCTGAGCCCCCGTCTCTGTGCCCCCCCCTCCCTTCCCAGCTTCAACAACAGAAAAAGAAACGGGAGAAGAAGAAGGAGAAGAAGAAGAAGGATGCCGAAGACGATGAGGAAGAGCACCAGCTGATCGAGAAGCTGAAGAAGCTGTCGGCTCAGGGCAGCGATGAGGAGGAAGAGGGTGAGGCAGGGAGGCGCGTGTTTGGGTTCTAGCCGCAGATCTAGGAGGGAATGGAGTCGAGTGGGCTAGAGGGGGGTGTCTGGGGGCCAGGACCCCTGGGTTCTATTCCCAGCTCTGGCCAGGGAGTGAGGACCAGCTGTCAGGACCAGCGCTCGGCGCTCCTGGGTTCTGTACCCTCCAGTGACTCGTTTGGCCCACCTTGCCGCAGTTTCGTGCCCTGCGATGTGGTGCGTGGTGGGGAACGCCCGGCGTGGTGGGCGCAGTTAGTGGCTGTGGTGCCATCTCCGGGGTATAAACAGCGGCACCCTCCTGCCACGAGCCCAGCCCCTCCGGAGACCCGCCCCCTAGCTGTGGGTCACTCTCGGGGGCAGGGCTGAGTGAGAAGCAAGGGCCTCCCTTCTCCATAGCCTGCCTTTCCCCCAGCTTCCACCCCATCACTCCAGCCCTTGTGGGGCGACCTCCCAGCCCCCAGGACTGCAGCAGGGACCTAGAGGGGGGTAACGCACCAGGAGACCATCCCGGCGCTCTCTAGGTTCTGGAGGACTCTATAGGGCCAGCTCCCCATAGGGCGAGCGGCTGCATCTCCGTTCCATCGCTCCCTAAAATCCTTCTCTCGTTTCCTTTCCGGCAGCCGTTCCCGTCACCAAAGGCGACAGGAAGAAGAAGGTGAGAGTCGGGCTGGAAGGGGCGCGTACTAGACTCGGGCTGCAAGAGGATGAGGTGGAAGGAGCGCTAGGGTTTGGGGTCTCTGTCTAGACTCGGGCTGGGTTGGGGATTCGGCCGTAGGCGACCGTCTTGCCCCTGTTGAGGTGGGACCTGATGAGGCATCCAACTGGGGGATTAGTGATAGGAGCTGATCCTGCGCTGGGTTTCCAGGGGGGTCTCTGGTGAGGGGCAGAGAGACGTCCGCCCTTCGCTGACGACCTTGACTTGACCCTCCACGCAGGGAGGGAATGTGTTTGCCGCCCTGAGCCAGGAGCAAAGCGAGGAGGAGGAGGAGGAGGAAGAGGAGACGCCGAGACCGGCCAAACCCAGCAAGAACAAGATCAGCAAGGTTCGCTCGCTCGGACCACGTCTCGCACGGACGGGGGTGGGGTCGTCTTCTAGCGGGTTACAGCAGTGCGGGTCTGGGGGCTTGGGCTCGGGCTCCTGGGTTCTGTCCCTGTTTCTGGGAGGGGAGTGGGGCCTAGTGGTTAGAGCAGGGAGGCTGGAAGGCAGAACTCCTGGCTTCCGAGACCCCTGGGAGGCCAGGAAGTCGGGGGAGGGGGCCTCCTGTGCTGGAGATCTTCCCTACCCGTCCTGGCGGGATCCCTGGGGGCTAGTCTGTGGGGGACGGTCCTGAGGATGGGGGTGCAGGGTCAGTCTTCCGGTGCTGAATTGCGGGGGGTTGACGTGGTACCCCCTGCAGGTCCCACCTGATGACGAAGAGGAGAAGCAGCCAGAGAAGAAAATAATAAAGGATGACAAGCCAAAAGGAAAACAGGTCAGTCCCCTAATGCCTCCACATTGGGTTGGCCCGTTGGTCTTAGCCGGGATGGCCAGGGCTGCAGATTCTGTCGCCAGTTCTGGGAGGGGAGTGGGGTCTAGTGGTTAGAGCTGGGGATGGGGGAGAGACTGGAAACCAGGCCTCCTGGATCTATTGCTAGCTCTGGGAGGGGAGTACAGTATAGTGGTTAGAGTGGGAGACTGGGAACCTGGCCTCCTGGTTCCATTGCCAGCTCTGGGAGAGGAGCGGGGTCTAGTGGTTAGAGTGGGGACTGGGAACCAGATCTCCTGGTTCTGTCCCTAGCTCTGGAAGGGGAGTGGGGTCTAGTGGTTAGTGCGAGGACTGGGAACCAGATCTCCTGGTTCTGTCCCTAGCTCTGGAAGGGGAGTGGGGTCTAGTGGTTAGAGCGGGGACTGGGAACCAGATCTCCTGGTTCTGTCCCTAGCTCTGGAAGGGGAGTGGGGTCTAGTGATTAGAGCGAGGACTGGGAACCAGATCTCCTGGTTCTGTCCCTAGCTCTGGAAGGGGAGTGGGGTCTAGTGGTTAGTGCGAGGACTGGAAACCAGATCTCCTGGTTTTCTCTAGCTCTGGAAGAGGAGTGGGGTCTAATGGTTAGAGCGGGGTGTGGGTCTGGGAGTCTCAAGTGGCAGAATAGCTTAGCCAAGCAGGTGCATGATGAGAGGTTTTTCCGGCTCCGCTGGGCAGGGGTCTGCCTGGAGACAGCGGGGCGGGGCGTCTGGGCTGGGTCAGGTGGAGTCAGAGACGCCGCGTCTCACCGGGGAAGGATGTGCTGTGTGCTCTCGGCAGGAGGAGGAGGACGATAAAAAGAAGAAGAGCAGGAAAAACGAGAAGAACAAAGGAAGGCAGCAGGTGCGAAGCCGGCTTTTCCCAGAGTCAGCGGGCTGGGCACGTGGAAACCAGGGCCCCCGCGCTGCACAAGGGGGCGCTGTGGTGCAGGGAGCAGGGCGGCGGGGGGCCAGTAGGGGGCGCTGTCCCCACGCAGGCAGTGCTGGCCCCGGTGCCGCACGAGGGGGCGCTCTGCTGCCTGGTGTGTGTCTGAGGTTAGGAACTCGGGCTACTGAGTTCCTCCAACCCTGCCGTCTCTGAAAGCTCTGGCTTCTCCCCCGGCTCCCAGGGAGGAGGCGCAGGGTTTGCTGTTCTGGCCCAGAGCGAGGAAGAGGAGGAGAGCGAAGAGGAACCTAAATTGAAACCCAAAGGCAAAGCGAGCAAGGTGAGCCGGAGGAGTGCCGGGGGGTGGGGTCTAGTGGTTAGAACGGGGAGGGGTGGGGCTGGGAGCCAGGACTCCTGGGTTCTGCCCCCAGCTCTGGGAGGGAAACAGGGTCTAATGAGTTAGAAGAGATGGGGCTGGGGGGTAGGACTCCTGGGTTCTGTCCCTGGTTCCAGGCGGGGAGGCGACATTTGGTGGGTTAGAGCAGGCAGGGCTGGGAATCTGGACTTCTGGGTTCCATCCGCCGCTCTGGGAGGGGAGTGTGGCCTAGCGGTTAGAGCAGGCAGGGCTGGGAATCTGGACTTCTGGGTTCCATCCCCAGCTATGGGAGGGGAGTTTGGCCTAGTGCTTAGAGCAGGTGTGTGTTGGGTAGGTCAGGCCTTCTGGGTTCCATCCCCAGCTGTGGGAGGGGAGTGTGGCCTAGTGGTTAGAGCAGGTGTGTGTTGGGTAGGTCAGGCCTTCTGGGTTCCATCCCCAGCTGTGGGAGGGGAGTGTGGCCTAGTGGTTAGTGCAGGTGAGGGCAGGATGGTTCCCCCCCCCCCCCCCCCCAAGTCAGGGAGACAGGCCCAACTAGCATGATGGGAGTTGGGGGGGGGGGTCGGCTTCCCCTGACAATTCGGGAGCCGTCCGCATTGGTGCGATGTGGCACGGTACAAAAGGGAGCCCGGGATACCAGGGAGGAAGGAGGCTACTACATCCGCCGCGTTTCCTAAACGCCTTCCCGCGTCTTCCTCCATCTCCTTCCAGGCTGGGAATAAACAAGCGGAGTCTGGTCCAGAGAGGGAAAAAACAAAAGGAAAAAAGAATCAACCAACCCAGGTGAGGGCTTGTGTGTGTGTGGTGGGGGGGGGTGTTTGTCCCTACTAGCAGTGGCCACCAGGGGGCGCCGTGCGGCAGGGAGCAAGGTTGGGGCTCAGGAGAGGGGTGCTCTCCCGTCACAGCCAGGGCTGGCCCCGGGGGGCGCCCTGCTGCGTGAAGTGTCTCCATGCAATAGTGCTGCGTGGCCAGTACCCAGCCGCCCCACCCCAGAACTGGCTGCATTTTGGCGAACCTCCCTGCGGTTGGATGAGCTGGGCCTCTGCTCTGCTGCAGAACAAATTTGCTGCCCTGGAGTCGGAGGAGGAGCTGGAGGAAGACGAGGAGGAGCCGGAGAAGCCCAAGGACAAGTCCAAACGAGGCAGCGAGCCGGTAAGACAGCCGTCCTCCCGGTGGGGGAGGCGTTGCCCTCTTCTAACCGGCCTGCATGGAGTGGGCGGGCTCAGCGGGGAGGGTTTCTCGGATCATTTCCCAGCTAGCCCCCGTCCCGCATGGGCACCCTTAGCGGGGGGGGGGGGGGGGAGCCACGGAGCTGTGCTCCCCTCTACGTCTGCAGGGACCCCCCTTCCAGGGCGCAGAGCTGAATCATGGCGGAAGAAGATGAAGCTCCCGGAAGTTGGGACTCCTGGGTTTTGTCCCTGGCTCTTGGAGGGCAGTGGTGTCTAATGGTCGGATGCTGAAACTCCTGGGTTCTTTTCCCCGCTCTGGGCGAGGAGTAGGGTCTAGTGGTTGCAGGGCGGGGGGGTGTCCCTGGCTCTGGGAAGGGAAGGTCCTGTCTATAACCAGCCTCATGCGGTCGGCGCAGCAGTCGGAAGAGGATGAGGAGGACGAGGGGGAGAGGAAGGAGGACGACCCCTACGCTCACCTCAGCAAGAAGGAGAAGAAAAAACTCAAGAAGCAGGTGAGCTCTGGGTGGAAGGGGGGGCAGAGCTTCTTCCAAACGGCCCCTCCCCCCACCTTTGGGGCTGGTGAGCCGCCCACCCAGCGGGGTGGTTTCTAGCTGTCTAGAGCTGCCCTTTTTGGTCACAGGCCCATGTTCCCAGAACCCTCTGCTATTGTCCAGCAGCATTATGGGAATTGCTTATAGTGCGGGGGGCGGGCTTGTTAACGAAGATGGATCCATGTTCCTGGCCCAAGAGGTCCCCCACTGGGGCATCCATCTAGCTAGGAATGCTGGGTGCTGGCAAGGAGGGTCCCTGGGCTGGGGCAGGGAGAGCGTCAGCTGGCGGGGGCGTCACCTCACGCTTTCCCGCAGATGGAGTTCGAGCGGCAGGTGGCAACGCTGAAGGCGGCCAGTGCGGCGGAGAACGACTTCTCGGTGTCGCAGGCAGAGATCTCCTCGCGCCAGGCCATGCTGGAGAATGCCTCCGACATCAAGGTACAGCCTCCCCCCCCCGTCCCCAGAGTTTATTTGGAACGTTCCTCTCAATTCCCGAAATTTTGTCAGGGTTCCCTGGTATATTGCCTTCTGGTTTTTTTGGGGGTTTTTTTTGGGGGGGGTTTTGTCCTTCAGCTGCAGCATGCAAGGAGTTAATTTCCTCTTATTTCACTCCTTCCTTTTCTATATCCCCTCCCCGCCCCACCCCGCACATTGGTGGAGTTGGTATTTCCCACTACAAGGTGGACCAGCAGCAGCATGGAAGGGGTTAAGCCCATCCCCTCTGTCAATGGGGAGTGGAGGGGGCTGGGTTGTACTAGGCTGGGTGGGAGACCGGGTTGAACCATGTAGTAAGAGGGGGGTGGATGTAGATCATACCACCTGCTAGGGGTGTGCGGAGTGGACTACTGTCTGGGATGCAAGGGGGAGTAGATCGTACTATGAGATGGCAGGGGCTATAGGTTGTACCATCTGGCAGTGCGTGGCACAATTGTCATATGGGAGGGGGAACGGGTGCCACCACCTAAAGAGTGGGTTGCACAATTATATGAGAGGGGAAGTGGGTTGTACCAAGAGACACTGGGGGTAGGATTGCCTATTCTGCACAGTTGTCATGGAGCATCCAGGAGCTAAAGATTAATCTGTAATTAAAAATGTCACCTTGCTGAAACTTTTCAGAATAGGTCCAACCAAAAGAGGAGACTGGGGGGGGGAGGAGGATAGGATAGAGGTCTATAAAATCATGACTGGTGTGGAAAAAGTAAATAAGGAAAAGTGATTTATTTAATTCCCACGTAAGAACTAGGGGTCACCAAGTGAAAGTCATTGGCAGCAGGTTTAAAACAAACAAAAGGAAGTTTTTCTTCACTCAGTGCATAGTTAACTTGTGGAACTCCTTGCCAGAGGATGCGGTGAAGGCCAGAGCTTTAACAAGGTTCAAAAAGGAGCTAGCTAGATTCATGGAGGTTAGGTCCATCAATGGCTATTACCCAGGATAGGTAGGATAGGCCCCTAACCTTTGTTTCTCTGGAGGTGGGTGACAGGGGAGGGGCCACGTGACGATTACCTGTTGTGATCCCTCCCTCTGGGACATGTGGTATTGGCCACTGTCGGTAGACAGGACCCTGGGCTAGACGGACCTTTGGTCTGACCCAGTATGGCCGCTCTTATGGCGGCACTGTTCCATTGGGTGGGGAGCGGGTCATACCATGAGATGGCAGGGGTGGCCGGGAGGGGAACACAATGGGTCACACCATTTGGCACATCTGGCGGGGGGAGGTGAGAGGGTCATACCGTCTTTTCCCGATCTCTCTCCCGTGCCGTTATAGCTGGAGAAGTTCAGCATCTCAGCCCACGGCAAGGAGCTCTTCGTCAATGCAGACCTGTACATCGTGGCCGGGCGTCGGTATGGCCTGGTGGGACCCAACGGGTAGGTACATGGATGGATTCCCCCCCCTCCCCTCCATCTTCATGCTTTCCCATCGCAGTCCAGGTTGGCCCCTGGGCACCACTAGGGGGTGCTGTGCTTTGGGCCTCCCTGCTTAACCCTTTTCCTCCCTTTGCAGGAAGGGCAAAACCACCCTGCTGAAGCACATCGCGAACCGGGCCCTGAGCATCCCCCCCAACATTGACGTGCTGCTCTGTGAGCAAGGTACAGGGAGGGGCTGGCAGACAGGATCCCTGGGCGTGAGGTCTAGTGGTTAGAGCAAGGAGAGGGGGAGGGGTCTGGGAGCTAGGACTTCTAGGTTCTGTCCCCGGGTGTGGGGTTTAGTGGTTAGAGCGAGGGTGGGGGGGGGGGGGGTGTTGGGAGCCAGGACTCCTGGGTTCTATCCCCGGGTGTGGGGTTTAGCGGTTAGAGCGAGGGGGGGGGGGTGTTGGGAGTCAGGACTCCTGGGTTCTATCCCCGGGTATGGGGTTTAGTGGTTAGAGCAGGCGGGGGGGGGGAGAGTCTGGGAGCCAGGACTCCTGGGTTCTATCCCCGGGTGTGGGGTTTAGTGGTTAGAGCGAGGGTGGGGGGAGGTGTTGGGAGCCAGGACTCCTGGGTTCTATCCCCGGTGTGGGGTTTAGTGGTTAGAGCGAGGGTGGGGGGGGGTGTTGGGAGCCAGGACTCCTGGGTTCTATCCCCGGGTGTGGGGTTTAGTGGTTAGAGCGAGGGTGGGGGGAGGTGTTGGGAGCCAGGACTCCTGGGTTCTATCCCCGGGTGTGGGGTTTAGTGGTTAGAGCGAGGGGGGGGGGAGGTGTTGGGAGCCAGGACTCCTGGGTTCTATCCCCGGGTGTGGGGTTTAGTGGTTAGAGCGAGGGTGGGGGGAGGTGTTGGGAGCCAGGACTCCTGGGTTCTATCCCCGGGTGTGGGGTTTAGTGGTTAGAGCGAGGGTGGGGGGAGGTGTTGGGAGCCAGGACTCCTGGGTTCTATCCCCAGGTGTGGGGTTTAGTGGTTAGAGCGAGGGTGGGGGGAGGTGTTGGGAGCCAGGACTCCTGGGTTCTATCCCCAGGTGTGGGGTTTAGTGGTTAGAGCGAGGGGGGGGGGGTGTTGGGAGCCAGGACTCCTGGGTTCTATCCCCAGGTGTGGGGTTTAGTGGTTAGAGCGAGGGGGGGGGGGGTTGGGAGCCAGGACTCCTGGGTTCTATCCCCGGGTGTGGGGTTCAGTGGTTAGAGCGAGGGGGGGGGGGAGGTGTTGGGAGCCAGGACTCCTGGGTTCTATCCCCGGGTGTGGGGTTTAGTGGTTAGAGCGAGGGTGGGGGGGGGGTGTTGGGAGCCAGGACTCCTGGGTTCTATCCCCAGGTGTGGGGTTTAGTGGTTAGAGCGAGGGTGGGGGGAGGTGTTGGGAGCCAGGACTCCTGGGTTCTATCCCCGGGTGTGGGGTTTAGTGGTTAGAGCGAGGGGGGGGGGGGGTCTGGGAGCCAGGACTCCTGGGTTCTATCCCCGGTGTGGGGTTTAGTGGTTAGAGCGAGGGTGGGGGGGGGGTGTTGGGATCCAGAACTCCTGGGTTCTATCCCCGGGTGTAGGGTTTAGTGGTTAGAGCGGGCGGGGGGGGGAGAGTCTGGGAGCCAGGACTCCTGGGTTCTATCCCCGGGTGTGGGGTTTAGTGGTTAGAGCGAGGGTGGGGGGAGGTGTTGGGAGCCAGGACTCCTGGGTTCTATCCCCGGGTGTGGGGTTTAGTGGTTAGAGCGAGGGTGGGGGGGGGTGTTGGGAGCCAGGACTCCTGGGTTCTATCCCCGGGTGTGGGGTTTAGTGGTTAGAGCGAGGGGGAGGGGGGGTGTTGGGAGCCAGGACTCCTGGGTTCTATCCCCGGGTGTGGGGTTTAGTGGTTAGAGCGGGGGGGGGCCGGGAGCCAGGACTCCTGGGTGCTGCCCTGGCTCTGAGAGGAGAGTGGGGACTAGCAGGGTAGCACAGGGAACTTGCCACTCAAAGACTTGGCCCCCCTCCAGAGGTGGTGGCGGATGAGACCCCCGCTGTCCAGGCGGTGCTGAAGGCCGACACCAAGCGGCTGAAGCTGCTGGAGGAGGAGAAGCGGCTGCAGGCGCGGCTGGAGAAGGGGGACGACAGCGTGGCTGAGAAGCTGGAAAAGGTCCGGGGATGGGGGGGGAGGCGATACCACCATGGCTGTGGGACGGGCGAGGGGGTATGGGAGGGAGCAGGGCGGGGCTGGTGTGTGGAGAAGGGCTGTAGTTGTGTGGAGGAGCAGGGAGAGAGCTGGGGTGGAGGATTTGGGGAGGGGGAGCGGGGGGGACGGGATTCGAGCTGAGAGGCGGCAAAGGCTCCCCAGTGAGCCCGCCCGTTCCCCCCCCCCCCCCCCCCCCCCCCGGCAGGTGTACGAGGAGCTGCGGGCCACGGGAGCAGCCGCAGCAGAGGCCAAAGCCCGGCGCATCCTGGCCGGTCTGGGGTTCAACCCCGAGATGCAGAACCGGCAGACCAAGAAGTTCTCAGGCGGCTGGCGCATGAGGGTGTCTCTAGCCAGGTGAGTCTGGCGGGGGGGGGGGGGTGATAATCACACTCACACACCCACCCCTCTGCCCTGCTGGGGGCTGGGCTGAGACCTGGCAGCCACAAGGGGACCCTCCAACTTGGAACCAACACCCCCTAGAGGGGGAAAGCCCCACGTCCTATCCTACCAGCCCCCTCCCTCACAGACCCCCCCCCACCCCACCAGCTAGTCCTTCTCTCTTCCCGCACCAGCCCTCATCTCATCTCCTCCCCTGCCTGCCCCACTTCTCCCTCCTCCCCCGCCAGCCCCCTTTGCAGTCCCGCAGGGCGCCGTTAGGGGGCGCTCCTCACCCACCCGGTCTCCTCCAGGGCCTTGTTCATGGAGCCGACGCTGCTGATGCTGGACGAACCCACCAACCACCTGGATCTCAACGCCGTCATCTGGCTCAACAAGTGAGTGCCCCGTCCTGGAGAAACCCTTCCCCTCCAGCTGGGATCAGCAGCAGCCACCTCTGGGGAGGAGCCTGCTGAGCGACTGGATGGGGGTGGACCCCACAAACCCCTCAGAGCTGGGGCTGGGGTGGTTCTTCTCAGCCCTTGGTGGTGGGGATAGGGGTCGGGGATAGGGGGCAAGGCGGGATCTAGGCTGTGATTGGGGAGGGGGTGTCCTATGGGGCTGGGGACCGTCAGGATTTGTGGGGGTCAGAGTTTAGATTCTGGGGGTCAGGGCTGGGGGTTGAAATGGGGGCGGGGTTTGGGCTCTGCGGGGGGACAGGACTGGGTGGGACTCCTCAGAAGGGTGCATGGGGCTCGGTAGGGGGGGGATCAGAGGAAAGAGCCCCCATTTGTGTGGGGCCCCCCATAGAGGCTGCCCCACATCCCACCATGTGGGGTATGTATTCTTAATTCAATAAAATCACGAAGCAGTGAGTTCCGTGGGTTAACATGATGGCGCAAGTTCCCACTAGGAAAGCCCTCAGTTGAAGCCAGTGCCCCGTAGAGGCCCTCAGTCCCCTCCCTCCCGGCCAGGGTGTCCCTCCTGGCTGTGGAGCCGAGTCCGTCCCTCTGTCTGATTCTGTCTGTCCTCCATTGGCCTCTCCAGCTACCTGCAGACCTGGAAGAAAACCCTCCTCATCGTCTCCCATGACCAGGGCTTCCTGGACGACGTTTGTACCGACATCATCCACCTGGACATGCAGAAACTCTTCTACTACCGGGGCAACTACAGTGAGTGTGGGTCGGGGGGAGGGGCAGTTGTAGGGGGGGGGGAAATACATCAGTGGGGGGGGAGAAGGAGGGGGGAAGTTGTAATGAGCGGGGGTGAGGGGGATGCAGCTGGGGCAATATCAGAGACTGGTTTGCCCCTAGGTGTCCTTCCAAGAGTAGGCGGTTTTGTGGGTACAGGGTGCATCATGGGACTTGTAGTTCAGTTGCCTCGTGTCCCCATGTGGGCTGGACTCCTTGGAGAAAGTGTTCCCCACGCTGCATCCCTCTCCCTGAGCTTCCAAATGGCATCATGGGAGCCCCGTGGTCCATAGTGCATCATGGGAGATGTAGTTCAGCTGGGGAGCTCAGCCCAGAGCAGAGAGGGGGAGCGCGAGGCCCCTGAACTACACCTCCCATGAGGCATGTCAGAACCCCACGTCTCTCATTGGCCAAAACCCCCGTTTTCCACCCAAAAATGTTTTGATGGGAAATTTCGGACCATTCTACATGCAGAGTTGCCTCCCCAGGCTTTGTTCTTTAGCTCTCGGAGTCTGCGTTTAGATCCAGAGGGCCCCAGGTTTGATCCCCCAGGCAGGAAGCGCTGGGCAGGGAGGGAAAATGACATTTCCCCGTCTCTGCACAGAGAGCTTTGGTGGCAGAGGGGGAATTTGAACCCGGATCTCCCAGCGCAGTGCTCTAACCACAGCCCCCCTTAACCTCTCTCTCTGCCGCAGTGACCTTCAAGAAGATGTACCAGCAGAAGCAGAAAGAGCTGCTCAAACAGTATGAGAAACAGGAGAAGAAACTGAAGGACCTGAAGGCGGGTGGGAAGTCGACAAAACAGGCGGTGAGTCCTGAGGTCTGGCCCCGTGGCAGGGGCACAGGATATGGGACCTTTTCCCCCTCTACGGGGCACTGGCTTCAACTGAGGGCTTACCTACTGGGAACTTGTGCCGTCGTGTTAACCCATGGAACTCCCTGCTGCATGATTTTATGGAATTAAGAATCTCTCAACAACAAACTGAGTTATTGCATAGCCCTCAGGCTGAGAGGCAGCTCCTGAGTGTCAAGGGAAAATTCTCCCTTCCTTGCCATGGGACTACTGCCCCCTGAGATGAACTGTGGCAGATTTGTACTTCCTTGTAGTCTGAAGCTCAGGCCTACCCATCTGATGGGCTTCTTGATCTGGTCTGGGGAGCCATGGGTCTGATGTGGGGTGACAGGGTGGAGGTGGGGTGACAGGGTGGAGGCTAGATGGGCACTTAGGTTTGATCTGGGATGGCAAGGAGAAAGCAAGATACCGAGCTAGGTAGGTACATGGGTTTGATCTTCAGGGATGGTGGAGACAGGATACCAGACTAGATGGTCACAGGGGTTTGATCTGGGGTAACAGAGGTGGGATACCGGGCTAGATGGGCACGTGGGTTTAATCAGGGGTAACGGAGAAGGCGGGATACTGGGTTAGATGGGCACGTGGGTTTCATCAGGGGTAACGGAGAAGGCGGGATACCGGGCTAGATGGGCACGTGGGTTTAATCAGGGGTAACGGAGAAGGCGGGATACCAGGTTAGATGGGCACGCGGGTTTAATCAGGGGTAACGGAGAAGGCGGGATACCGGGCTAGATGGGCACGTGGGTTTAATCAGGGGTAACGGAGAAGGCGGGATACCAGGTTAGATGGGCACGCGGGTTTAATCAGGGGTAACGGAGAAGGCGGGATACCGGGTTAGATGGGCACGCGGGTTTAATCAGGGGTAACGGAGGCGGGATACCGGGCTAGATGGGCACGTGGGTTTAATCAGGGGTAACGGAGAAGGCGAGATACCGGGTTAGATGGGCACGTGGGTTTAATCAGGGGTAACGGAGAAGGCGGGATACCGGGGTAGATGGGCACGTGGGTTTAATCAGGGGTAACGGAGAAGGCGGGATACCGGGCTAGATGGGCACGTGGGTTTGATCTGGGGTAACGGAGGCGAGATACCGGGTTAGATGGGCACGTGGGTTTAATCAGGGGTAATGGAGAAGGCGGGATACCGGGTTAGATGGGCAGGATACTGGGTTAGAGAAGCACATGTCTTTAATCTGGAGTGACGAGGAGGAGGCTGGATACGAGGCCAGTGGCTAGGATCCAGAGCAGTGGCGAGGCAGCCGGGATACCGGGTTAGATGGGCTCACCAATCTGTCCCTCCCTCCGTCTCCAGGAGAAGCAAACCAAGGAGGCGCTGACGCGAAAGCAGCAGAAATGCCGCAAGAAGAACCTGGATGAAGAGGCGAACGAGGCTCCCGAGTTGCTGAAGAGGCCCAGGGAGTACACCGTGAAATTCACCTTTCCCAATCCGCCGTTGCTGAGCCCCCCCATTCTGGGCCTGCACGGTATGTCTGCGCTCAGCAGGGGGCGCTCTCCCTTGGCAGTCAGTTCTGACCTCAGCAGGAGGCTAGGGGGCGCTGTGGCACCAGTAGCACTCCCCCTGCTGGCCTGGCCTCATCCCTGCCCAACCCACGGTCGTTAGACGCCTCCCACCCAGCGGCCACAGTTGGACACCGGACTCCCCTTTGCTTCCTGCCCCACGTTGCTGGGTGACATCACTCTGGGGCTGCTCCCCAGCCGCCCCACCCCCAGCTGCCCCACCCCAGAGGTGGCTGCATTCCAAAGCTGGGTGATTGCCCCCTTTCTGTCCGCTGGGGAGACGAGCTGCTGAGGGTTCCTCTCCAACCCCGGTTTCCCACGGGCCCCAGAGCTGAGCGATGCATTGTGGGGCTGTGTCGGCTGCACCCCCTCACCCTCCTCCCGGCCCTTTTCGCAGGTGTCGTGTTTGGCTACGAGGGACATCCGCTGCTGTTCAAGAATCTGGATTTTGGGATCGACATGGAGTCGAGAAGTAAGTGGCCGGTCGGTGTTTATGAGAGACCCTACCATAACAAACTGGCTTGCGCACTCCCTCAGAGCGCCCTCTGCTTGCAGCCCCTGCGAGCCTACAGTACAAAGGGGGACATGCAGGCTGCTCCCATGGTCGCTGCCCTATGGTAAACTCCAGCCCCAAAATCTTAACGATGAGCCAGATGTGCTTTAAGACACCCTACAATAAGAACATAAATTCACCTCCATGAATCTATCTAGCTCTTTTTTGAACCTTGCTAAAGTCCTAGCCTTCACCGCATCCTCTGGCGAGGAGTTCCACAGGTTGCCCGCACGCTGAGTGAAGAAAACCCGCAATAACAAACCCACCCACACATGGCCCCAGTGCCCTTCCAGCAATGAATTGGACTGTTCAGCCCCAGGGATGATGCTACACCTACAATAACGATCCACCTGCACAGCCCTCCTCGTATCCTTGAGACCCTACAGTAACAAACTACCCCGTGCAGCCTCTTAGCAACCTCTAAAGATCTTAGAATTACAGTCAGCTTGTGCAGCCTTGTAGTACCCCTGCGAGACCCAACGATAATAGACTAGCATGCCCGAGAGACCCTACAGCAACAAACCAGCTCATACAACTTCCTTAGTAACTCCAAGCCCCTACAATAACACGCTACTGTAAAGTCCTAGCCTGCCTGAGGGACCTCACAATAACAGAGCTGCCCCATGGAATCACCGAGACACCCTACAATAACAAAGTGGCTCGTGTAGCACCCTTGAAAGACTCTGCCTTAATACACCACACTGTGCAGCCCCCTAGCAGCTCCAAGAGACCCTACAATAACAGGCTAGTAAGCCAGAGACCCTGCAACACCAACCCAGCCCAGGTGGATCCTGTCGCATCCCTGAGAGACCCTAGAATAACAAGCCGCCCCGGGCAGTCAGAGGAGAGTGCAGTCCCAGCGCAGACCCTGTGCTAACCCACCAAGCTCCTGGCCCGGTTGCATCACTGACGGCTGCTCTCTGTCCACCTCAGTCTGCATCGTGGGGCCCAACGGCGTGGGGAAGAGTACGCTGCTGCTGCTGCTGACGGGGAAGCTGACACCGGTAAGGGGCCCCCTCTTGTGACACCCGCCCCCCCATCCAGAGTTAACCCAAACTCATCTGATTCTGGCCCTTCCCTTTGTGTTCTAAACGGCTGTTTCCCAGCTGCCGCACCCCAGAGGTGGCTGCATCTCAGCGCTGGGTGAGGGGGGGGGGGTGTGGTCAGTACACGAGAGGGCAGCGGGAAGCAGTCCCCATGAACCCCCTTTCTCTCCTTTCAGACACGAGGAGAGATGAGGAAAAACCACAGACTAGTAAGTAATGATGGGACCCCAATGCAGAGGGGTGTGAGGGATGGGGGGGGGAGCAAGGCCGTGGTTGGGATAACGGGGCCAGCAGTCAGGATCGGGGGACAGCGGCAGAGCTGGGGGGAGCCCACGGCTGGGATAAGAGGGGGCAACTGCTGGTCAGGACTGGGGGGGCAGTTAGAGGGAGGGGGAAGTGGGCAGCAAGGGGGCGGTGCTTCGGGTGTTGACTCCGCCCCTTCCCCCTCTCCCCACAGAAAATCGGCTTCTTTAACCAGCAATACGCCGACCAGCTGAACATGCAGGAGACAGCGACCGAGTACCTGCAGCGCAACTTCAACCTGCCCTACCAGGACGCCCGCAAGTGCCTGGGGCGCTTCGGCCTCGAGAGCCACGCCCACACCATCCAGATCTGCAAGCTGTCGGGTGAGGGGGCGGGGCCAGGGAAGGGCTGGGGCCTAGGGTTGTGGATGCAGAGTGAGGGGCAGCCCTTGGGGTAGTAGGAGGGGCAGGTTTTGGGGAGGTGGGGGGTGTGGGCAGGGCGCTCCGGAGCTTAGCTTGGGGGAGGGGAGGCAGGGGAGGGCACCTTGTAGCTGTGGTTGGGAGCGGAGAAAGGGCTTGGCTGACCAAGATGCGGAATGATTCAGACAAGTGGGGAGCGGGCTCCCCTGCCTCACTTTCCCCATTCCCTTCAGGGGGCCAGAAGGCTCGCGTGGTCTTTGCCGAGCTGGCCTGCAGGGAACCCGACGTCCTTATCCTGGTGAGTGTTGTTGGGCGGGGAGAGGATAGGGCCGCGGAGGGCAGCTGGCTCTAATGGGGAGTAGGGTTCAGTGGTTGGAGGGGGCTGGGAGCCAGCACTCCTGGGCTCTTTCTGGGATCTGGGCGGGCAGCAATGGAGCCTAGTGGTTAGGACGAGGCGCTGGGAGCCAGCATTCTTGGATTCTCTCTGGATCTGGGAGGGGAGTGAGGTGTAGTGGTTAGAGCAGGAGCAGGACTTGTGGGTTCTTTCTGGGAGGGGAGTGGGGTCCAGTGGTTAGAGCAGGAGCAGGACTCCTGGGTTCTCTCTGGGATCTGCCCCTTCGCCAGCTCAGCCCGTTGTCTCTTTCCCCAGGACGAACCCACCAACAATCTGGACATCGAGTCTATCGACGCCTTGGCCGACGCCATCAATGAGTACAAGGGGGGTGAGTGACACCGGCGGGCGCTTGGACCGGTCCGGAAGGGCCCATCGATGGGGAGGGAATTCCGGGCTGGAACATCCCATTGGGCTGGGAGGGGAGGGAATTCTGGGCCAGAAGGACCCATTGGGAATTCCAGACAGGAAGAGTCAATTAATCGGGATGGGGGGGATTCCAGGCTGGAATGGTCCATTGGGCTGGGAGGGGAGGGAATTCTGGGCCCGAAGGGTCCATTGATTGAGATGGGTGGGGATTCCAGGCTGGAATGGTCCATTGGGCTGGGAGGGGAGGGAATTCTGGGCCAGAAGGGTCCATTGATTGAGATGGGGGGATTCCAGGCTGGAATGGTCCATTGGGCTGGGAGGGGAGGGAATTCTGGGCCAGAAGGGTCCATTGATTGAGATGGGGGGATTCCAGGCTGGAATGGTCCATTGGGGTGGGAGGGGAGGGAATTCTGGGCCGGATGAGCCCATTGGTCAGGTGATTGCGTTACGGGGGAGGGCATTTCAGGCTGCCACTGCTCATTGGTCTGGTCCAATGGTGGGGGAGGGAATTTTAGGCTGGATGGGTCCATTGATCTGTTCCGACGGGGGGAGGTGGGTTCTGAGGGCAGGGGGTGGTCCACTGGGGTGGGAGGAGGGATAAAACTGAGTTTCACCCCGGCTGCAAGAGGGCCTGCCCAAATTACCCAGCATGCATTTTCCTGGGCAAGACCATCTACAGACGGCAGGGAGGGGACACGTGTGTCTCCTCCCCCCACCTCTTCTGGAGATGGGGGCTCCCGCTGCTCGCCTAACTTTGCCCTCCCCCTGCAGCCGTCATTGTCGTGAGCCACGATGCCCGGCTGATCACGGAGACCAATTGCCAGTTGTGGGTGGTGGAGGAGCAGAGCGTCGAGCAGATCGACGGCGACTTCGACGACTACAAGCGCGAGGTGCTGGAGGCCCTGGGCGAAGTCATCATCAACCGGCCTCGCGAGTGAGGCAGGAGGCGGGGCCTCCCCAAGCTCCTCCCACCCGATGGACTCACCAGTCACCCGCTCGCAGCAGGACTTGGGTGCAGCTGGAGAGCGGCGGGGACGAGGCTAAAGAGATGGGGGTGGGTTCCTCTCCCCCCCCACTCCCTTTCTGGGGAGGGGCACCGATTATTTATAGGCGGGGGTGGGAGTTTGTATTGATTTGTATTGGAACGGTGTATTCTGGCCCAGGCAGGGGAGGGGTCTGTACCCCATTACTGGACTTTCTCATCCCCCCCAACTGCTCCAAGGGTGGGTTGAGCCTTGTTCTGCTTCCATTTGACAGGAGTCAATAAAAACAGGAAGGAAACAAGTGCCTGGTCATGGCTGTGGCTGTGAGGGGGGTGGGGATTCATCGTGAGCAGAGAAGTGTGTTTGGGGGGGAGGTGATCTATTCAGCCCCTCACCCCTTCTTGCCTCTTGGGGCTACTTCAGCCTTCTGCCCATGTGGTTGGAAGGGGAGGGGCTATTTGCAATTGGGGCATCTGCCCTGTTGGAGGTTGGACTGAATCCCTACAACTTGACACACCTGTGTTAAAGGTGTTAACATGGCCCAGCCCTAGTCTGACTAACTGGTGTGTAAGATTTATCATACAGGCACCTTCCACTGAGGCTGATGTGTGAATGATAACCTGTGTTTCTTCACCAGAACTGTGTATTTGGATGTTTTCCCTGACACTCTGTTGTCAGCTATCACGATTCACTACATGGCAGTGAATGACGGCTAAGCGGTCATCAGTAGGTTTCAGAGTCAACAATCCCTGCTGTGAACAAATAGTGGGGGAGTGCTGCTTATTGCAAGCTCCTAAAGTCCCAGGGGCAACCACATTGTCAGCAATTGGTTTCTGACTTCCCGCCTGGCAACTTGGCTCTTCAAGCATCATGCAGCTGTCATGCTTGGGCCACAAGCGATCGCCTGCACCATTAGTAGGCTTAAGAGTTAACATGCTTCTGAGATGCTGGGAAGCAGAACCTAAACCTGGCAGCTGTGAAAGGAGTGACCAGGGGATAAGCAGGTGCACTATTTCACCAGGAGGGGTCAGCACACTCTGCCAGCCCTTCTACCCGGGTCTCCATGCTGCTGGGGGAGAAACATACAGAATGCTGCTGCCTGGGGGTAGAGAGTTAAACTGTACTCAGCAATTAGAGTAACTGATGCAGGAGGGGAATACTTATCAACCTGCCCCGCCCCAGTAATGGCTGCACTGAGCCCCCTTTTTAAAAGCAAACTTTAAAAAAAACACTGAATCTACTTGCCCCATTTCAGCGAGTAGATTTCAGCCGGTCGCTCTGAGCATCCCATTCACCGGCGCTTCGTGTGTGCCCAGTGCAGGGCTGGCGAGTGGCTTTCGAAGGGGTTTGTCAAGCCCTGGATATATCCATCCTGTGGCCTCATTGATGCCTAGTCCTCTGCCACTTGAGTTACAGGAGTAACTGATTGCAGTAGTAGTAGGTTGTCATCTGCACTGGGGGTGGGTTTCTCAGCTGTTTGCTGGTAGAATAGTGAGCCTCAGGATTTCCTCTTCATTCCAGGCCTGGAAGGGAGCCTTTTACTGGCACAGACTCCTTTGCCTTGTCTCCTCCCTCCCAACCCTTCAGTGTAACACCATTGGCCGCTGTTCCTGTCTCTTCTCCCTCCCCCCACTTCCTATGCCTGTTGCCTGCCACTCCCATTCTCCCTGGCCAATGTGCTCTCTCACTTCCTGTTATCTGCCAGACCCAGCGGCCTGGCCCTCCTCTCCCTTGTCAAGTGTCTCCAGCTGCACATGGCTCTCATGTCCACTCTGCATGGGAGTCAGGTTCCTGCTCCCTGGGCTTAGCCCTGCTGCGGTTGCAGGGAAACCTTGCTTAGCCCTCGGGCGGGAACATGCGCACTCAATCTTTGGAGAAGATAGCTGCTAAAAACGAATGTGCCTCCAGCAGGGGCGGCCTGTCCATATAGGCCAGCTAGGCGGTCGCCTAGGGTGCCAAGTTAAATAGGGCACCAAATTCAAGCACTAGCGTTGAGGGGTTTGGAGGTGGGGGTGCTGATTGCATGGTTTGCCTAGGGTGCCAGTTGGTGGCAGCTAGTCTAGGGCACTTCCTGGCCTCCAGTGAGCATGTGCAAACCACTTCCCTGCCAAAGATTTAATGTGCCCAAGTGTAGGCCCAGTTTCCCACAGGGTGGCTAAAAGCACATCCTCCTGGATCCACAAGGCTACACCCTTGCCCAATTTTAAATCCCTGCTCCGAACCATGGGAGAAACCTGAGCTTCTCACAGAAAGGGTCACTGGACTGTTTTAGCCTGAGTTCAATCAGGTATTTTCCCCATCTCTCGTTCTCAAAAACAGCTGCAATTTACCCCAATATTCAACCTGAGACAGACACCCAGGCTGTGTCTACACTGGTCACCGATTCTGGAAAATCAGCCACTTTTCTGGAATAATTTGCCAGCTGTCTACACTGGCTGCTTGATTTTCCAGAAAAGCACTGACGATCTAATGTAAAATCATCAGTGCTTTTCCGGAAATACTATGCTGCTCCCGTTTGGGCAAAAGTCTTTTTCTGGAAAACTGTTCCAGAAAAGGACCAGTGTAGACAGCACAGTCGTGTTTTCCACAAAAAAGCTCCAATCGCGAAAATGACGATCAGGGCTTTCTTGCGGAAAGCCACAGCTAGATTGGCCATGGATGCTTTTCCTCAAAAAGTGCTTTTGCGGAAAAGCATCCTGCCAATCTAGATGCGCTTTTCCGAAAATGCTTTTAATGGAAAATTTTTCTGTTAAAAGCATTTCTGGAAAATCATGCCAGTGTAGACGTAGCCGAACTGTTTTGCGTAAGAGTTCTTGCGCAAGAGCGTGTCCACACTGGTGGGACACTTTTGCACAAAGACCTCCCCGCCCCGAACCACTTCGGACTGGGAAAAAGGGCATCAGGACCTTGCGGAGGCTCGAATCGCGCTGAGACACGTGCTTGAAGGGATCTCCCTGGACAACCATTTCTCTGCTGCTGCGTGCTTTGGGGCCTTTGGTAGGGACTGAAAGCTGGAGCTGTGCCTGGCGTGGTTGCCCTGAGCCTCTTTGGACACCACAGCTTGTGTCCTAGTGCAGCGGCGGCTAACCCACCGCTCGCGAGACACATGTGGCTCGTGAAAAAAAAAATTGCAGCGCCTGACGGAACCGGGACGGAACCCAGAACCGCTCAGGTCAGCTGCTCTCACGGCTGAGTCACTGTGAGCCACAGGCATGCTCACAGCCCCCAGCACACTCACAGCGTCCCACCCTGCACATGTTAGCAGCCAGCCACTGAGTGCAGGCAGGGGTGAGGGCTTCGGGTGCTGCGGTAGTGGCTCCCAGACTTGGGCCTAAGGTTGTGGGGGGAGGGGAATTGGGTTAGAGCCGGGGGGGGGGGGGGGGGGGAGAGAGAGAGAAGAGATCCTGGCTTTGGTGAAGGGGAGGGGGATCGGGTGTGAGGGGGGTGGTGCACAGGGTGTCCCGGCCAGCAGATGCTCAAAGCTGGCTGCTCAGCACCTGTAGGAAGATACACGTAGCAGAAGTAGTGGCTCTGGCCCCAGGCATAAGGTTCGGGGAGAGGGTGATTGGTTTAGAGTGGGGGGTGGGGGACCTGGCTCTGGGGGAGGGGAGGGGATTGGGGTGGGGGAGTAGGAGTCCTGGGACTGCATGCCAGTTCCAACTTCTCAGGAAGCACGTGGGTGTTGTGGGGAGCAGAGGAAGAGCACGCGCCTCCTGAGAAGTTGGAGCTGGTACGCAGTCCCGGGACGCCTACACACACACACCCTACGCAGGCAGGCAGCAATGGGAAGGAAGTCTCTGGCCAAGCAACAGACCCGGTGTGTCAGGAAGCGCGTCAGCTGTTTCTGGGAGGGGAAGAGCAGCCTGCATGCTTCCTGTAACCCTTGGGGGAGAGTGCAAATGAAGACCCCTTGTGTGTGTCCTAGCCCCTTGGTGTGCTGTGCCTGTCTGCATAGTACTGTGCCCACTCACTCCCCGCAGTAGAGCACATGGCTTCTCCTCTTCTCACTGTCTGCAAGCCTACACGGTCTGGCTATGTCTACATTCACGACTTCTTGTCCAAGGATGACCGTACTCGTGCAAGAATCCGCAGAGCATCCACACTACCCGCCCGCTCTTGCACAAGGAAATGTACAGTCCGGTGTGGTAAGAGAGGGCTTCTTGTGCAAGAACTACACTCTTCTAACAGGTGTAAGCCCTCTTGCGCAGGAGCTCTTGCGCAAGAGGGCAGTGTGGACGCTCAGCAGGGATTTCTTGCACAAGAAAGCCCTGTGGCTAAAATGGCCATCAGAGCTTTCTTGTGCAAGAGTGTGTCCACATGGCCATGGGTGCTCTTGCGCAAAAGCACAGCTCGCACATGGCAGTGTGGACGTGTTCTTGTGCAAAACTCCTTGCACAAGAATCCTTGTGCAAGATGTTCTTGCACAAGAAGCTGCCAGTGTAGACATTGCCTCATGTTTGCGTGCACATCCTCGTTGCACGGGAGCAAGTGTGGCTGACGAGTTCTGGGTTCTTGGACCATCATTAATTTCCTTGGAGACGTAGCCAGGGCTACTGGGGAGTGCACTGTTCCTGCAGCAAGACACAGTGGGCCAGAGGCCTGGCTGCCTGCTCTCCCAGTCTTTGGGCAAGTAACCCAGGGAAGTGTGTGACTGCAATGGGGGGGGATTCCTGCAGGGGCAGCAGAAGGGTTGGGAGCAGACTGGAGGCCATGATCACAAGGCTGGCTCGCTGCGCTTTCCCTAGGAGCAGCTGCTGCGTCAGGGGCAGGCATGGCTGCAGGCTGTCGGCGTGCAGCACCGTTCAGGATGCATGGAGTGTGGCCTGCGCCCTTGGCTGCTTCCAGCTCACATCTCCCCTTGTATAAATATGGGTCAGTCCTAGAACCAATCCTATTGAATTTATTCATAAATGATCTGGAGAAGCAGTAAACAGGCAGGGGGCAAAGTTGGCAGACGATACTCAACTGGTCAAGGTAGCGAAGACCAAAGCAGACTGAAGAACTTCCAAAAGATCTCACAAAACTAAGCGATTGAGCAACAAGATGGCAAATGAAATCTAGTGTGGATAAGCGTAAAGTACCGCACCTTGGAAAAAATAACCCCAACCATACATGTAATATGATGGGGGCTAATTTAGCTACAACTAATCAGGGAAGAGATTAGTTCTTGCGCAAGGAACTTGCAGCAGGGACGTAGCCCCAGGGTGAAAGGTTTAAGTCCAGATGGAGGAGGTTTAGCAAAGTTGTAAGCAACTGAACTCAAGGGCTTTTCAAGGGAAGAGATGGGCAATGTGACCGGTTCTGCTTGCATTGGATTCTGGGTCGATATCCCAGGTGAGGTGAGGACAGTTGGTGTCTCAGGGTGAGAGACAGTAAAAAAAATAAAACGATGGAAAGGAAACAAACCAAGGCCCCAGATGCCAAGAGCAATCAAGTCAGTCCGTTGTCATAGAGAAGGTCCCAGGAATCCCAGCGAGGCAGGTATCCGCTCAGGGTGGGGATTGAGAGATTCTGGCCAATGGGTACTAGGGCCAAATTGCCAGCCTCCTGCTGAGTGTCAGCTCATGCGAAACTCTAGGAACAAGAAAACCCCTTCCGCTGCGGTTGGCTCGTTATTTCAGGGGCAGACAGAACCCATAGCAGGGCACCCGTTTCTGTACGGAGGCCGTGCTCACAGGCTCCAGATGCAAAGCTCCCACCTGCTGCAGCAGTAGGGTTGCCAATTTGGTGATATTGGAAAACCGGACACTCCAGCAGGCATGCTGGAATCATCTCTGCGCCCTATTCCTCCCCGGTTCCACCCTCCATCCACTGCTTTTCCCTTCCCTCCCTGGATCAGGAAGAACTCGCTTCGGGAGCCAGGGCGGGTGCTGCAGCTGCTGGAGACAGGTAGCAGGCGAGGCCGGCACGAGGGATGACCTGGTGCCTTCCTGCTGGCAGCGTTTGAACATCGGCCGTCCAGCCACCGGACATGGCTGGGTCCCCTTTCTGACAAAGTCTGTTTGAAAACCAGGCACGTGGTCACCCCGCCTGCCAGGCAAAGTACAGATGCGTGGGGATGGCCCCTTTCCCCCACAACCAGCACAGACAACAGGGTTAAATTAGATGATCCATTTTTTAATCACCATGTTTATTACCTAATGTACAAAATATACAAAACAAAAGGGGGAGGCTGCACCAGTGGGGGGGGAGGGGAGCGAGGTGAGGACAGTTGATGTCTCAGGGTGCGGGACGGTAAAAAAATAAAACAATGGAAAGGAAACAAACCAAGCCCCCAGATGCCAACAGCAATAAAGTCAGTCCGTTTTCACAGAAAACAGCTTTGCGCCCCCCCCCCCTCCAGCGACGCGCTAGCACCAATGGGAATCGTGTGTCTGCAGTCGTCGGCAGGGTGAGGATGGGTATTTACAGCGAGGGGAGTCGCTCCGATTTCACGCACGTAAGGGGCCGACAAGCTCCCCCTTTTCCTCAGTGGATCTTTAGCGTGATGGGGGAGGGTGCTTAAAGGACTCCTCCACTCCCAACAGAAGGATCAGTATCCTGCTGCTGCTGGACGGAGGGAGAAGTCTGACCACATGCCCAGAAACGGCACCATTTCTGGGGATGCCAGAGCTTGGCAGTGGTGTGGCCCAGCTGCTCCCTGGGCACAATGCCCTCGGGAGGCCTGAGCCTGGCAAACCCGCAGACAGAACGCAGCCCGGAGTCAGGTGGCACCGCCAGACACCCCTCCCTTTACACAGAGACATTTACAGTAGTAACAACCCGCGCGGCCCCCTCGCCCTCAGGTCCCAGAGCAGGCAGTAGCTTGTGTGCTTGCAAAAAGTCTCTTGGGGGCCCAGAGTCAGGTCCCATCAGGTTAAAATGACACAGGAAGGAGCAAGGTTGGGGGGGATTCTCCCCCAGTGGTTCCTTAGTAGCAGCAGCCGCTGGGGAGGGGTTGCTCCTCCCCCCCAGGCATTACAAGGCCTCACAGAAGCCATAAGTGGTGGATGCAGCCCCAAGTCCGACAGGGGGCACCCCAGAGTCCATGAAGTGGGGTCTGTGCTGGGAGGTTTCGCGGGGCGTCGGCGGGGTGGGGGAGGGCCCCGGGCGCTACGGCAGGGGCGGCCCGTTCACTCCGGGATGGTAGAAGGCACAGTTGTTCTCGTACCTGCAGCTGCCTTTCAACATGAAGTGGCGACACACGGGGCGGCTCGACATGTCTGCGTGAGAGAAAACGGGGCGCAGGTCAGCCACGGCGGTGGGGCACGGCCAGAGGGGTGGCAGGGCAGGGGATGGGGGAGAGACTACAGCTCCCAGCATGCAACACTCCACCCTAACCCAGGCTGCCAGGAGCACAGATTAGAGCTCCCAGAATACTTCAGCCTAACCTGACGCCAGGAGCAGATTGCAGCTCCCAGAATGCACTACTCCACCCTAACCTGGGCAAGCGAGGAGCACAGACTAGAGCTCCCAGCATGCAATGCTCCACCTTCACCTGGGCCACCAGGAGCAG
Source organism: Pelodiscus sinensis (assembly GCF_049634645.1). NCBI lineage: Eukaryota > Metazoa > Chordata > Testudines > Trionychidae > Pelodiscus > Pelodiscus sinensis. Next base: position 11,421,370 of record NC_134742.1, read on the forward strand.
CCTCCAGCTCTCAGCACGTCATGCTGCAGCTGAAACTGTCTCCCTTGTTTTCACAGGCCCATAGGGGGTCTCTGCCAATCTGGGCCCTGCCCCCAAGGAGCAGGGCCTGCAGGATCGAATGGGTGCAATGCATGCTGGGTCTCCCCCATCGGCCCTTGCCACCTGCCGGATAAAAATGGGGGAGGGGAGGGGGCACTCACAGGCCCCTCCCACAAAGGGGCAGGGCCATTCCAAAGCCACGGCCCTCTGCTCCCCCTAGAGGGCAAACCAAGCCCCCTACAATTACCTCCTCCGTGGCCTCCACCATGACCCCGGCCGTGATCCCCTGGGTGGCCTCTGCCGTGATCTCCTCCGTGGCCACCGCCATGGCCGCCGCCTCCGTGGCCCCCACCATGGCCGCCGCCGCCTCCGTGGCCCCCACCATGGCCGCCGTGGCCCCTGCCGTGACCGCCGCCGTGGCCTCCGTGACCTCCGCCGTGGCCGCCGCCGTGGCCGCCTCCTCCACCCATGCCGTTGTTAGGAGGCCCGCCTCTGCCGTTGGGGGGGCCGCCGCTGCGCCCACCTCCTCCTCGCCCCCGGAAGGGGGGCTCCCCACCTCGCCCCCGATGGAAAGGGCCTGGGCCGGGCCCTGGGCCAGGGCCGCCCCCTCGCATGCCCCCATGGGGGTTTCCTCTCATGCCGCCGTCAGAGGGATCCCAGAAATCTCCACGTTGGGGAGGGGGAGGGCCCATCATCCTGGGCCCACCAGGCATCCCGGGACCAGGGGGCATGTTGGGACCCCCTGGGCCGCCATGGGGACCTAGGAAAGAGAGAGAGGCACCAAGGTTAGAAACCCCCCTTCTGAGCATGTAGGGCAGAAAAACACCAGCTGCTGAAACTCTCCTGTTCCCTGCACACAGCAATCCCTAAGCACCGCACCGGGGCATTAGCGCCCTCTACCTCGCCCCCTAGCACCGCACAGGGGCATTAGCACCCACTACCTCGCCCCCTAGCACCGCACAGGGGCATTAGCACCCTCTACCTCGCCCCCTAGCACCGCACCGGGGCATTAGCGCCCTCTACCTCGCCCCCTAGCACCGCACCAGGGCATTAGCGCCCTCTACCTCGCCCCCTAGCACCGCACAGGGGCATTAGCGCCCTCTACCTCGCCCCCTAGCACCGCACAGGGGCATTAGCACCCTCTACTGAGCCCCCTAGCACCGCACAGGGGCATTAGCGCCCACTACCTCGCCCCCTAGCACCGCACGGGGGCATTAGCGCCCACTACCTCGCCCCCTAGCACCGCACAGGGGCATTAGCGCCCTCTACCTCGCCCCCTAGCACCGCACAGGGGCATTAGCACCCTCTACTGAGCCCCCTAGCACTGCACAGGGGCATTAGCGCCCACTACCTCGCCCCCTAGCACCGCACAGGGGCATTAGCGCCCTCTACTGAGCCCCCTAGCACCACACGGGGGCATTAGCACCCTCTACTGAGCCCCCTAGCACCGCACAGGGGCATTAGCGCCCTCTACCTCGCCCCCTAGCACCGCACAGGGGCATTAGCGCCCTCTACCTCGCCCCCTAGCACCGCACAGGGGCATTAGCGCCCTCTACTGAGCCCCCTAGCACCGCACAGGGGCATTAGCGCCCTCTACTGAGCCCCCTAGCACCGCACAGGGGCATTAGCGCCCACTACCTCGCCCCCTAGCACCGCACGGGGGCATTAGCACCCACTACCTCGCCCCCTAGCACCGCACAGGGGCATTAGCGCCCTCTACTGAGCCCCCTAGCACCGCACGGGGGCATTAGCACCCTCTACTGAGCCCCCTAGCACCGCACGGGGGCATTAGCACCCTCTACTGAGCCCCCTAGCACCGCACAGGGGCATTAGCGCCCTCTACTGAGCCCCCTAGCACCGCACAGGGGCATTAGCGCCCTCTACTGAGCCCCCTAGCACCGCACCGGGGCATTAGCGCCCTCTACCTTGCCCCCTAGCACCGCACCGGGGCATTAGCGCCCTCTACCTTGCCCCCTAGCACCGCACGGGGGCATTAGCACCCTCTACTGAGCCTCTACCTCGCCCCCTAGCACCACACGGGGGCATTAACGCCCTCTACTGAGCCTCTACCTCGCCCCCTAGCACCGCGCTGGGGCATTAGCGCCCTCTACTGAGCCTCTACCTCGCCCCCTAGCACCGCACGGGGGCATTAGCGCCCTCTACTGAGCCTCTACCTCGCCCCCTAGCACCGCACGGGGGCATTAGCACCCTCTACTGAGCCTCTACCTCGCCCCCTAGCACCGCACTGGGGCATTAGCACCCTCTACTGAGCCTCTACCTCGCCCCCTAGCACCGCACTGGGGCATTAGCGCCCTCTACTGAGCCTCTACCTTGCCCCCTAGCACCGCACAGGGGCATTAGCACCCTCTACTGAGCCTCTACCTTGCCCCCTAGCACCGCACGGGGGCATTAGCGCTTCCTATGAGCCTCTACCTCGCCCCCTAGCACCGCACGGGGGCATTAGCACCCTCTACTGAGCCTCTACCTCGCCCCCTAGCACCGCACAGGGGCATTAGCGCCCTCTACTGAGCCTCTACCTTGCCCCCTAGCACCGCACGGGGGCATTAGCGCTTCCTACTGAGCCTCTACCTCGCCCCCTAGCACCGCACGGGGGCATTAGCACCCTCTACTGAGCCTCTACCTCGCCCCCTAGCACCACACAGGGGCAGTAGCACCCTCTACCTCGCCTCTACCTCGCCCCCTAGCACCGCACTGGGGCATTAGCACCCTCTACTGAGCCTCTACCTCGCCCCCTAGCACCGCACTGGGGCATTAGCACCCTCTACTGAGCCTCTACCTTGCCCCCTAGCACCGCACAGGGGCATTAGCACCCTCTACTGAGCCTCTACCTTGCCCCCTAGCACCGCACGGGGGCATTAGCGCTTCCTATGAGCCTCTACCTCGCCCCCTAGCACCGCACGGGGGCATTAGCACCCTCTACTGAGCCTCTACCTCGCCCCCTAGCACCGCACGGGGGCATTCGCGCCCTCTACTGAGCCTCTACCTTGCCCCCTAGCACCACACAGGGGCATTAGCACCTTCTACTGAGCCTCTACCTTGCCCCCTAGCACCGCACGGGGGCATTAGCACCCTCTACTGAGCCCCCTAGCACCGCACAGGGGCATTAGCGCTTCCTACTGAGCCTCTACCTCGCCCCCTAGCACCGCACTGGGGCATTAGCGCTTCCTACTGAGCCTCTACCTCGCCCCCTAGCACCGCACAGGGGCATTAGCGCCCTCTACTGAGCCTCTACCTCGCCCCCTAGCACCGCACGGGGGAATTAGCACCCTCTACTGAGCCTCTACCTCGCCCCCTAGCACTGCACAGGGGCATTAGCGCTTCCTATGAGCCTCTACCCCAGTGTTTCTTAAACTTTTTAAGACTGTGGAACACCAAACAATAATTTGGTTCCTTTGGTTTTTTGTCAAGCACCAAAAAAAAAAAAAAAAAAGTCACCTGCCCCTTTCAGGGCAGCTGTTTTGAACGCTGTTCTCTGTGGCACACCGGTGTGCTGCACAACAGTGTAAGAAACCTCCCCCACCCAGCACTGCATGGGAGTCAGCAGTCCCTACTGACTTAGGCCTGCACCAAAAAGTGTCCTCCCCCACCCCGGCAAAAGGTGGTAGATTCCTGCTTACCAGGCATGGGTCCTGGCCCCCCAGGTGGGAAATGCTGCATGTTCTTTGGTCCAGGTGGGAATCCATTGGCAAGGGGCCCTGGGGCTAGCAGCCCATGTGGTGCTGGAAGACGGGAGAGCAAAGGGATGAAATACAGGCAATGGGGAGAGAGAGGGGGTGGGAGAAGAGGAGACCCGCTTCCCATCTGTCTCAGCCAACCTCCCACCCTAACGAAAGACGTTTACAGGCCACCTCTCTGGAATCCCCCCTCCCCCACGCCTTCAGGATGCTGGGAGCACCAGCTCCCCCCAGCCCTGCCTATTGGAATCCAGTGAGCTCACATCCTTCTATTACCCGCCCGCCAGAGCTCTCGGGGCGATCGGTTTGCACGTCTCAGGTGCCCAGTCGAGACCGAGGGCAAGGAAACAAGCCAGAAGGCAACCGGCAGGACAGCATTTCCTCCCAGCACCAGGAGGTCAGAACAGGCTCACTGGCTCCCTCCACGGGTCTCTTACCTCCTGCGGGCCCTGGGGGCTGCGTCTGGAGGTTGCCAAGCAGATGTTTGATCTTGTCCGAGTAATCTGGCTGCTTCATCAGCTCCTCTGTCTTGTGGTTGTTGGGCCCACCCTGCACAGGGAAGGAAGGGAGAGGAAGGGCAGGGTTAGAGGGAGTGTGTCTAGGTTCCCCACCAGCCTGCTACACCCCCCTCAGCTGTCTGACCACTAACTCCAGGGCGCTCAGCTGGTCCACTAACCCCTCTAGCTGGGGCCGGGGGCTAGCTTCACCCAACCGCTTGGTGGGGTGGGATGGGTGGGGGAAGAGGGTGACCGATGAGAACCCCACCTACTCATACCTCACCCCAACTACTGCTCAGCTGGGGCAGTTTAGCTGTGGGAGTGGCCTCTTCCTCCTAACATACTGAATGCTGGACGGGCCAACCGTCTGCTCCAGCACTGGGGAGTGCCGTGGGGTAGACCGGCCAGGGAGGCCCCCTCCATAGAACAATGCAGAGCTAACCCCTTTGGGTGTTGAACCCGCTCAATATGGAGCCTGTAGGGTCAGTCCTCGCTGCCTCCCCCAAGCTAGGCAGCTTCTCCAATTACCATGATGGAGGTGAGGATCTCCTGCACGTTCATGGAGGAGTTGGGGTTGGGGCCCTGAGGGCTCTTGCCGGCCCCCATGCTCCCCATCAAGTTGGCCAGCACTGGGGGCAGCTTGGAGCCCCCGGCTCCGTCGGGAGACTGCGAGGCGGCGGCTGGGTCGAGTCCTTCCTGGTAGGTGGCCTCGTCCATGGAGCATTCCTGAGAGAGGGACAGAGGAGACACGGGAGTCAGGAGGGGCTGAGGGCAGGGAGGACGCCCCAGCCTCAGGGGCTGGGGGTCATGGCTGGGCACTGGGGTTTCTGGGCCTTTCGTCCTCGCCTAGACCATCCCTGTTAGGGGAGACATGGACAAAGTGGGGAAGGGCCCCCAGCGAGCTAGGAAATGACCCCCTGCTCTAACCCCTAGACCCCTTCCAGAGCGAGGTGCGAACCCAGGATCCCTGACTACCAATCCCTCTGCTTTACCCCAACAGGTAGAGTGCTGTGCCCCAAAGCAGGGTAGGGAACCCCGGCCCGGCTTACCTCGTCCAGCGGAATGAGTTTGGGCGGCAGGGGTTCGTAGGACTCCAGGTCGGGTTCGTGGGGACTGTCAGGAACACTGCAGAGGAGACAAAACCATCAGATCTCAGCACTTAGGAAAGCTCCCCACCCCAAGGACAGCTTCAATAGCCCCCCACTCCCTCAGCATTCGTGGGAAGCCCAGCTAGCAGGATCAGAGGGGAATCCCAGTGCCCAGCAGCCTAGAGTCCAGGCTGGCTCACATGCCGGGACCCCGGAAGCTAAACGCAGGGTCTGTGCACCCTGATTTCAGCAGTCAGCTGACAGGCTCCAAGGCGGGAGGGGGCTCATATGCCACTAGAGAGGGCTAGAGCCAGACTGGCTTCAGGTGGGTTGCCATACATCTGACAGCAGCTGCTCAGTACAACCCTTCCAGGGGGGCAAATAGCCTCCACTGCACAGCTGGGAAACAGCTGCCTCCGCCCGAGTCTTCCAACCCCTCACCCTGCCCTCCACAGCCACACCCACCTCTCCTTGGAGAGGAAGATCTCCTGCAGGATGCCCTTCTCCCGCTCGGCCTGGGTGAACTTTTCCCGGCTGCCGCTGCCTGGCTGCACCAGAGGGCTAGGTAGGTCAATGAGCTTGGGGTAGACCCAGGGCACTTTCTCCTCCATGGTGTCATGGCTGAGCCGGCGGGCCGTCTCGAAGGCGTGCCGGTCCATCAGCATCTCCCGCTTGGCTGCCTCGCCAAAGTCTTTGATCTTGTTCACATTGACTGTCGGGAGGGAGAAGAGGAGAAAAAAAAAGGGCAGGGGTTTAGTCAGGGGACGAGAGACAGGTCACTGCCACATGGCCAACAGCATGGGTGAGACTTCAATTCCACCGTAGGAGCCCTGAATCCCTTTTCCACCCTGGGAGCCAGCAATGCCCTGGTGCTGGTGCCCCGTAGAGGGGGAGGCCCCACATCCCATTATCTAGGGCCCTACTACATTTGCAGTCCGTTTTGGTGCTGCCTTCAGTGCTGAGCAGTGGGAGAGCGGCAGCTGCTGGCCAGGAGCCCTGCTCTGAAGGCAGACCCGCCACCAGAAGCGGCGCAGGAGAGCGACTTGATACCGCATTGCCGCCTTTAGTTCTGCACTGCTGCTGCTGGCAGGGTGCTGGGCACCCGGCCGACAGCCACCGCTCTCCAGCCAGCCAGCTGTGAAGGCAGCCCAGAAGGAAGGATGACAATACCACAGTCCTCCCAAAATCACCTTGTGACTCTCTTGCAACTCCCCTATTTGGTCAGGACCCCGAATTAGGGAGACACCAGTCTGCCCTATGAAATCTGTAGAATACAGGATAAATGCATACTGACCAGATTTCATGGCCAGTTATGCATCGCCATGAACTTGGTAGAGCCCTATGCATATCCCAGTCCCTTAGCACTGGAGGGGAGATGGCGCACCCCAGAGGGAAAGCTCCCCCTCGGTCCTCACCTCGCTCCGTCTCGTCCAGCTCAAAGTAGAAGTATTCTCGCAACTTGCTCTCTTCAGGCCAGCTCACTGTCTTCTTCTTCTTGCCCTTCTTGGTAAGCTGCGTGGAGTCAGCGGGGTTCTCGGACGGCTTGGCATCCGAGTTCTGCTCAGACGAGGCTGAGGGGAGGGACACAGAACGGCTCGGTGATCAGATACACACACACACAGCTTGGATCTAACAACCAGAGCCCCCAAAGACCAACCCCACAGTTAAGCTGATGTGGAGGCTACCTACCCCCTATGTCCCAAGGTGGATATATCCTGGCTGCCATGGCACACCAGGCAACATGCATGATAGCAGTGTTTCTTAAACTTTAAGACCAAAGAACACACCAAAAAAAAGTCACCTGCCCCTTCAGGGACAGCCATTTTGAATTCTGTTGCTCTCCACAGCATACCTCCGACTGCCTTGCAGCACATCGATGTGCCACAGAATACAGTTTAAGAAACACTGCATTATGGGGTTTTATAGGCTCCCAGGTGGCAACATCAGGTCTGATCCAACACAGGCAGGACGTTGGGCTGAAACCTCCTGCCACCCACAACAGAACCCATTGGCTCCAAGACCTTCATCCTTACCCGTCTCCATCAGCTCTGGGACCTCAACTGCCGGCACCGGAGTGCCAGGCCGATCCACCTCCATGGGTTCGGATGCAGTGGCAGGCTCTGGGGACGATGGTTTAGCAGCGCTTGCTTCTGGGGCTGGCTTCCCTTCAAACGGACTCGCCTGGAGAGAGATACGGAAGCAGTGTAATGGCATGCGAACCGCTGACTTCCAGCCCCTACACCAGACCCCACTCCCACCCTGCAGCAGAGGACAGAACCAGCCCCTTGTTCTAACCCACCAGCTTCTACCCTCCCCAGCCAGAGACGGGACAGAACCAGCCGCTGTTCGCATACAGAAGTGCAGGTACCTACCTTGGCTGCGGTAGGAGACAAGACTTTCTTTTTCTTTTTGATCTTGATCCCTGGGACGGGGGCAGAGTTAAGGGCATCTAGGAAGCCCAACCCTTCCATTGCTGCAGGGAAAGAGAAATGGAAGGTTATGCAAACTAAAAGCTCCAAGCACCTGCAACTTCATGTTAACCTGCCCCCCTCGCATGCTAGACCCCACTCCCCTCCCAGAGTCAGGGAGAGAGGTCAGGAGTCCCGACACTCAGCCCCCACCCCCCTCCCAATGCGGGGATCGAACCCAGGCCCTCTGACCACCAGGACTCAATGTACTCACGTTGCGCCGGAATGATCTTGACTTTGATCTCCTTGGTGCTGTTGGGGGTGGTGTTCAGAGGTTTGTATTTCTTCTCTACTGGTGGGTTGTCTGCCGAGGGGGTGGACGAGCTGCAAGAGGGAAACGCAGACATGGTATTGAAATGCTGAGGCCAGAGTCCAGGAAAGGGATCAGACAGCACCCAGAGCGGGCAAATGCACATCCCACAGTGGTCTGCTGTGAAGAGCACAGCACATCCCTACAGCTCCTTAGCAGGAGGCTGAAGGGTTACAATGCTGGGCCCGTCCCATGCAAAGGGCCTCGGATTAATCCCCTCAGCGCCCAGCTTGTGTCCAACCCCGACTAGAACCAGGCATCCTGATGCCCAGTCCCAGCTGCTCTAACCACTAGGCCTAACACCCTTTGCACAGCTGGGGAGAGAACCCACAAGTCCTGACTCCCAGCTCCACCTGCTCTAACCATTAAACCCCACTCCTCTCTGAGCCAGGCTTTCACACAGACTGCTTCCCAGGGCTGAGGCAGAACGTAAAAGCAAGGCAAGAAGAGGAAGCCCTGGGCATTTTCCGCAAAGCTGGGAGGGATGCTCAGACCTACCTCTGTCTCTTGACTGGCATCGGCTTCAGATTATATTTATCAGAGACCACGACTGCGTTGGGGTTCTTCTTTACTGGCACCAGGGAGGGAGTCTCCAATTCCAACCCTACGGCACAGCAGAACTCAGGTTAGCAGAATAAAGCAGGAGGATATGCCCCCACATTTCCATAGCACCTCAGCGACACGAGATGTTCAGGCTGGGATCGGTCACCCAGTGCAGAAATGCAGCCAGTTTTGGGGTGGTGCCTTTGGAGAAGAGCCACACAGAGCCCCCAAACATATCTACTCGTTGCTGCCCCCCCGAGTTCAGAGAGGTGTCCCTCCCAGTACCCACCGGTGGAGCGGAATTTGGCATGGCTGGGCGCTGTGGTGCGCAGCGATTTGGGCTTCTCGCGCTTCTTCTCTGGCATCTCCTCAGTCTTAGCTTCCGTCTTGGCCTCCTGTGGCTTCTCCTGGATGGGTGCTTTGCTTTTACTCTCCTCCTTTCGCTTTTTCTTATCTCGCTCTGTGGGGAACAGGAGGGTTAGGTACCGGGGGGAGGAGGGGGAGGGTGTGTTCAAGTCCCAAAGGCAGATGACACTACTGAGAAAACCACACCCCATCTGGGGATCAGAAGGGAATAGCCCACGCCCTGCCCGCATTAGATAGGATGGCCACGGGAAGCGTATTATGGGAGCAGCCACTGAGCAGTTGAGTGGCAGGGAATTCACTGCTAGAGGCCAGAGCCAGGACGTTGGGAGCTGCCCACCAGCGGGGCCTGAGCCAGTACAGCGGGGACCTGTCTGTTCAATCAGTGCTTGGGGAGCCTGGCTAGGCAGAGCGCAGCAGCGTGACTCACCTGCTGGCTGCACGCTGCTCTGGGAGCGGATGACACCCATCCAGTCGCTGACGAGGATGGAGGCCAGTCTGCGGAGCTCTGGAAGGGGAGAGGGGACAGAGGTTAGAGGAGGGCAGCTCGCACTGAGCTCTGGCACAGGGGAGGAGGCACGGCAGGTGCACACACGCACAAGGTGGCCTCTTACCTTCGTCCTCGCTCGACTTGCTAAGCTGCTTCACCAGTTTCGCCGTGTTGTTCTGGAAGAGATCAGAGCAGGACAGATGGTTATGGTTAGCACTGCAAGGGGGCAGCGCCCCCTTGCACTGCCCCAGGCCCGGCACTGACCGCTAAGGGAGAGCGCCAGCAGTGTCACTCACTTGCTTCAGGTGATCCACGGTGAGGGGCAGGTGCTGCAGCGTGAGCAGGATCTGCTGCAGCAGGGGCACATTGCTGGACGCCTTGGAGCTGGTGAGCCAGGTATTGAGAAGTTTGTAGCCCCCAACCCGGATGAACCTGGGACGAAAGTGAAGCCTGATCAGCACTGGTGTTGTGCCCTTCCCCCTCTACAGGCTACAGCCAAACCTTGTACTGTGTCTGCACACTCCTTACAGCCCAGGACCGATCTCCAAGCATCTCCCAGAGATGGCTCATTAAAAGCACACGGCCTACTTGAGACCCTCTTTGCACTTGGGGAGGGGGAGGGGGGGCAGGAACGCCCAACCAGTCATACAGTGAGCGGCAGAGATGGGAAGAGAACCCAGGAGTCTTGACTTCCTGCCCCCTTCTCTAACCCACTAGATCCCACTCCCCTCCCAAGGCCGTGGCCAGACCCAGGAGTCCTGACGCCCACTCCGTGTAACTCTCCATGGCACTTACTTTGCCAGGATGTCTTGCGTCCGAGTCTGCAACAGGATGTTCAGGTAGATGCAGCGACTGACCATTTTCTGTGCGTCTTTCATTAAGCTGCAAGCAGGAAGGGAGAGAAGAGAGAAACTGAGCTGAGGCAGCACGGAGAGATCACAGCACATGGCAAACAAAAGCCACAAAAGCAGACTCTGTAGGCCGGGAGAAGAAGAGAGTAACAGGATTCACGCAGGACAGCATATGGTTTTTTCCCCTTCTGCAGGGCACTTGGCTCCAACCCAATACCGGCCTGAGGCAAGGACTGGCTCAGAACATATGGGATTTCCCCCATTCAATTAGGAAGCCTCACCAATTTATTCCAGCTGTGGACTTGCTCAAGACTAAAATGTTCTGCCAACTCCATACACCTCCCTTTAGGGAAAGGGGGTCAATGAGATGGGGGTTTAAATATTTCACAGGGCTATTACAGATGCCCAGTGCTGCCTCTCTACCCTGAGGAAGAACAAGGCGGCTCAAGGACAGATCTGGGAACAAATGCTTGGAATACAGTCAGGTGCCATCAGACAACCTGCAAGAAGGACTTCCACTGATGGAACCCAAGGCCAACTCCCGAATTCAAGTCTCCTCTGGAATCAATGGGGCCGGATTCCCCTGTTGGTTTACAGTGGTACAACAGTGGCGCTCCTTTCATGTACACCAGCTGAGAATCTGGCCTGTGTGGCCTTAAGCGGCTTTAAAAATAGCCCACTCCCATCAACAGATACTGGCCACCAGACAAACAGATCAGCATTTAAACATGCTAAATAGGACTAGTCAGGTTCATTTTTACATAGCACCAGCCACTTCAATTCCCCCAAACAGATGTAAGGAGGTGGCTACATTGTACGCCCTGCCACACTAAATATTACTCAAGCCACGTTTTAAAGGGGAGACTTACTTGAAAATCTTGGTGATTCCTTCTGTGTTTTTGACTTCACCATCTCTCCCAAGGAAGCAATCTAATCCCTTTAAGAGCTCATGAGGATCTATTGGTCCAGAGCCCATGATGGAAAGTTCTGAAACAAAGAAAAAAGAGGCGGGGGGGTTACTCTGAGCAAAAAGCAGGCAGATATCATTACAGTAAGTGGAATCCAAATTTGATCAGGCGGGGTTCAGGTATCTATACAAGTACAAAGTATTATCCTATTGTTTCCACCAGTCAAGAGAGAGCACAGCGCAGAAAACTTTGCAAATATCAAGAGTTCCCAGAATTTGAAAACCAGAATTCTTTTCTCTAACCATGCGCTTGCCGCTACATATACATACAGCTTATAGGCCTTAACCAGGATAGAGTTGAACTCATTTCTATGCCAACCTGCCTCTTCTATAATCAAGCGCCTCTCAAGCCTCTGGGAAATCAACAGGACAAAAGGATAACCAACGGGGAAAAGTCTAGAGTGGGCAGTGTCTTAACTAAGGGCTCTCCGCTCATGTTCCCACTCAGTCACCTTGAGGATAACATAATAGTTTATGGCAAGGTGCCATTTATTGAATTGTATACACACAATCATGTTTTAAAGTCAATATCCCCCCTTTTTTTGGGGGGGGGGGGGAGAGAACAAAGTCTGGCAGAGAATGCTGATGTTTTTTCTGAAGCTAATTTTTAAGTTAGAAGTTATTGCACACTAAAGAATTTACACCCAAATAGAGCTTAATCAGAGGAGAGATGTCAGTCTAAATCTTATTCAGTGCTTTAAAGGAAATAACTAAAGTCAATATTGACTTGTAGAAACACAATGTTGTCTATGAGAATGGGACCTAAAATATATCAGCAGCTGTAAATCTGAATCAGGCTAAATTTGATTAGCTACATAAAGAAGGAAAGGGTTCAATGTGAGAGCAGCAGATTATGTTGGAATCTATTTTGTTACAAAGAACCATTGCCCAAGTACATCTCAACTACGTTAAACAATTTCTTTTAAAAGGGCCTGGATTAGAAGAAACATGGACAAACATAAATTGACAGGTAGTATTTTGGCGTATGCTATTAAAAAGATTGACAGGTTTGGGTTTTTTTTTATTAATTTTCCTCCATAACACTTCCAACATTCACAAATTACAAATGGTAAGTTACAAAATTTGTCTTTAGGAAATTTAATGCACCAAGTTACAGGTACATGTTTAAACAGCAAAAATTCAGTCACAAAAGATGCAACACAAAAACAAGGTAAGGAGAAACTCTGCCAATTTGTCCCTTAATGCAATTCTTCATAGCCTACTGCAATAGAAGGGACTCTGAAACAAGCTGATTAGATTCAACAGACCACGCAAGGGGAAAGCTAAGCTGTTTGGTATTATTGTTCAACTTGTTCTTCGCTTTGCCAGAGGAGAGGCCAAGAAAGAGACAGCTCTCTTCTTCGCAGGTTACACCAGACCTTTCACAGTGGATGCTGGGAAAGCGCAGCATTCTTCAAGGGGAACTGGCAAATGGCTGATACAAAGTTATGACTCTTTCCCACAGTCAGGATGATGCAAAGCAAAAGTCATGCATGGATAAATTGGCCTGTTTGCCAGGATGTTGAGCATGAATGTTGCACAGCGTCACACCACCGTTTCTATTGGGTCTTTCAGACCCAACAAGGCCTAGGATCAGGTGAATCTGTGGCATGTAAACGGCTTACTGTAGATACCAGAACAGTAAGCAGAGTGTCTAAGGGCATAACTCGCTCTGGCAAAAAAAAAAAAATCAGTTTAATTAATGGGAAGTTCAGCTAAGACTCTGAGTGGAGTCCAAGGGCCACTGGCAAGGTTTTATCACCCAGTATTTGATTTTGGCAACTGCTCGGTCTAAATGTTTCATTGAAGATGGAGCCCTGCACAAAACTGAGAAAACAGATCAAGTGAAGTGAAACAGAACCCGCTAACTGAATTGACTCTAAGCCAAGCGCATGGGAACTGGACATGTCATTTTTATCAAGACTAACTTCAGGAAGTGTCTTGACCATGGCCCCTTTAAACAGAAGACTATGTTTTAAGTGATCTGCATTCAAAACAGACACCCTTCCCAAAGCCCAGGCACTGTGGTCTTTCTGCCACATGCTCCTAGGCTAGTATTAAATGGGATTTGAGAACTGCGGAGATCAGGGGCCACTGATGACTGGCTTAAATTCAGGCAGTCATGTGTCAGATAATTCAGTGGCAGGGTGGAAAAGTGCAACACTACTGATGTCCCTCTCAAAGGTGGGGCCAACTGGTAACATGCATAAGCAGCTGTTGACCAATATATTACTGACTTTGGGCCCAGACCCTGACTCCCTTGTATTACACACAGGCTTTCTTGAGCTCTAGTGCAGAGAGGAAGGGCAGAGTTTAAGGCAACTAGCTTGCAGCTCAGTTTAAGCACTGCAGCTTTCCTTGGAGCTCCAAGGGTGACAGCCTCCCCACTAGGAAACCTGGCACTCATCCCTTGGTATGAGAGCTGCAGGTATGCATCAGTGTAAGGGCATGTTCACCTGTCTGGAAAGTCTGTCTACATTACATGTCAAACTACAATAGTCAAGGCCAAACCGGATCAGGGCTGGGGCATTGAAGCAGGCCTGGCACTCAGCAACTCATTGCCCATTGTATGTTACCCTGATGCTGAGGGGGCGGGGGGGAGGAATGGGGGTGTAGTGTAGCTGCCAGTGCGTAAACAGTCCCCAGGCTGTACCCCGAGGAACGCTTGCAGTGTCAATGGTAGCTAGTGACACTAACGCAACCGTATGCCCCCTTGGTAAATTACACACTGTGTGAGGCAGAGACACAGACACACCACTGGAACAAACAAGGCAGTGAGTAAGGCTGCCAATGCTGCTTCGTTGGAGGGGGGGGGGGAGGCGCAAGGAGGGAGAATTTATACACACACACACAGACGGGCAGCATGGCTGAGTTCCAGAACTTTGTTGGCTGATCGAGACTGGATTCAACATGGAAAGAAATCCCCTTGTTGCTGCTTTTTCAGCAAAGTCCTTTCTCCGACCAGAAGGGGAAATAATATCCAACCACAGCCAGCTTTTCCAAGGTCTGGTGTCACCTCCTCCCCAGTGAAGTCTCTCTCCAAGTTAACTGCAGAGATCCACCATCACTTACTGGGCAACAGAGTTCAGTGGGAACAAAACTAAACAGTCGGGTGCGATGGAAAGTTGTTACCAGCGGATGGCTGTTCTGTGTCCTGGGGGAAGGGGAGCAGTTTGGGGGGTACGGGGTATTGTCAGTCCAGCTGCAAGGCATCCATGCTGGAAAAAAATCTCTGTGCCCGCAGTCCTCGGCGGAGAGCCAGAATGCAGGTTGGGCCATGGAGACTGAATTCCCCTCTCACCCCCCAGAGGTGGCCTCTTCCACATGCACGGTGGTTACGCTTCGGCAGGGAAAAAAGCTCGCAGTGCTGCTGCCTGGCTCGGATGTGCTTTGCTGGCGAAGAGAGGACTTCAGTCTCCAGGGTTGCCAATCCAACACCTGTCACCATCCACACAAGAGATCAAGCAAAGAGTTATATACACTGGAGAACTTAGCCTGTGTGAGACTAACCCACCCGAAGCCATGCTGAGACAGTAGACGACGCAGGATCACACAGGACCAAGAAAGCTGAAGGTCTAGACAGACCTACAAATAAGACTTGACCAGAGACGGATAAGAAGGAGTACACAGAATTGACCAGGGTAACCAAAAAATTCCACTTATGTTCAGTCTTTCCTGTGGCCTCAGTGCAGCAATAAACAGTGGGTGTTTTCACTGCTCAAGGTTTCCAGTAAAGATTTTAAGTTCTATTAATAAGACTGTGCAGACACCAGATTTGTATGCAGTAATGACAGGCTGCAACAGCTGTGTATTAGCACACAGCTATTCCGATCAGCCCACAATACTGGACTGAAGGACACTGGAGGAAAGAATTTGCAACTACTAAACCAATCCCAGAGCACCAGCTCCTAGACAATTTAAAATAAATGTCCATTACCAACCCCCCTTCCCTGCCCGAACAAGACTTTAAGGGAAAAAAAAGGGTTTTTTAAATGCTATTTCCAATGTTTCTCAGGTCAGACAATAAGACAAACTAGGTCTTATACATTTCCAATTCATTTCACTTTCTGGCACACTGCTAAACCTTGCCACATTTGGGGCTGCCTAAGCTACAGGACAGAGGTTTGCTCTTATTGGAATTTATAGCATTTACGGAAACGTATTAAAAAAGATTAATGAGACGTTTAACTAAACTCGTAACTTGGGGATCTGTTTAAAAGGCAAACTGCAAAATTGTGTTTAAATTCTTAACAAGCTAGTTAAATCTTAACAAAAGCTCATGTTTTGACAAGATAATCCCTGCCCTCTCACACACCAAAAAAATCCAAGAAGATTTCCTTGGATTCCACCTAGGCAGGAAGTACAATTAACATGTGTAGTGAAGCCAGTTGTTAGGAATATGAAGTTACATGGAAGGCTCCTACTTCAGAATTGGCCCCTATAGCTTACATTTGAATTAACGTCCAATATGCACTCACACCATAAGGCTAGAGAAAGTATTAACACAATGTCTAAAACCTGTTTGTAATGCTTCTTATATCCCTACATCCAGGACGTAAGAAATCAATCAGGGAAGGCTGGCTGCACGTTTCTCCCTAAGTATCTTCAGGGAATCAAATTAATGTTCACATTTTACAGGCAAAACTATCGAGGGAGGTTATATGACCTACTTAAGGACACAAAAGTCTGTAGCCACGCCAGGAATAGAACCCAAGAGTCCTGACTCTCAGGCATCCAATTCAAGGGACAAATATAGAACCCAAGAGTCCTATGGCTCACACCAGAAGATGGCACCCTTTCTCCAACACACAAATTTCCCCATTATCTACAGCTTTGTGTATATCCTAAAGCAACTGACCCCCCCATTATAAGCTCAAGCCTTCACCCAGTGGTTCTCAAACGTCTGAACTGGAGACCCCTTTCAAGCCTGAATGCAACTCTTCTCTCAGCCCCTGCGCCTTGTAACTGCTTTTTTATATTTAACAAAATAAATACTGGCGGTAAAGTGAGGTTTGGGGGTGGAGGCTAACAGCTCATGCCCTCCCCATATAACACTGATCTCTGGAAGGGTCACAACCCCACTTCAATCATCCCTGAGGAAGACCCTTGTAGTTCACCTCTGAGAACATCACAAAGCTTAATTTAGACTGAAGTCCACTCTCAGCTAAGTGCCTAGCATGCTCCCAGTTTCTAGGTCAATAGCTTGAGCCAATCATCTCGAAGGGGCTTAAACCAACATGATAAAAGTTGCAAGCCCCTGGACATGGACTACTGGGAGTGTCACCCAGCATAGCTGTAAAGGAAATCAAGTGTTCCATTCTGAAAAGCTACTGCAAAATGGCTTTGGGTGTGTCCATGATCCCAAATCAAGTCTGTCAGGTTATACTTGTCTGAAAGCTTTTGCCAACTGACTCCTTACACACTCAGCACAGGATCACAGAAGCAACACTTTTGTTATATTGCTTGTGCATCTGCATTAATAGATATTCTGCTGGGCTGATTCTATTTAGAGTCAAGAGCTCAATAAATCTGGCTCTGCAATCAGGCATGTCTTAATACAAGGGGCATGGGTCCAGTGCTAAAGCATGAAAACCAAGGGTTCCCATTTGCGTGCAATTCCTCACTGCACTAGATTTCCTGTGTGACCGTAGCCAAGTCACTTAACTCTCGGGGCCTCATGTTTCCCCATGTGTAAAAACAGGGCTAAGCACTGCTCTACCTCAGAGGTGTTGAAAATGAAAATATGAAGGTTAAGTGCTTCAAGAGCTACTGAGGAAATGGCATTATCTGCAACTTGACAGGATGCTATTTTAGAAAAATGCTTCATCACAGAAGCATGTTTGAAAGAACAGTTTTAAGTGGCATTCATAGAAAAACGGCTTTTCTATTTTTAACCTTGGTGAAACTGCAGTCCACAGTCAGCTATTTTAGCAGTAAGCTATAGAAATACAATTCTGGCAAAGTCATGAACATTTAACCGGTGCTGCACGCACCCTAGAAGTTCACATCACAAGCAGCATGTCTCAGTCCATCCCTCCCCAAAAGGGGCATTTCATTTGAAAGCACAGTGTGAATGGCTAAAGGGAAACCAGCATTTAGGACAAAGGTCTGGACAACCACCCTTACTTTATGGACAAAAAAAATAATCATATGAAATTTACATAATGGAGAATGGTTGCCATTTTACCATTTTTGTTCTAGCTCCCGAAACAGATCCTACAGTATTGTATCAGTCGCTCTTTGGCACGAGTGCCTTTTTTAAAATCAACACTAATCTCTACATTTGAGTGCTGTTTTGCACATGTTCTGTGCATTCAGCTGGAGATTAGGCTTCCTCCAACTAAGGAATTTCTGGTTGGAAAATCTGGCCTGCTGTGGGCCATGGAAATCAAGACAAACTTGCTCAAAGACCAAAACTGCTCTCAGTCAGCAAACTACCCAGATCAACAAGCTGAAGCTAAGTTACTCCACTCCAGTTTCTGAAATGCAGCCACCACTGGGGTGAAGCGCTGCGGCTACGTAAGTGCACGCTATGCTAAATCAGAGGTCAAGCACAACAGAATTTGGTTATGATGTCCGTTAAGTGTTCACCGCCACTGAAAGGCACGGGGATCTAGCCTATCAAGCATGGCTCTACTCTTTGACGTGACTCAGCATATTCTCTAGTTCCTGTGTGTATTAGAATCACATTTACTAACTTTAGTGATAAAACATTTGATTCCTGTTAGCTCCACAGAACCAGAAAGGCTTTAAGGGAGCCTGTATGTTCTATTCTGGGCTCACCCACAAGCTGCAGTCTCACCTGGGTAAGCTTACTGCAATCAGGTTAAATGAAGGTAGAACTTAATTTGTACAATCTATTCCCAAAGAAAGCAAGGTGAACCCAGCCTGACAACTGGACCCCAGCCTGAATTTGCTGGCCTGGCAGAAAGCCATTTGTATTTGCCAGTTGAGCAAACAGCATCTAGAGTTCAGAGACAAAGCCACACAATGCCTTTTACAGAGCTGCTTCTCTGAGTAAGGCTGCACTTTGAATTTAACCAAAATCAATGATTCAGTGTTGAGTGGCATGCCTCCCAACCACTGAAGTGTGATACTGGTTAAACAATAAAGCATTGATCGATACATTTGCTCAACTAGCACTGAAGCAGGGCAGAAACCAAACTGATATCAGCAGAATGAAGCGCATAATAAATACCGGCTTCCATCTCCACATTTTAATACTGATATTCAGAAATTCAGAACATCTGGATTTCCAAATGAAGGGAGTCTGACATCAGGCCTATGTGGTACAAGAAATGCTTCCAGTGATGTGAACTTTTAAGCAACATTTTTACATAACTCTAAATCAAACATTAAAGTTTCTGTATAGACACAAATAGCATCATCATTTACAAGGTACAGTTCATGAACGTGAGTCAACAGATTACTACTTCCTTCTGAAAAAAAATCAGAATAAGTCAAGCTGGTAAGGGGAACAGCAGCATTATGTATACTTATTAGCCCAAAAAAAGGTTATTTCTAGAACATGAATCACTGAAATGACATTACTATCACTTGAAAGGATACAGAAACCAAGGCTTGTTTTTAAGCAGACGAAGTAAGTTTACAAGATTTAACAAGCCTTCAGCAAACCTTGGAAAAACACCAATTTGTAACCCAAACCATGGCAGATGAAGGATAGTGAACCAGAAGTGAAATTTATAGAAACCAAACAGGTTCTGAGAAAATAACCACACTTTCCCGTGACAGATTTCAATATCCTTTGGATATGAGCAGAAGTGATTAAACACAGGGAAAAACATTTTTAGATGTTACATTTCAGCCTTGTACTTTTAACTCTGTATCACGGAAGCCTAGGGTGGAAAAGATTGAAAAATTTTAGTCCAGTTAGATTTGAAATTGCGGTTCACCCCTCTGCAAGAGATCTAGTTAATTTCTCCCAGTGCTAATGAGAGCACCTAGTGGCAATTGGTCGAGGACACAGGGTTCTGATTTTAAGCAATGGGTCATACAACAGGCACCCCATGTTTATCCATTGCCAAGATCTAGCCAGTCAGTATTGACGTAAAGCATGTCAAAGCAACATGGCTGCGCCAATTTAGGAGAAAGCCAGCTGTGTGTTCCAACCCTAAAGACAAAGGAACCCTGCAGACACTGGGTAGATTTCTAAATGCTTTGGGTGAAGGGATTTACTGAAGCTAGCATGATCTCTATAGGGGTTACGGACATGGCAGAGCCATAAGGGTCTGGATGGGAGAGAAAGATAAAAGGACAGATGACATACCACAAGCAAAGCATAGCTAGTGATCTATTAGGAATCCCTCCACAAGTAGCGTTCCAGTACAGCTGAGAAGTTAGATCTCATGTGACTGGACACCACTGGGAGAGTTGTTTTATACTTACAGTTTAGAGATAGAAATCAGGATTTTAGTCCAATGAAGACAGACAGACATCTTCATATCCTATAATCCTATTAATATATATCACAAAGGATTTAAGATATGGTATTCTAATCCCTAATCCTGGGGAGTGACTGAGGACTGCCAGTTACTGTAAGGCTAGAAAAACAAACATGTTTGCTAAATCATGATTAAAAACCATCCTGCCACTGCCCTCCCTCTCCCTGCCACTCTCCCATCGAAAGGGCCCATGACCCCGAACCTTTTGGCTCTAGTTACACTTTCCCAAATCCAGACAGAACCATGAGTCCAGACTCCCAACCTTGTGCTCTAACAGAATTTTCCTCCACCTACGTCAAGGAAACTGAGATTAGTTTGTATCTAAAAAAACGCAAGTACTCCCTCCCCCCCTTCAAATGGAAGGGCAAAGTGGCCACTGGACTGACTACAGCCAAGTTAAACCAAGACTAAATTCTGCCAAATCTTCCAAGAACTGGTCCCCATGTATTCAGAGACCTATTTTCTCAACTGAATTCTCTGGACTCCACACTGAACTGTGTCACCAAGAGATCGGAAATCAAAAGTTATCTTTACATGTTGCACAGAACTCTCTGGACATAACTGAGGCTGCATTTGGGACGAGAACCTGCTGGGGACGGTCTCAAGCAGTCTACAGCAGAAAGCACAACGTACAGCTTACAGTCACAAGTTTCTCTTCAGTCATTCTTTACTGAAGGAAAACCCGGGCTCATTCAGTATTTTTGTCCCTTTGGTTTCTCAGGGTCTTACTTCTCCCAGCCTCATCCTGCATCTCGTGTTCACCCGCTTGAGAGACCATTAGATTACAACTTCAGGAAGGTGGGGGAAGAGAAAGACAGCAGGAGTACAGACTCATAGAACAAAAAGCCCATTAACAGAATTGATAGAAATGTACTCCCTTCTTCAACATCAGATGCTCTTAACACAGGGTAACAGCTGTTACGATGCAGAAACTTCATGTATTGGGATTTTTAAAAGTGTGGTATTAACATTTGAAAAGCAATCTTTAAAGATCTATAGGCATCTGGCTAAAGGATCACTGGCTGCACGGAAGGAACTAAGTTAGTTCTGCAATTGTTGAGGCTTCCAGCAAGAGAAAGTTACCAGCAGACCCACTACCCGACAGCCCCACTTGAATTAAAAGCAAGCCCGCCAAGGGAAATGATTGTGTATTCATTCTACATTTAGCCTCACTTTAGGTGAGTTTAACCTCTCATCTTCAAATCCCCAAATGGAGAATATTTTCTTCTAGAATCAAGTCTCAAAATGCACATTTAAGACTGAGACGTAGATTTGTCTCAGCATTTTCCCTGACAGATCTTAAATGTGGGATTTATTTAATTGTCTGCATGACATTAAAATGGGAAACCAGAACTTTCCTCTCATAGCACTGTCATCTCAAATAGAAAATCTATTTCTATTAACAGGCTGCAAGAGCCATTGCTCCTTTCATCAACCTCTCTGGCTGGATCTTGTTATTTTCTTTATTTAGCATATTTCACCTCCATTAATCTTCTGTGCGCTTGGAAATTTACAAGCACACACATCTGCAACACGCATTGGATGAATGGCCCGTGCGCCACTCTTAAGAGGACCTACCCGTCGACACATACATGATCTTTACAAGGCTTTTGGTAAGTTTACTGCCTTGTATACAACTTACCTCATCCTACCTGCACTAAAATTTAATTGTAAATGCTGCTAAGGCCCAACCCAGAGACAAACTTGGCACCCAGAACGTTTAATAAATTTAACAGGATTGACAGTAGCTTAATGCTTCAGGATCAAGCCATTAGACCATATATTGTTCAGTTCTCATATGAGACTAAAAGGTTGAATTGCTTTACATTACATGAAATGCTACCACTGGACACTTCAGCAGGCATGTAACCTGCTGGTCTTGAAAAAAGTCTGCTTTGTGACGTCCCATTTCATATTAGAAACAGCCCAGAAAAAAAATATCCAGCAGTTTAAAAAAAAAAAAAAAAAGACACAAAAGCAGCCTCTCCTTGGTTTAAAAAAAAAAAAAAATCTATCTGAAGTTCATGCAGATCCAATGGGTTGGTTTGGGTAAAAGAAGTCAGCTCTCCCCTATAGTCTCAAAAAAGTTAAATTTGTAGTGGTCTTAACAGACTGGCAAGCTCTTAAAATCAAGACTCAAAATATCCTTACAGCCTCTGCATGCATCAGTTGATGTCACTGCACGGAGTTGACAATGGAAGAAGAATTAAAAAGAAATAAGCAAAGTGGTCTGGAACAGAAATGAAGGTTGTGAAATGTAATTAATACCAGAAAGGTTTGCTTACCCGTGAATTGTGGCTGTTCCCCTCCCTTTGATGAGGGCTTCCCTTTTTTTCCTAATGATCACGTCTTTTCCTAGTACATTATACAGGAACTATGGCACTGTGGAATGTGGCAAATTAATTGAATACAAGCTTTTTACCTGTCTCCTGCTCAACAAGACACTTGGGGAAGAGTTGGGGGAAAGGGGGATGGCTGGAGAAAATGCACGCACCCATCCCATCCCCAGAATCCTTGACAATAGATTTGTGGGGTATGTACAGCACCTTTGGAGTCCAGTGTTAGCATTTCACATCTGTTATGACAAATCAGATTACATTAACTGATCAAGAATGCTCCCCCGATTGCCTTCAGAACGTCTGAAAAAAGACCCAACGTAGGAGGGAGACAAAGCAGACTGACTGCTTTAAACTAGCACGGAAGAAAGATAAAAACCAATTTAAGTTACAAATACAGCCGAAATAAGACAGACAAGAGAACGGAGGTCCAAATTCATGGGTTATGTTGAGACCTATAAGAAAGAAAGAAACCTGGTGGACTTAGGATCATACTTTGTACTCATATATTAACTTGTACCCAGAGGATTCCTGTAGATGAAAGAGCCAGGAACGGAGTTTAGTTAGACCAGTTTAGAAAGGGAGGGCAGGGTGCCTTCCCCCGCCCCCCTCCCCATCTCTCATTCCCTCAATTCCATGCCTTCAAACGCAAGCCATTCGGTGGGAGGAGTTTGCTCAGAGCTGGTTACATCACCTCCCTGCCCATGGGTTCTCTCTTTTGTACAGGAAGAGAGAAAATGAGGCAGTCGCCATTTTAGAAGCACGAGAGGAAAAACAAAACAAAAAAAACCCCCCACAAAACAAAAAGGCTTCAGTATCTATTAAGAGGGAATTCATAACAATACAGCTCCCACCATACATACATACACATACACACACACACACACACACACACACACACCTTTGTATACTCCCTCAATCCTACAAAACTACAGCTACTAAAAATACAATGGGAGGGAAATCCAATTCTTGTTAGTTTAAGATTCACTATGGAATCTTACCTATCACAATTTATGAGGGGGGGCAATCTGTCCCCCCCCAATTATGGGAGGGGCAAAAAAGTGAGGCAAAATGGAATCAACCTGCACAAAAAAAAAAAAAAAGCTGCTTGCCAACGAACAAAGACAAGGAGACAAAACAGCTTCGCCATCTTGAGTAGGGAGGGGAAAATAGAAAGCGAGAATCACATTTTCAAAAGCACATTAGATTTCACAAGGAGTCTAAATGCTCTCAAATTCCATGCCCATCTTTTTTTAAAAAAGGTAAATGAAGTTTAGCGAATTTAAGTTTTTTTAAAACATCTTTTGCAATCTTTATTTTTAGATTGCCACCCAATTCTTAAGATTGCCCTTTTCCCCAGCTATTACATATATATGCAAATACATTAACGTGGCACTCCAGGTTCTTTAAAAAAAAAAATCACATAAAAAAAGCCTAACTTCACTGAATTTAAAATATTAAATGATTTTACATATTGTAAGGTTAATTTCTTTAAACCCCTCTGTGGCTAATATATTTCTCTTGCATTCCTCACCATTTATAGCCTTACCCTGCAATCTTTATGTACAGATTGCTCATTGTCCTTGTCTCCCACACAAAGAAGTGATACTTTATGGTTCAGTTAACACCATCATTTGCATGGGAGCTCATTAACCCTTCATATTCGTAGAGACGATGGATTTGTCTAAGACACCATCATACTCCTTATAAATATGCATTCATATTTGCAAAACAGCTGACTTTTAAGGGTTAACCATCTGAAACAAAGCCTACTTTCCTCCCAATTATATACACGTATTTTTGGTTTCTTCCTGGAGTTAATTCTTTTTGATACAGGAGGAATTTTTTTGGTCAGTTGGTTGAAAATTCGACACTTACTATCCAATTATTTTTCTCGTCGACAGCGCTTCAAAGTTTGTTAATTTTTGAATTAAAGTGGTGTATTTTAAAGAAAAAAAATAATTGATTTGTTTTTGGTCATGGTTTTTAAAAAATACAGCAACTTTTCAGGGATTTTTTGGTGGTTTGTCAAGATAAAGAGATGCAAAAAAGTTGCTCGATTTAAAAAAAAAAGGATCAGGGCAGGTTGTTGCTAATTATTTTGTTTGGTCTTTTGGATATGTTTAAGTGGCAGTTTCCTTCAGGTCACAGAGACTTTGAACGGCTTCCCAAGGACGGTCGAAAATATGGTGGCTGCTTGTGTGTGTCTTCCAAGGACCAAGTGGGGGGCTTTTTTCCCTTTTCTCGTAGCAAATTCGACTCCAGTCTCAAGACCAAACCAACCTGGAACAAAAGAGATAAAGGGAAAAAAAAACCACAATGAGCATTTTTAGACCCAAAAGGCACCAATCTCACCCCCATCCCAGGATTTCTAACCGCAAGAACAGAACATTTGTCCCCAAAACTAAGCACAAAGGTTTCTCAAAAAAAAAAATGTAAGAGGAAGGGGGGGGGGGAACTGCTGTAATTTTGTAAATCTGAAGTCATGGGGCGTCTAGAGGGGCAATGGGGGTGTCTAGGAAGGATAATGAGGATTTTTAGAGAAAACCCCCTTTTTTGGGGGGGGGTTAGTCTCATTAGTGAAATGGTGCCCAAAGTCAATTAAAAGCCCCAGGTCCGTGCCTCGCCCCTTGGGGGTTAATTAGCAGCAAGGATGATTAACGTCCAAGGTCATTGTGGTGGGCTAAGGGGTCCCCCCTCCCCCCCCACGCCGCCCCTCCCCCACCTCCCAGCCTGGCGCTCCAAGGAGCTCTGTACTCACCTCTAACCAGACCCCAGAATGGCCGAACGCCGCGCGGGCGGCGCCTTTTATACGCGGCCCCGCCCGCCTGCGGCCCCGCCCCTCCCACTCGCGCCGCGGCGCGAGAACAAAGCTTCCGTCCTGGCGGCGCCCCACCCCCCCCTCCTTCCTCGCCAACGGCCGGGGCCTCGAGAAGCGGCTTTAAACCGCGAGCCGCGCACGCCGCCGCGCTCCCCTCCCGATGGCCGGGCAGCAAGCGGCCTCGAAAATCAATTATAAAATTGGCGACGTTTGTGACGCAGTTAGGCAAAGGGCCCAGCGCGCATGCGCGGCGCGGAAAGGGCGGTGCACGCCCCAAGGCGTCACGAGCAGGCACCGCCTTTGCGGCGTTGTCTCGCGACTCTCTGGAAAGCGCATGCGCATAGGTCGGCCCTGTCGGGTTTTTTTTTTTTTTTTTTTTTCGAGCCGTCTTCTGGAAGGTGGTGCGCCTGCGCAGCCAACGCCCCGCATTGTCTTGGGCTTGTTGCGCAGTTTTTATTCCGCGGCGAGGTGTGCGCATGCGCCCCAGCGGAACGGTGAGCGCGTGCGCATGGATCACCACCACCACCCCGCCCTTTTCAACCTACAACTCCTAATTTTTCCGGCTTCGTTTTCTGTCCGACGCACCCCGGAGGGATCGAGTTATCCAGACGGCTTCGGAGAAAAAAAAAAAAAAAAGGCGAAGCCGAGACCGTTGACAGCGGTGGTGACGTGGTAAAAGATGGCGGCCGCCAAGGCCACGCTCGTTTGTCGAGTCACCGCGCATGCGCAGACGTAACCGTACCACAAGATGGCGGCGTCCAGGGGCCTCGTGCTGCTGCGAACGGCCGCGGGCAACCTGCCTTGGCTGGCTCCGCTCAGGAGGCTCTTCTGGGCTCAGGTGAGGAGCGGGGCTACGGGGGCCGGCGGGGGCCACTTGCTGTGATGTCACCGCCTGGCCCGTGGTGACGTCATCGTGTACAGGAAATGCCTTCTGTGAGGTCAACTCATGGCGCTACCGGGATGCAGTGTGACGTCAGCGTTGCTAGTCACCAGCCTCACCTGCCTTGACGTCATCGTCCCAAGGGGCCAGCTGGTATCATGGCCCTAAAGTGGCAATGTGACATCATGGCTCCATATTGTGAGGTCACATCATGGGGTGCCAATGTGACATCGTGGCTACCATATTGTGAGGTCACATCGTGGGGTGCCAATGTGACATCGTGGCTCCATATTGTGAGGTCACATCATGGGGTGCCAATGTGACATCGTGGCTCCATATTGTGAGGTCACATCGTGGGGTGCCAATGTGACATCGTGGCTACCATATTGTGAGGTCACATCATGGGGTGCCAATGTGACATCGTGGCTCCATATTGTGAGGTCACATCGTGGGGTGCCAATGTGACATCGTGGCTCCATATTGTGAGGTCACATCGTGGGGTGCCAATGTGACATCGTGGCTCCATATTGTGAGGTCACATCGTGGGGTGCCAATGTGACATCGTGGCTCCATATTGTGAGGTCACATCATGGGGTGCCAATGTGACATCATGGCTACCATATTGTGAGGTCCCATCATGGGGTGCCAATGTGACATCGTGGCTACCATATTGTGAGGTCACATCATGGGGTGGCAATGTGACATTGTGGCTCCATATTGTGAGGTCACCTTACAGGGCGGCAATGTGACATCATGACTACTGTGCTGTGAAATGATCACACCACAGGGGTGGTAGTGTGACAGTCTGGATGCTGTGCAGGACCGGATTAAGGCATAGGCTAGCCAGGCAGCTGTCCGGAGCGCCAACCTATGGGAGGCGCCTGATGGTAGCTGGAAGGGGCGTGTAACGGGCTGCAGCAGCTCCCAGCGGCCACCCGAGATGGGGGCCATGTTAACCCCCGCAGCACCAGCCAGCAGCGCCCTTTCCCCCACGGCTGCGGGGCCCTGCAGAGCCAAACTCGGACCGCCCCGTGCAGCCCTGAACTGCGCGCCAGTGGCGGAAGCTGTGGTGGGCCGGGCACGTGCGTCCTGCCGCCGCCAACTCCGCACGCCCTCCCCTACATGCCGGGCGGGGGCGGGGCCACGCATGCGCCCTCCCCCAACCCAGGGCACAATTAAACTGTCTGCCTGGGTGCCGGAATGGTTCGGTCTGGTCCTGCTGCTGTGCTGTGTCATCTCACCATGAGGCGGCAGTGTGACATGGCTGCTGTGCTCCTCTTGTGCTGTGTGGCATAGGGGAACACGAAATGACGTGTCCTTGTCCTGCTGCGACTCCACGAAGGCCAATTAGGCCGCATGGGCGATGTGACACGAGTCACTCTGCAATGATATCGGCGGTAGGCCCGTGAATCCCGCTGCTACTTCAGCATAACACAATGTGGTTGTCCCATGCTGAGCTAACCTGCCAACTAGCTAAATTGAGATGGCAGTGGGATATGAATAGAACCCTGTATCCCCATATGTATCCACAAAAATGAGTCACCGATACCTGCAGATTTGGATACCCGCAGATATCCACAGATTTGTGGGGCTCCAAATATTACATTCCCCTGGCGTGGTGGTATTCTCTTGTGTAGTATCACTGTGTCAGGTGGGAACTCAGCTCTCTGCTTTGGGAGCCTGCAGACTTTTTACCTCTGAGGCACTAGCCTGCTGCACCTTCCTGCGGTGTCTTGCAATTCTGGACTGGACAGCTGCAGACAGCACATCTGCTTGTTTTAACTCTGGCTTTTTTTTTTTCTTCTCAGAAGAAACTCGGAAATTACATGAAAAAAATATTGTTAAAGCCACTTTCTAAAAAGAGCATGCTAGGGCTCTCCAACCCCTTTTTCCCTCAAGGATAAAATCTTTCACACTTGCTCGCTCTGCTGTTTCATCAGAGAGTGGCAGTGGGTTCCATTGAAATGCAGCCTTCTCTGGGTGAAGTGCAGTGATGAACCACACTGCACAGCAGAGAAAAAGAGTTCAACCAAGACCACTGTCCCAAGAGCACTGGGACAAAGTTCAAGCAGTGCAATTTGCAGTAACTGCATCTCAGCATTGGTGAAGTGTTCTTTATGGGGTGTCTCTGGGCAGCTGCTGCTCTGCTGGCTCACCCCAGAGGTGGCTGCATTTCTGTGATGATAGAAATGTAGCCGTGTTAGTCTGGTGTAGCTGAAACAAAAGACAGGACTATGTAGAACTTTAAAGACTAACAAGATGGTTTAATAGGTGATGAGCTTTTGTGGGCCAGACCCACTTCCTCAGATCAAACCTTCTGAGGAAGTGGGTCTGGCCCAAGAAAGCTCATCACCTGATAAACCATCTTGTTAGTCTTTAAAGTGCTACATAGTCCTGTCTTTTGTTTCTGAGATGAGTGAGTGATTGTACTGTCCACCATGTAGTGTTGCTGTTTGGCTGTTCCCCAGCTGTGGTTGCATTTCAATGATGGATGAGTGATTTCTTCCATGCAGCTGTTCTCTAGCTGCCCCAGCTCCAGAGGTGGCTGCATTTCATTGATCCTTATCTAATATTTTAGAAACGGTGGGGACAGCCACTCACTGGGATTATCTGATTTTTTTTTCCCCCCTCTTCTTTCTTGACTCGGCCTTTCTTAGACTGCTCCTGCTGCCTCTCTCCTGCGGCTCCAGCACCCGCTGCTCCGGGTGTTCAGCACAGAGGCAGACCCAGCCACGCCGGCAGAGCCAGTTGCCTTTGACACCGAATCACGCTTTAAGGAGAAACCCTGGGAGTATCTGGAGACAGAAGGTATCCAGCCAAGAATTGTGAAGAGGTGGATGCTGGGTTTTGGAACCTGCTGCTTCACAGGCTGGCACGGGGGCATCCTTGTGAAGGGCTTTGGAAGTGCTCTAGGGCAGTGATAGAAATGTAGCCGTGTTAGTCTGGGGTAGCTGAAGCAAAATGCAGGACAATGTAGCACTTTAAAGACTAACAAGATGGTTTATTAGATGATGAGCTTTCGTGGGCCAGACCCACTTCCTCAGATCAAATAGTGGAAGAAAGTAGTCACAACCATAGATACCAAAGGATACAATTAAAAAAAATGAACAAATATGAAAAGGACAAATCACATTGCAGAACAGGAGGGGGATGCAGGGGGCGGGGAAGGAAGGAAGGTAAGTGTCTGTGAATTGATGCTATTAGAGGTAGGGAGAGTGGGATGTTTGTGAGTTAATGGTATTACAGGTGATAATTGGGGAAACTATCTTGGTAATGGGTGAGATAGTTCAAATGTTTAAGTCCTTGTTGGAAAGTGTCGAATTTTAACATGAATGACAGTTCAGGGGATTCCCTTTCAAGTGCAGATGTAAAAGGTCTTTGTAGCAGAATGCAGGTGGTTAAGTCATTGAGAGAATGTCCTTTCTGGTTAAAATGGCAAGAAACTGTTTTCTCTTTGTGATCTTGTCTGATATCTGTTTTGTGGGCATTAATCCTTTGGCGAAGTGTCTGAGATGTTTGTCCAATGTACATAGCAGACGGACACTTTCGGCACATGATAGCATAGATTATATTTCTGGATGCGCAGGAATATGTGTTCTTGATCTTATAACTCACTTGGTTAGGTCCAATAATGGTATCAGCAGAATGAATATGTGGACAAAGCTGGCAACGGGGTTTGTTGCAAGGGAAGGTACCAGGGTTGGTATTAGTGTGGTATGTCCAGTGGTGGTTGGTAAGAATCATCTTGAGGTTAGGTGGTTGTCTATAGGAGAGTATGGGTCTGTCTCCCAGAGCCTCTTTGAGTATGGTATCCTGTTCCAATATAGGCTGAAGTTTATTGATAATGTGTTGGACAGGGTTAAGTTGGGGGTTGTAGGTGATGACAAGTGGTGTTCTATTGTTGGTTTTCTTGGGTCGGTCTTGAAGTAGATGGTTTCTAGGTATTCGTCTGGCTCTTTCAATTTGCTTTTTTATTTCTCTGGGTGGGTAGTTGAGATTTATAAATGCTTGGTAGAGATCCTGAAGCTTCTGGTCTCTGTCAGTGGGATTAGAGCAGATGCGGTTGTATCGAAGGGCTTGGCTATAGACGATGGATCGTGTGGTGTGTTCTGGATGGGAGCTGGATGCATGTAGGTAACTGTATGAGTCGGTGGGTTTTCTGTAGAGAGTGGTGTCTAATTTTCCATTGTTGATTTGTACAGTGGTGTCCAGGAAGTGGATCTCTCGTGTAGAATGGTCCAGGCTAAGGTTGATGGTGGAGTGTAGGTTGTTGAAATCTCTGTGGAATATCTCCAGTGTTTCTTGGCCATGCGTCCAGATCATAAAGATGTCATCGATGTACCGTAGGTAGAGGAGGGGTGAAAGGGGACGGGAGTTGAGGAAACGTTGTTCTAGGTCAGCCATAAAGATGTTAGCATACTGTGGGGCCATGCGTGTACCCATGGCTGTGCCGCTGATCTGGAGGTATAAGTTGTTCTCAAATCTTTTTTTAATCAAGTACCCATTAAAAAAAAAAAAGTACCTCTAGTACCTATAGTTTTCAGGCGGACAAAATTTTTTCTACCATTGCAACACGTTTGTTTAAACAGCTTAATTGTAGCCAGGCGGGTGATGAAATTTTTGGGTGTAAAAAGTACAAAAATAATAAAGTACTGTAAAACTTAAAACAAAAATTTAGTTTTCTCCAAATTTCAGTTGTTGACGAACCCCCCCCCCCTCCCCCCAGACTTCCGTTTAGTACCCCTAAAGGTACTCATACCACTGGTTGAGAAACGCTATTCTAGGGCCATGGTGTACAATCAGTTCTGAAGCAGTGGCTACTGCTATAGTAAACTAGCCACACTCAACTGGCCAAATAGCCACATGTGGCTAGTGTGTTGGACACCACGGGTCTAGGGGCTAAAGTGGGGTGGGAGGCAGATCTGGGATTCTATCCCCTGCCCTGGAAGGAGAGGGGCATCTAATATGTTAGAATTTGGTCAGGACTCCTGGGTTCTGCTTCTGTCTGTTGACCAGACTCACAGTATGATCATTGGCCATACTCCTTCCTCTGTTTCCCCACATGTACAGGGCGGTCTAATGGGATAGAGGTTGCACCTCCTTAGTTCTGTAAGACCCTTGGTGAGACACCTCCCCCTCTTGGGAATGGCTAACTCTTCCCCCCGCCCCCCTAGAGTACATCGAGAGATACGGCGAGAAGCCCGTCTGGTTCGGCTATCGGCGCAACCACAAGGGAGCCATCCCCCCACAGAAGACCCGCAAGACCTGCATAGTGAGTGCAAACCCTTGGCCTATGCTGCCGGCTTGGGGCCAATGACTGGCACGCCTGTCCTTGAGATTCAGCTGCCCCAGCTCCGGGAGACAGAGGAAGAAGCCAGTGAACTCCCAGATTCCACCCTATGAGTCTGGCATGAGCCGTAGGCTGGTCGGAGAGCTGACCACAGAGAGAGATGTTCTTGGTGTAGTATTTTGGAGTTGGGGGAAGAGGAGACGGGAACCAGGACTGCTATCCCCTGCTCTGGGAGGGGACTAAAGTCTAGTAGTTAGAGGGGGGGGGGGCAGGAGCCAGGACTCCTGGGATCTGGCACGGGAGTAGAGTCTCTAGTGACTGGGGGGGGTGTCTAGAAGTTGGACAGGAGGGCAAAGCCCCCTAGTGTGGCTAGCAAGGCCAGACTAAGCAGTGGGCAAGCTGGGCAGCTGTCCAGGGTGCCAGCTTATGGGGGCACCTGATGGCAGCTGTAAGGGGTGCACAGCGTCCCTTATAGCTGCCATCAGGTGCCGTGCGCCCTGCTCCCACAGCGCCCTAACCCCCACGGCTGCGGGGCCCTGCACAGCCAGGTGCGGCCCGGCCCGGGCTGCGCGCTACCAGTGGTGGCCAGGCCGGGCTGGGCAGCGCATGCGCCATGCACCCCGGGGGCGGGCCCCGGGCTGCATACTAGCGGCCATGGCCGGGCAGCACATGTGCTGTGCGCCTGGGGCACCAAAATGGCTCAGGCCGGCCCTGGTGACTAGCCTTGGTGAGATCCATAGCAGGGCCAAAGGGATGATTTGGCGAGAGGCACAGGAAGGGAAATTGGCGGGTGATGCCAAACAGGAAAACAAAACATCCAGTGGGACGCAGAGAACTTAGATCCATGGGCAGCTAGTCCATGGACGTCTGAATCATCCATAGCAGGCATCGCAAAGGGAACACAGTGGGGCAGGCTGGATTGGACTCTAGTGCTAGGTGCTGAAGATAGCTGGCCACTGAAGAGGCTGCTGTGCTCTCCTCCGCTGGGTGACTTCGGACAGGTCCCTGCCCTTTTCTCCGTCAGCTGTCCCATGCGTAACATCGGGCTAAAAACAGCATCCTCCTTGGCAAAGTGTTTTGTGATCTCCTGATATAGAGCCCTGAGGAGGAGCTAGGGATTAGTATAATGGCAGAGGAGAGATGCTGCAGGGCATGAGGAAGATCAGGAAGGCTGTTGTGTGGAGACAGTTCTGGGACAGCGCAGTCGGGGTTCCCCTGATCCTGCACCCCTGTAGCAGCAAGAACAGATTCTGCCAGCAGTAGAATAGCAAAATGTATTGGTCCTCCAGGATACAGCACAGTATAGACTTGGTGTGTTTACAGGACTCGGGGCCAGGGTGTTTCAGACCCCTAGAGTTAGGGGTCCGTCACCCCTAGCCCTCAGCCCCAGCAACCTCAATCTGTCTCCCTCATGGTTCCAGCCCCAGCCTGCCACTGCCCCTTCACCCGAAACTTGGTGTTGGTCTCCACCTCCCTGCCTTTGTGTCTCTCCCTGGGAGCCTGAGCCTGCGTGTCTGGGTTAATATGCGTTTGGGAGAGTCAGTGAGAATCTCACATCACAGCGCAGGGGGATCCGGAGTTACAGAGGAGACAGCCCCCCGCTACACACAGTTCTGTTCCAGATCTGACCCCCGGGGTCGCTTGCACCTTCTCCTGTTGCTGCCTGCTACCAGTGACGGGATACTGGGCGAGATGGGCCCAGAGGTCTGGCCCATCATGGGCATTGCTTTGTGGCTGTAGTGGGCGGAGAGGCGGCACAGCTCTGACTGTCTCATTTGTTTGGCCAGAGAGGAAAGAAGATTGCGGGGAATCCCTGTCCCGTTTGCCGAGACCAGAAACTTCACTTGGACTACAGGGTAAGGAGCCAAGCCCAGTTCAGGAGTCCTTCTGCCCCAGTCCGCGGCCGGGCCTGTGACCTCCACCCCTTGACCTAGAGAGACAACGCGTGTGGTCTGGGCTCCCTTGACTAGCTCCACAACCCGGTACCCCCTGCTCCGTAATGCCCTTCAATAAGGCTTGCCCTGCTTGTGTGGTTCCTTCCCCGTGCCCCTGCTCTGCCTGTATGATCCCTGTCACACCTCCCTCACGGCTCTGTGATCTCCCCCTGTCCTGCCCATATGGTACCTTCCCTCAACTTTTTGGGGAATCTAGTGTCCCCCAGTGGCTTGGTGTCCTCCCTAGCCAGCTACTTTCCCACCCGGCCCTGGCACCTGCTGCTCATAGCTTCATCTTCCCCTCTTTCGCCCTACAGAACGTGAAGCTCCTGGAACAGTTCATCTGCTCCCACACAGGCGTCACCTTCCACCCCACACATACAGGTACGTTGCTTTTCCTCCCCTGGGGGTTTAGAGTCCGCCCCAGGGACCCGCTCCTCTGGCTAGAGCAAGGGATGGGTGGGGAGCTATCTGACTAGTTCTGGGGTGGTGGGAGTACAGTGTGAGGGCAGGGGCAGTACAGAGGTGGGGCAGACGAGTCCAAGAGGCAAAGGGGAGTTCATGGGGTAAAAGGGAGGGGGATGAAAGTGAATAAGAAGAGACATTTCCCATCCCCTGTGGGGCAGCCTTGCCCCTTTCAGCCTGGCCCCCAGGGAGGTGGGGACGCCCTGCCCAGCCCAGCCTCAAAGTGAGACAGCTGCTACGTAGCAGGAAAGCTTCTGGCTCAGTTGGCTCCTCAAACTCCCCAGTCTCTTTCTGCTCTGAGACGTGCCCCTCAATCCCCTCTTTTTCCTCTGCAGGTGTCTGCATGAAGCAGTATAAACGCTTGACCCAGGCGATTGACAAAGCTCGTGACCATGGTGAGTAGGGAGCTGGCTGACACAGAATTGGAATAGCAGAGGATTGCTGGTCAGGAGTGAGGGGCACTGGCAGAGCTGTGGGGAGCCCAGAGCTGGGCTAGGAGGGGCTGTGGTTTGGGATTGTCAAAGTCAGACAGGACTCACAGATTTGTCAGACCGCTCTGTTTATTTCAGCAAAGCTCTGCTAAAATGCATCCAGAAAAATGAGAGCACCATACAAGGTTCAGACCCCTTGATTTATACAGTCAAAAGGCCAAGTTAACAGGATCAAAAGAGGGGCAAAACTTCACATTATCAGTGTGGTTAAGTATCTTCATTTCAATATCAAGCACACAGCAATCTCCTGTCTATATCTCCCTGATTATCTGGAATTGCTTTCTGCCTAACACCTAATGTTCCTTTTCCTGTTAAACTCAGGCCCATCTGGCTAGCACCTTGATCTGCATACCTACAATCAACATTAACATACTTTTCTTCTTCCTCTTAAAAGACAAACAGAATTCCTTCAACTTATTCAGTTATTACAGCACAATTCATCTTTCTCTTACAGTATAATTCTTTCTACTTTCACAGGATTGAGGGGCACTGGTGGAGCTGGAGGAGAGCCCAGCTGTATGTGTGGTGGAGGGTTGTAGATGGAGATTGTCCTGTCTTGCTAACAGCCTTTTCTCCCCCCCAAAGGGCTCCTGAGCTTCCGCATCCCCTGGGTGACACTGCAGGATGAGGACTACAGCAACCAGCACCAGGCTGTGGCCAAGACGCCCCCCGCCCCCAGCCTGCAGAGCCAGGCACCCTGGTACTCCTGGTACGAATGGCAGCAGCCACCCGAAAAGGACATCGCCAGGATCCGCAAGATTTACAAGAACTATCTGAAGGAGGAGACTGGCCCCGCTTGAAGGCCCAGGGCAGGACTGGATGGAGTGTGCTGGGGCTTGGTGTGGGGGTAGGTCACTCCTGAGGGAGCTTGAGCCTTTGGCCTGACCCCCGCAGGGATAGCTCCGCAGTGGCCCAGACCTGTCCAAGCTTTCAATGAGAAATAAACTGGACTATTCCAGGAGTGACTCACTGTAGTTACTTACCCAGTGCTAGGAATGCAGGGTTGGTCAGCTGCCCTACCCGAGTTCAGGGCCCGTTGTGCCGGGCGCTGCACTAACAGAGCAAAGGACCGTCCCTGCTCCAGCTGAGATCAGGGCCCCGTTGTGCCAGGCGCTGCACAGACACAGCGAGAAAGTGTCCTGCCTGATACCTCTTGCAAGCTGCACAGAATAGGCAGATGTAGGCTCAGCTCTGTTTTACAGAAAGGAACATGAGGCTTATAGAGGATCAAGGACTTGCCCAAAAAGTCTATTTCAGGCTTCGGAATTGACCCTGCCCCCCATCCCTTGAGTTCTCAGCTCACAGGCTCTTCTGCCATCATTGTGCTTCTTGTCCTAACCACCTCAGAGGGTAGTGATGCCTTCTTTCAGATTTCCTTTACATGCCAGGTGCTGCAGGTAGCTGGGCTCCCAGGCTATGTCTAGACTACAGAGTTCTTTCCGAAAAAAGTGGCCTGTACCTCCACCTGCGTCTAGACTGCTGTCACGTTCTTTGGAAATTAAATCGAAAGAATGCAGTGGGTTTTTTCAACAGCAGTAAACCTGCTTTTATGAGGAAGAATGTGTTTTTTTAAATAACTATTTCGAAAAATACACGGGGGAGGCAGTTTTTTCGGGGGGGGGGGGGGAGGAGGCCTCCAGGAAAAACCCTGGTGGCCACTCCGTCTACACTTATCGCAGCTCTGTAGTTCTTGTCTCTAGCCCATGTCTTAAAGTTACAGGCACCCAGGACAAGCCTTGTGGCAGGAAGCCAGCCTCACAACAGAACCCTAAGGCTGTGTCTACACTGGGCCACTTATTCCGGAAAATCCGCCGCTTTTCCGGAATAAGCTGCGAGCTGTCTACACTGGCCCTTGAATTTCCGGAAAAGCAACGATGCTCTACTGTACAAAATCAGCCGCTATTCCGGAAAAACTATTCTGCTCCCACTCAGGCATAAGTCCTTATTCCAGAACACTGTTCCGGAAAAGGGCCAGTGTAGACAGCCCAGTAGTCTTTTCCGGAAAAAAGCCCCGATCGCGAAAATGACGATCAGGGCTCTTTTCCGGAAAAGCGCGTCTATATTGGCCACAGACACTTTTCCGGAAAAAGGGCTTTTCCGGAAAAGCAGTCTGCCAATGTAGACGCTCCTTTTCCGGAAAAACTGAAAACGGAATAGTATTCCGTTTTAAGCAGTTCCGGAAATTCATGCCAGTGTAGACACAGCCTGTGTGGCTCTCCCTGCCACACAAACAAGGAGCCATGACACAACCAAAAGGTCCCTGAGACCTCCCTCCCCCTTCCATGGCTATTCTAGGGAGGCATCCCAGGACCTACCCATGGGCACAAAATGCCAGGCTCCAGCCTGGTCAGGGGTTGAGGTCCTGACACTTTTAGAGCTGTGGTCTCAGGAGGAGTCTCTGCAGTCTCTCCAGTCACGCTGTAGGAATGCGGACATTTATGGCCATATTGCCAACGGTCTGGCTAAGAGACGCCACCACCCCTGCACCTTGGATCAAGTGAGGAAGAAGGTGAAAGAATTGCGGCGGGGTTATGCCAGGGCCCGTGAGCGCAGCTCCTACTTCAGGGATATGTCCCTTTGATGGCTCCTCCAGAGCTCAGGAATCCAAAGGCAGAAAGCCAGCTACGATGGTGTCCAGGTCTCCCAGGCGGATGATCCTGTGCAGCAGCTCTGAGTTGATGGCTGTCACCACCAACAGAAGGAGACATAAAAACACAGAATTAGAGGGGGTGCCTGAACCTTTGGGAGGTGCCTGCCATCTTCCCCCCCCCCCCCAAGACCCCAGGGCTATGTCTACACTTGCGGCTTCGTGTGCGAGTAATATGCAAATGAGGCTAAGCGTGGAATATTGCCGAGCCTCATTTGCATACCTAATGAGCCACCATTTTTTTTCAGCAGAGGCTCTTGCGCAAGAAGGAGCATCTACACTGCCCCTTCTTGCGCAAGAAAAACCCTCTTGCGCCACGCCGTTCTTCCTGAAAAGTAATAGGTGTAACAGCATTGCACAAGAGGGTTTTTCTTGCACAAGAACGGGCCGTGTAGATGCTCCTCCTTGCGCAAGAGCCTCTTCTGAAAAAAATGGTGGCTCATTAGGTATGCAAATGAGGCTCGGCAATATTCCATGCTTAGCCTCATTTGCATATTACTCGCACAAGAAGCCGCGAGTGTAGCCATAGCCCAGGAGCAGGGCTGAGTGAGGCCAGGAGACACTCCCACTCCACCCTGCATTCCCCCTGCCCTTTCCTGATGTGCCTTACCTCTATCAAGACCTCCCCATGCCAAACTGGTGTCCCACTGAGCGGTAGCTGTCGGGGTGGTGAGCTTCCACAGGGCAATAGCAACCCGCTTCTCCAGGGGGATGGCGGGCTGCAAGTGGGGGTCCTGTCATTGGAGAGCAGGGGTGAGCCAGGCACATAGCTCCAGGAATGTGGCCTGCATGGGGAAGTTTCAGAGCCACTACTGGTTGTCTGTCTGCTCCAGGACGAGCCGGTCCCACCAGTCAGAACTGGTGTCCAGCCTCCAAAATTGCCTCTCCACTAGGAAGTTCGGTGGTAAGGGCTTTGGTCCTGCACCCAAGGCTGCAGGTCTGAGTCCAGATGCACCAGGAGTATCATGAGAGTGTCATGGAGGTGCAGCAGAATTTGCAGCATGGCAGTGTGGGGCCATTGTCTGTCCAGGAGCAGCTCCAGCTCTATGCCAAAAAAATAAATAAAAATACCAGAAAAACCAACACAAAACCAAACTGATGTGGCGTGCACGAAAGCTGGGTAACCAGAGCATGCACTGCAGAAGCTTTGGTGTCCCTCTGAGAGGTAGGCAAGCCAACAGCAGAAGCAGAGAAACAGCTGGCTGGGGGGTGGAAGGGTCCCTTTAAGCATGCGTCTCTGCAAGCCTCATGCAGCAGCACCCAGAAGTAAATGCTGCCTCTATGCCTTGCCAGAAGTGGTTCCGGGTATCCTTTTTTGCAAGAGAGTGTCCAGGCAGTCTGGATGCTCTCTTTCAAAAAAACGGATCACTTTTTGATCCGCTTTTTGTAGTCTGGACATTCTCTTTCAAAAGAAGCTTAAAAAGCTTTTTTTGAAAGAATCATGCAGTCTAGACATACCCCCAGACACCACAGTGATAGCAGTAGTATGAAATGGAAGACAGGTCCATCAATGGTGTGAAAGTAAAAAGAGTTATGCTGTAATAATTGAATAAGTTGAAGGAATGCTGTTTGTCTCTGAACAGGAAGAAGAAAAAAGTATGTTAATGTTGTTTGTAGGTATGCAAATCAGAGTGCTAGCCAGGTGGGCCTGAGTTAATAGGAAAAAGAACATTAGGTGTTAGGGAGAAAGCAATTGAGATAACCAGGGAGATATGGACAGGAGATTGCTGTGTGCACTCGTTACCCATCATGCCCTGGGGCAAGGGGCAGGTATTTGTGCATCATGCCTTGGGGCAGGAGGTAGCCAGCGTGCCCTGGGGCCCTCACTACCCCTCATGCTCTGGGATAGAGCGCAGCTATTACCCATCATGCCCTGGGTCAGGAGCCCTGCCATTACCCATCATGCCCTGCAGCTGGAGGTGTGATGGGCACCATTACCCATCATGCCCTGGGGCAAGCATAGGGGGCACCTATTACCCAGCATGCCCTGGGGTAGGATTGATGGGAACTCATTACCCATCATGCCCTGGGTCAAGAGCCCTGCCATTACCCATCATGCCCTGGGGCAGGACTGAGGGGCACGCGTTACCCATCATGCCCTGGGTCAGGAGCCCCGCCATTACCCATCATGCCCTGAGGCAGGACTGAGGGGCACGCGTTACCCATCATGCCCTGAGTCAGGAGCCCCGCCATTACCCATCATGCCCTGGGTCAGGAGCCCCGCCATTACCCATCATGCCCTGGGGCAGGACTGAAGGGCACGCGTTACCCATCATGCCCTGGGTCAAGAGCCCTGCCATTACCCATCATGCCCTGGGGCAGGACTGAGGGGCACGCGTTACCCATCATGCCCTGGGTCAGGAGCCCCGCCATTACCCATCATGCCCTGGGGCAGAACTGAGGGGCACGCGTTACCACCCATCATGCCCTGGGTCAGGAGCCCCGCCATTACCCATCATGCCCTGGGGCAGAACTGAGGGGCACGCGTTACCCATCATGCCCTGGGTCAGGAGCCCCGCCATTACCCATCATGCCCTGGGGCAGGGCTGCGGGGCACGCGTTACCCATCATGCCCTGGGCCAGGAGCCCCGCCATTACCCATCATGCCCTGGGGCAGGACTGAGGGGCACGCGTTACCCATCATGCCCTGGGTCAGGAGCCCCGCCATTACCCATCATGCCCTGGGGCAGAACTGAGGGGCACGCGTTACCCATCATGCCCTGGGTCAGGAGCCCCGCCATTACCCATCATGCCCTGGGGCAGGACTGAGAGGCACGCGTTACCCATCATGCCCTGGGTCAGGAGCCCCGCCATTACCCATCATGCCCTGGGGCAGGACTGAGGGGCACCGCGTTACCCATCATGCCCTGGGTCAGGAGCCCCGCCATTACCCATCATGCCCTGGGGCAGGACTGAGGGGCACACATTACCCATCATGCCCTGGGTCAGGCGCCCCGCCATTACCCATCATGCCCTGGGGCAAGGCTGAGGGGCCCCTATTACCCATCATGCCCTGGGGCAGGACTGAGGGGCACGCGTTACCCATCATGCCCTGGGTCAGGCGCCCCTCCATTACCCATCATGCCCTGGGGCAAGGCTGAGGGGCCCCTATTACCCATCATGCCCTGGGGCAAGGCTGAGGGGCACCTATTACCCATCATGCCCTGGGGGCAGAGGTGAGACGCGCCCGTGGCCCGGTGCGGAGGGGGCGGGGCAAGTTCACGGCCGTGGTTGCTAGGGGGCGGGCCGGTTGCTAGGGAAGCGGGGCGCCGCTAGGGGGCGGGGCGCGCGTTGCTAGGCGGAAGCCGCGCGCCGGGGGGGGGGGGGCGGAGCAGGTTTGGGCGGTAGGACCCGGATGCCGGCGGGCGATGGAGTTCCCTTTCGATGTGGACGCGCTGCTCGGGGAGCGGATCACGGCGGTGGACCAGCATCTCCAGCCGCCGGGCCGCAGGGGGCCCGGCTACACCGCGGCCCATAGGTAACCATGGCAACGGCGCGGGGCCGCCCGGGGGGGGTGGCAGCCGTCTGGGGGGGGGGGTTCCTGCCCCGGGGCACCCTGGGTAATGGGGGGGTTGGCACCCTGGGTAATGGGGGGGGGTCCCTGCCCCGGGGCACCCTGGGTAATGGGGGGGTTGGCACCCTGGGTAATGGGGGGGGTCCCTGCCCCGGGGCACCCTGGGTAATGGGGGGGTCCCTGCCCTGGGGCACCCTGGGTAATGGGGGGGGGGTCCCTGCCCCGGGGCACCCTGGGTAATGGGGGGGGTCAGCACCCTGGGTAATGGGGGGGGTCCCTGCCCCGGGGCACCCTGGGTAATGGGGGGGGTCCCTGCCCCGGGGCACCCTGGGTAATGGGGGGGGTCCCTGCCCCGGGGCACCCTGGGTAATGGGGGGGGTCCCTGCCCCGGGGCACCCTGGGTAATGGGGGGGGTCCCTGCCCCGGGGCACCCTGGGTAATGGGGGGGGTCCCTGCCCTGGGGCACCCTGGGTAATGGGGGGGTTGGCACCCTGGGTAATGGGGGGGGGGTCCCTGCCCCGGGGCACCCTGGGTAATGGGGGGGGTCAGCACCCTGGGTAATGGGGGGGGTCCCTGCCCCGGGGCACCCTGGGTAATGGGGGGTCCCTGCCCCGGGGCACCCTGGGTAATGGGGGGGTCAGCACCCTGGGTAATGGGGGGGGTCCCTGCCCCGGGGCACCCTGGGTAATGGGGGGGTTGGCACCCTGGGTAATGGGGGGGTTGGCACCCTGGGTAATGGGGTGGTCCCTGCCCCAGGGCACCCTGGGTAATGGAGGGGGTTGGCACCCTGGGTAATGGGGGGGGTCCCTGCCCCGGGGCACCCTGGGTAATGGGGGGGTTGGCACCCTGGGTAATGGGGGGGGTCCCTGCCCCGGGGCACCCTGGGTAATGGGGGGGTTGGCACCCTGGGTAATGGGGGGGGTCCCGGCACCAGGGGTACAAGGAGCCCATTACCTCTGCCCAGGGCACTAAGGGTAATGGGGGATCCCTGCCCCCAAAGCATAATAGGTGATGGGTGCATATCACCCTTGTCCCCGTGCATGACTTGTAATACGGAGATGCCTAGCTAATGGGTGCCCACCAGTCCTGCTGCAGTGGGTAGTGGGTGCCCATCATTCCTGCCCCCGGGTATAACAGGTATGGAACAGTTTCTATGTGAAAAGAGAATCAACTGGGGCTTTTCAGGTTGGAAAAGAGAGAACTAAAGGGGGTGTGTGATCAAAGTCTATAAAGTCATGACTGGTGTGGAGCGGGTAAATAAGGATGTGTTGTTTACTACTTCCCTAACACAAGAACTAGGGGTCACCAAATGGAATGAATAGGTGCCAGGTATAAAACAAACAAAAACCATGTGTGTTCCATGTTTCTTCATGGAACACACAGTCCACCTGTGGAACTCCTTGCCAGAGGATGTTGTA
Source organism: Pelodiscus sinensis (assembly GCF_049634645.1). Lineage (NCBI taxonomy): Eukaryota > Metazoa > Chordata > Testudines > Trionychidae > Pelodiscus > Pelodiscus sinensis. The sequence continues at coordinate 11,462,939 of NC_134742.1, forward strand.
AAGACTGGGACTATAACAGGGTTCAAAGAAAAGCTGGATAAATTTGTCCATGGCTGTTAGCCAGGATGGTGTCCCTAGCCTCTATTTGCCAGAAGCTGGGAACAGGCAATGGTATGGATCATGTGAGGATTCCCTGTTCTGTTCATTCCCTCTGGGGCACCAGGCACTGGTCACTGTCGGAAACAGGACACTGGGCTGGATGGACCTTTGGTCTGACCCAGTGTGGCCGCTCTTATGTTCTCTTTCTTCAGTGGAGGGTGGGAAGCAGGTGTCCGTTGCTCCTGCCTCCATGTATGATAAGTAGTACCCCTGTGAGCGGTAGGGCAGGGATGCCCATCACCCCTCTTCCAGGGAATCTTCCTCCTCATATCACTACAAAATGGCAGCTGGACCATGGCTTGTGCCTTCCCTTGACTAGTGGAGTAGGGATGTGGACAGGGGCCCTGTGCTGGGCAGCAGGTGGGGGTTTGGCTTGGAATTTTCCACATTCACATTTGGGGGCAGTCTTTAGCTTTGCCTTGCTCAGCCTGTCCCCATGCTTTGCCAGGCTGGCTTTCGCAGGATTTGGAGCTCTCCAGAGTGTAAGTTGAGGACGCCGCCAAGAGGGAGTTGTTTTGAAAAGCCTTGGTCCTTCAGAATCTCTGGAGCCTTCTCCAGTGGTGTTTTGGGGGTGTCGAAGGCAAAGTTATTTCTTTGTCACCCAGCCTCCAAGGCATGATGGGTAATACCATGAGGTACCTCGTCCTTGCCCTCAGGGATAGCTAGTATCCCCCATATCTTGGGGTGTGATAGCCAATCGCATGGGCAGCTATTGCCCACTTGGTAATGGCTGCTCCCTTTGCACCTAGCCTGTGGCATGTTGGGTAAATTCCACCACTTGTGCTTGGTATAATCTGTTACCCTCTACTTGTATTCCCTGTAAGCTGAGCGTTTGAGCAGCCATCTAGGAGAGATTCATATAACACCCTGCTGAATAGCAGAGCACCCACAGCCAGCAGCATGTGTTTCTGCTGATGGTGCACGTCCACATGTGCCTCAGTGCACTGAACAAAATTTATTTCACACATGGATGGAATTTATTCCACACATGAAGTGTGCTGGGTAATTGCCACTGATTTCTCATTAAGCCACTTGTTTAAATGGCCTCTGGAGTGTTTTGCTTACCTCTGATTGATGGGGCGAAGGTAGAGGAAGGGCCAGAACCCCATATATTGTAAAATACAACCTATAATTCTCCTATAGATTGGAGAACGTTGCATCTGACGAAGTGGGTCTTTGCCCACGAAAGCTTGTGCTAGTCCATAAGGGGCCACGAGACTTCTTGTTGTTCATTCAGATTCAGACTAACACAGCAACTCCTCTGATATAGTTCTCCTAGTGATTCACAGGCCTTACATCTCTGGGTGACCTTCCCCTCACAGCAGTGCCCTGGATCTGTGCCACAGAGTCCCTGGAGCGATGTAGCCCTGCCTATGAAAGAGCCTGGCTCCTCTTAGTGCAGGGTGGAGAAACACCCATTCCCAGCCAGTCTATGTGGGCATTCCTGGGTTCCATTCCCAGCTCTGGGAGGGGAGTACGGTCCAGTGGGTTAGAGCGAAAGGGGGGAGCTGGGGTTCAGGACTCCCTGAGTTTTAGCCCCTGCTCTGGGTGGGGAGTGGAGTCTAGTGGGCTAGAGCACAGCCTGATGTTTAGTTGTAATGACATGGACAGGAGTAACAGATTTCAGCAGAAGGCAAAACTCGGTTGGATCCTATCAACTCCAGCCCCAGACAAGGGCCCGGCAGCTTTGATCCCATTCACTAGGCCTTTCTTTGTTCAGACCTCCATCAAAATCTCGCTAGCGCTCCGACTCCTGCCTCCTCCCTTGCAATGAGACTGGCATAGGCGCAAAGATCTGCCCCAGTGCTAGGAGATGGGCCCTGACCCTCAGCTGGAAGGCCCCACATCCCTTCTAACTCCCCATTCCGTCCCCTAAAGAATCCTCCTCCCTTCGGGCATTGGTAGGCAGCTCTCCCGGTGGTGGAGCTGGGGAGAGACTGTCACTGACATGCAGCCGATTAAATCTTTCCGCTCTGCTGCTGCTGCTTCATGGCTCGGTTGCCTAAGGGATTGTGCCAGAGCACAGCGGGTTGTGAGAGTCTCTCCTGATCCCCCCAGGCTCTTCTGTTGTGGCTCACATGGTGGTTTTATGTTAAAGGACGGTGGGGTAGGCTGGTTGGGAGAGCAGGTGCCTGGGGTATTACAGCCCGCTGGGTTGTAACCCCTGCTCTGGGAGGGGCATGGGGGTTGGGAGCAGGGCTGGGCCCCAGAGTTCCTGGGTTCTGTTGCAGTTCTGGGAGGCGTGGGGGTAGTGGTTAAGTGGTAGCTGGGGAACCATAGGGTATTGTCCTCTGCTGTTTTTCCATGTGAATGCTGCTCAGACACAGCCTGATTTCCTGCTATACCCCGCCCCTCCCCCCGTGACCCTTAGGGGCTCAGGCCCCTTTCCCTCTGCAAAGATTGGGCACATTTTTCTGGGCATTACTCCATCCTATCTCCTTTGCTCTCTGTCCTCCTCTGCAAAGGGTGGATCTGCAGCAGCAGCTCATGACTATCATAGACCAGATGGGCAAGGCCTCGGCCAAGGTAAGGTAGGGGTTTGGAAACCGAGGGGTTCATGGGACACGGGATGGGATCAGACTCGGGGTGGGGGGATTTTGGGGTACCCGGATCAGCCGGATATGAGCTCCCCCCTTGTTTACCCCACCCTCATTCCTCTCTTGTTGTTTGAAGGTGAAGGTCATCAGGAAACTAGAAAGTGTGTGAGCTGAGGGTGGGGAATGGAACTTTACTCTTTAGGGGGTGCTGACTCCAATGGGCCCCAGGGCAGGATACAGGCTGGCTTGGGAGCCAGGAAGCACTGGTTCTGATCTAGGGCTGATCTGTGGTCACTCTCCTCCCCTCTACCCTATCTCACTCTACACCTCTGTTTCTAGGCGCAGAACCTGCCGGCTCCAATCACCAGCGCCTCTCGGATGCAGACAAACCACCACGTTCTCTACATCCTGAAGGACAATGAAGTGAAGACGTGAGTTTCCAGTCACCCGGGTTTGGTTCCACAAACGTCCCTGTGGACAACCCCCAGCATGAGGCCCTGCATGTGAGCCCATCTAGCTTGGTATCCCGCCTCCTTGGATCAGACCCCATGGGCACATCTAGCCCAGTATCCTGATCAGCGCAACAAACCCTTTGGCGCTGCCGCTCGCAGCAGCCAGTGCTGGGTGTTCCCGAGAAAGGTATGAACTTCCCAGGAATGCACCCTATTGGGCAATACTCTTGCATGATGTTCCTTCGTGAACTTCCCCCACCCCTTCCTCAGGTGGGCATCAGCTCCTTTCTGAAGTGTGAGGGCTGGGTGCACCATATCCACACCAATATCTGCTCCCCTATGTGCCTCATTCGTTTTTTGAAAGGGTCATGTCCTGCAGCAGAGAGTTCCACAGGTCCGCGTTCCCTCCCCCTCTATATTCCCCATACCATAGATATCGGTAGAGTAGATGGGACCCTGGCATCTACAGGACAGTCTAGGCATCCCATCAGTGTGTGTCTCCTCTGTCCCAACTTGGCCCCTTTGCTAATGCCACCTCTTTTCCTCCCCTATTGCAGGGCTGGGAAAGGGGCCATAATCGGCTTCCTCAAGGTTGGCTACAAGAAGCTCTTCCTGCTGGTTAGTTGCTCTGAACGGGAAACCTAATAGGGGGCACGTTCCCCAGTTAGTGCTGACCCAATGTTCCTGTGTGGCACTAGGGGGCGCTGTGCTGCAGGGAATGGGGCAGGAGGCTCAGTAGGGGGCGCTCTCCCCTCACTGTCTGTGCTGACCCCAGTATTTATACTAAGGGGCTTTTTGTGTTCCAGTCACATTGGGATCCTTGTTACTTGGATCATTTTCAGTACCAGGGGGAAAACCTCGATAGAAGAAGCTCCACTCAGGACTCCTGGGTTCTCTTCCTTGCTCTGGGAGGGGAGTGGTCTAATGGATTAGAGAGGGGGTGGCTGGGAATTTTTGACAGGGTAATATCCTGCAGCAGTGAGTTCCACAAATCCTCATTCCTTCCCCCTCTGTATTCCTGATACCATAGATATTGGTAGAGTAGATGGGACCCTGGCTGTCCATGGCTCCTTCTGTCCCTGTACGTTAGGGTCCTGGTTCTGGGGAGGGTGTGGAGCCTAGTCTAGTGAGTTAAAGTAAGGGACTCCAGAAGCCAGGGACTCCTGGGTTCTCTGACCTGTTGGGGCAGGTCACCTATTCTGGGTCCCCCCGCTCTGCTCGTTACTCAGCTGTCCCTGTACTCTTCCCCGCCCCAGGATCGCCACGGGGCTCACAACGAAGTGGAGCCGCTGTGCGTGTTGGACTTCTATATCCATGAGTCACTGCAGAGGCACGGCTATGGGAAGGAGCTTTTCCAGTACATGCTGCAGGTGAGAACCCTGGCCTGGCGTTGACCCAGGGGAATTGCTCTGGCTAGGAGGGGGCCCTCGGATTCCTTTCCCGCCTCCCTGCCACAGTGGGAAGGCTTGGGAATCCATAAGGTGGGTTGGCACCACCTGCCTTATAAATTCAGGTGCCTCCGCGCCCTCTTGCTATGGCTCAGAGCTCCGAGTCCTGGCATAAAGGTCTCACCCTGGCTTCCACCCACCTAATTATTCCTGGCAGAGGGGCCCTACTATCTCTAGTCATCCCCCCACCATGTGTCTCCCTTAATTCTGAATTACCCTTCACTCAGACCTTTTTCCTCTGATTCCTTCCCCCTGAATGGGGTGATAACTAATCACTGGGGTAGGTTCTCTTTGGTGCACTCGCTTCACATGGTCTGCACCCCAGAGGCTGGTTTGGGGGGGGAGAGAAGACCGTAAGAGCAGCCACACTGGGTCAGGCCAAAGGTCTGTCGAGTCCAGTATCCAGGCTTCCGACGGTGACCAATGCCAGGTGCTTCAGAGGGAATGAACAGAACCAGCAATCATCAAATGATCCATCCCGTCTTGCCCGTTCCCATTTTCTGGCAAATAGAGGTTAGGGACACCATCCTGTCTAATAGCCATTGATGGACCTATCCTCCTTCAACTTAGCTAGCTCTTGTTTGAACCCTGTTATAGTCTTGGTCTTCACAACATCCTCTGGCGAGGAGTTCCACAGGTTGACCGTGTGGCAATAGTTCCTTTTGTTTGTTTCAAACCTGCTGCCTAGTCATTTAATGTCATGACCCCCTAGTTCTTGTGCTAAAATAAAAGAAGGATTTAATAGAGGAATCACAAAACCCAAGGAGAAATAGCGAGGAAAAGCCAATTCGGACAAGCTCTGGGGAAAAAGCCAGGCTTTGCCCTTCTCTGTCAGTCAGATTCCCTTTCCTAGTGCTAGTTATTCTCTGTGGCTGGGACTTTCTTGTCAATGTCAGTGTCTTTCCTAGAACACTAGAACTTGAAGGGCCCTCCAGCGGTCATCAAGTCCAGTCCCCTGCCCTCACGGCAGGACCAAGCACTGTCTAGACCCATGGTGTCCAACAACCTAGCCACATGTGGCTATTTGGCCTGTTGAGTGTGGCCAGTTGGCTCACAAAATTATTTACATTTTCAGAATTCTGTGGCTGGTTTGCTATAGCAATAGCCACGATGGTGGCTGTTGCTTCAGAACTGGTTGGACACCACGGATCTAGACCATCCCTGACAGGGGTCTGTCCAACCTGCTCTTAAAAATCTCCAGTGATGGAGATTCCACAACCTCCCTCGGCAATTTGTCAGGGTGTTTAAGCACTGGGATAATCAGTTTTTCCTACTGTCCAATGGAAGCCTCCGTTGCTGCATTTTCAGCCCGTTGTTTCTTGTCTTATCCTCAGAGGTTAGAGAGAAGACTTTTTTTTCCTCCTTCCTCCTCGTAACAACTTCATGCATCCTTGAAAGCTGTTACCCTGTCTCCTCTCAGTCTTTTCACTTATTTGCAATGGTGCTCCATGTTCTCTCGCTCAGCTGGCCAATGCTCAGTGCCCCTCCCAGCCTGATTGCTTCCCCTCCCTCCCCTGTCCAGAGGTGATGCTGTAGTTACACCCTTCTCACAATATTCTACACACACACAAGTGCCTACAGTCTTCTCCAGAGCCTGTACTTGGATCTCCTGGTCACCCAAGTTTTAGGTCATTACCAGCTTTCATAAAAGACCATCCTTGGCATATATTGATACCCAGTCACAGCCACAACACGTTGATTGCGTCACTTCTTCCGGGGGGTTCAACCCCCCTGGTTTCCCCTTGGGCTGTCTGGATCCTGACTGTCACACCCGCTGCCCCCGTTGAGTCATCTGGACTTTGGGAGATCCAACTGGTCTGTCTGAGCCTGGATCCCAGACCACTGGTTTGGTCTGGGGTCATGAGTTTGGGACTGGGCCCTGGCCTGCCTGAGGCTGCTGGGAAGTAGGGGTTCTGTCTGGGGGCTCCCCAACTCCTTTCACAGGTGAGCCAACAGATAGGAGTGACCTGAAGCTGCTGGGCTGCAGAGGAATCGGTCCCCCCTGGAGGGAGAAGGTCTGTGTCCCATCTCTCCCCATATCAGCCAGTTCCCCACCCCGGGATAAGGTCAGAGGGAACCTTTCTAGAGAGGAAAACACCCATGTCCCATTCCCCATCCTCCTGAGCCAGGCAGTCCCCAACCTGGGACCAGATCAGAGCCCCTTGGTAGGAACCATGTCCCATTCCTCAGCCACCTGAGCCAACCAAGCCTCATCGCTGAACGTGTTGCTTGCACTGTGGGTGGGTTTAATCTTGACCCTTTGTCTTGACTAATCCCCGGCTGTGTCTTTCCCCCATCCCCGGCTCTCAGCGCGAGCGAGTGCAGCCACACCAGCTGGCCGTGGACCGCCCCTCGGAGAAACTCCTCTGCTTCCTCTGCAAACACTACAACCTCCAGGGGACCATCCCCCAGGTGAGTTGGGCCCTCTGGCCATCATCCGGGGGGGGGGGGGGGGGGGGGAATCTCTCATTGCACCCAGGTGGCGGCAGGGGGCACATCCTGGGTGGTTTAGCAGCCGCGCCTGCTTTCTCGGCCATGCCAGAGAGCTGCGGAGGAGAAGGCTCTCACCCCATTGGAGGGCTCTTAGCTGCCCTGCTTGTGGGCTTAGACGTGGCTTCATGCCACATCTCTCCTGGAGCAGCAGGGGCCTGAGCCTGCCTGGGTAGGGCAAGGGGGAGACTGGTGAGAGGAGGGGGTGATGGCAGTATCGAGGCAGGGGGGCGGGACACCAGCAGGCAGGAGGGCATTGGGGTGGAGGCTGGTGGGATGGGGGAGACTGGTGCTGGGGACAGGGGTGGGGGCAGTTGGGGCCACGGAGGAGATGGATGGGGCTATTGCTGGGAGGTGTGGGGTGGTTGGTGCCGGGTGGGGGAAGTGCAGGCGGGAGGAGTCACGGGCAGGAATTTCTCACTGTCCGTGGCCTTTGCCTCTCCCAGGTGAACAACTTTGTGATCTTCGAGGGCTTCTTTGCCGACCAGCATGGTGAGTGGCCTGGCTTGGCCGTGGGCGGCTTCCCCCTCCGTCAGCAGGGGGCACTCCCTTGCCACACAACCTGCACTCTGCTCAGGGACAGCCTTGCCACCCCCTTCACTCAGGCAGGGCTTCCCCAGAGCCCTGGCGTTTGAGCCAGGGGCTACGCCAGAGGTGGGCAAAGGGCCCTCCATGGGTCGGATCTGGCCTATCAAGTGGGTTGATCCAGGCCCTGCCGCTCCCCAGGACCACGCGCCCGAGGGCGAGAGACTTCACACTCCCCCCCGCCCCAAGGCCAATCACGGTTTGGGGGTGGGGGTGGGGCAGGAGCGTGAGAGTCTCCTCCCATCCTGCGAGGGGTGTGGCGCTTCTAAGTGCCGCATGCTTCTTTCAGGTTGGGAGGAGACTTTGCGCACTCCCCTGCCCCCAAGCCCTGATTGGCTGGGGGGATGCGGGGAGCATGTGGAGTCTCCTCCCACCAGCAGGAGCACAGGCACCTAGAGGGAACTGCCAGCTGTTCAGAAGAGCTGGTGGTTCTCTGTGGGGCGGGACAAAGACTTCACGTGCTCCCCCACCGCAGCAGCCTGGGGCCACTTCAAAAACTTCTGAAACTTCAAAAAATTGCCTGCCCCTGGGCTAAGTCACAAATCTTGGTAGCAAGCAGAGAACCCTATGGGACAGCACCCCACCAGTTGGAGCAATAATAGCCCCACTCCGTCCTGCTCTCTAACGGGTGGGTCCTGCCTCTCCACTGCCCTGTGGGGTTTGAGGCCTAAAGCCAATGGGGGAGGTGGTCTTCACCTCCTTCCCAGCCCCCTAGCCAGGGTGACCAGCAAAAGGAAACACTAATTGGAGTGTGGCCCCTTTAAGGCCAGGTGCTTTCTGGGTGTTAGTCTCCCCAGAAAGGGCTAGGCTTGGTGGGAAGGAACAGGATCTCAGCTGTACCCTGCTTCTCAACTGGACAAAAAGCAGGAGGGGAAACCGAGGCACCAAGTAGCAAAGTGACTCACCCAGCAGGCCAGACGGTGCTGGGAATAGACTCCTGTGTCCTGGCCCACAGCTCCAACCATTAGGCTACCGTACCTGCATTTGAATCCTGCTAAGCTCCAGGCCTCAGCGCTATCCTGTGTCAGTGAGTTCCACAAGTTCACTCCAACTTCATTCACATCATCTGGCAGCAGTGGGATGTAACCCTTTGTGCTGCCTTCATCACCTCCCGTGGAGGATTGTCCCAGAGCTGCTGTGGAGGATGGGGGGCCAGTGTCGCTGAATGCCCCTGGAACTTAACTTTGCTCTTTTCCCGCCCCATTCTCGGGTCTGTCTCACCTAGAGAGCTTGTACATCCTTGCCTGGGGTTCCTGGGCCCCCTGCTGCTGGGCCACCCGGGGGGTGGGGGGTGGCGTTCTCATGAAGTGGCATCGCTTCAGTCTCCTCCCCTGCATCTCCCTCTGAGCCGCACACAGACGCCTGCCCCCATGAACCCCAGAATCTTGGCTGATCTCACCCCATCCTGCCGGCTTTTCTACCGCTGCTTCTGGGCCTCCTTGAGCAGAGCAAGTCACAGCTCGGTGCGTTCTAGATCGTGCCTCCCCCTCCGTGCCAGCGCTGTTTCGGCCACAGCCATAACGCAGCCTCCTCTAGGGAGGAGTGCGGCCGCGCCTTACCAACCGGGCAGCAAGCTTTTCACAGGGATCCTTGCTCTAGTCCTGCAATGCAGCCGCTTCTGGGGTGGGGCAATTGGATAACAGCGGCGCAGTGACACAGCACTGGCCTGCTTCGGGGGTGGGGCATAGCAGCTGTTTAATAGCTATGCCCAAACAAGAGCCAGAGGTAAAGATGACAGTGTCTTGCAGCTGTTCGGGACAGCCGGCGAAGCATTTTTTCTTCACTTACGCCTTCAAAAATCTAGGGAAGCTCATGGAAGATGGACTGGGATGAGATGAGTGAGGAGAGAGTATCTGAACAAGCGTGATCAGGGCCTTGAAAGGACACTGCTTGCTATGGGTCAGCGCTCACTGTGAGAGCAGAGCGCCCCCTACGGAGCCCTCGCCCTGCCCCCCGCACTGAGGGAGAATTTCTCCTTGCCCCCGTCATTCCCATTCTGCCGTGCACTACAATGCAGCCTCCGTAGCTGCACAACTTGATCCCTGTCATGTGATTTCCACTCTCTTGTGTTTTCACAGCCCCGCCCACGTGAATCCCAGAGAGATTTTTGTCTCCCACCATCTCCCGCCCCCTGATTACCAATAGGCCTGATTACCAGCCCCTCCACGGTCTGGCTCTCAGAGGTGCTGATCCTCCCCCCACAATGCCCTATCCCCTACTCCACTCAAGAACTCACCCCACTTCCCTACCTTCAGAGGGTCCCTGCCTTCCTAATATGGGAGCCAGCTCCACCCCCTAGGGAAATTGATGTTGTCTGCCAGGCTGCTACTTTGGTGGGTGGCGTGGGGGTAGGGGGGAACTCCAGACCACCACCCTGTGCTCCAGATGCTGTATCCTCTAGGGTACTCCACCCCACTTCCTCCCTTCAGAGAGTCCATTCTCCTGTATTTGCTGTCTGGTCACTTCCAGGAGCACAGGGCGACTGGCTCCTGTGGTCAAACCAGTTTAGCAGAGCAGCGAGAAATTGAAAGGGTGACTTGATCCTAGTTTGCACAGAGGGCACATGTGAAAAATCAGGACATGCTTTTTTTTCTGGGGGGAGGGGCGGGTTGCCCATATAAGACCGAGCCCCTAATCACAGGACATCTGGCCCCCTAGTTGATCACAGTTTAGCAGTCACTGCACGAGGAAGAGAAATTGGATAGTTGGGTGGGGAGGGTTGAGTCTAGCACAGGAGTTTTTCAAATTTTTTCCTTCCCCCTCCCCCCCCTTTAAAAATATTTATCGCTGTGATGACCCCCGTCCCGGTACCAGACCTGACTTTCAGGACCTCTGATGTGAGAGGTGGGCCCTGGGTGGCAGGGAAGGACAAGGGGTCAGACAGTTGTTGGGGCCAGAGCCTAATGGGTGGGCTGGGGAACTAGGGTGGGGGACTGGTGCCCAAAGCAGGGGTTTGCCCCCCCCCCCCCCCCCGCATTCACCGGTAGCAGCGGGGAGAAATAGAGCAGTGCGGCTTTGCTTCCCCTGGCAGCCCAGTGCATCGCTTGTGGGAGGGACAGGACCACCCCCTGCGCTCACTGGCGGGAAGCAGAGCAAAGCGGCTGCCAGCAGGGGGAGGGGAGCAAGGTGTGGCCATGTTGCTCCGCTTCCCCAGCCCCCACTGCTGCTGCTGAGTGCTGGGGGGATGACCCCTGCTGCCAGTGCCAGACCTTCCCCGGTCTCCCGGGTAGGGGAAGAGGCAAGATCTAGAGTTGGGTGGGGGGTTGTCCCCGGCCTCCCTTGCTATAGGGGTGGCATGGGGCAGAGTCACATCAGGATGGGGCAGTCACAGGGCCTGTGCCCCGTGTCCCTCACCCTACCGAATTAAATAACTGTGCTATGCCAGCCTTCCTTCTGCGCTGCTGCTGGGGGCGGCACTCCATTCATAGCTGGGTGGTTGGGGAGGAACAGCTGCTGGCTGGAAGCCCAGCTCTGATGAGAAGGAAAAAGAATGCACAAGAGACAATCCCGATCTTTTGTTCGTATTTCAAAAAGCCTCCCAGACGGAGCTCGAAGGACCAAAAACAGATCGTGCCTGGAAAAATCCGGGCGTCTGACAACCCTACGATCGCAATTACCCTACAGTGTCCCTTCTAATCTTTTCCCTTCCTGGGCAGATTTTTCCATTCCCGTGCAGAATAAATTTTGCTATGCACACCAAGGCACGGGCGGATGCGCACCACCAGTAGAAACACAAAACCCACCTGTGAGCCCTCTGCTGATCAGCTAGGCAGTGTTGCACTCTTTCCTGAGTGGCTGCACAAGCGCCCAGCGTACAGGGGACACTGCCTGGGGACCCACTTTTGGGTTGCGCCCCCCAGTTTGAGAGAGGGCTGGAAGATTCAGACTAGAAATAAAGAGGGGACTTAACTGCTGGGCTGCGCTGGATTCTCTGGAGCTATTCAACCCAAGAATGCAGGGGACGGGGGGGAGGGAAGGAGGAGAGGGGCAGGCGTTTTCCCAGCTGCTCTGGTTCAACTTGGGACTGATCCAAGGCTGTTTTGGGGCCTGGCTTACCCCGGAGGTCGCTCTCAAGCATCCCGTCTGCCCTGACAATCTGGGAAGTGGACCCTAAGTGCTAGGAGCCAGACACATGAGGCAAGGCTACCGTCAGAGGCTGCTTGTGGAAAGCTTGGCCCAAGCGCCTCTCAAAACAAGGAGCGTCTCTGTGTTCTGAGTTTGGATGGCTCCCAGCCCAGTGCAGGCCTGAGCAGTGAGCGGGCGCTCTAGGAATGCAGATATCATCACAGCGCAGGTGTCTTCTGTTCAGCCCAGGCTGCTCAGCGTGAACCCCTCCTGCCACACATGCAGACATCCACGAGGCCCCGTCCCGTTTAGGGGGAGGTTGGAGGCCTACGCTCGGCTTCTGTGAGCTTTTCGGAGTCTAGCGATCAGTGTTTCAAGTGGGTCCCCCACCCTGGTCTTCCAGGGTGGGGTGACTGGGTCACAGCTGCACATCAATGCTGCATGGGGATCACCCGTCGGTGCTGTGATGCGGCTGCCTCGGGGGCGGGGTGGGAAGGGAACAGCTGCACGGGTGACAACGCCCAACAATTGCTCTCCCCCATGATGAAATGCAGCGATCTCTGCTTTGGGCATTTTGGGGACAGCTGCACCACGATGCCAGATTGGGATCTGAACCCCAGTGCTGAATTGCAGCCACCTCTGGGGTAAGGCACAGCCTCCATTTAACAGCCAGCAGCAACGGCGCACCCGTTGGAAAGAAACGCGCGCCCCTGTGGACTTGTGTGATGGGAGAGGCAGTACAATGCAATCTGCCATGGTGACATTGACCAGGCCCCTGGGACATGTGTGTGGCACAGACCAATGCGATAGGCCCTGCCCCAAAGAGCTGGCAATCAGAGCTAGGCCAGGAGGGATCATAGCCTGGTCCTGCGTGCCCTGAAGCTGCTGGTGGTGACCCCAGTGTGAGCCGCCAGGGTGGATTTGGTACCTTCGGCTCTGGTGTGGCTTCTGCCTTTCTAGGACTGACCTTTCTCCCCCTCTCCCTGCAGCTCCGGTGAGGAAGTTGCCTCTAAAACGTTCCGAGGAGGAGATCAAACCCTACTCTCTAACAGATCGAGAGTGTAAGAGACCCCTTGCGCTGATCCAGCCTGGAGGAATGGGGCAGAGGACCTTTCTCCTCGGGGGGAAGGGGGAGGGGGAGACTGGGTCTCATCTCATCTATGGATGAGACCGGTTGTCTCAGGATGGGGAATGAGAAACTGAGCTGTTCTCCTCTAGGAGGTGTCAGCTCTGATCTGGCCCCGGCGTGGGAGGGTCTGGCTGGCTGAGGGAGATGGGATAAGGGCTCTGATCTAGTCCACGGATGGAGGACTGGCTGGCTCAGGTGTATCCCCACTAGGACGGGCCCCTCCATTCCCAAACAAAATCCCATGCTCGGGGCGGTGCCCCGAGGGGCTGAGAAGAGGCAGCGCTTGGTTGTAATAAACATCAAGCAGAGTTCTCTTATTGAGGCTGCCTGACTGACTGATCCACATGGGCGCCTGGACTCAGCAGAGCCGAGACAGGGGTCTCCTGGGATGAGGCTGCTGGTATGTCTATTTTTTTAGTGTGTCCTCTCTCTGCCCCCCATTTGCTTTGCCTGGAATGGGAGGCCCTAGAATAAGTGCACTCTCTCCTGCCCCCCCAACTTCTTCACTGTCCCCTCCCTTTCTGCATCCCCCTCTGCCTACTTCATCCAGTGCACACCCCTGAGGGTTCCTTTAGTGCCATGCACAATGATCCCACCGCACCCACCAATTAGTGGTCAGCCACACTGTCCTCTCCAGAAGCTTTTCCATTCACTGTTGCAGGGGAACCCACCTTATCTCTGTTTGGAGAAAGATAGATTCCCCCCCCCCCCTTTTTTCAGTGAGAATGGAACAAACTCCCCCGTTGCCAGCTGGAGGAGTTCATCCCACTACTGCCACCACACTGCAGGGGCAGATGGACTGTACTGTGTGTATTATGGTCTATCGATCTCATCTGGCTCCCGTCACCATAGGATCTGAGCACTTCATAGTAGCCCCGGGAGGAATTATCCCCCTTTTCCAAATGGGGAAGCGGAAGCCCAGGGAGGGTTATTCAGGGAGCCGGGGCAAGAGCCAGGAACAGAACCTGCCTCTGCCGTGTCCCTGACAAGCACCCTCGTCACTGGGCCACTCCTAGAGGAGAGGTGCCTGGAGCAGGGCCGGAGGGGCTGATCCTGAACATCTCCCTTCAGTCCTGAAGGAGGAGGTGGAGCCACCCTGGCCTTTCAACCAGTCGCACTCGCTGACCCGCTCCAGCAGCCTGGGGAACTCGCCCGTGCGCACCTGCCTCAAGCCCTTCCTCAACGAGCAGGAGCTGCTGCGCAACCTGCGCCTCTGCCCCCCGCACGCGGCTGCCCACCACCTGCTGAACGGCGAGCCGGGCGGGCCGGCCGCCCAGCGACGCAGAACCAGGTACGGGGCTGCTCTGAGCCTGGCGAGGAGGCTGGGCCCTTGTATGGAGGGCAGCGGCAGGACAGATCGGGGAGGGGGAGGCACGTTGCGGGGACAGAGCTGGCATCTGAGTGAGGGGTTCTGGGTGGAGTCCATTTGCGGGGATCTGGGCCGCACCCGGTCCTGGGGATTCGAGTCCTAAGCTGCCAGGCAGGGTCCAACCCTGGAGGTCTGGGTCGCTGGATGTCAGATATCTTGAGGCTCTAGCGCACAGGCTGATCCTACAGGTCTTGGATCTGGGCTGTGGGCGGAGGGCTGTTCCTGGCAGTTTGGGCGAAGCGGGGCAGGGTGGCATGTTCTGACTCACCCAAGCACCATCGCAGGAGGAAGGGGGGAAGCAGGACCCTTGTTCTGGCCCAGATAGTGCAGCAGCAGGATGGATTTGGGTCCTCCCAGCGCTGGGCCAGACTCTGGGGATGTGAATGTGGCCGCGTCGCTCCGCAGCCGGGAGGTGGAACCAGCTGCTTTGTTGGGGGCTGGACCAGACTCCCACCCGCTTGGCACATTTCTCCCGCACGTCATGCGTGCCCACCTGCAGGTCGCTGGCCTTATTGTGCACACGCCCGTGACTACCAGCCCTTGGCTTGCTTGCACGACCGTGCCAAATGTCCCATCTACTAGCGTCGCATGTTGGCTCTAATACAAAGTTATGAGACAGGCCCCGATTTGCATGCTGCCCAGCTGTCCAAATAATGCTGTCTCCCCTGCTTCCACACGCCCGCACCGAGTGTTAGATAGGTGCCAGCTATACTGGCTTTCCCATTCCCGGCGGGTCCCAGATTGGTGCAAGGTGCACTAGTTTTGCACGGTCTCACTGAGTCCTGATTAGATCTCTGTCTAGTTTTGTGTGGGACTGTTGGTTCGTTGCACACAGACCTTCTTTTGCACGGTCACACTAACTGCTGCATCGGCACAACTTATGCTCATGTTGCACACCATGGGGTGGCGTCTGTGTGAGTCACACTGATGTTCCATGCTCATGCTTTGCAGGCCTGATTATATCCATGTCAGCTGCACTGATTTTGCACGCTTGTCTTGCACAGCACCATGTTGCGTCCGTGCAAAGTGCTCTGATTTTACGTGCTCCCACTTCGCAGCTTAATTGCGGGGTGCGGGTGAACTGCACTGATTTTATGTTTACTGTTTGCACACACTTAACTGCTGAATCTTTGCACGCCTCACCAATTTTGCATGCTCGTGTTGCACACCCAGATGCTGGATATGTGCGAGCTGCACTGATTGTGCACACTCGGGTTGGATTTGTGTGAGTCAGTCTGAGTGCTCACATGTATCCTGTGAATGCTCAGATGTTGGATATGTGTGAACCAAGTGGTTTTGCACACTTGCCCTTTGCACACCAGCATGTTAGGCTAGTATGAGCTACCCCATTTCTTCATGCTCAGACTTTGCACACCAGCTTGGATCCATGTCAGCTGTGCTGCTTTTGCATGCTTCTGTTGCACAGCATAGTGTTGGGCCTGTGCAAAGTACTCCGATTTTGCACACTCACACTTTGCCTGCTCGGGATGTTTGCTCCATGGGGGCTGCAGTGATTTTTGCATGCTCAGTTTTTGAATGGCTGGGGCTGGCCCAGGGCAACCCTTACTGGTTTTGTGCACCCACCGTTTGCACCCACAGCTGGATCCCTGCAAGACGCACTAACGTTTGCACACTCCTGCTTTGCATGCACTGGGCCATGCACCGCGTTGCTCTCATTTGGCACTGCTGCCTCTCAGCTCTGGGCTAGTCACTCAGCTTTGCCCCTTCCTCGGCTTTCAGGGCTGTGGAATTTGGCCCAGCAGAACCGGCGCCTACAGCCACTCCCCCTGTGCACCCAGAACTGCCCGCTAGCTCAGCTCCCCAGTCTCTTTTTGTGTGTGTGTGTGTGGGGGGGGGGAGTCTTGATTTGGTGGCGTTTCCCCCAGCCTGCCTGGGATCTAACCTGTCTTCTCTCTGTCTTTCTCTCTGCCTCCTCCTCCCCATCCCAGCTCCCTCACCCGCTCGGAAAACACCAGCCATTGACGTCGCCGCCGTGTGCCCCTCCCCCTGCCTGGTCCTCCGGTTGTGTCTTGAGATCTCGGGCGATGGGCGGGGGGGTGTTCTGCCCTAGCACCCCTCCCCTGCCCTTTTTTATACGTGTGGGTGGGGCTGGCACAAACGCTGGGTTATTTCTGTGGCCCGGTGGGTGGTTTTTTTTTCCGGGCTGTTTGGTTTTTCTATGGAATGATCCTAAAAAACCCTCGGAAGATCCGGGGATCCGGTTGCGATAACGCAGAAACTTTCCCCCACTGCCCCCATTTTTTAATATGCCTATGTTGTCCTTTGAGCCAACGCTCCCAGAGATCCCTCCCCGTCTGGATCTCGAAATGGGATCCTGCTGCCTGGTGCCAGATCGAATCCCCCCCATTATGTTTCCTGGACTTTTAAAAAAAAAAAAAAGTATCCACTGCAAATTGGCAACAGCAGACTCGGAAACGGGACCCCCGGTTTGTCTTGGGGTCTAGCTGGGATCCACTGGGTGGATCTAAAAGTGATCCACTAAATTGCCGACTTAAAAGGGGGATCCCTTTATTTTTATTAGTGGATCTAAAAGGGATCCGCAAATGCTAACATTGTAATCCGACATTGGATCCCCTTACGTTTCTCGTTGGATCTAAGGGGGATCCGGTGGGGGTCGAGTTCAGAGCAAAGTGCCCTTTGAGGTCCATGCTTGCTGGAGGCGAAAGACTCGCTGCTGAACACCTATGGGGGTTAAAATCAGATCCCATGCGATTTGCAGCCGGTACATTTCAAACGAACCACTCCTGTCCACCAGCCCGGCTCCGAAATACTGTCTCGGGTTGCTGCTTGCCAGTTGCCAGCTTCACAATACAACCCCCTCCTTGTTTTCTAGGCCAGTGTTTCTCAACCAGTGGTACGAGAACCCTTAGGGGTACTTGAGAGACGTCTGGGGGGGGGGACTGAAATCTGGAGAAAATTGAATTTTTGTTTTAAGTTTTACAGTGTTTTATTATTTTAGTACTTTTTACACCCACACATTTCATCGCCCGCCCGGCTACAATTAAGTTCTTTAAACAAATGTGTTGCAATGGTAGAAAAAAATGTGTGTGTCTGAAAACTGTAGGTACCGGGGGTACTTATATATATATAAAAGGTTGAGAAACACTGTCCAAGTGGATGAATCTAAAAGAAATCCAGTGCCAATCACCAGTAGCTGATCCCACAACGAGATCGGCTTTGAGTATTCTCAAGTGGCTGCACGTCACACTGCCAAAAACTGAAACCAAATAAGACTGAGTTGCAGCCCTTGATGGGTGGATCTGAAAAAGGATGCACGGCCGACCAGCCGTCACCGTGATACACCCCAGACAGACGGGCTAGCCAATAGCAGCTGCATCTTCCCTCAAAGGGATCTGCTACAAATTGCCAGACTGGAGGGTTCCCTGCAAAGGGGGATCCGTTGCATGTTGCCAATAGCGAAATCCAACAAAAAGAGCCCGCCCTCCAGCTTCCTGGTTGGGTGGGTTTCCCCGTGGATCCATGACAGCTGCCTCCTAAAAAGAGCGTCTACAAATTGCCAATTGCTAGAGTTTCAAGAGGGAATCACTGTCAACCGTCAGTTCCTCCTTAAGGGTCCCTTCAGGAAGCTGAGGAAGTAGTCAGATGCCCCCAAAGGGATCTTGCTTTTGCTCCCATTCCCCTGAAGGCATCACAGCTGGTCATGGGCAAAAGAGTCTAGTGGTTAGAGCAGGGTTGAGGGGGCTGGGAAGCAAGACTCCTGCAGTCTGTCCCCATCTCTGGGAGCGTAGTGGTGCCCGCTGCATTAAAACAGGAAGGCTGGGAGTGGAGATCCCTGTGTCTCTTCACAGACACACTGTGTGAAATTGGGCAGGACTCTTCCCTGTTCTGCGTGTCCGTTTCCCCCTCTGTAACCATCACAGGGATGTCATGAGGCTTGATGACAGTGTTAATTAGTTCATAATTATTAATGCTGGAAAACATTGGTTCTAAAACCTCCCTGACCTGAATCTGTTGCAGTTATTTTTTTAAAAAATATTAGAACCTGGAGGCCCAGCTGAGATCTTGTCCACATTACACGAGGCACTGCCCAGACACAGTGAGAGACAGTCCCTGTCCCAGCTGAGATCAGGGCCCTGTTGTGCCAGGTGCTGCACAGACACGATGAGAGACAGTCCCTGCCTCGACAGATCAGGGCCTTGTGCTGGACGCTGCTCAGACACACAGCGAGAGACAGTCCCTGCCCCAGCTGAGATCAAGGCCCCGTTGGGTCAGGCACTGCACAGACACCACGAGAGGCAGGCCTTTCCTGAGAACTGACAGGCAGACAAGAGAAGGCGTGTTCTCCCCATTTTACATATGGGAAAACTGAGCCTCAGAGCGAGTCAAAGGTGCGCCTGTGTCAAAGTGGGATTACAAGGCGTCAGATTCCCCATACTCAGTGCTCCCCATCAATACCAGTAGCCTTTTCTAAACAAGGTAACCATTGATCCAGCACATAGGGGTTCTTAGGTCAGTGTGGAGGAAGGTATAAGGGTTTCCCCAGGCAAGCTGGAGCGATCTGCATGGTCTGTCGCTCTCTGGCCTCCTTCATTCCTCCCACGGCCAGTGCTCCTCCCCTACCCTTCTCATTCATTCTGGGCCTTTTGCTTAGCTTCCCAACAGAGGGGGGGCGGGGAATCCATGACACCCCAGAGGTTGGTTTGTTTCTTGCAGGCCACCTTGTTAATCTGGGTCCGTTTCCAACCAGTTCCTCAAGGGGTCTTCATTCCATCAAGGCAGGGGGAGGACTCCTCCTGTCTGGAGAGCAAACTTGATCACTATTCCCCCCACTGGGTAACAGGGCCAGATACAAGGGAAACTGAGGCACACACGGGACTCCTCTGAAAATTACAGAAAGGCCCCAGTCCATCCATTGAACTCCAGCTGTTACACACCTTGGAGGATCGGAGCATCCAGGAGTTGCCAAAAGTCACTTCCACTTAGTGACAGAGCTAGGGCTTGGTCCCAGAGCTCTTGGTTCTCAGCCCAGCGCCTTGTCCGCCACGCTGGCCTTCCAGCCTGCGGCTGGCTGGCTGGCTGTGTGGACAGTGTCTCTCTTTGGTCTCTGCCCCGTCTGTCTCCCTCCCCCCAATCCCCAGGGCTCTGGGCGTTAGCGTTCAACACGGGAACGGGAGCTTTTGTTTTCATGGCAATAAAGTTTGGAGTTTTTTTAATTATTCAAAATGTGCGTCAGAAGCCTTTGTCATTTATTGTCGGCCCAGGGCAGCTGCACTGCTCTGCCCATCTCGGCTTTGGAACCAAGATGTACCATCAGGAGTGGAGTGGAGTCTAGTGGTTAGAGGGGGGGGGCGAGAAGTTGGGAGTCAGGACTCCTGGGTTCTATCCCCAGCTGTGGGAAGGGAGTGGTTCCTAGTGGTTAGAGCAGGGTGCTGCTAGCAGGGACTCCTGGTTTCTAGCCCAGAACTGGGAGGGGAGCAGGATCGAGTGGTTAGCGCAGGGGGTTGGAAGCCAGGATTCCTGCGTTCTATCCCCAGCTCTGGGAGGGAAGTGGGGCCTAGTGGACGGACTGTCATAGATCCCTGCAGGTACACAGCATGTGGAGGCAGGCATGAGTCTGGGGCACAGAGCCACCAGCTGGGTTGCCTAAGGAGCCCCTTTTGCCAGCAGCTGGCTGCCCTGATTAATAATAATAATAATTAGTGGAGATTGCCTAGTTCCCAGAACTGGAAGGGACCTTGCAAGGTCATTGAGTCCAGTTCCCCTGCCTTCACAGCAGGACCAAATACCATCCCAGACAAATTTTTGCCCCAAATCCCTAAATGACCTCCACAAGGACTGAACTCACAACCCTGGGTTTAGCAGGCCAATGAGCTATCCCGCCCTCTCGCCCCTTGGCTCCACCAGGGGCTGCCCTCATTGCTTTCTGTCAGCTGGGATTCTCTCAGGCCAGTGGACTAATACCTTACCTAGCTACCTTCCATCTCCAAGGATCTCGGAGTTATTTCCACCTCTGCTGAAATGCAGCCACCTCTGGGGGGAGGCATCTGGGGATCAGCGGCATTGCATGGGTGTCATTCACCAAGTGCTGAAATGCAGCCTCCTCTGGAGTGGTGCATGTGGGGAACAGCCTCACAGGGACTCTGGGCAGGCATTTGGGACAGGAAGTGAAGCAAGACCTTGAATCCAGTGGCTACTGCCGGGGAAAAGGGCAGGGAGGTGAAATGGAGGCTTCAGAGGTGAGATTTGTGCGGGACCCAAGATCCGGATTGTCAGGAACATGGGCTGCGGTGTCAGCGCTGAATGCCAAGGGGGAGCAGCCTGGGCCGAGCTGCCACCCAATTCCCTTCGGCCCCGCACCACATTGGGGTCAGACTCTGAGGGCAGAGTGCCCCTTACTGAGTCCCCGAGCCCCCTCCGTTCCATTCCATCACACTGTCTGTGCTCCCATCCCGTGAGACTCCACGTCACCCTGGCATATCCCTGCCCCCCACCTTTCACCTCCATTTCATCACTCCCCCCATTTCCTCCCTTCTCTCCTCCAGGGGGAGCGCTGGGGGGCAGGACGGCTTGGCGGCGCAGCGGAGTTCCTACAGCCGCTACGGGAACCCCGCCCCGTCGCCTCAGGGGGTGGCCGGCAGCGCTGCGAGGAGAGTGGGTGAGTGGGGCAGGTGCCATCTTAAGTCAGGCCGGGGGGAGGGTCTGTGCCGAGATCTGCCCTCGGTATCATCACACTTGGGCATCTCGTTGCTCACAGCCACCTGCCTCGAAGCCCAGCACGCGGGCTGCTGCTGCCCCCTAGAGTCCTAGCCCCCTGGAGCCAGAGTCTTGCCTCCTCCTTGCCAGTCTCCATTTACTGAGGCCCCCCCACAGCCCGTGCTGGGGTCTGCACTGACTGCCAGGTGCACTGAGTCCCTCATTTGCCTCCTTCCTGCAGTGCAGCGCCCCCTAGTGGTACATTGCGATCAGCACAACCCCCCCCACTGAGCCCCCATTCCCTGATGCACAGCGCCCCCTAGTGGCACACTTGGGTCAGTACCACCATCCCCACCAAGCCCCCATTCCCTGATGCACAGCGCCCCCTAGTGGCACACTTGGGTCAGTACCACCATCCCCACGGAGCCCCCATTCCCTGATGCACAGCGCCCCCTAGTGACACACTTGGGTCAGTACCACCATCCCCACCAAGCCCCCATTCCCTGATGCACAGCGCCCCCTAGTGACACACTTGGGTCAGTACCACCATCCCCACTGAGCCCCCATTCCCTGATGCACAGCGCCCCCTAGTGGCACACTTGGGTCAGTACCACCATCCCCACCAAGCCCCCATTCCCTGATGCATAGCACCCCCTAGTGGCACACTTGGATCAGTACCACCATCCCTACTGAGCCCCCATTCCCTGATGCACAGCGCCCCCTAGTGGCACACTTGGGTCAGTACCACCATCCCCACGGAGCCCCCATTCCCTGATGCACAGCGCCCCCTAGTGGCACACTTGGGTCAGTACCACCATCCCCACCAAGCCCCCATTCCCTGATGCACAGCGCCCCCTAGTGACACAGTCAGGTCATCACAGCTGCCCTAGCAGCACAGTCGGATAGGCACAGCGCCCCCTAGTGGCACACTTGGGTCAGTACCACCATCCCCACCGAGCCCCCATTCCCTGATGCATAGCGCCCCCTAGTGGCACACTTGGGTCAGTACCACCATCCCCACCGAGCCCCCATTCCCTGATGCATAGCGCCCCCTAGTGGCACACTTGGGTCAGTACTACCATCCCCACTGAGCCCCCATTCCCTGATGCACAGCGCCCCCTAGTGTCACACTTGGGTCAGTACCACCCTCCCCTCCAAGCCCCCATTCCCTGATGCACAGCGCCCCCTAGTGGCACACTTGGGTCAGTACCACCATCCCCACCGAGCCCCCATCCTTGATGCACAGCGCCCCCTAGTGGCACACTTGGATCAGTACCACCCTCCCCTCCAAGCCCCCATTCCCTGATGCACAGCGCCTCCTAGTGGCACACTTGGGTCAGTACCACCATCCCCACCAAGCCCCCATTCCCTGATGCACAGCGCCCCCTAGTGGCACAGTCAGGTCATAAGAGCTGCCCTCGCAGCACAGTCGGATCAGCACAGCACCCCCTAGTGGCACACTTGGGTTAGCACAATGCCCCCAATGAGCTCCCCCCGCAGTCCCCAGGCGGCTGGGGCAGGCAGTGGGTAGACTGGGAGCTCTCTCAGGGAAGTTGCTAGAATTGCTGCTCACTCCTCCTTTTGCTTGTTGATCCAGAGAGCAGCCGAGAGCCACCGAGGAGACTCCAGGACTCAGAAAGCCGGTAAGAGTCTTGCTTCCTCTGCCTGCCTCTGGGACCCTTTCAAGGCATTCCCCTCAACCGTGCTTGCTCTCCCCATGCTGCCCCTCCCTCTTGCTTCCGGGACCCCCCTCCTCAAGTCCCTCCTTCCACATGTGCTCCCCACTCCTCTGTCGCCCCTCTGCTGGGATCCCTCCCCATTGCCCTTGCCCTGGCTTGTGCTTCCCATGCCACTGGTACCCCCAGCTTCTGGGGCTCCTCGGGGATCTCTCCTCTGCCATCTGCATCATTGCTGGGATCCCTTCCCTCCCCCTGTGCAGTGCTCCGCACACCCCCTTTCTAGCAGTATGCACCCACTGGCACTGATTGGAGCCCCTCTCTCTCTGTGTCAGGTTGGACAGCACAGTGATCTCCAACCAGGACCCATCACATCCAGCCTCCCTTCCCCAGCCAGGGGGAGCGGCCTGTATCCCTGAGGGCACCTCCTCTCCCACCGAGCCAGCCCTAACGGACAGGACTAAGGACCCAAGGGTCCAGGTGGCCCCAGAGCCAAAACCCTCTCGTCGAGGAGATCTTGTGGACTGCCTCCCTCCAAGGCTCGGCAGCAGGTGGTATGACCCAGACCGGGTGCCGTGGGGGAAGCGGCTATCTTGGACGGTAGCGGGAGCGTCACGGGACGCCCAGTGGATCCGCTACAAGCAGGAATGTCGCAACACCAGGCCCTGGTGAGTAGGGGGGCAGCAAGCATGGCTGGAAAACCCCACCTCGTCTGGTATCCCAGCTCCTGACAGGCCCGTGGGTCCATCTATCCCTGCATCCTGCTGGGACCAATGGGCCCATGTCGCATGGTCTCCCAGTATAAGTTTGATCTTCCATTGGCTGCAACGATTCGTCTGAAATTCCACCTGGTCTGTCCCAGCCCCTGGCGGCTTTGGTCGGGAACGTTCTGGGGGGGCATCACGTGACGTTTTGGGGAGAAAAAAGGAGGCTCCAAGCGCCAATGTTTCTCCCCCCTCTCCCTGGCACCTGCACTCTTGTTAGCACTGGGAGTGGTTGGCAGGGAGAGAAGAGCCAGTGAGGGTCACTGTACAGAGGGCGAAGAGCCGGAGATGGGAAGTGGGGTTTTTGACGAGACGGAATTGTTCTGTGAAAAGCGGCTGCTACTTGGGGGAAATGTCCATTCCCCTCCCCACCTCAGAAAACCCCACATATTTCATTTCTGCAATGCCTCCATGGTGCCCTATGGGAGTTGTAGTTCAGTTTAGTCGTGTCCCCATTGCTAAGTATGGCTTGGCTCCCTGGCTGGACTATGACTCCCATAATGCATCTGCCTCTCCACACCAAAGATTGAGGGGAATCATGGGAGATGTAGTCCCACAAGGAAGTCCCACCTAGGGATGAACTTGGAGGCACGAGACACTTGAAATACAATTCCCATTATGCACCATGACCAGGGGCTCCCATGATGCAACTGCCTTACCCCCAGGAGACATCACAGGAGATGTCTACAGTGGAGCCCAGTCTATAGCAAAATCACCCTTCTGAATGGCAACTCCCATGGTGCATCTGCTTTTCTTCCCCGAGAAACTGGTGCAACATGGGACATGTAGTCCCATCAGGGACCCTGGCCTAAAGGAGATCTTGGGGCATCTGATCTACAAACATCGTAACAGCTTTTCCAAAGTAAGATATTTCCTATTTCAGTTTTTGCTGAATGTTTTCATGGGAAACTCCCCTCTCCCCAACCCCCCTGCCTCATTTGCCAACCAGTTCTGGGGACCTGAAAATGCTGCCATAAGTCATACCAAAGCACCCAGTTGTCCTAGGTTCATTCCTATGGGGGAGGGACATCTATGGGGAAGCGATCCCCCCTCCCTCCCTCCCTGCTGTCTGTCTTTTATCCCCAGCGTTCATTTCTTTCTCCATTTCCCTCTCCTCCAAGCTTCTTACTGCCCCAGCCCCAGCTCACTCCCAGGACCCTAGGCCCTGGCTGTTTCCTTCTAGGGCATTACAGCCAGCATCAATGGAAACGGGCGGGGCCTAAAATAGAAGGGGCGGAGTCAAGGGATGGGTTCTCAAGATATTGGCTATGACCCAGACAAGATGGCAGAAGAGCTACGGCTACTTCCCATGGTGCTGGGGAGTCCGGACTGAGAGGAATGGGATCCCAGTAAGGAACAAGTCCAGTTCCAATGGTTATATAGTGCCACGGGTGGAGGGTTACATTTCCCAGCTTGCTGGTTCTTGCCTCTGACTCGCAGGATGGTTTTAACAGCAATAACGTGCTGGGCCTTTTAAAGGGAATGAAAAAAAATAAATCAGTGAACAGACCATGGTGAGAGCTAGATGTTATAATTGACCTGATACACACACCCCTTGGCTTCCACGGGATGAATGAGCATGGTGGAAATCAAGCCTTTGCTTGCAGCATCATAATGGTTTGATTAAAGCAATTACAGGCAGGATCCCGAGAAAGAGATCTGGCAAAAGCCAGGAAGTCTTCAAAAGTGGTTTTGAACAGGGCCCTCGACACAGGATTTTAATTAGATGATGGAATCGATTGATTTCTTCAGCACTGCTCACCCCAGGCGGTGGGGTGGCTCTCTGGGCCAATGAGCACTTTTTAGGAGCCCTGGGATTTGGTGCATTTTTGAGGTTTCTCATTAATGATTATGGTCGTTTTCAGGTATCTGCTATTTTAATAGCTAGCTATATAATTGGAGGAAGCCATGAGTTACGAGCCTACGTGCCTTTAAAAAAAGAATTTCTGGTTGGAAATCGGCTCTTTTAAAAAAAATAAAACGTGTAATACAGTTTGTGTGTGTGTCTGATGCTCCGTGCTGGAGGGCCTGAGGTATATGTGTGTGTGGCGGGGGGAGGGGGCCTTGTTCTGTGCTGTTGTGATGTATTGTATTGTGGTGTCTCCCCATCAGGCCAGATCAGGGGTCGGCAAGAATCTGCCAGGGGGCCAGATCCGGCTCACCAAGCCACCAGATCTCGCCCACGGCCGCCTCGCAGAAACCCTGAAGCAGAGAACAGCTCACACTTTAAAAAGCCAGCTGTTCTCCATTCCAGACAGCTGGGGAGGGAGGAGGGAGACGTCTCATGCTCTTCCTACCCCGCCAGCAAAATCTCTTAGCTCCCATTGGCCGAGCTCTCAGTTTCCGGCCAATAGGAGTTGAGAATTTTTGCTGGGCGCAGGGGCAGCATAGGAAGCCTTCTCCCTCCCTCCTTGTTCCCCCTCCCCCTCATGCCCGGCGTGGGGCAGTGAGCAGCCTGCAGCAGACAGTCTGCTTCAGGTCTCTACTGTTAAGTACCTCCCAGCCAGAGCCTGCCTCTGGCACCCCAGCCCCTCCCTTCCCCAACCCTCTGTTCCCTCCTGCACTCATACCACCTCCCAGATCTGGCACCCCAATCTCCTGCCCCAGATCACAGTCCCCTCCTATCCTAGGTCACATCCCAAACCCCTGCCCTCCAGTCCCCTGCCCTAGATCACAACTGACTCCTTCACCCAAACACCATCCCAGACCCCATTCTCCCTCCTGCACCCCAATCCCTTACCCCAACCTTCCTTCTGCACCCAACTTCCACCCCAGAGCCCGGAATTCCTCCATTAATATCCTGAAAGAGTGTGGCCCTCGACCACTTTCCAAAACCTTGGCATGTCCCTTCCCCCTGGTCAAAAATTGTCGCCCACCCTGAGCCAGATACACAAGCCACATGACAGCATGGTAGCCCCCTATCCCAAAGAGCTCACAACCCAAATCTACAGTGCAACAGCCAGCCCCAAGGAGCTGGGACGGGGCGTGCAAGATGATAGTGAAATGATGAGGATCCGTCTGATCTAGGCAGCTGTCACGACATAGAAGGGGCCTGGCTGTCTGCATGTCTCTGCAGGGATTTGAAAGGAAGCACAGCAAGGGTAGGAGCCAGGGCTGGGGGTTCTGGACCCTGTCCAGGGTGGTGTGCCAGGTATCTGGGCTGCAGACAAAAAGAAACTTCCTTAGGGCCACACCATGCAATTATTTTAATTCACCTTCTTTATGGACCTTTGGGGTCATGTGTTTGTACAGCTCCTGACACAGGCAGAGCATGGGTTATGAATGGTGCACCAGGATGCAGCCACAATATGAATACATCAATGATTATAATGATGAGTGGGATAGGGATGTAACTGAGCAGTCGACTAGCTGACTACCCAATAATCAAAAGCTTATCGGGTAATTGACTGGAGTATCAACTACTCGCTCCCTCTATAAGAGGCAGCAAAGGGGGAGGGAGGGACAGAGGCCGATGCTGTGGTGCCACTTGTCCCACACCCCCACTACCTCTCAGTGGGGTATAGCGGAGGCTGCTGCGAAGTACTCTCTGCCCATGGCCTTTCCACACCAAACAGCCCCTTTTTGCAGCGGCCCAGGCCTTCTGCCACAGCAGCCTCTGTTTGTGGTGGACAGGGCTGGCCACGGGCTGAATTTAGGGTTGCCAGATGGTTTCAGAAAAAATGCACAACAACAACAACAAAGAACACGCCAGGAAAAAGTTTGTTGAGCAAAAAAACCTTAAAAAACCCTACTGCAGCCCCTTTAAAAACCGCACGGGGAGGCTTTTTGGCCCCAACAGGCTGGTGGTGGCCACCCGCCATCTTGCCTCCTTGCGCCAGGCTGGACAGCTCCTTGGTGAGCACTAGGTTGCCAGGTTGCCTCTGTATTGAGCCAGACAGCCCGGGATTTTCGCCTCCTGGCCAGGAAAAAATCAAAGTACCTGACATTTTAGGTGTCCAGTATTTTCTGATTTTTTTTACCAGATAGGAGGCGAAAATAACAGACTGTCCAGTTCAATACCGGACATCTGGCAACCCTAGCTGAGCTTCTGAATTTTAAATGTAGTAAGACCCGGCGGCTCTTACTGCTTTTGAAACACAGAGCTAGTAGCATGGGTGCATCCCGGAGCTGGCTCCGGGATCTACCCCCACTGCTGTTCTAAACAGCGGTCCTTACCGACGAGTAGTGGAGTCGATACGAATTGTATCGACTACATGGATAACCGCAATTTAACATCCTTCGAGTGGGGAGGGGTGACTCTCGGACCCAAAGGGGCATTCAGAGTGGTGGGCCACACACGGGTGGGATTCAGCTCCCACGCCCAGGGCGAGGAGAGAATGAGAGCTGCAACAGCAGCCAACTGAGGCTGCTTCTCCCCCCCAAGGAAGCCCCACTTCCCCTTATGGGCTAAGTCAGTCCCTCCCTCCAATGCGGCCCCACCCCTGAGTGGGGTAAACCCTGTCTCAAATTAGCTCCTCCCCTAGTCTAGATTAAGCCCCGCCCTCCAATGTAGCCCCTCCCCTCCCTAGATAAGACCCGCCCCTTGTGTGTTTTAGCCCCTCCCTCTAATGGGGCCTCACTCCTGAGTGGCTTAAACCCTGCCCCAAATAAGCCCCTCCCCTTTTAGTAGTTAAGCCCCTCCCCTTTTAGCAGTTAAGCCCCTCCCTCCAATGTGGACTCCTCCCCCTTTGGCAGTTAAGCCCCTCCCATCACGTCCCCGCCTTTATTATGACTTAAGTTCCTCCCCTGTGTGGAACCACGCCCCCTCCTAGCGGAGGCTCTGCGACACAGTCCCGGATGCGCATGCGTGGAAATCCGCCTGTCCCTCCCCGACTCCGCCTGGGAGGTGCTAGCGCGCAGGCGCAACGGCTTTCCTGTTTGAAATCAGCCGGCTTCTCCACACCTCCTTCCCACCCCACCCCACCCCGAGTGCGCATGCGCTGTGTGGTCGCCGGACGGTCACCTTCCCGGCGCGAGGAAGAAGGGCTCGCCTACCCCCGCCGCATGCGCAGTGCCGAGAGGCCGCCGGGTGGGCGGGGCCGCGCGTGCGCCGGCCGCCTTGCCGGGCGCCGGGCTTTTTCAGGGCGCCTGCGCGCCGCGCCCGTTGGCGGCGGCGGCGCGTGCGCAGTGGCCGCGCCGGCTGAGCGGAGCGAGCGAGCGGCTGGGGCCACCCCGCGTGTCCGTCATGTACCAGCGGAGCCGGGCCGTGGCCGGGCGCCTGGGCCCCGCCGCCCGCTGCTGGGCGCCCCGCCGCCCCTGGGGGCAGGGCGAGTCCCCGCGCTGCTGCTATCGGGCCCGGCAGCAGGTGAGGGGCGGGGCCAAGCACGGGGGCGGGGCCAAGGACAGAGGGGCGGGGCCAGGTGGGGTAGAATGTACAGAGGGGGCGTGGCTGGGTTCTGGAGGGGGCGGGGTCAGGGGGGCGCTGGGGCTCTGGAGGGGGCGGGGTCAGGGGGCGTGGCTGGGTTCTGGAGGGGGCGGGGTCAGGGGGGCGCTGGGGCTCTGGAGGGGGCGGGGTCAGGGGGCGTGGCTGGGTTCTGGAGGGGGCGGGGTCAGGGGGGCGCTGGGGCTCTGGAGGGGGGCTCTGGAGGGGCCGGCAGGGAAAGGGGGGGCGCTGGGGCTCTGGAGGGGGCGGGGTCAGGGGGGCGCTGGGGCTCTGGAGGGGGGCTCTGGAGGGGCCGGCAGGGAAAGGGGGGGCTCTGGGGCTCTGGAGGGGGGGCTCTGGAGGGGCCGGCAGGGAAAGGGGGGGCTCTGGGGCTCTGGAGGGGGGGCTCTGGAGGGGCTGGCAGGGAAAGGGGGGGCTCTGGGGCTCTGGAGGGGCTGGCAGGGAAAGGGGGGCGCTGGGGCTCTGGAGGGGGGGCTCTGGAGGGGCTGGCAGGGAAAGGGGGGCGCTGGGGCTCTGGAGGGGGGGCTCTGGAGGGGCGGGCAGGGAAAGGGGGGGCTCTGGGGCTCTGGAGGGGGGGCTCTGGAGGGGCCGGCAGGGAAAGGGGGGCGCTGGGGCTCTGGAGGGGGGGCTCTGGAGGGGCTGGCAGGGAAAGGGGGGGTGCTGGGGCTCTGGAGGGGCCGGCAGGGAAAGGGGGGGTGCTGGGGCTCTGGAGGGGCTGGCAGGGGAAGGGGGGGCGCTGGGGCTCTGGAGGGGGTGGGGGGGTGCTGGGGCTCTGAAGCGGCCAGAGGGGGGAGGCGCTGGGGCTCTGGAGGGCAGTGTTCCCTGTAAGCTGTGCGCGTGGCTGGCCACCCAGGAGAGTTTCTAACACCCGACTAGCAGAGCACCCACGGTTGCCCAGAGCCGGCGACATGTGTTTGGGCTGGTGGTGCCCATCTGCCCGTGCCTCGGTGCACAGAACAAAATTTACTCTGCACCCCTGGAGGGAAACCATTAGCGCAGCGGTTCCCAACCTTTTCCAGATGGGGACCCATTTTAACAATTCAGGCAGACTCGGTGACCCCAGGCAATTCAAAAACGGGGGGAGGGCAGAGCCATCTGGGGAGACACTTGGTGACCCTTTTGAAATGTCATGACGACTCATATTTGGGTCCTGACCCATAGGTTGGGAAACCCTGCATTAGAGGGAGCATTGCTGGAGGGCGCAGGGGCTGGGTACATGGGACTGCAGGAACTGGGCGTGGGAGGCTTGCAGAGACTGGAGGGGGGGTTGTGTGGATTTGGGGCTGTGCAGAGGGTGGGGTCTGGTGGGGGGATTGGAGGAGGTAGGGGTTGGGGTAGATGCCAAGGGTGCCTGAGCTGCTACGTTCAGCATCTGGAGTGTGATCGGCTGAAGGATGCAGGATGCATGACTAGCACCTGGAGGTGCAGAGGGCTGGGGAGTGCAGAATCCCGGGTGCAGAAGCTGAAGTCTGGGGGCTGCAAGGTGCTTGGCTTGGGGAGGACTGCAGAGGATTGCGATGTGCAGAGGCTGGGAGGTTGCATGGGGGGGGGCCGGGTGCTGTGAATGGGCGGAGGACCTGGCTGAGGGGCAGGATACATAGGCTGAGGCCGCGCGATGGATGCAGGATGCCTGGTTGAGGACTGCGGACGTTGTGGGGTGCATGGTTGGGCAGTATGCATGATGCAGGGCTGGGGCCTGTGGCGGGGGGGGTAGGGGCTGGGTGTGTGGGGACATAAGAACGGAGTTGCGGTCACCAGAGTGAGGGGCAGCGACAGTGACTGCAGGATGCAGATTAAGGGGTACGATGGGGAGTGGATTGGCTGGGTCTGTGGCGAGCAGGGCTGTGCAAATCCATGCCCACATAGATTAGAACAAACTCCAGAGAGAGCTAACGGTGGAAATCTTCTCCCTCTTCCTCCCCTGGGTATGTGTCCATCCCACCCCAGGATTTTGGAGAGGGGTGTGCGGTGCATGTGAGCTTGGCTTGTAGGGGATCACCGGGGCGGAGTGTGAGCTGGGCTGGCTTAGGGGTGGGGAAATGGAGAAATAGGATATAGAGCCTTTCCTCTCTAGGGGGCACTGGCTCTGATCTGCTCCTAGCTCAGGGTAGGGATGTGAAAGGTTGATGCTTACCTGTTGTGGTTAACCAGTGGGGGCTGAAGCAGCTGTCTGCCTGCCACGGGGAGGGGGCTGCTGTAACCCTGCAGGACCTGCTGAACAGGTGCTCCAGCGTGGCCGGGGCAGGCCTGTCCACAGTAGATGTGAGCGTGTAATAGGGATGGAATCGTATAATCGATTAACCGCTAAGCAGAAGCGTGTAAGTTAATGCTATAGACTACACGCATTTCCCTCTCTCCCCGCCAGTATGTTTTTTAGCAGCCTGGCTCAGTTCTGGCTTGCGCCAGGTCCAGAAGCTCAGACCCGCCCCCAGCCAGGGACTGCTGCCTCTCTCAAAGCAGCAGTGCAGGGCGACAGGTAGCCGATCCACAAGGGGAAATGGTTTTTAAACTGGCTCCCCTTGCGGACCAGCTCCCACCTGGCACCCCGCGCCGTTGCCTTTGCTACGGTGGCTGCTGGCCCTGCCGCCGGGGTCTGTAGACTCGTCGACTAACGGATAAAATGTCAGTGAACTGCTATTTAACATCCCTAGGCTGTAATTGAATAATTGTGTAACTGCATCACATTTTAGCGGTTCCCCGACTATTCAGTAGTCCTCGGGGGTGGGGCTGGCAGCCAGGGTGCTCCTGGTTCCATCCCCAGGGAGCCCCCTGCAGCCTCTCACTGCTGCCTCTGTATCAGAGGCAGCAGCACAGGTGACAGGGTTAACCGATGAACTCAGGCTTATTGGTTAATCATTGAGTACACGTGGACATCCCTCATTCGCAGCGGGCCCCGGGTGTGTCTGGCTGGATGGGAGCACCCCCCCCTTAATTGGTTAACCAGTTAAACATCGTGTTCTGTTGGCTAACCAATTACAATGGATTTTACATCCCTAGCTCAGGGGTGCTGGGATCCCTTGTAAGTGCCCAGCAGACTGAGTGGCTTCAGTCCCGCTAATCCCTTCTCCCTTCCAGGACCTGTCGTCCTGCTGGGACAAGGTCCCCCGGGTGCCAGGCCCAGCTACGGCCCTCAAGTTCCACTCATCGCTGGCGGAGCGGCCGGTGGAAGCTGCCAGGATCCCGCTGTTGCCACCGCTAGGAGCCGACCTGGCCGGTGGCACCGTCCTCCCAAGTGTATCGGAGCAGAAGCTGAGCCTGCATGCGCTGCTGCAGGGCCTAGAGCCGGGGCGCCGCTGCCGGCCTGCTGCCCTCTCCCCCCTGCAGGGCATGGAGGCCTCCGTCACCACGGTGGATGGGCAGCAGGAGGACGACATCACCGTGCGGGATGGTGCCGGCCTGGACAGCGCCTCCCTGGACTCTCTGTACAGCCTGCTCCACGGCAGGCCCTGCTGGATGCCTTGCCAGGCCCTCGCCCCCTTCCAGGCCACCACCGGCACAGCTGCCAAGGCTGCTTCCGGCTTGCCGGAGAACCACGACCCCGGCATGGAGGAGCACCTGGCTGTCATGTACGAGAAGCTGCAGCACGAGGTACGTCACGGCCCGGGTGCCTGGCTCCCCGGCCTCCCCCTTCCGTGTGCTGCCTGGATTCTGCTCCCCTCCATTCCCTTTGTTCCCTGCCTGCGGGCCTGGGCTCATTCCCCTCACCCCTCTTGCCTGGCATCTCCCTCCCGCATTTCCCCACTGCTGCTGCCTGGATCTCTTCTCCCCCCGGGCTGCTTGGATCCTCGGGCTGCACCCCCTGCCCATCTCCTTCAAATGCCCTTGAGGGTCAGAGGGGAGCACACACCGGTCCCTGGCCTGTCTGCTCAAGCTGTGAAGCAGGGGGTCGGCTAGGGCCTGAGAGGGTGACTTGCTCCTATACACAGACCCGTGGGCCATTGGGGGATCTTACTTGTTAGTGCAGCCCGTGAACCAGCCAGGGTTTGGGCATGGTATCCGAACCTGTATCACGGTGACACCTAGAGGGCAAGACAGGCCCTGCCCTGGCCGAAATCAGGGCCCCGATGTGCCGGGCGCTGCACAGACACAGCGAGAGACAGACCCTGCCCCAGCTGAGATCAGGGCCCTGTTGTGCCGGGCGCTGCACAGACACAGCAAGAGACAGACCCTGCCCCAGCTGAGATCAGGGCCCCGTTGTGCCGGGCGCTGCACAGACACAGCGAGAGGCAGTCCCTGCCCCAGCTGAGATCAGGGCCCCGTTGTGCCGGGCGCTGCACAGACACAGCGAGAGACAGACCCTGCCCCAGCTGAGATCAGGGCCCCGTTGTGCCAGGCGCTGCACAGACACAGCGAGAGACAGGCCCTGCCCCAGCTGAGATCAGGGCCCCGTTGTGCCGGGCGCTGCACAGACACAGCGAGAGACAGACCCTGCCCCAGCTGAGATCAGGGCCCCGTTGTGCCAGGTGCTGCACAGACACAGCGAGAGACAGACCCTGCCCTAGCTGAGATCAGGGCCCCGTTGTGCCGGGCGCTGCACAGACACAGCGAGAGACAGGCCCTGCCCCAGCTGAGATCAGGGCCCTGTTGTGCCGGGCGCTGCACAGACACAGCGAGAGACAGGCCCTGCCCCAGCTGAGATCAAGGCCCTGTTGAACCGGGCGCTGCACAGACACAGCGAGAGACAGGCCCTGTCCCAGCTGAGATCAGGGCCCTGTTGTGCCGGGCGCTGCACAGACACAGCGAGAGACAGACCCTGTCCCAGCTGAGATCAGGGCCCCGTTGTGCCGGGCGCTGCACAGACACAGCGAGAGACAGTCCCTGCCCCGGCTGAGATCAGGGCCCCATTGTGCTGGGCGCTGCACAGACACAGCGAGAGACAGTCCCTGCCCCGGCTGAGATCAGGGCCCCGTTGTGCTGGGCGCTGCACAGACACAGCGAGAGACAGTCCCTGCCCCAGCTGAGATCAGGGCCCCGTTGTGCCAGGCACTGTGCAGACACACCAGGAAGTATGGCCTATGTTCAAGAGCTCACAATATACATGGCAAAGGGAGGATTATTCCACTGCCCAGAGATTGTGACATGCCCACCAGCACAAGGGGTTGGCGGCTGAGCTAGGACTTGAACCCAGCCCTCCTGGCTCCGGCCCCGTGACTTCCCATGACCCCTCTTCCCTCACGGCGCCTTTGCTCTCCCCCTGGTTCTCCTGCAGCTGCCGAACTTCCTCCTGAAGGTGCCTGACTATGGGATCTACTCCCGGGATGTGGAGTTTGTGAATGAGATCTTGCACCTGAGAACTCGGTCAGTGCCAACGGGGGCGGGAGGGGAGGGGAGGGGGAGTGGACCAAGCCACTTCTGTCATGGAGGTGAGAGGCAGGTGGGATCAGCCCACTTTCCCTTGGGGGGAGGGGGAGGGGGAGGGGTTGATCCAACTCTTCCCAAAGGGGGTGTGGATGAGTCCATATCCTGCTGAGAAGGTAGGGGGAGCAGCCTGTTCCACTCTCATCCTGGGGGCAAGTGGGATGGGCCACTGTTCCCACCACGACTGGCAGGGTTGGATCAGTCCGTTCGTCCTCTGGCCCCAGGGTGGATACCAAGTTGGGATCCCCTCAATCCAGAGGTGTCTCCTGGCCTGATGTGCCTCCCCCTCTCCCACGCACAGGGGCCTCGCCATGTACCAGCTGTCGCTATCCCTGTACCGCCTTCTGGCCTGGAGCTACTTCGCCAGCGTGCAGCTAGAGGTACTGAAACTGACGCGGCACCCCGAGAACTGGAGCATCCAGGCCCGCTGGCGCATCACGGGGCTGCCCTTCCACGTCCTCCTGCTGCGCTTCTACAAGAGGGACAAGCGGGAGCTGTTCAGGTGAGAGCCCGGGCTGCCCCACCCGCCCCCAGCCTCCCTCGGGCATGAGCTGGGCTGTGGCTGGCTGGGGCGCAGAAGGGCTACCGTGGGGCTCTTGCGCAGGCACTCCCTGCCCAGTCTGCGTCCCGATGAGCTGGGCAGCCCCTCCGGGGGGCTGCCCCATCTCTTTCCTGGCTGGGCTTTGCAGGGCCATGACCTCCCGGGGCTGAGGACTGTTTAACCGCACACAAAGCAGTGGCCTCTGCTGACTCCAGAGATGAATTTCCTAGTCTCTACCACTGCTCCTCCCCAGCTGGGCTGCACAGGTGCTGATTTCTGCATTGCCAGGGAGGTGCTCCACCGTGAGGCCCCATCTCCTGAGGCCCTGCCCGCTCGCTGCTCCCTTACCTCCTCCCTGTGCTATTGGGCTGTAGCGAGGGGGTGCCAAGCATCTGTGGAGTCAGAGCCTATGAGCAGCTACTCCCTGGGGGTGGGGATGCTGCTGGCTCTGCCTCTGAGCTGCTCAAAGCCCAAGGATTTGCTGTTCCCCTGGAGTACGTCCCAGCACCCTCTCCCCCCATGGTCCTAACAGCAGAGGTTCCCACACCCGGGGGAACGTGAGAACTCATGGGGGCGGGAAAAGATCGTCCCGTGTGTATTCTACCCGCGGCAGCGAATTACTAGCACAGCCAGTTTCTCCTCACGTGGCCCCGTGTCTCGGGCTCCAGGTAGCGCAGTGCGCTCTCATTT
Source organism: Pelodiscus sinensis (assembly GCF_049634645.1). Taxonomy (NCBI): domain Eukaryota; kingdom Metazoa; phylum Chordata; order Testudines; family Trionychidae; genus Pelodiscus; species Pelodiscus sinensis. Next base: position 11,498,200 of record NC_134742.1, read on the forward strand.
CTGTTCCGCTTGCGGCGTAGGGATGTTCCCATGTCATGGAATAGTTGTGGAACCGCATCAAATGTAAGTGGTTACACGACTCTTTGATAGTCCCTGGGACCAGTGGCCACTGGGCTCCCAGCCCCACTCCCGGGGAGCCCCCTGCCAGCCTGGGCTGCTGCCTGCAGCGCAGGGTGGCAGGTGGGAGCTGGTCTGCGAGGAAGGCCAATTAAAAAAACCCAGCTCCCCACACAGACTGGCTCTGCCTGCCCCCTGCGCTGCTGCCTCTGATACAGAGGCAGCAATGTGGGGTGGCAGCAGCCTCTGTTTGCAGTGAACCCGAGCTCCCTGTGGACAGAGGCTGCTCCGTGGCAGCAGTCTCTGTTCATGGGGGTGTCTGAGCTCCCGCAGACAGAGCCAGCCTCTGTCCATGGGGACTTGAATCTTCCCCCTCCCCAACAGGAGGGGCTGCTGTGGAGCAGCCTGTATCCGTGGCAAGCCCTGGATAGAGGCTACTCCGCAGCAGTCTCTCCTCCCACTCCTCCCCCCCGCGCTGCTGCCTCTGATAGAGGCAGCAGCACGTTGGAGGTAGGCGGATCTGGTGCTTTTGGGGAGTTGGCTTAAAAGCTGGCTCCCCACAGGCACTGGCTCCTGTCTTCCCTCTTCCTGCCTCTGATGGGGGGACGCATGTAGTCACAGTATTAATTGATAAGCCCAGGATTACTGGTTAATCGTGTAATCGTCTACACCCATGGGGTCCAGCCAGTTCTGAAGCAGTCGCCACTATAGAGGCTATTGTTATAGCAAACTAGCCCCACTCAACCAGCCACATAGCCCCATGTGGCTAGCGGCCAGCGTGTTGGGCACAGTGGGTCTAACACGATGACCTCCCTATTGCAGAGCATTGTACAGAGTCACTGCCCTCTGTCTCCCCCCCCCACCCCCCTTGCTCAGAGACAGCGGGCACAAAGAAAAGTGAGCATGGCCCCTGATTGCAGGCCTGCCCTTTGCTCTTGTCATGGCCCATTTGTAGAATGGGAAAAACATTTTTAAAAAGCGAGAAAGGAATCGGAAGCGATTCGAGCGCCGCGCCGCCATGTGTAGCAGTATGAGGGATACGAACCCCCCCCCATTTAGTTGGTTAACCGGTTACAGGGAGGGTCACTCCAGCCTAGGTAGCTAGGGGCTGCTCTGGAGTCACTAGCAGCCTCTCTCTGCAGCGGGCCTGGGTGCCCTGCCTACAGGGTGCCTGGGTCTGCCGTGGACAGAGGCTGCTGCGGTTAACCTTAATGGGTGAGCCTCACGTGTTAAGGTGTGTGCCACGGAGGAGACACACAAGCAGAGTGTTCAAATAAGTTTGAGAACAGCTGCCTTGGAGAGACCCTGCCTGGGGGGCTAGCAATGCCCCCTTCAGTCAGCATGGCACCCCATCTAACTGTCCTATTTTATACGCCCCTCCCAGGACCTACGACGCCTATTCCACTTTCTTCTTGGACTCCAAAGGGCTGATCCGCTGTCACCGGATAGACAAGGTGAGTGCCGGCTCCGGCTGCTCTTGCGGGTCCTGGCGGCCGAACCACGAAAGCTGCAGCTGCAGCTGCAGCCTTTAACGCCTGCCCCTCTCCCCTCCCTACAGCTGATGCCGTCCCAGCCGCCAGTGGCCAAGGTGAAGAAGCTGCTGGTGGCGGCCCTGGTTGGCCTGGGCCTAGCGGAGACCAGACCCTCGCTCCAGCTGCTCTTAACTGTCCTGGCTGGCAAACAGCAGGGGCAGCCCATGGGCTACAGGGACAGCTGAGCCAGCCCTGGAGCGGAGGCTGGACATTGTGACTCTTGTGAGCTGAGGTGGCCTGGATGCACAAAGCCCTGCCTGCCGGCTCCGCTCCCCTCCCCTCTCCCTGCCCAGCGCTGTAAAGAACTGTACATAATAAAACTGGTGAGATGGCTGGGCTGGGGCCGGTGGCTCTGGGAGGGTAGGGAGCCTCTCAGCCAGGGGTGGGCTGCTCCAAGAATTGGGTAAGGGGTCAAAGGCTGCGCTCTTCCCTCATTAATGGAGGAGGTGCAGGGCCTTGGACAGCAGGGTGCAGAAGGGAGCTTGGAGGAAGGGATGGGGGTTACATAGCTGGGGGCCGGGGTGCTGCTGGAGGCAGGCTCTGGCCAGAAAGTGCTTCCCTGCCACGCACCACTCAGAGCAGGTGGCTGCAGGGGCCCTGTGCTGTTCTGAACGCTGGCGGCCACGGAGAGGCTTCCAACAGGCAGCTCCCGTTGGCTGGAGACTGGCTAATGGGAACTAGGAGCTTGTGCTAGAGGCATTACGAAGCCTCTCCCCCTTCTTCCCTGCCTTGCAGCATTCAGCTGCACGGGGCCCCACAGCTGGCTTTTCTGAGTTGGTGCGGAGGCAGAGGCTCCATGCGGGCTGGGTCAAGCAGGGGCAGACCCTCTCCTGCAGCTCTGCCTTGGACTCCTGCCTCTGGGGGTGGAGTTGCAGGGAGGCTGTGGGGTAAAAGCCTGGGGGGCTGGAATTCATCAAGAAGAGAGGCCTTAGGTTGGAGGCACCTGGGGCTCTTGTATCTTGGCCCTGTGGGTAACACTGTTGTCTCTTGTCCTTCCCCCCCACCCGAGCAGGGGCGTGTGAGGGGGGAGAAAGGGGCTGATGCTGAGAGCACAGACTTGCTCCCCTGCCCCAGAAGGTGCCAACACCTGCTCATGGTACCTCCTTTCTGTGCAAAGCAGCTCCCCCCCACCCAAGAAATTAAACAAGCAGGGCCATGGTGGTAGCAACAACTCTGCACCACTGCAGGGGCTTACAGCAGCTGCCCTCTGGTGAATTCCAGGGTCAGTAGGAAACTGATGCCCAGGATGGGGACAGGCACACAGCTCCACCGTCATTGGTACCAGGGTAGCTTAAAGAGGGTCTCGTAGAAGTTCCCTAACTTCCCTAGGGAGCCAGATCATCTGCTAAGGGTGGCCCGGCCCAGCCCAAAGAGGAGCGGAGCCCAGGTCTGGCTTAATTTAAAAACGGCTTTGTTGGTGCTGCCCTCCTTGGGCAGAAAGTTCTATACAGCTGTACAGAGTCCCTGGAAAAGGGGGAGCCGGGAGCCTCCCCCTCCCCCCACTCCAGTCCTGGGGGGCTGGGCGTTGAGGCGCTAGCCCAGCTCCTCCCGTGTCTTGCCCACTTTCTTGGGCAGCTTCTTGGCGGAGGCGTCCTCCAGCTCCTTCGCCTTGTAGTAATGAGGGGCCACCTCCAGGAGCCAGGTGCTGTCGATCTCTATGACCTGCAGGATGGAGAGAGAGAGAGCACCGTAAGGACACGGGCCGCCTCAGCTGCAGCGCCCCCTAGTGGCTGAGGAGTGGTCCAAAATGCTGTGACTAGCCCTTTAAGGAAGAGCTCCACCTCCTTTATGCTAATGAAGTCAAACTCCACCCCCTGCAGGAAGGGGAAGGGACTAACATTGACCAGAGGGCCACTGGCAGGGGATGTTCCTTTTCGGAATATGCCCTCTAGTGGGTGGAGGATTCAGTGCAGCACTACTAAGCTCTACCCAAGTCCTGAGGGCACCAGTAGCACAGTACCAGGGCTAAAAGCCCCTCCCTGCTAGCTGTGGGGGTGTAAAATGGCAGGTGCATCCTGCAACAGTTTGGTCCAGGCTCTTTCTCCAGCAAGGGGCAGTGAAAAGCAAGGCTTAGCTCCCAGCATGCCCACAGCCCCACCTGTCTCATGAACTCCTTGGTGGTGAAGACCAGCTCGTGGTAGATGAGCCAGCGGGGCTGCTCCTCGAAGAGGCAGCTGTTGGGGTGGACGAAGACTGTCTGCTGGTGCTTGACCGTCTTGTAGCCGGTGCGGGTCAGGCGGGCCGTGTGGTAGAAGAAGCCGGCGGTTATTGCCTAGGAAAGCGGGGAGGGTGAGCGAGGGGGCAGCAGAGGGGGCTCGTGGGGGGAAGGGCAGCTGGGGGAGGGGGGTTACCTTGCGGATGGGAACGTAGTCCCCCTCGCTGGAGGTGAGGTCCACCTCGATGCGCTCCAGCAGCCCCTCCAGCTGCTCCCGCACGTCCCGGGCCCGCCTCATGGACCGGAACTGGATGAAGTTCTCATAGCACCACTGCATGGAGAAAGCGCTCTCCACCCACTGCGGGGCAGGGAGAGGAGTCAGAGCCAGCCCCAGCTGTGAACCTAGGCCCCACCCCTTAGGAGGGACACAGCTGGCTGGGGCAGCTGGGAGACCTGGCCTGTGACTGTATTGGAGCCAGAGGTCCCCCAAGGGAGTGACCCCCCCCCCCCCCCCACACACACACACACATTCTCCTCCTGCTTGGAGCCAGACTGCAGCAAGCACCCCAGGGAATGGGTGGAAGAGGGAACAGCCCCGTGTCCCATTCTCTACCCCTGGCCCAGTCCATCCCTGGACGTTGGAATCCGTGGGGCGCCAGTGCCCACTCACGGGGAAAGGCCCCATTCCCCATCAGCCAGCGCCCCTGCCTTGGGGAGGGCTCCATGCTGGTGACTCCAGGGGAATAGAAAGCCCCCCCGCCTCCCCTCACCTGGTTGTAGACGTTGAGCAGCACCAGGTGGTCCCCGCCGGGCAGGAAGAAGTTCATGCGGGCGTTGTCCGCGTGCATCACCTTGTCCTTGGGCCGGTAGAAAATGGAGTTGTTGACGGACAGCATGGCCGCGATGGAGAGGATCTGCTCCGAGCACTTGTACCTGCCACGCCCCGAGGGAGGCAGCGTTAGAGAGTGAGGGGGCCTGGCCCGGAAAGCTGACCCCAAGGGGGCTTGGGAACCGTGGCCTTTGTGAGGAGCGAGAGGGTTCAGGGGCTAAGGCAGCAGCTGAGCCTGGGTGGAGGTGAGAGGAGCCAGGGAGAGGGAGCCCTGGAGCTTTTGGAGAGGCAAAAAGGGGAACTCACTGCTCCGAGGCCAGGATCATCTTGGAGAGCATGGGATCCACCGGCAGCTCTGCCATCTTCCGCCCCAGCTGGGAGACACACACACAGGGCTGTCAGAGTGGGTCCCCCACCCTCTGCTCCCCCTACAGGCCTGTCTGCTTGGCCACCCTGGATCAAACCCCTCTAGCTCCGTGTTCCTGCCCCAAGACAGCAAAGCCCCCCCACGCAGCGGCTCACTGGTCACACCAAGTGAGGGGAGTGGGGGGGGTGAAGATTCCTTCCTGACCCCCAAGGCGAGAGGCTCACACCCTGCCCTGCAGCCTGGGGCTGCCCCAGCCGATGAGCCCTGGGTCCCACCATGCAAGGGAGCGCCTAGCCACAGACAGATCCTGCTTTTGCCCCAGCTGCAGGAGGTCCCCCCTACCTTGGTGAGTTCCCCTAGGTGGTTCAGCGCCCCCAATGCATACAGCTGCTCCAGGGCCAGCACCAGGGTCTCGTGGGGCGGCGGGTCCATGAAGTCGAAGTGGATGAGGTCGTTGATGCCTGTGGCGGGCGGAGGGGACAGGCAGGGTGGTCCGATGTCAGTCAGCAAGCAGGAAATCACAATGTAAGTCTCCAGCTCAATGTGCATTGGTACTTTGTAGTTACATGCCTAAAGACAACTCGAGCCTCCCTGGCTGGCAGCCCCGGCTCACCGCTAACCAGAGGCTGCTCTCTGCTAGCCAGGAGGCGCTACGGCCATACTCCATTAAGCAACTGTTTGTGAAGTTAGAAAGTGGTGAAGGGTGCAGTTCGGACTGACCAGGCCGAGGCGACGGCCTGTTTACCTACAATGGGCCTTGAGCGGCACTGGACGCTGAAATTGAATTTTTGCGTAACACCAGCCCGGTGACGCTGCCTGAAACACGCTGCAGCCATAAGAAATAAATGTTTATTTAAACACGATTTGCCTTTAGCAGGAACTGATTTATTTATCTGTTGTTAGTGAATTGCTTGGAGGTTTTTCTTTGAGGCAGGGTGCCAAGATTTTATAACTAGTAGAGCTCCGCCTTGCCCCTGTGGATTTAATCCATGAGCCGGAAGAGGAAAACTCCATCTTGTTAAAGGTCCCTTTGCTGTGAGGCTGTGTCGACACTGCAGGATTTTTGTGCAAAAACTGTTTGGCGCAAGAGTTTCTGCACAAAAATTCTTGCCCAAGACCGTGTCCACACTGCCAAGGACGCTCTTGCGCAAAAGCACATGGCAATGTGGATACTCTCTTGCACAAGAAAGCTCTGATGGTCATAGAATCATAGGACTGGAAGGGACCTCAAGAGGTCATCGAGTCCAGCCCCCCGCCCTCAAGGCAGGACCAAGCTCCGTCTACACCATCCCTGACAGATGTCTATCTAACCTGTTCTTAAATATCTCCAGAGAGGGAGATTCCACCACCTCCCTTGGCAATTTATTCCAATATTTGACCACCCTGACAGTTAGGAATTTTTTCCTAATGTCCAATCTAAACCTCCCCTGCTGCACTTTAAGCCCATTACTCCTTGTCCTGTCCTCAGAAACCAAGAGGAACAAATTTCCTCCTTGTGACACCCTTTTAGATATTTGAAAACCGCTCTCATGTCCCCCCTTAATCTTCTTTTTTCCAAACTAAACAAGCCCAGTTCATGAAGCCTGGCTTCATAGGTCATGTTCTCTAGACCTTTAATCATTCTTGTCACTCTTCTCTGTACCCTTTCCAATTTCTCCACATCCTTCTTGAAATGTGGCGCCCAGAACTGGACACAGGTCATTGTAGCCATAGGGGTTTCTTGTGCAAGAAATCCCTGTTGCCTGTCCACACTGCCTTCTTGCACAAGAGGGCTTATTCCTCATGGGGAGAGGACTAACTCTTGCGCCAGAAGTCCTTTTTTCCGACGCTTTACTGTAAAATTATTTGCGCAAGAAGGCACCAGCAGTGTAGATGCTACGCAAGCTGTTGTGCAAGAACAGCTGTTTTTGCGCAAAAAGCCTGCAGTGCAGATGTAGCCGCTCTGAATCAGAGGAACAAAGTGAAATGCCAAAACCATACACTCCACCCCTGCAAGTTCCTGTCCCAGGTGCTTAGCCCGTGCCTGCCATGAATGCAGGGACATGGCTGACTTGAAAACTTCAGCAGCGAATCTGTGCTGCTTGGCTGTTCTGCACAGACTCAGGAGCACAGCCAAGCCCTAGGACTTTCCTCCATCGCCCTAGGACCTTCCTGTCCATCCTCCCCACTCCACAGGGACCTGTGTCGTCCCCCCTCCCCATCCCGGGCAGGCCCCCTCCTCACCCAGGCTCTTGAGCAGCAGCACCACATTGCCCAGGTTGGTCCTCTGGATCTCGGGCACCGTGGTCTCCTCCATCTCATTCTTGTAGGCCCAGGCTGTGTAGAGGCGGAAGCACTTGCCGGCCGCCACCCGCCCAGCCCGCCCTGCCCGCTGGTTGGCGGAGGCCTGGGGAGGAGGAGAGAGGCATGAGATGAGAGCTTGTGAGGAGCGATACAGGCCCCCCATGAAATCCTGTAACCTGGGGCTCAGCCAATGGCTGTAGAACATGGTGGGGAGGAGGGATGCCCTGTATCCAGTGGGGGATGGGGCTGAGGAGACGTCCCTTGTCCAGCGGGAAGGCGTAGCCGGGGACTCGCTGCCAGGTGCTGTACCCTGGCAGTGGTCGTGAGTGTGGGGGGGTCCCCGTACCCGAGAGCAGGGCGTGACAATCAGGGACTCCATGCCGGTGCGGGCGTTGTAGCTCTTCTGCTTGCAGAACCCTGGGTCGATGACGTAGATAATCCCATCAATGGTCAACGACGTCTCCGCGATGTTCGTCGCCACCACGACCTGCGAGGGGTGGGGGGCACCTCGTTAGCGGTGGGGGGAGGGGGAAGGGGTCAGCCACACCAGGCTCATGGGAGTCATTCGGGGCCTCGGATAGTCACAGCTGCTGGTTAGGTTCTGTGGGGGAGGAGGAATATGACCCTTAGCCCCGCCCTCTCCCTAGCTCCTCCTCCTTCCAGTCCCACCCCTCAAAGCTCCTCCCTTACTGCCCCCACCACACACACTTTCAACCCTTCTCCTCCATGGCCACCTATCCCTGAAGCCACGCCCCCAAGCGCTAAGCCCCTCTCAAAAGCATCTACCCCCTAGGCCCAAGCCCATCTAGCCCCCTTGCCACTCCACTGCCCTAAGCCCCGCCCCTCGGCTGCCCCCACTCCTCACCTTCCGGGCGCCAGGCGGGGTGGGCTCGAAGATCTTGGCCTGCATGTCGGAGGGCAGGTTGGCGTAGATGGGCAGCACCAGAAGCTCGGGGATCTTGGAGCCCAGACGGCGGCAGCGCTCCTGCAGCATCTCGCAGCAGGCCTCTATCTCCTCCTGCCAGGCAGAGGTGGGAGGGGAGGAGTTGGATGCGGCAGGGGCGGGGCCGGGCCCTGCAGGGGGCGGGGTCAGGCTCTTACCTGGCCGGTGAGGAAGACCAGGATGTCGCCACGGGGCTGGGTGACGTGAATCTGCAGCACCGACACCACGCAGGCCTCCAGGTAGTCGGCCTCAGGGGCCTAGAGAGGGGTCAGAGGTCAGCTCCTGCCCCACGGCGGGACCTCTGGCCTACAGCCTCTCTCACATCCTCCTTCTGCCCCAGGAGATTCATTGGCTCCACGTCCCACCCTGGACCCAGTGTCCCCACTCAAACCGGCCCTGGGGATCCTCCTCTCTGGGCCTGCCTCATGCACGCCCCACACCCTGCTCCCTCCCCCCACTCTCCTTCCGGCCATGCTGCCCCACCTCCCTCCTTTGCCCCCTGCTGGCCACACCTTCCTTGGCTTCCCTTTAACAATCTCTCCATGTGGGGCGGTGGTTCTGCTGCCAAACACACTCTGCACACCACCCCTCCTGCAGGCCGGAGCCGAGTGCCCCCTCCCTGCCAGGTCATGTCCCCCGCCCTCCCACAATGCTCTCCCCATGCCACGCCCACACTGCCGCCTCTGGGCCACGTTTCCCGCCACACCGCTCCCTTCTGGCCACGAAGCCCCCTCCGCCACCACGCCAATCCCCCTACCTCTGCCAGGTCACACCTCCCCCCAGACCATTCCTGGCCGTGCCACGTTTCCTCCCACCTTCTCTGGGTCACGCCACGTCCCCCCCACTGCCCTCTTCTGGCCATGCTACCCCCCCCACACCATACTGCTTCCTCTCCCTGCCCTGACCACACCATGCTATCTCCCCCCACACCAGCACCCCCCAGCTACACCATGCTGCCTCCCCCCATACTACCCTTCCTCCCATACCACACCCTGCTGCCTCCCCACCACGCCACCATCTCCTCTATACTTCCCCAGAGCCCACAGCTATCCCTCCATCATTCCCCCCACCGCCCATCCTCTTAGGACCCTCCTGGCCACCACCTTCCGCCCACTCCCTAGGCCCCTCCCGCCCCCAGCGATTGCCCCATGCTGCTCCTCCCCCCGCGCCGACCTTGGTGTAGTAGATGTCCACTGGGAAGCGGCGCCCGGGGATGCGGAAGATGGGCGCGTCGTCGAAGAAGGCGGAGAAGCGCTCGGTGTCCAGGGTGGCGCTGGCGATCAGCACCTTGAGCGCCGGGCGGAAGCGCGCGATGTCCTTGATCAGCCCAAACAGGATGTCGGTGTGGAGGGTGCGCTCGTGGGCCTCGTCGATGATCACCACGCTGCCGGGAGGTGGTGGGTGAGAGGGGGGGTCAGGAACAGTTCTAACTCCCTGCAGCACGGCACCCCCTGGTGCCAGCACGGACTGCCAGGGGACAGCGCCCCCTGCTGAGCCTGCTCCCTGCAGCACAGCGCCCCCTGCTGAGCCTGCTCCCTGCAGCCCGGCGCCCCCTGGTGCCAGCACAGACTGCCAGGGGACAGCGCCCCCTGCTGAGCCTGCTTCCTGCAACCCGGCGCCCCCTGGTGCCAGGACAGACTGCCAGGGGACAGCGCCCCCTGCTGAGCCTGCTCCCTGCAGCCCGGCGCCCCCTGGTGCCAGCACAGACTGCCAGGGGACAGCGCCCCCTGCTGAGCCTGCTCCCTGCAGCACAGTGCCCCCTGGTGCCAGCACAGACTGCCAGGGGAAAGCTCCCCCTGCTGAGCCTGCTCCCTGCAGCACATCGCCCCCGGGTGCCAGCACAGACTGCCAGGGGACAGCGCCCCCTGCTGAGCCTGCTCCCTGCAGCACAGCACCCCCTGGTGCCAGCACGGACTGTCAGGGGACAGCGCCCCCTGCTGAGCCTGCTCCCTGCAGCACAGCGCCCCCTGCTGAGCCTGCTCCCTGCAGCCCGGCGCCCCCTGCTGCCAGCACAGACTGCCAGGGGACAGCGCCCCCTGCTGAGCCTGCTCCCTGCAGCACAGCGCCCCCTGGTGCCAGCACAGACTGCCAGGGGACAGCGCCCCCTGCTGAGCCTGCTCCCTGCAGCACAGCGCCCCCTGCTGAGCCTGCTCCCTGCAGCACAGCGCCCCCTGGTGCCAGCACCGACTGCCAGGGGACAGCGCCCCCTGCTGAGCCTGCTCCCTGCAGCACAGCGCCCCCTGGTGCCAGCACAGACTGCCAGGGGACAGCGCCCCCTGCTGAGCCTGCTCCCTGCAGCACAGCGCCCCCTGGTGCCAGCACAGACTGCCAGGGGACAGCGCCCCCTGCTGAGCCTGCTCCCTGCAGCACAGCGCCCCCTGGTGCCAGCACGGACTTCCAGGGGACAGCGCCCCCTGCTGAGCCTGCTCCCTGCAGCCCGGCGCCCCCTGGTGCCAGCACAGACTGCCAGGGGACAGCGCCCCCTGCTGAGCCTGCTCCCTGCAGCACAACGCCCCCTGGTGTTACACTGGGGCCAACGCCCCCTACAGGGCCCCCATCCCACTCCCTGCAGCACAGCGCCCCCTGGAGCTGTTTGGGGGTCAGCAGTGCACCCTTCCCCCACACCTGCCCCACACCAGCCCCTAGCACCACTCCAGGGCCAGCCCTGTCTACCAGGGGAGAACATCCCAGCTCCATCTCCGGACACCCGGCGCCCTGCAGCGGGGCCCACCTGTAGCTGGAGAGGTCGGGCTCCGTCAGGAACTCCCGCAGCAGCATGCCGTCCGTCATGTACTTGAGCAGCGTGCGCTCCGACGTGCAGTCCTCAAAGCGGATGCTGTAGCCCACCTGCCAGGTGTACGGGGCATTAGCCTGAGCAACCGCAAAGCTGACGGCCGATACCGACACGAGAGCGTTGCATGGTCCCATTCGGGGCACTGGTTTGCAGAGAGCTTCTGCCTGCAGCCTTTGCCCACGCGGGGGAGGAGAGTTAAAACACGGGCACCTCCCACATCTTAGGGGGGGCCACGATGGGTTTGCCCTACAGGGCCCCTCCTGGCGTGGCATGGGAGGGGGAACAGGAATGGACCCAGATAACTGTAGTTGTAAAGAGAAGGACATGGGGCCTTTCCCCTCCATGGGGACTGCCTGGCTGGGGGGAGGGGGGAGACGTGGGGCTTTTCCCCTCCATGGGGACTGCCTGGCTGGGGGGAGGGGGGAGACGTGGGGCTTTTCCCCTCCATGGGGACTGCCTGGCTGGGAGGGGGGGGGAAGACGTGGGGCCTTTCCCCTCCATGGGGACTGCCTGGCTGGGAGGGGGGGGGGGGGGGAGACATGGGGCTTTTCCCCTCCATGGGGACTGCCTGGCTGGGAGGGGGGGGGGGGGAGACATGGGGCTTTTCCCCTCCATGGGGACTGCCTGGCTGGGGGGAGGGGGGGAGACGTGGGGCTTTTCCCCTCCATGGGGACTGCCTGGCTGGGAGGGGGGGGGGGGGAGACGTGGGGCTTTTCCCCTCCATGGGGACTGCCTGGCTGGGGGGAGGGGGGAGACGTGGGGCTTTTCCCCTCCCTGGGGACTGCCTGGCTGGGGGGGGGGGGGGGAGACGTGGGGCTTTTCCCCTCCCTGGGGACTGCCTGGCTGGGGGGGGGGGGAGACGTGGGGCTTAACCCCTCCATGGGGACTGCCTGGCTGGGAGGGGGAAAGACGTGGGGCTTTTCCCCTCCATGGGGACTGCCTGGCTGGGGGGAGGGGGGAGACGTGGGGCTTTTCCCCTCCCTGGGGACTGCCTGGCTGGGGGGAGGGGGGGAGACGTGGGGCTTTTCCCCTCCATGGGGACTGCCTGGCTGGGAGGGGGGGGGGGAAGACATGGGGCTTTTCCCCTCCATGGGGACTGCCTGGCTGGGGGGAGGGGGGAGACGTGGGGCTTTTCCCCTCCATGGGGACTGCCTGGCTGGGGGAGGGGGGAGACGTGGGGCTTTTCCCCTCCCTGGGGACTGCCTGGCTGGGGGGAGGGGGGAGACGTGGGGCTTTTCCCCTCCCTGGGGACTGCCTGGCTGGGGGGAGGGGGGGAGACGTGGGGCTTTTCCCCTCCCTGGGGACTGCCTGGCTGGGGGGAGGGGGGGAGACGTGGGGCTTAACCCCTCCATGGGGACTGCCTGGCTGGGGGGAGGGGGGAGACGTGGGGCTTAACCCCTCCTTGGGGACTGCCTGGCTGGGGGGGGGGGGGGAGAAAGACACGAGGCCTTTCCCCTCTAGCGGGTGCTGGCTCTATTCAGTCCCCAAGGGGCCTGGCTGGCCCCGGCGGTGGGGGAAGGGGCCGCGGGGCCACCTCAGGCGAACCCAGCCCTCACGTACCTCGTTGCCCAGCTTAACTCCCATTTCCTGGGAGACCCTGGCCGCCACGCTCATGGCCGCCACTCGCCTGGGCTGGGTGCAGCCGATCTTCATCCCCTTCTCCGTGTAGCCCTGGCAAAGGACACGAGGGACTGAATGGAAACGCCCCGCAGCACAGCTATTTCGGGGGGGGGGGGGGGGGGGGGAGAGAATACCTGGAGAACAGCAGCCATCTCTGGGGAGGGCTGCAGTGGGGACCAGCCTCCTGCTGAGCCTCCTCCCCCACTCCCTGTGGCACTGCGCCCCCTAGGGCAGGGGTGAGGAACCTCAGGACCAGATGCAGCCCTTGGCTTATCTGGATCCGCCCCTCGGCCTGCCTGGATCCAGCCCCTAAGGCTCAGGGACCCCCCAGAATTGGGGAGCCCACACTGGTGCCCCAGCCTCCCAGCTCTCCCTCTGGGTGCTGTAATGCACAAAAATCTACTAGGCTGCCTTCCCCCTTCCCTCCTCCCCCGGGCTCTGGTGTGCAAGGGGAATGTGGGGAGAGTCTCTCCCCTCATTTGGGGGCCACCGTGAGGGTTCCCCCCCTTTCACTTAGGTAATAATATAATATAATATATGGAGATATACCATCTCATAGAGCTGGAAGGGACCTTGCGAGGTCATTGAGTCCAGTCCCCTGCCCTCACAGCAGGACCAAGGACCATCCCTGAGAGATTTGCCCCAGATCCCAAAATTGCCCCCCTCAGGGATTGAACTCACAACCCTGGGTTTAGCAGGCCAATGCTCAAACCACTGAGCTATCCCTCCTTGCTCTTGATCCAACCACTGAGCTATCCCTCTCCTGCCCAACCTGAAAGAGACTCCCCACCCCTGCCCTAGGGCCACACTGGGGCACAGAGGTGAGCACTGAATGCACAGGAACAGCGCCCCCTACTGGAGCCTGCCACCCATCTCCCTCCAGCACAGCGCCCCCTAACACTAAGCTGGAAGGGGAGAAACGCCCCCCTCCCCTTCACTCCCAGCCTCGGCCCTGCCGCGCGGTTACCTCCTCGTACAGGTACTGGGGGATCTGCGTGGTCTTCCCGGAGCCTGTCTCCCCCTCGATAATGAGGATTTGGTGCTCGGCGATGGCCACCAGCAGGTCCTGGCGGAAGGGGTAGACGGGCAGGCTGCGCCGCACCTCCTGCATGGAAAGCTTCCGCCGCGCCGCCTCCGACAGCTCCGGCTTCTCCTCCTGGGCCGCGGGACAGGACGCCTGTCAGCTGGGCCGTTCCTGCACCTCTCCTCTGCCCCCGCACTAGTTCTTGCCCCTCCCTCAAGGCTCCCTCTAATCTTTGCCATCCACGAGTGTGGAATTATGTTATGTGCACTGAGCCACGTGTGGATGCGCACCACCACTAAACCCAGCTGTGGGCTCTCTGCGCATCTGCTGGGCGGCATCTGAAGCTCCCCTGCGCAGCCACCCAAGCGCTCAGCTTAGAGGGAACGCGGCCTCCCTCTACCCGGGCTGGGGGGCAGCCGCTGGATCTCCAGATAGGAGTCAGACCCACAGAGTTCTTGGGTCAGAGAGAACCAGGAGATGCAGGGGGATGGGAGGGGGTCGGGAAGGCACTGGAGTATAGCTGCACACGGATTTCACTGCGGCCACGGGTAGAGGCCTGCAAACTCGCCTTATGCCGCAGATGAGTTTTGCAGATGTGTCCGCACAGGGCTCTACCCCTGGGGACTGTCCCCTTTCTGCTCACCCCATACAGCGCCCCCTGCCCGTAGACCTCAGTGCTGTCCGCTAGGGGGCAGAGGGGAGGTGAACCCCATGGCTCAGCAGTCAGGCTCCCTGCTCAGTGCCATGGGGCATGGGAGGGATTTAGGGGGTTTGGGATGGGGGTGCCTGCCCAGGCAGGGGCTGGCCGTGGGAACTTGTTAACCTAGCTGGGAATGATCCCATTCCCCACCCCGACCCAGCAAGTCCCCCCAACTTGAGGCTGGATTGGAGACAGTGCCCACTAAAGGAGACGGGCTGTGTGTTCCACTGGCCCCGCCCTTCCAGGCTGGCCCCTCCTCCTTAGTTCGACTGGCTCCTCCCCCTCCAACGTGGCCCCTCCTCCTCAGATCCCTGGGGCTGGATCCAAGCCTGAGGCCCCTGGAGGGGAAGGGCCCAGCCCCCTTCTCTCACCTTGTCCTGGGCCGTGCCTTGTATCTGCACAGCGCTGATGAATTGGATCATCTCGTCCTCCTCCAGCACGTACTCGTAGTCCTTGCGGGGGTGGCGCTGGCCGGCATCGCGGGCCCCGAAGCGCAGGGCGGCTGCCCCGATGTGATCCTCCTCCCAGCGCCGCTGCTCGTCCCGTGGCGTGGCGCGCTCGTCCGCCACCGGCTCCTCGTAGCGGTCAGGGATCTTCTGCAGGGGGGAGCCAGGGCCCAGTCTGACACCCGGGCCACCCCCAGATGGGAGCAGGGGGTGTGGGACAAGCTGTCCCCACCGTAATCCTGCCCCCTCTGCCAGCCTTAACCTGGCCATTCCACAGGGAGCTCCCCTCCCCTCGCAGTTCAGTACCCCCAGCTAATGCCAACCCTTTCTGCTTCCAATATGAGAATTGCCCCAGAGCATGGACCCCCCCACCAGGTCCCACTCCCTTCCCTCACCCCCTGGGAGCATCATCACATAGGTCAGGCTTTTCCCTCCCTCTGTAGGGGGCTGCCACGCTCCCGTTGCTCTCCTCCTTCCATTTCCCCAGCCTTTGGGGAGGACACCTGGTGATTCCCTTCCCCCATCCTTCTATGGGGCTACTCCTACCTCATCAGCCCTCTTCCCCCCACACCAATGCCACAGCCCAGCAGCAGGCACTTTGCTGCTGCTCTACCCTCTCACTCCCAAGATGGCTGCCGCGCGGTGCCCCCCTGCCCTCCGCCCCCAGGCGGTGGGTACCTTGCTGCGGCTTTCCTCGGGCATGTAGTAGCGATTGCTCTTCTCCAGCTTCTCCTGCTCGCCCGCCTGCTTGTAGTCCTTGGCCAGGTCGCGCACCCGGCGCTTGTACTCCAGCTCCCGCCGCTCAACCATGGTCAGGTCTTGCTCCGAGAACAGATGCTCTTCGTCCAGGATCTCCGCCTCCAGGTCCTCCAGCTTGTCCTGCTCCCGCTTGGCCAGGTACTCCCGGCGTGACTTCTTCCGCAGCTCTGGAATCTGGGGGGAGGGATGGACAGGGGGTAAGGACACCGACTGGGAATCCAGGGGTTTTCATCTCCAGCTACGGGAGAGGAGAGGAGTCTAGTGGTTAGAGCAAGGGTGGCTGGGCGCCAGGACTCCTGGGTAGTATCCCCAGCTCTGGGTGAGCAGTGAGGGACAGTGGTTAGAGCAAAGAGGACTGGGAGCCAGGACTCCTGGGTACTATCCCCAGCTCTGGGTGAGCAGTGAGGGACAGTGGTTAGAGCAAGGAGGACTGGGAGCCAGGACTCCTGGGTACTATCCCCAGCTCTGGGTGAGCAGTGAGGGACAGTGGTTAGAGCAAAGAGGACTGGGAGCCAGGACTCCTGGGTACTATCCCCAGCTCTGGGTGAGCAGTGAGGGACAGTGGTTAGAGCAAAGAGGACTGGGAACCAGGACTCCTGGGTTCTATCCCCAGCTCTGGGTGAGCAGTGAGGGACAGTGGTTAGAGCAAGGAGGACTGGGAGCCAGGACTCCTGGGTACTATCCCCAGCTCTGGGTGAGCAGTGAGGGACAGTGGTTAGAGCAAAGAGGACTGGGAGCCAGGACTCCTGGGTACTATCCCCAGCTCTGGGTGGGCAGTGAGGGACAGTGGTAAGAGCAGGCGGGGGGCTAGGAGCCAGGACTTCCAAGTTCTCTCCCGGGAATTGGGCTAGATGGGCCCCAAGGACCTGATCTGGGGTGGCAAGGAGCAAGGGACACAGAGCTAGATGGAGCTGCACAGCTGCAGTTGGCCATGAGGCCGGACAGAAAACACAGCAGGAGACAGGCAAAGTCCTCACCATGGTTTTCTTGTCCTCTTCTGCCATCTTCAGTCGCTTCTGCGCCTCTTCGTAGGCCTGCCAGGGGAGAGACACCCATCGGGTTGTGTAGATGGTCACAAAGCGGACCCCAACTGGCCCCTTTCTGGAGCAGGACAGGCTGTGGACAGAACCACCCCCCCCAGGAGGCGCTCCCCAGCTTGCTAACGAACAAGGGCTCCTGTGTAACCCTTCCTCCCCACAAATCCGTGCCCTCCGGCGCTTGTGGGGTTCACGATCCCCACTTTGGGGGAGAAATCTGGCTGTGAGAGGCGCAAACACCGGAGAGGCAGGTGGCGCAGGGGACTCACAAAGGGTTGGATGGAGCCCCGGGACAGGATCCTGGCAGGTGGGGTGGGATACGGGAGGAGAGGTTCAACGCAGACAGAGATGCTGGCAGTGAGAGGGACAGAGAGCAATCCCAGAAGCAAGAGGTGTGGGGTGGCACCAAGGAGGGATCCAGCAGCAAGGATAGGGTTGGGGATGGGTGCTGGTCGCAGGGCAGGCTCTGACCTTCTTGTCCGACCGCTCCAGGATATTCCTGGTCCGCTCCTTGTCCTTGCGCTTGACCCGTTCGGCAAAGGCGTCGCGCTCCTCCAGGTCCTGCAGGCGTTCCCGCTCGCTGCGGTCCCATTCGTCCTCCGAGTCCTTTCCCTCCAGGGCCGGGGCCGGCTCCCTGCATCCGGGGAAGGGCCAGAGACCACAGTCAGGGCACTAGCCAGCCCCGGGGAGCCCCAGCGCAGGGGACTCTCCCTCGCCCCACCCTCTAAGATCCCCCAGCGGAGGCGACACTCACGGCTCCCGCTCTGCCTCGTTCTCCTCCTCTGACGCCTCCTCCTGCTTCCGGCGCAGGTGTTTGCGCCGCTTCTTGTGTTTTCTCCCCTCGGGGCAGTGCTTAGAGCCTGGGGCCCCCCCCGCATCTCTCTCCTCCTCCTCGCTGTCCTCCAGCAGCTGGTACGAGCGGTTCTTCTGCTGCAGGGCGAGGGCCTCCCGCTCGGCCACCCGGGCCGGACGCTCCTGCGGAGCTGAACGTGGGACCTAAGAGCAGGGCAGAGACAGGGGTGGGGTTAGAAATACTGCACAGACAGTGCTCGCTCCCTGCCCCCCCCCTTCTGCTTTCTCCTTTAGCTCCTCCCACTTAGCACACAGGTCCCGCCTCTACAGTTGGCTCCTCCCCCTCCCCAAAGGCTCCTCCCATTCTGCTAAGCTTTCTCCTTCCCATGTAGTTCCTGCCATGGTAACCTCTCCCTAAATCCTCCTCCCCTGCCTCCCCCCCCCAACCTCCACAGGACACTGCTAGGGCTAGCCCTGCCCCATCCCCTATAGGCCTCGCCCGCTAACCTCACAGGACTCCCCCCTTGGCGCCTTCTCCATCCCTACTGCTCCTGCTCCCTTTGTTCACAGGCCCTTCCCTTTCAGCCCCACTCCCTCTCCTGCCCCCCAGCATGTCTCCTCCTCTCCCCAGGCCCTTAGCCCCTTGCCTGACACTCCGCCCTCTGGCCCTACTCAGCCCCTCCAGTGTGACCCCTCCTCATCCCTACTAGCTCCTCCCCCTCCTGTGTGACCCTCCCCACCCCACTGGCCCCTTCCCCTCCAGTGACCCCCCCCAGCCCCACTAGCCCCTCCCCCTCCTATGTGACCCCCCCCGCCCCCTGGCCCCTCCCCCTCCAGTGACCCCTCCCTCCTGTGTGACCCCCCTTCAGCCCCACTAGCCCCTCCCCCTCCTGTGTGACCCCCACTAGCCCCACCCCCTCCTGTGTGACCCCCCTCAGCCCCACTAGCCCCTCCCCCTCCTGTGACCCCCCCTCAGCCCCACTAGCCCCTCCCCCTCCTGTGTGACCCCCCCTTAGCCCCACTAGCCCCTCCCCCTCCTGTGTGACCCCCCTCAGCCCCACTAGCCCCTCCCCCTCCTGTGTGACCCCCACCCCCTCCTGTGTGACCCCCCTCAGCCCCACTAGCCCCTCCCCCTCCTGTGTGACCCCCACTAGCCCCACCCCCTCCTGTGTGACCCCCACTAGCCCCTCCCCCTCCTGTGTGACCCCCACTAGCCCCTCCCCCTCCTGTGTGACCCCCTCAGCCCCACTAGCCCCTCCCCCTCCTGTGTGACCCCCCACTAGCCCCACCCCCTCCTGTGTGACCCCCCCTTAGCCCCACTAGCCCCTCCCCCTCCTGTGTGACCCCCACTAGCCCCACCCCCTCCTGTGTGACCCCCCTTAGCCCCACTAGCCCCTCCCCCTCCTGTGTGACCCCCACTAGCCCCTCCCCCTCCTGTGTGACCCCCCCTCAGCCCCACTAGCCCCTCCCCCTCCTGTGTGACCCCCCCTCAGCCCCACTAGCCCCTCCCCCTCCAGTGTGACCCCCCTTCAGCCCCACTAGCCCCTCCCCCTCCTGTGTGACCCCCACTAGCCCCTCCCCCTCCTGTGTGACCCCCCCTCAGCCCCACTAGCCCCTCCCCCTCCAGTGTGACCCCCCCTCAGCCCCACTAGCCCCTCCCCCTCCTGTGTGACCCCCCCTCAGCCCCACTAGCCCCTCCCCCTCCAGTGTGACCCCCCTTCAGCCCCACTAGCCCCTCCCCCTCCTGTGTGACCCCCACTAGCCCCTCCCCCTCCTGTGTGACCCCCCCTCAGCCCCACTAGCCCCTCCCCCTCCAGTGTGACCCCCCCTCAGCCCCACTAGCCCCTCCCCCTCCTGTGACCCCCCTCCCCCACTAGCCCCTCCCCCTCCAGTGTGACCCCCTCAGCCCAATGGCCCCTCCCCCACTGTGGCCCCGCCCCTCCGTTCTAATGGCCCCGCCCCCCGCGGTGTGGCCCCGCCCACCTGCTCCCAGAGGCGCCGGGCGAAGGCGCGCACGGCCGGCTCGCTCACGCGCAGCGTCTCGGTCTCCTCCAGGCGGCTCAGCAGCTCGTCGGCACTGCGGCTGCGCCGGGCCAGGCCGAGCAGGAACGCGACCACGTGCCGCTCGCTCAGCCCCAGCAGCGCGTGCAGCTCGCCCGACACCCAGCGCTCCAGCGCCGCCATCCTGCCCCCGCTTCGGACCCCCCCGTGGGCCACCGTACCCCGCTTCCGGGCCACGTGACCGCCCGGGCCAACGGCTTCCGCCATCGTCATAGCGCGCCGGCGTAACGCCCTGTACCGTAATGACCGGTCTATGAGCGGCGTCAGACTTCAACAACCCACGCTCGCCCCCGCCTTCGCCCGCTACCGTAATGAACGGAATATCCACCGCGAGCAAAACTCTCTGGTCGTAAGGACAGGGATACGCGCCTCCACTTTTGCGGGCGACTTCTTACCGTAGTGTCTGGAATATGAGCGGCCCCGCCTCCAGCCAGACTTTTTACCGTAATTAAAGCAATAAGCGCCTCTCCAGCTGGCTCTTTACCGTAATGACAGGAATAGGAGTCTCTCCATCTCCAGCCGGCGTTCTTACCGTAATTATAACAATATGAGCCTCCCCTTCTGCAGGCCCCTCTACCGTAATGACAGGAATAGGAGTCTCTCCATCTCCAGCCGGCGTTCTTACCGTAATTATAACAATATGAGCCTCCCCTTCTGCAGGCCCCTCTACCATAATGACAGGAATAGGAGTTCTTACCGTAATTATAACAATATGAGCCTCCCCTTCTGCAGGCCCCTCTACCGTAATGACAGGAATAGGAGTTCTTACCGTAATTATAACAATATGAGCCTCCCCTTCTGCCTCTACCGTAATGACGGGAGTAGGAGTTCTTACCGTAATTATAACAATATGAGCCTCCCCTTCTGCAGGCCCCTCTACCGTAATGACAGGAATAGGAGTTCTTACCGTAATTATAACAATATGAGCCTCCCCTTCTGCAGGCCCCTCTACCGTAATGACAGGAATAGGAGTTCTTACCGTAATTATAACAATATGAGCCTCCCCTTCTGCAGGCCCCTCTACCGTAATGACGGGAGTAGGAGTTTTCCATCTCCAGCCGGGCTTCTTACCATAAATATAGCAATATGAGCCTCTCCATCTCAGCGGACACCTTACCGTAATTGTGAGAAAATTAGTTGCCCCTTCTCCGGCCACATAGCCTACCGTAATTACAGGATTACGAGCCTCCCCTTCTCCAGCTGACTCTGTAATTCTGCACCTTCTCCAAACAGATCCCTTAAGATAGCAATATGAGTCTCTCCTTCTCGGGCCGGGCCCCTTTTACCGTAATTACAGGATTGCTCATCATACAGCCAGACTGGCTTCCATAATGACCATAACATGAGCCTCCCCTCCATCCAACCAGACATGCTACCCTAATGGCATCCCGCCACACACCTATCCATTTACCGTACTTACAGGAGTTCATGCCCCCTCCAGTTTTCACCTCATGCTGTCATTATGGATATACACACACCCCACGCTGGGGTGGGATTTTTACTGTAAGAATATAAGAACGGCCAGGCTGGGTCAGACCAAAGGTCCATCTAGCCCAGTGTCCTGTCTGCCGACAGTGGCTAATGCCAGGTGCCCCAGGGGGGAGTGAACAGAACAGGGAATCGTCAAGTGATCCCTTCTCTGTCACCCATTCCCAGCTTCTGGCAAACAGGCTCAGGACACCACCCCTGCCCATCCTGGCTAATAGCCATTGATGGACCAATTCCCCATGAATCGATCCAGTTCAGTTACCATCCTACCAGCTGCAGGCAGAAGCACAGCCCAGTCCGGCTGATCCTCACAGGAGTTTGGTGGGGAGGCAGCACATGGAGAAGTCAGGTTCTTTACTGTACGTGCAGGTGTAATCCACACATTAGGAATGTGCCATTATCAGCGATCTTGTGTAATGTTGGCCTGCACCGTAATTACTGTAATACAAGCTGCAGAACCAATTCAGGTCTGTACCATAATTAACCATGCATGGGCTCTAACATGGATCTGAACTGCAATTAATAGAGGACAGGATACATCCAGAACGGGCTCTGCACCAGTGTAGTGGTCACTGTGTGGGTCCTCCCTTCCAAGTCAATCCTCTACCATAATTACTAGTGTACAAGCCTCAAATACTATTGGGACCTGTACCATAATGACCCATGCACAAGCTGCCCCCTCAGCTCGGCCCTTCACCATTACTGCTCACGTCTGAGCCACAGCTCCAGTCTGTGCACCCTATAACCTGCACATGAGCAGCTACCATGGTCCTGCTCCTCGTTTTTATTGGTATAGGAGCTGCAGTTGTCCTCATGCTCACTGTCATGATAGCTATCTGGCTGTCCCTTCTCTAACCCCAACTTCCCTTGCACAAGCCAATGTTTTCACACTTAGGAGCTGCTGCCCTAATTTGGTTCCTTTCTGTAACTAGCTGCGTGTCTGCCCATCAGATTTTTACCATAGTTAACTGGGTATGAGTCAGTTTCCGGCCTCTCTCTTTTAGCACCGTTACAAACCTATTCAGCTGCCTCCCCAGTTCACAGGTTCTGTATTTACTAGCATTTGAGTCAACTTCCCGACTACGTTTTTTATCATATTTACAGACAAATCAGCGTCCCATCTGATTGTTTACCTTATTTCCAGGCATGAGTCAACTCTGCTTCTAGACCCATGAGTCACATTTTTCAGTAGGCACATTACCGTATGTCCCAGCAGACAACCTCCGCTGGCTTCCTGCCATATTGACCAGAGTCTGAGTTGCCTTCAAAAGTAGGATCATCATCGTTTTTACAGAGCCAGCTCTTATCTGTATTTCCAGGCATATGAGTTGACTTCCTCCACGTAATGTCATTGTCTCTAGCTTAACGGCATCATGCAGCAAAGCTTCATTCTCATTGTAGTCCTGTCTCAAGCACTGTTCTTCTATGGGGGGGGGGGGGAGCTGCAAAGCAGCGTTCCCTATAAGCTGGGCACTTGGGTGGCCACCCAAGAGCGAGTCAAATGCCGCCCAGAATAGCAGAGTGCCCTCAGCCGGCAGCATGTGTTTCTACTGGTGGTGCACATCTGCACATGCCTTGGTGCATAGAACAAAATTTACTCCGCACAGGGCTGGAAAAAAAATCAAGGGCGCATTGATGCAGAGGCAGCTGAAGGTTGCCTGGACATGTGGGATTTTCTCCTTCTGACACACTAGCAGGGATTTCAGCCTCGGTGGGGCTGCAGCAACGTAGTGCGGAGCTCGGAGGCTGGGGCAACGTGGGCTAGGAGGCAGTGCAGCACCCACGCCACCAGGGGGCAGGAAAGAGCCACGGTCTTCCCCAGTGTGGAGGTCTGAGTGTTGGGGGTGAGCGGGAGAGGCGGGAATGGGGGATCCCGCCTTGTCAATGCCTCACCACTAGGGGGCGGGAGAGAGTGAATGGGGGCTCAGGTGCCTACAGGGCAGAGCTGCAACCCCCAGGGGGCGCACAGGATCTGGCAGGGCAAACCCTCATCTCCAAGGGGTACATGGGAGCCAGGTCCCGGCAGCATCCACCCCTCACCCTCAAGGGGTACATGGGAGCTAGGTCCTGACAGCACCCATCCTCCCCTCCTGTGGCATCTGGGAGCGAGGTCCCGGTAGCACCCCCCCCCCGTTCACAGAATCATAGAACTGGAAGGGACCTCGAGAGGTTATCGAGTCCAGTCCCCCGCCCTCACAGCAGGATCTAGATCACCTCCAAAAGGTATAGGGGCACCAGGTCCTGATGGCTCCCACACCCCTCCCAGACCACGTGGGCCACAGATGATAGGGAGGCGGCTTCACGTGCAACATCTCTCCGTTTTATTATTATTATAACACATATAAAAAAACGCTATTGGAACTGGCCGGCTGCGGCACCCTCCCCCCGCCAGGGCACAGACGCCTCCTGCTGAGAGGGTTAAACAGGAGGGGGGGTTATTGCCCCTGGACGTCTCGCCCCCGTGACCACAGGGCTGCTCTGGGCGGGGGGAGGAGCGTGCCGCATTTGTTCGTTCACTCGCCCCCTCGTTCCTGGGCGAGGACGCGACTGCTTCCCCCAGTGCAAAGGAAAAAAAATAGTCATAACGAGAATGAACTAAACTCACGGAGGAGGGGCTCATTCATCCATCCATCCAGGCCCGCCCCCACTCACTCCGTGCCCTCCCCACACACTGAATTCCCCATTCCCTCCACGCTCACGCTCGTCCCCACACACTCATCCAAGTCCACAGTCACATGGCACAACCTCCTCCCGCCCCCATGAAAGGAGGTGAAATTGCTCCACCTAAAGAGGAAGTGGGATGGCTAAAACAGGAAGTCACCCCTTTGGCCCGCCCTCTGCCTCCATCACTTCGTCGTCCCCCACCTCCAGTCTCCTCCCCAAATCCTGGCTGGCTCTGGCTCCCACCCTCGAACCACATACTGCCCCGTTCCCCCCCAACACAACTAGGCTTGCCTCAAGTATACAAAAATGGCCCCACCTGTAACTAGCTCCAGCCTACTTACAAATGGCCCTCCCACCCCTGCAAAATAGCAATTTGCCCCACCCTCCAAATACTGACTGGCTCCGCCTCCGTCTCAAGTGGCTCCGCCCCAGTCGTAGATTGCCCCGCCTCCAACAGTGATCCTCTCCAGTTATGAGTGGGACTTGTCAAGTAGCAAAGTGATCCCTCCCTTCCCCAATAGACCCCACCCCCACTGTGCTACGCTAACTCCCCTTAACTCTGACCACCCGGGCAGCATTATTAGGAAGTAAAAACTGGGTAGCAAAAGTTCCTCACCTGCACGACATCCCCTAGAAAAAGGGGTCAAGAGTTACAAAAAATTGCATGTGTGTATGGTGGCGGGGTGGTTTTCTTCGCCACCCTCCACTAACAATTAGTCCATCCACACCCATTTTGGGGGGAGGGGATGTGACCTTTAACCTTTGGCTGAAAAGGTAGGCCTGATGACCTGCTGACGGCAGTAGAGTCCATGGGGTTTAGAGCATCCCCCTGCTGGCTGCAGCAGCAATGGGCTCTCCCAACAAAGTCCGGATGGTGAAGAGCGCCTTTCCCCCCCCCACGGCTGCAGGAGCAATGGGCTCTCCCAACAAAGTCCGGATGGTGAAGAGCGCCTTTCCCCCCCCCCACGGCTGCAGGAGCAATGGGCTCTCCCAACAAAGTCCCGATGGTGAAGAGCGCCTTCGCCCCCCCCCACGGCTGCAGGAGCAATGGGCTCTCCCAACAAAGGCCCGATGGTGAAGAGCGCCTTTCCCCCCCCACGGCTGCAGGAGCAATGGGCTCTCCGGCACTGTCCGTGTGGTGCAGAGCACCCCCTGCTGGCTTCAGTGGGTTTGTTCCTAGAGGCTGTCTGCATGCAGTTTATTTCTTGAATGCATCTCCCCAGCTGGGCCTTGGGGGAGCAGTCACGCTGGAGCATGGCTTCTCTAGTCTAGCCACCGCCTGGAGGGCGGGGGCCGAATTCCTTCCAGTCCTTGTTCTCGCGGGGAAGTTGTTGGAAGACGAAGGAGAAGGGGCCGATCAGGAGCTTTCTGGACCTGCCCCATCCCCCCTCCTCCCGTCACGAGGGGGCTGGTTTCCACCGGGTTATCGCCTGCAGGATTCATCTGCCGGAAGAGAGACACGGGGAAATAAGGAAGGAAACGGGAGAGGGGGGAAATCCAACAGAGGCGGAGAGCAGAACAGAACCAGGGTGTTCTCTGACCCATTGATCATTCTCCCCTCCGGGCTCCCAGCTCCCCCTGCTCTGACCCACTGGACTCCACCCCCCTGCCAGAGATGGAAGTTGTAAGCAGTGCATGCTGGGATGCGGGTGAAGGCGGGGCAAGGGCCTCCCCTTCCTGTAGGGGGGACAGGATAGGGAGCAGCTGGCAAGAGACCTCCGGTTTGGAAAGGGCAGGATGCATCTGTTCCCGGTGGCCCACACCCTGGCGCTTCCCCCAGCTGGCCACTAGATGGAGCCCCAATGCCCGTGGCTGGACAAGCCAAAATTTTCCCAGGGGCAACAGCTGTTTCACAAGCATTTTCCCAGCATGGTTCATTACCTGCTCCCTGCAGCACAGCGCCCCCTAGTGCTGCACTGGGGCAAGCACTGGCCGCCAGGGGAGAGCGCCCCCTACGGAGCCCCCCACCCATTCCTTGCAGCACCGTTCGCTGAGACTCACCCACGAGGAGGGCTTTGGTCCTGAGCACGCCGGGCAGGCCGCGATGGAGGAGCAGCAGCTCCTCTTCTTCCTCGTCCTCCTCCCCATGGGGGTTGACACAAGCTGGTGCGTCCGACTCCTCGGGGGGCCCGAACTCCTCCAGGAGGGACCCCTCGGACGGGTACTGGAAGGTACGCTCCAGCTGGCTCTCGCTGAATGAGATCTTCAACTGCAGGGCAAAGGGGAGAAGGATCAGACCAACAGGCCCATCTACACCGGTATCCCGCCTCCTGCCTGGCTGTCCCAGATCAGACCAATGGGCCCATCTACCCCGGTATCCCGCCTCCTGCCTGGCTGTCCCAGATCAGACCAATGGGCCCATCTACCCACTAAAAGTAGCACTAAAAGTCCCTATAATAACAAACCAGTGGCTGGATCCTCAGTGCACCAGAAAGACCCTACAATAACAAACCAGTGTGCTGGGTCCCAGCACCACTCTTCAGTAACCCCTGTGCCTATCGCCAAGGAGGAAAGACCCTACAATAACTAGATGTGGCACAAAGCCCTACAGCTGAGCCTCTATAATGTCAAACCCCAGTGCTGCCCAGGGACCCTGCAGTAACAAACCAGTGTGCACATCTTCCGTACTAAAAGACCCTACAATAACCGAACAGGAACACAGTCTGGACCCTGACAAGAGACCCTACAACAGCAGCAGTGCATGTCAGTTCGCACTGCTGACTTGATGGTTACAATAACAAGTCTTTTTGTGATCATTATCCACAGGGCTAAGAGAGCCTACAATAATAAACCACCCCATACAGCCCTAGCAACTTCAAGAGACCCTACAATAATAAACCACCACATACAGCCCTAGTAACTTCAGGAGACCCTACACTAATAAACCACTGCATACACTCCCATTGCTGACCAGAGTCCTAAAAATAACAAACCAGCATGCACGTGTCCCCACTGCCAAGAGACCCTACAATAATACACCACAGCACACAATCCATGTAATACCAAGAGACCCTACATTAACAAACGGTGGCACACAGTCCAGGTAATGCCAGGAGACCCTACAATTACCTGGACTGCGTGATGTATTTTGTTATTGTAGGGTCTCCTAGCATTATCTGGACTGTGTGCTGTATTTTGTAATGCTAGGAGACCCTACAATAACAAAGCACAGCACACAGTCCAGGTAATGCCAGGAGACCCTACAATAACAAAGCACAGCACACAGTCCAGGTAATGCCAGGAGACCCTACAATAACAAAGCACAGCACACAGTCCAGGTAATGCCAGGAGACCCTACAATTACAAAGCACAGCACACAGTCCAGGTAATGCCAGGAGACCCTACAATAACAAAGCACAGCACACAGTCCAGGTAATGCCAGGAGACCCTACAATAACAAAGCACAGCACACAGTCCAGGTAAAGCTAGGAGACCCTACAATTACAAACCACAGCATGTAGTCCAGGTAACGGCAGGGACCCTACAGTAACAAACAGCAGCACACAGTCCAGGTAATACCAGGAGACCCTACAATAACAGATCTCGCAGGTAGTAACTCTCTGTGTACCCTCTAAGGACAGCGCAGCTGTGGCAGGCCCATTTTGGCTAAGCCTCTCGTGGAAGGTAGCCAGGAAGCTGCCCCCGCCTGCCTCCCAGCTGGGCGCAGAGCGGAAGCCCTGGCAGGAGATAAACCCTGCAGGAAATGCGATTACTCAGCCCTCCTGCAGAGAAAGGACAAGAGCATCCACCTTGACCCGCCACCGCTAGGCTGGGCCACAAATAGCGCAAGGGAAGGAGCCGGGGCCGGACAGAGCCGGGGAGGGGGAGCCTTGGGTACAGGCCTGCCATGCAGCCACCTCTGGGGTGGGGCAGCTGGGGAGCAGCGACCTAGCAGTGTAGGGCAGGAGGCGAAGGGGAATCTCGTGTCTAGTTGTAGCCGGGGGACACTGAGATTCATGCCCCAGCTTGGGAAGAAAGTGTCCCAGAAAGTTTAATGACTAGGCGTGGTTGGGATTCCAATTTTCTAGGGGTGGGGAACCTGTTTTGAGCCTCACTGACGTGGCTTCTGAATGAGAATGAGAAAGACCCTCCCCACACTCCCCTCACCCCCCAGAGCCTAGGGGGGCCCGGGCTAGTAGATTTTGTGTGCTCCAGCCCCACAGTAGGGGGGCTGGAGTGCCAGCGCCGGCTCCCCAATGCTGGGGTGGAAGCCCTGACCCTCAGGGGCCGGATCCAGGCAAGCCAGGGGCCACATCTGGCCCCCAGGCCTTAGATTCCCCCCCCCCTTGTTCTGTACCATCCAAAAGTGGCACAGCGTCCCCTAGGGCACTGGGGTCAGCCCTGACTGCAGCCAGGACAGCGCCCCCTACTGAGCCCCTGGCCTGCTCCCTTCAGGACAGCGCCCCCTACTGAGCCCCCGGCCTGCTCCCTTCAGGACAGCGCCCCCTACTGAGCCCCTGGCCTGCTCCCTTCAGGACAGCGCCCCCTACTGAGCCCCCGGCCTGCTCCCTTCAGGACAGCGCCCCCTACTGAGCCCCCGGCCTGCTCCCTTCAGGACAGCGCCCCCTACTGAGCCCCCGGCCTGCTCCCTTCAGGACAGCGCCCCCTACTGAGCCCCTGGCCTGCTCCCTTCAGGACAGCGCCCCCTACTGAGCCCCCGGCCTGCTCCCTTCAGGACAGCGCCCCCTACTGAGCCCCTGGCCTGCTCCCTTCAGGACAGTGCCCCCTACTGAGCCCCCGACCTGCTCCCTTCAGGACAGCGCCCCCTACTGAGCCCCCGGCCTGCTCCCTTCAGGACAGCGCCCCCTACTGAGCCCCTGGCCTGCTCCCTTCAGGACAGTGCCCCCTACTGAGCCCCCGACCTGCTCCCTTCAGGACAGCGCCCCCTACTGAGCCCCCGGCCTGCTCCCTTCAGGACAGCGCCCCCTACTGAGCCCCCGGCCTGCTCCCTTCAGGACAGCGCCCCCTACTGAGCCCCCGGCCTGCTCCCTTCAGGACAGCGCCCCCTACTGAGCCCCTGGCCTGCTCCCTTCAGGACAGCGCCCCCTACTGAGCCCCCGACCTGCTCCCTTCAGGACAGCGCCCCCTACTGAGCCCCCGGCCTGCTCCCTTCAGGACAGCGCCCCCTACTGAGCCCCCGGCCTGCTCCCTTCAGGACAGCGCCCCCTACTGAGCCCCCGGCCTGCTCCCTTCAGGACAGCGCCCCCTACTGAGCCCCTGGCCTGCTCCCTTCAGGACAGCGCCCCCTACTGAGCCCCCGGCCTGCTCCCTTCAGGACAGCGCCCCCTACTGAGCCCCCGGCCTGCTCCCTTCAGGACAGCGCCCCCTACTGAGCCCCTGGCCTGCTCCCTTCAGGACAGCGCCCCCTACTGAGCCCCCGGCCTGCTCCCTTCAGGACAGCGCCCCCTACTGAGCCCCCGGCCTGCTCCCTTCAGGACAGCGCCCCCTACTGAGCCCCTGGCCTGCTCCCTTCAGGACAGCGCCCCCTACTGAGCCCCCGGCCTGCTCCCTTCAGGACAGCGCCCCCTACTGAGCCCCCGGCCTGCTCCCTTCAGGACAGCGCCCCCTAGCAGCTCACCGGGGCATCGGGGGCAGTACTAGCTGCCCCATCCCAGTTTCCAGCAGTCTCCCACCCCGACCCCTCTCCAGCTTGGCATGGTTCTGGGGCTGGCCCGGGCACCCTGCCCCCGCTCCATTTGGCGTGTGTGCGCGTGTCTTCGATTTTATCGGCTCCCGAATCGGTTCCCATGGGAATTAATCCCTCGCTAATCACAATTAACTGAAGTCTGTTAACGAGCTGGGGGGAAGGAGGGGGAGGAGGAAGAGAGGTCATGAGGCCAGTCCTGGGGCGAGGGAGGGGGAGGAAGAGGCAGGAGAGGAAAATAGGGAGCCAAACCATGGGGGAGGGGAGGAAACTCCAGGTAGAGAAGAGGGGAAGGAGAAAATTGGGGCAAGGAGGACCGCGGAGGAGGGAGAGAGGGAACGTGAGACTGACAAGGGCAGAAAGGGGAAGAAAAGCAAAGGAGAGATCAGAGAGGGAGGCCGAGAAAAAGAACGAGACAGGACAAGAGGAAGGAGGGGAGGAAAAATACAAGAAAAGAGTGGGTCCCATATGAAGAGAGATTAAAAAGACCTGGACTTTTCATCTTAGAGAACAGGAGACTAAGGGGGGGGGGAGGGCTATCTATGTTAGAGGTCTATAAAATCATGACTGGTGTGGAAAGAGTGAATCAGAAAAAGTGATTTATTTATTCCCACAATATAAGAATGAGGGGTCGCCAGCTGGAATGAATAGGCAGAAGGTTTAAAACAAAGACAAGGAAGTTTTTCTTCACTCGGCGCATGGTTAACCTGTGGAACTCCTTGCCAGAGGATGTGGTGAAGGCTTGAACTTTAACAGGGTTTAGAAAAGAGGGAGATAGATTCATGGAGGTGAGGTCCACCCATGGCTATTAGCCCGGATAGGTAGAAATGGTGTCCCTGGCCTCTGTTTCTCTGGAAGGGGGTGATAGGGGAGGGATCACATGAGGATTCCCTGTTCTGTTCCCTCCCTCTGGGGCACCTGGTATTGGCCACTGTCGGCAGACAGGACACTGGGCTAGATGGACTTTCAGTCTGGCCCAGTATGGCCACTCTCTTATGGAAGGAGACAAGTCTGTGAGAGAAAGGAGCCCGGGAAGGAAAGAGAAGACTGGAGAGAGGACACGGGGGTGAGGCGCGGCAGGACGGGGAGGGCACAGGGAGAAAAAGAACAAGAGAAGGAAGAGGGGGTGGGAGGGGCGAGAAGCAAGAGTCCCACGGAGACCGAAAAGATGGGGTGACGGTGGATGTGAGGCGGACGAGGAGAAAAGTCCAGGAACGGAGTCAGCCAGGGAAGGGAGGCAGAGAGGGAGGGTCACAGGCTCCGGCTACACTTTCGACCAAACGTTTCGACAGAACGTTTGTCGTTCGCGGGGGCTTCCCCCCACCCCCCGCCCCGGAATGGCGAACATTTTGCCGGCGAGCGGGAATGCCGCTTTGCCCGCAGGAAGCCGCTAGACGGGTTCTGTTGGCTAAAGTGCCAGCAAAGGGTGTTCCCGCGCCGGTGGTGTGTCTGTCCCGCTCCCTCAGCGGTGGGGGGAGAGCAGGGAAGAAGAGAAGGAAGGGAGGAGGGGGCCGGTGGGGCGTGAAGAAGGGAAGAGCGAGCCCATGTGCGAAGGAGGCGGTGGCGGAGAGAGGCCGGGCGCTGGGGAGGAAGAAGGGAGAGGAAAAAAAGCGGAGGAACGGAACAAGTCCACGTCTCTGAGTCTCCTCCCACATCCCCCCCGTTTCCCTGCCCGGCCTTCATCTGTCCTCAGTCTCTTTCACGCTCCCCCCATCTCTCCCCCTGCCCCCCCAGCTGCCGGGCCCCACCCTCCCTTCCTCCCACTGCCCCCAGCTCTGGAATGTGCCTGAGTCACTCCCTCCGCAGCCTGGTTCCTAAATAAGGAGCGAACAGGCCTGGTTTGGCCGGGCGGGGGAAGGGAGGAAATCCAGCTGCCATCCCACTCTCACACAGCTGCGCTGGGAGCCTCCTGACCCTGCTCCGGCTTCCGGCACCACCGGGTGCCCACCCTTCCCACCTGTCCCGAAGCGGGTGGGGAACAGAAACCAGACCCCACTTCTACAGGACTTCCCCCTTTCCAGGCCATGACCCTGCAGACTGAGCTATATGACCTTCCCGGAACGGCCTCCTCGCCCCAAACTGGGCCCATAACCTTCCCGGACTGGCCCCACGACCCTCCAGCAATGGCCAGGAATCTCCAGACATGATCCCAAACCAGCTAGATATGATGCACGTCCCTCCAGAAATGGCCATGGCTCTCCAGACTGGACTCACGACCTGGCAGAAATGGCCGTCTATCTCCCGACTGGATCCACGGCCCTCTAGAAATGGCCATGGCTCTCCAGACTGGACTCACGACCTTGCGGAAATGGCCATCTATCTCCCGACTGGATCCACGGCCCTCTAGAAATGGCCATGGCTCTCCAGACTGGACTCGCAACCTTGCAGAAATGGCCGTCTATCTCCAGACTGGATCCACGGCCCTCTAGAAATGGCCATGGCTCTCCAGACTGGACTCACGACCTTGCGGAAATGGCCATCTATCTCCCGACTGGATCCACGGCCCTCTAGAAATGGCCATGGCTCTCCAGACTGGACTTGCGACCTTGCAGAAATGGCCGTCTATCTCCAGACTGGATCCACGGCTCTCTAGAAATGGTCATGACTCTCCAGATGTGACCCAAGGCCCTCTAGACCTGGTCTACGCCCTCCTCCAGCCTGGATCCTCGCAGCCTTCCAGAAATCACCCTCTTTATCTCCAGACCGGGCCCATGGCCCTGCAGACACGGCCACGACTCTCCAGAGGGGCTCAGGGCTCGCCAGAAAAGGCCCTGACTATCCAGACATGGCCCACCAACTCTCCAGGACCCGCACGCTCCATTCTAGAGCAGCGGGATTTCCAACGCTTTCTCCAGATGACGTTTTTGGGAGGGACCTTCACCCCTGGCTGCCCAGCCCCCTCTGTGCAGAGCTCTCCTCATAGCCCTTCCTCTCTGCCGGAGGGCCGAGGAAGGAAGGAAGGATAAACGGAGAGGCTGGCTTGCCAGTGGCCTCTGTGAGGTGTAGCTTGAAGTCCCGGGATCTAGCCCATCGGTGTTCCTGAGCTCTGGAGCCAGTGGAGTGCTCTGTGGGAGAAGGTCTGGTGCCCCATCCCTGACCGGACCCCGTGATGTCTCCGTGACTGCCGTGCTAGAGAGAGACTGGGGGGACCAGACGGGAAGACACATCAGCGAGATGACTGCCCTACACTGCCTGTCCCATGCTCACTTCTATTCATCGCTAGCTCCGTCCGTCCATCTGTCCATCGTCGGATTATCTTTGGGGCTTACATGAGAAAATAACGGCCAGACTGGGTCAGACCAAAGGTCCATCCACCCCAGGATCCTGTCTGCCCACAGTGGCCAGTGCCAGGTGCCCCAGAGGGAGTGAACTGAACAGGGAATATTGACCCTCCCCTGTCACCCATTTCCAGCCTCTGTCAAACAGAAGCTAAGGATACCATTCCTACCCAGCCGGGCTAATAGTCATTGACGGACCTCTAATCTCCATGAATTTATCTATCTAGTTCTTTTTTGAACCCTGTTAAAGTCCTGGCCTTCACAGCATCCTCTGGATTCATCCATCCATCCATCCATCCATCTCAGCTCTGTTCTATCCCTCCATCCATCCATCATCAGATCATCTTTGGCTTTATCCATCCATCCATCCATCTATTGTCAGATCATCTTTGGCTTTATCCATCCATCCATCCATCCATCCATCCATCCATCGTCAGATCATCTTCGGCTTTATCCATCCATCCATCGTCAGATCATCTTTGGCTTTATCCATCCATCCATCCATCCATCCATCCATCGTCAGATCATCGTTGGCTTTATCCATCCATCCATCCAGCCATCCATCCATCCATCGTCAGATCATCATTGGCTTTATCCATCCATCCATCCATCGTCAGATCATCTTTGGCTTTATCCATCCATCCATCCATCCATCCATCCATCGTCAGATCATCGTTGGCTTTATCCATCCATCCATCCATCGTCAGATCATCATTGGCTTTATCCATCCATCCATCCATCCATCCATCGTCAGATCATCGTTGGCTTTATCCATCCATCCATCCATCGTCAGATCATCATTGGCTTTATCCATCCATCCATCCATCCATCCATCGTCAGATCATCTTTGGCTTTATCCATCCATCCATCCATCCATCCATCCATCCATCATCAGATCATTGTTGGCTTTATCCATCCATCCATCGTCAGATCATCTTTGGCTTTATCCATCTATCCATCTATCTATCCAAGCTCTTTCTATCTATCCATCCTCAGGTGTATCTACACCCATTTCCATCCATCCTCCGATTTACCTATTGTGACAGGGTCAGGCCAGAAGGATACAAAAGAGTAACAGAAGGAAGGTATACTAGCCTCAGACTGCGTAAATCTCTTTTCTCAGGGTAAACTGGTGGGGCTAGTCCAGAACCAGCAAGAACTTGCCAGAATCCATCAGGGCAATTAAGCATCTGGAGATAATTAATTGGGCTTGCAGAGTCAGGTGAGACAAGGCTAGTTAGAAGACCTGGGGCCAATCAGAGAACCCGCTGAGAATGGTTATAAAAAGACTTTTCTGCAGTTAGTGTGTGAGGAGCTGAGAGGATGTAGGGAGTGCTGCTGGGTGTTTAGGAGGAGCAAGCGCCTGTGGTTACTAGGAGGAAGTGCCTGAGAGAAGGAAGGCGTTGGGGGAGGTGTGGGGAAGTGGCCCAGGCTTGTGTGGCTGTCTCGTAGCAGGTGTTGGGAGACTGTCATAGGCAGCTGCTATTATAAAGACCTGGGCTGGAACCTGACGTAGAGGGTAGGCTCAGTTCCCCCTTTCTACTTGGGGAAAAGAAAAGGGCCTGTCTAATGTGCGGGGTCCACCATGACTGTCGGTTTGGGTTTTCCCCCTGTACCTTATGCTGGCCTAGGTATGGGGCCTAAACTGAGGGCCACTGGGAGCCTCTGGGGCAAGCCAATCCGCCTGAAAGCACAGGACCCCCCAAGTTCAAGCAGGAGCTTGGTCACACTGTAGATCTCTGTCTAGCCTCAGCTCTGCGTATGCATCCGTTCTCGGATCTAGTCCCGGCTCTACTCCTAGGCTCCGTCGACACTGCCAGTTTTGGAGGCAGAAAAGACGCGAAGGAGGGACTCATTTGCATGAGTTGCGATCTCATTTGCATATTTCCCGCCGATCCGGTTTTGCGCTGGGGGCGTTTGTGCAAAAACAAGCAGCGCGGCCGTTTCCTTTTTGCGCAAACCCCCTCCCTTTCCCGCGAGATCCTTATGCCTCAACAAAGGAGGTATGCCGACGCTGCGGGAAACGAGGGTTTTGCGCAAACGGCCACGCTGCTTGTTTTTGCACAAAAAACCCCCAAGGCAAAAACGGATTGGCAGGAAATATGCAAATGAGATCGCAACTCATGCAAACGTGTCCCTCCTTCGCATGTTTTCTGCCGCAAGAACTCGCAGTGTAGACGTAGCCATAGTGAAATCTTTCCAGCACTCCTCCTTCTGAGCTGTCTGCCCACCCTCAGGCTACGTCTACACTACGAGTTTTCTCGGCCAAAAATATGCTCATGAGGGACTCATTTGCATGAGCTGTGATCTCATTTGCATATTTTCTGCTGATCCGTTTTTGCACTGGGGTTTTTGCACAAAAACAAACAGTGTGGACATTTCTTTTTGTGCAAAACCCCCCGTTTCCTGCCAGATGGGTATACCTCCTTTTTTGGGGCATAAGGAGCTTGCGGAAAAAGGGGTTTTTACGCAAAAAGAAAACAGCCACGCTGCTTTTTTTTGCACAAAAACCCCAACGCGAAAACAATAATAATATATGGAGGTATACCTATCTCATAGACCCATTGACTTGTCTCATACCCTCACGGCAGGACCAAGTTCTACCCTTGATGGATTTGCCCCAGCTCCCTAAATGGCCCCCTCAAGGATTGAACTCACCACCCTGGGTTTAGCAGGCCAATGCTCAAACCACTGAGCTATCCCACCCCCCCTATAAAACACCTTGGCAGAAAATATGCAAATGAGACCGCAGCTCATGCAAATGAATCCCTCATTAGCATATTTCTTGCAGAAAAAACGTGTAGTGTAGACGTAGCCTCAGCTCCATCTCTCCACGGACACGTCTCACTAAGTATCTATCCATCCTCAGCACCACCCGCCCCTCTCTCTCTCTTGTTCATGCTTTCTCCTTCCCCAGCTCCGCCCACCCATTCATCTAGCCAATGACATCTCGCTCTGTCTTTGGTTCCGCCCACTCTAACCAATGGCATCTCGCTCTGTCTTTGGCTCCGCCCACCCCTCAGGAGAGCTTTCTCTCTATCTCCCCATCCTCGGCTGTATCTGAGTTGCAGACAAAGGAAGGACCAGCCGGGGGCCAAGCCAGGAACAGAAATCAGGGGTCCCGAGTCCCGCTCCAGGGCTCTGTCCACTAGGAACAGAACAGGACCCATCCCGCATCCGTGTGCCCCCCAGGGACGTGCAGTAAGCCAAGGGCTAAGCAACCCCCGCCTGTCTCTGGTGGGGCGGGTGTGATCCTGGGCAGGGATCCTTGACCGGATTCCCAACTCCCGTTATTCCCAGAGTCACCCCGTTCCAATCAACCCCCTGCCTCCCATCCCAGCAAGGGGCCTCGGAGTGGGGCGACTGGCTGGCTCGGGGGGCGTGGGGAATGGGCAGCAGGGCCTTCCCCCTCTAGGGGGCGCCGGCTGCCATCGGAGAGGCAGTCTCGCTCTCCATTTGGATCTGGCCGCCAGGTCGGAATTAGCTCAACTAAGAGAGGGGCTATTTGGGGAATCGCCTCTAAAGCTCTTATATACCAAATGGCATTAGCGCAGGCCGGGCTCACCCAGGGCTTGGCTGATCCCACAATATCCCTCCCCTCCTGCCCCCCAGGCCTTTATCCTGGTTTGGCCTGGTTTGCTGGGTGCCCCAGGGTTTGGGCGCCCAGCAGGGGTTTGGCGGGTGGGGGCAGAGGAGGACTTCAGGGATAAGAAAGGGCTGACAGCAAAGCTGGGGGGATGGGACCAAGAGTCCTGCCTCCCAGTCCCTCCAGCTCTAACCATTAGACGCCCCTACCCTCTCCCAGGACTGGGGATGGGACCCAGGAGTCCTGCCTCCCAGTCCCTCCAGCTCTAACCACTAGACCCCCCCTACCCTCTCCCAGGACTGGGGATGGGACCCAGGAGTCCTGCCTCCCAGTCCCTCCAGCTCTAACCACTAGACCCCCCTACCCTCTCCCAGGACTGGGGATGGGACCCAGGAGTCTTGCCTCCCAGTCCCTCCAGCTCTAACCACTAGACCCCCCCTACCCTCTCCCAGGACTGGGGATGGGACCCAGGAGTCCTGCCTCCCAGTCCCTCCAGCTCTAACCACTAGACCCCCCTATTCTCTCCGAGGACTGGGGATGGGACCCAGGAGTCCAGCCTCCCAGTCCCTCCAGCTCTAACCACTAGACCCCCCTACCCTCTCCCAGGACTGGGGATGGGACCCAGGAGTCCAGCCTCCCAGTTCCTCCAGCTCTAACCACTAGACCCCCCCACCCTCTCCCAGGACTGGGGATGGGACCCAGGGAGTCCAGCCTCCCAGTCCCTCCAGCTCTAACCACTAGACCCCCCTACCCTCTCCCAGGGCTGGGGATGGGACCCAGGAGTCCAGCCTCCCAGTCCCTCCAGCTCTAACCACTAGACCCCCCTACCCTCTCCCAGGACTGGGGATGGGACCCAGGGAGTCCAGCCTCCCAGTCCCTCCAGCTCTAACCACTAGACCCCCCTACCCTCTCCCAGGACTGGGGATGGGACCCAGGAGTCCAGCCTCCCGGCCCCTGCCCCAGCTCTAAGCACTAGATCCCAGTCTCCTCCCACAGCTGGGGATGGGACCCAGGAGTCCTGACTTCCAGCCCTGCCCCCCTCCACTCTTGCTCTAACCACTAGGCCCTTCCACCCTCCCTCAGAACTGGGGATGGGACCCAGGGGTCCAGCCTCCGAGTCCCCCCCCCCCCGCCGCCCCTGCTCTAAGAACTAGACCCCAGTCTCCTCCCAGACCTGGGGATGGGATCCAGGAGTCCTGATTTCCAGTCCCCCCCCCCCAGCTCTAACCACTAGACCCCCTTACCCTCTCCCAGAACTAGGGATGGGACCCAGGAGTCCAGCCTCCCAGCCCCGCCCCCACCGGCTCGCTGCTTTCGCTCTGCACTGCAATAACCACTTCCTGAGCAGGCGCAGGCCACCCGGGGGCTTTGGCTGACACAGGCCTCGCTCCCCCACACCCTCTTCCGCCCCACACGGTTCCCGCTTCCTGTTTTCGACAGGGCTGCAGCACTGCGGGAAGACGGGGCAGGGCCGGGCCGGGCCGCCCCAGGGGCCGCTGGGTAATACCGAGAGCGGGTAGAAAGCAGCCCCCCCCCCCTGCAAACACATCTTGCCCCTCACCCCCGGGCGGCAGCCCTGCCCCTGCGGGGATCCCCTCTTGGGGGCAGAGGGGAGCTGGGGCCCTGGCTTCCCTGCAGAGGCTGCCAGCATTGCAGGGGGCAGGCGGGGGAGGATGGAGGCACCTGCCCTGGTAGAGGCTGGGCTGAGCCCGAACAACTCGTTACATCCAGATAGGAACGGTCAGACTAGCGCCCCCTGGAGGGGCAAGGCCCAGGAGTCAGGAGGGTGAAACGAAGCCAAGATCCATGTGGCTCTGGGCTGGAAGCTGAGGCTGGGGGGTGAGGGAGTTGGGGGGGGGGGAACGGGGACGGCACCAGCAGCCGCCCCTGGGCAGCCTGGGGGTGGGATCAGAGGGGGGTCTGCTCTGGGGGAGAGTCAAGGGTTAAACTGCCCCTCCCCCATGGTAACTGTGACCTTAAAAAATGCCGAGGTCAGATTCGCTCAGGACTTCCCCTGGAAAAAACCCGCCGGTGGCTTCCGCTATTAAGACGCCTGCTGGGCCTGGGCTCCCGCGCCCATCACACCCCTGCCTGCCCCGTCACATCCCCTCCCCCGTTGCACCCCCGCCGGCCTTTCACCCCTCCCCCACCGCATCCCCCCCATCACACCCGGCCTGCTCCCCTGTAGCCCCTCCCCCACGCCCTCTCTCACCACGTCCCCTCCCCAGCGCATCCTGCCTCCCCTTTTAACCCTCCCCCACGCCCACTCCCTCACATCCCCTCCCCATCACACCCTACCTGCTCCCCTTTAACCCCTCCCCCACACTGCCTCCCTTCCCATGTCCCCTCCCCCATCACACCCTACCTGCTCCCCTTTAACCCCTCCCCCACACCGCCTCCCTTCCCATGTACCCTCCCCCATCACACCCTACCTGCTCCCCTTTAATCCCTCCCCCACACTGCCTCCCTTCCCATGTACCCTCCCCCATCACACCCTACCTGCTCCCCTTTAACCCCTCCCCCACACCGCCTCCCTCACCATGTCCCCTCCCCATCACACCCTACCTGCTCCCCTTTAACCTCTCCCCCATGCCGCCTTTCTCACCACATCCCCTCCCCATCACACCTTGCTTGCTCCCCTTTAACCCCTCCCCCACACCGCCTCCCTCACCATGTCCCCTCCCCATCACACCCTACCTGCTCCCCTTTAACCTCTCCCCCATGCCGCCTTTCTCACCACATCCTCTCCCCCATCGCACCCTGCCTGCCTTTCAGCCCCCCCCATGTCCCCATCCGCATGGCACCCCCATCTGCCTTTCACCCCTCCCCCACCACATCCTGCCTGCTCCCCCTTCGCTCCTCCCCCACACCTCTTGCCCAACCCTACTCCTTCCTTCTCCCCCTTTCTCCCCACCCCCATTCCTTTCCCCTACCTCCCCCTCTCCCCTCCCGCTGCGTTGCATCCTGGCCTCCACATCCTGGGGGAGCCTAGGGCTGTCGCGCCGGGCTAGGACCCAGCACAGACCTGCTCCCTGCTCCCTCCTGCACCCACAGCGGCTTCCCCTTTCCCCCGCGCGCACACGCCAGCCCAGCTGTCTGCGGCTGTCTCTCCCCGGCACGCGTCTCCCTCTCAGGCTCCCGCCTGCTTGTCCTGTGGCGCTCGCTGCATCTCGCACGCCGCTAAGAGCTGGGGAGAGAGCCCAGGGGTCCTGACGTCCCAGCCCCCCTCCCCCGCCCACGTGCGCTAACCACTAGACCCCGCTCCGCTCCCAGGGCTGGCGAGAGAGAGCCCAGAAGTCCTGGCTCCCGACCCCGCCTGCTCCGACTCATTAGACCCCACTCCCCTTCCAGAGCAGGGAATAGGACCCAGGAGTCCTCCTGCTCTAACCACTGGGGAAGCTGCCCTCCCTCGCCCAAGGCAGTGGCCTTTCAGCAGGCAGGAGGGGCCTTAGACGGGTGGAGAGCTGAGGCCTGCATGCCCATGTGCCCCGGACTCTGAGCTCACTGGAGAGGGAGCCCGGGATTTCACTCCACGGCCTCCCGGCCCTCGGGGTTGGCAGGAGCGTGCCAGGGAAGGACAAAGAGACTCAGAGGAGCAGCCAAGGCCCTGGGGTCTAGAGGAGAGCAGCCCAGATGCCAGCATAGGGAGGAACAAGACCCATGGCACCAGGCCTCACCAGGCAGGGGGTCGCCCGGGATATGGGCCTCAGTCAGAATGGGGGACAGGCGGGACACAGGGGCTCTGGTCCTGAATGAGCTAGTGAGTGGGGCAGGCGGGAAAGAAAAGAAAGAAAGAAAAAGAAAAGAAAGAAAACAAACAAAAGAAAGGAAACTGCGGGAGGGAAGGGATGGATAGACAGCTACACACATCTACAGTTTATATAC
The DNA here is from genome assembly GCF_049634645.1 of Pelodiscus sinensis. Taxonomy (NCBI): domain Eukaryota; kingdom Metazoa; phylum Chordata; order Testudines; family Trionychidae; genus Pelodiscus; species Pelodiscus sinensis. The sequence goes on from NC_134742.1 coordinate 11,538,144, forward strand.
AATGAATTGAACTTTCTTACTGTCTTCCAGTTCAGCTCTACCCACTAGACCCCACATCCCTGCTAGACCCAGGAACAGAACCCAGGAGTCCTTGCTCCCCGCCCCATCCCAGCTCCGCTCACTAGACCCCACTCCTCCAAGCCTGTCCTCTCCTCCATCCCAGACACGTCACAGTACTCCCGGCCCTAGCGCACCCCCCAACCCCAGCTCTCAGAGGTCACAGGACACAGGACTCAGAGCGAAGGAGAGAGAGACAAAGTGAGCTGGCTCCATCTCGGGGAGGGAAGGACAAGCCGGGCAGAGATCCCAGCTGCCCGGCTGCTCCAGGCCCTCCGGCAGAGAAAGAGCTGTGTGTGGGGAAATGCGTCCGGAGCAGGAGCTGCACGAAAAACCCACGCGGGAATTGACTCTCGAGGGGGGGGGGGGGTCACAAAAGGAACACGCAGCAGGACGGCGCCAGACCTGAGATAAAGGGCACCTGACCTGACTTGGAATGCACTCTGGAAGGATCTAGAGCAGCAGGTGCCTCTGCTGCATTCTAGAGCAACACACGCTGGAGGGTTCTAGATCAGCGGTGCCTCTGCTGCCTTCTAGAGCAACAAGCCCCCCAACCCTACAGTCTAGATCCTCCGCCTGCCCCTGAGCTGCATTCTAGAGCAGCAGGCCTCTCCGAAGCCCCGTGTTCTAGAGTGGCGCCTTGCCTCCATTGCTTCATTCTAGAGCAATGGGCCTCTCCACAACCCTAAAACAGCAGCTCGCACCCCGTTGCTGCCCACAATGACAGCACCATCTAGGGACCCCCGTGTTTTAGAGCTTCAACTTGCCTCCTTTCACACCTTTCTAGAGTGACGAGGCCTCTCCCACTGGGCTCCGGAGTGCTAGTGCCTGTGTTCTAGAGCACCTGCCCCCCCCACATTCTAGAGCTTCAGCTCACCTCTCGTCAGGCCCCACAGCCCAGTGGTCTGGAGCACAGAATCGTCTCCTTTCACCGAATTCTAGAGCCACAGACCCCTCCAGGGCTTCTAGAGCGGCAGTCCCCGAGCCCATCTTCTAGAGCTTCAACTCTCTGCCCCTTCCCCACATGCCAGAGAAAGAGCCCCCCTCCACTGCACTCCAGAGCAACAGCCTGCCCCCTCTCGAGTTTCTAGAGCCGCAGGCTGCCATCCCTGCTGTGTGTTTTACAGCATCCGACACCTCCAAAGCTTTCCAGAGCAACAACCACTCCGTTATAGAACAACGGGTCTCTACCGATTCATTCTAGAGTGACTGCAATGGCATTCTAGTGCCCCTCTCCCGGCACGCTCTGCAGTGGCAACTTGCTCTCTGTGCAATGCTTTCTAGAGCAACCCCCTCCCCCCGCCGCACTCCCGAACGAGACAGTGTTCTAGAGGGCTTACAGGGCCAATCCTGCGTTCTAGAGCCCCCCCCCCCGCCCCGTTTTAGAGCCACAGGCCCCTCCAGTGCATTCCAGCATGACTGGCCCTGCAATCTAGACCAACAGTTACCAACATGGCATTCTAGAAGTGCACATGCAGCTGTCTTCTAGAGCATCGCCCGCTATGGCGAGAACTGCTGCTGTGATTGCAACAGCAATTGCTGCTGTGTCCTGGCCCTGTTTTGTAGAATAGTTAGCTACTGGGCTATTCCGGAGCCTCAGCCGCTACATGCTTGTAGAGTAACGAAAAGCCCCACAGTGCTCTAGAGCAACCATTGCCCGAGTATTCTAGAGCTGCTGAGAAAGTCCTGGTGCTGCTGGGCTCCATCCCAGGTTTGGGGCTGATCACAATAGTCTAGAGTGAAAGCCATGACGGTATTCTGGAGCAATGCTCCCCACCTTTTTCTGGAGACACGGGGCTCTAGCTCCGTAAGATGCTAGATCCATATACACCCAGGCCCCATACATGGAGGTTGCTCCATCAAAGTCAGTGTAGGAGCGGTGACTGACACCAGCCACAGAAATCGCACCCTCAGGCTCCAGAGCACTCTAGATTAGGTCCTTAAAGGACCATGGCAACACATGGAGGGGGGCTAGCTTGGCTTGGTCACAGCGTGGGTGCTCACCAAGACCACGTGGGTTTGCGGAGGTGAGTCATTGCTATTGTAACACCAACAGGTGGGATCGAACCTGGAACCTCTGGAGCTTAGTGAATGAACCTCTACTGCATAAACTAAAAACCAGCTGGCTGATCTCTCAGGCCATAGAGCAGACTCATTATTCTCACTGGAAGGAGTCTCACACCAAGTCTACGCTTCACAATTAAAGATGTGCAGTTCCAGCTAGGGGAACTGAGCAGATGGAGTCTGCATACCTTAAATCAAATTTATCCGGCATCCGCACTGCAGGAGGTCAATGGGAGAAAGTCCCATAGACTTCCCTTACTCCTCAAGACCCCCTGAAGTACCAGGGTTGACGGAAGTGCCATCAGAGTTCGATTTAGCGGGTCCTTACTAGACTCACTAAATCGAATCCCGCAAGATTGATTTCTGGTGTGTGGCTCCTCCCAAAAGTGTAGACAAGGCCTCGGTGACACGAGATGGGACAGTATACCATGCCCAGCAGGTATGGGGGTTACACTATCGTTGCCAATAAGGGAACAGTTGGGAGTCAGATAAAGAAACAAACCCATATGGAGATGAGACAGTGATCCGGATCCATGCAGGGACTGAATAGACAGAGGGGGAAGGATGGATGCATTAGAGAGATGGACAGATAGATGCATGGGGGTAACTAAAGGGAGAGATAGACGTGTTGTGTATGGATTCGAGCGAGAGAGACATGAGCACAGGCAGATGGACGATTTATGGACAGACTAGGCAAAATACTCTCCTATTTTTAAAAAGTATATTGATTACTTTAGAGCAGCGCAGTATTTATTTTGCCATTCCGCACCGCTATCATGGGCTACTTCAGTAATTTAATACTCCTGTGACCTGACACTGTAGACTACACTGCAATTGTTCCCCGTATTTTTGAGTCCTTAATATAGAACACGGCAGAGTTATCACAGTATTGAGACCTACTACTTCCCCACACCTCCTGAACGCTAAAATAGGGTGTGGGGTGGGTTTTTTTTTTTTTTTTTTTACAATAATTGCCGTGCAATACTGAAACAACTGAGCAGCATTCTGATTGATTCACGGGAAGACGAAAGAATTCGGAAGCAATTCCTATGAAATACTGCCGCGATCTACTGTTCTTCCGCTTGTTCAAGAACTCCTCCTACATGGGAAGAGCCAGGACCACCAAATGTGGTAGGCAGCTTCCTCTTATCCTAACTTAAAGCAAGCTCAGGGTATGGTTGTGCCAGGACAATGGGACGGGCCTGGAATGGAATTGCTTCTCATAGAACCACACAGAAAAGAGACAGCATCACCAGGCAGTGAAAGGGGCTTTCTGGAGGGGTCCCTTCCCCCACCATCTAGGACTATCCCAGCCCCGAGCCTCTCAACATCCTCCGAGTACCCTTTAGGGAGGATGGGGTGTGCTGGAGCTTCCCTCTCCTCCTGCAATTTGCCTGGGGACATTGCTGGTGGTTCCTCTTGGTCCAGGTGCGAGGAGACAGTGTCCAGTTTGCTGCATTCCTCGCTCTGGCTGGGGAATGCAGGGGGCAGATGAACCTGGATCTGCCCCAGCTGGGCGGACATGCCCCCCTCTCCCGGCTGAGTCAGCTGCAGCGGCCATGGAGAGGCGCTTCTCACTTGGCCCCAAGCTGCAGTGGTGAGAGACGGCTGGGGTTGTCCTCTCTCCCTGCTACAGCCTGCATCCTGACCCCCTCCTCCCCAGCCTCACCCCACAGCCATGATTTCAATGAAGAAAAACAACAAATGAATTGAGTTACAGACCCGAGCAAATCTTCTCATTTAACAAGACTTCCCTGTAGGATATTCTAGCATAGGGGACATTACGGCAATAATGTAACTCTTCTGTGCCCTTTTACGCTACTATCCGCTGGTGCTTTACAGGGACACGGTGTGGGAGGTTATATCATATAGTGGACCAACTGCTGCTGGTGAAAGAGAAAAGTAAAGTTGGTCCAATAGGAACAGCCAGACTGGATCAGACCACAGATCCATCTAGCCCAGTGTCCTGTCTTCCAACAGTAGCTAATGCCAAGTGCCCCAGAAGGAATGAACAGAACAGGAAATCATTGAGTGATCTCTCCCATCGCCCACTCCCAGCTTCTGACAAACAGAGGCTAAGGACACCCTGGCTAATAGCCATTGATGGACCTAACCTCCATGAATCTATCTAGCTCTTTTTTGAACCCTGTTCAAGTCCAGGCCTTCACCACATCCTCTGGCAAGGAGTTCCACAGGTTGGCTGTGCACAGTGTGAAGAAAAAACTTCCTTTTCTTTGTTTCAAACCTGCAGCTTATTCATTTCATTGGGTGACCCCCTACACAAGACCCAATACAAGATATAACCTCGCCCCTGGGACCCACCTGGCCACAGTGACACTGCTGCTGTTGCAGTAACTGACTGCAATGCTATCGCAATTTAACCGCACCGTCAGTACTCTAGTATCTTCCTGTGTGTGCTGTGGGACATTAAAATAATGTAGCCACTTTGTCATCTGTTCCTTTAGAATACTCTAGTATCTTGCAGCAATCTGGAGTACCACTACAGTAATTTAGCAATATTGTGATGTTACTCCAGAACGCTGTAGTAATTCGAGCAATACTATAGCTCAGTGGTTCCCAAACTTTTCGGCATCACACCCCCTTTTTGATTTTTGAGAAACCCTCATCCTCCCCCCCGCCATAGCAGCAAAACTTGTTGAGAAAAGAGAAGAGAGAAAAAAAAAAGGAACTGACCAGGGCTGAAAAACAAAAATAGCAACAAAACTTATGGGGAGGAATTGACTGGGGGGGGGGGGGGGGCGAGCTGGGTCACCTTGCACCCTCCCTGGAATTTCTTCATGCCCTCCAGGGGGGCACGCCCCCCAATTTGGGAACCCATGTTCATAGCTAATTGCACTTTCTGATAGCTTCTAACTGTGGAGGACTCGTGTCCTTTCTTATATTTACTACTAGCAGATTTACCTGGTGTTGCTCAGGTCTGTAATTCGGGAAATCCATCAAGTGTATTGTGTTTCTTCATCCCTCTAAATTCCTGTCATTCGCTATGTTTTCACAAAAAGGGGCTCTAGTCAATTTGGCTTCCGATAATATTTTCTTCTACTTGCAAACCTTCCGCATTGATGGAGCTGGGCCAACACAGAGCACTACTCCAAGGCTACATCTAGACTGGCACGATTTTCCGGAAATGCTTTTAACGGAAAAGTTTTCCGTTCAAAGCATTTTCGGAAAAGAGCATCTAGATTGGCATGGATGCTTTTCCCGCAAAAGCACTTTTTGTGGAAAAGCATCTGTGGCCAATCTAGATGCGCTTTTGTGCAAAAAAGCCCTGATCTCCATTTTCGCGATCGGGGCTTTTTTGCGCAAAACAAATCTGAGCTGTCTACACTGGCCCTTTTGCGCAAAAGGGACTTTTGCCCGAATGGGAGCAGCATAGTATTTCCGCAAAAAGCACTGATTTCTTACAGTAGATCGTCAGTGCTTTTGTGGAAATTCAAGCGGCCAGTGTAGACAGCTGGCAAGTTTTTCTGGAAAAGTGGCTGATTTTCCGGAAAAACTGGCCAGTCTAGACACAGCCCAAATGCCTCTGTTTTATTTCTTTTTGGTAAGGTTGATGGAGAAGCAAACCTGGTTCCAGGTTCCTCCTAGCTTTTCTGGCTCGTCTTGGTTCAGTCTTTTTCAACATTCACTCACTGATGTCACTTTTGAGGACTGGACTTTCTTGGGTGATTCTGTCTCGTTTCTGTTTGGTTTGATGAGAAGCAATCCCATTCCAGGCACAACGCAACCCTGACCTTGCTTTAAGCGATGATCAGAGGAAGCTGCATGCCAAATGTGTTGGCCCTAGCTCTTAATTTTTAGGAGGAGTTCTTGATCAAACAGACCAAGTCTCTAAACTATATAGTTGATATATAATGCAGTAATCTAGCAAAGCTGTTATTCTGAAGCACTCCGGGGGTTTTGAAATATTTTTGAGCAATGCTGCAGCAAGTACCAAAAGGACAATGTTATTGCTCTTGAATACTCTAGGGCTACGTCTAGACTGGCATGATTTTCCGAAAATGCTTTTAACGGAAACGTTTTCCGTTAAAAGCATTTTCGGAAAAGCACGTCTAGATTGGCAGGATGCTTTTCCGCAAAAGCACTTTTTGCAGAAAAGCGTCCGTGGCCAATCTAGACGCACTTTTCCGCAAAAAAGCCCCGATCGCCATTTTCGCCATCAGGGCTTTTTTGCGGAAAACACTACTGTGCTATTTTCACTGGCCCTTTTGCGCAAAAGTCTTTTGGAAAAAGACTTTTGCCCAAACGGGAGCAGCATAGTATTTCCGGAAAAGCACTGACGATCTTACATGAGATCGTCAGTGCTCTTCCGGAAATTCAAGTGGCCAGTGTAGACAGCTGGCAAATTTTTCCGCAAAATCATATGATTTTGCGGAAAAACTTGCCAGTCTAGACACAGCCTAGTCATTTGCAGTGTCTTTGAGCAATGGCACAGCTAACGTTACAGCCCAGTGCTCTCGACTTTAACGTAGTCCCTACAGAACACCAGAGTAAAGTCATTGTTTTGCGATCTGTTCCTCTCAAGCACTCAAACAGTCTGCGGTGTCTTTCCGCTGCACTACAACAATCCAACAGCGTGACAGTCCCTTATTTTAAAATGTTGCCGTATTTACTACAGGTTGAACTCTCTAGTTGAGCACTCTCTGATCCCGCAAAATCCCTGGTCCAGCATGATTTAAGTGAGCCGGATATCCATGTATCATAGAATCACAGAACACTAGAACTGGAAGGGACCTCGAAAGGCCATTGAGTCTAGTCCCCTGCCCTCACGGCAGGACCAAGCACTGTCTAGACCAAATAGTGCTCTGCGAAACCCTGGGGTTCCATGACGTGAAAGTAAGGGTTCTGCAAGAACCTGATCACTCCCACCCCCCCAGAGCCGGTCTTAGGGGCGAGCAAGCCGGGCAGTTGCCCAGGGGTGCCATTTTCAAGGGGCCGACTGCTACCAGCGTTTTGGAGGGGTTTTTTTTGTTTGACACTTTTTCCACTTTTTTTTTGGTTGAACAGTTTTCCCCGGCATTTTTTTTTTTAAAAAAAAAAAGGGTTCCATGGCCAAATAAAATTGAGAAACGCTGGTCTAGACCATTCCTGACAGGTGTCTGTCTACCTCAGTATTTCCCAATTTTATTTGGCCACGGAACCCTTTTAAACTCAAAAGAATTTTGCGGCACCCCTAAGAACATTCGTATATCGGATATATAACAGGTGATCACACCATTGACCGACGGCATGCACAGCGCTGAGTGTGACATCATCGTCCCCACTTTCTGGCTAAGCTGGCATTACACAGGGACACTTATTGTGGCAAACAGAAAGGAAAATTGTTTTCAATAAAATTCATAAATTCTGAAATACTATTTTTTGAAATCGTAAAATGGTATCGTCATGGAATTTTCTCACGGAACCCTTATTTTCACTTCACGGAACCCCATTTGGGAAACACTTGTGTAACCTGCTCTTAAATATCTCCAGTGATGGAGATTCCACAACCCCCCTAGGCAATTTATTCCAGTGCTTAACCACCCTGACAGGAAGTTTTCTTAATGTCCAACCTAAACCTCCCTTGCGCTCAAGCCCATTGCTTCCTGTCCTGGTCTCAGAAGCCAAGGAGAACAATTTTCTCCTCTCCTCTCTGTGACACTCTTTTAAATACCTGAAAACCGCTAGCATGTCCCCTCTCAGTCCTGTCTGTTCTAAACTAAACAAGCCCAGTTCGTTCACTCTTCCCTCATAGCTCATATTTTCTAGACTTTTCATTCTGGCTGTGTCTAGACTGGCCAGTTTTTCCAGAAAATCAGCCGCTTTTCCTGAAAAACTTGCCAGCTGTCTACACTGGCCGCTTGAATTTCCGCAAAAGCACTGACGATCTCATGTAAGATTTGTCAGTGTTCTTGCAGAAATACTATGCTGCTCCCGTTCGGGCAAAAGTCCTTTTGCGCAAAACTTTTGCGCGAAAGGGCCAGTGTAGACAGCTCAGCTTTGTTTTCCGCAAAAATGCCCTGATGGTGAAAATGGCGATCGGGGCTTTTTTGCGGAAAAGTGTATCTAGATTGGCACGGACGCTTTTCCACAAAAAGTGCTTTTGCGGAAAAGCGTCCGTGCCAATCTAGACACTTTGTTCCGAAAATGCTTTTAACGGAAAACCTTTCCGTTAAAAGCATTTGCGGAAAATCCTGCCAGTCTAGACGTAGCCTCTGAATGTGGCCACGTTTCCCACGGTCCCATAACGTGTGTTTACAGCCACCAGTTCTGGCTCTCAGGGTTCTGTGCTGTTCTTTAGCTCCAATTTACCCCTAAATGTCTTCTAAGCACCCAGCAAGGAGCAGAAGTGTTGCTAATGCTGCTAGACAATTTTGATCTCCCGTGGTCCAGCAAGTTCTGTGGTTCGGCACCCATCAGGTGCGGAGGGTGCCGGACTAGAGAGGTTCAACCGGCATATAATACGAGAGAAATTTGCAAGTAGCATGGTCTGTTACTCTAAAGTACTCTAGCCGGCTGTAGTTATTTTGGGCAGTCTAACAGTATCATGGCCCATTAATCTAGTATTTTACTATTCTACCCCTCTATACTAGACCCCCGTATTACTCACAGACTATATTTATTTACTATATAAAACGAATACGAGCCGGACTTCTCAAATACTCCAGTACTCCAGAGCAGGGATCCTCAAGTTTAAGGAGCATAGTGGGACGTCGATTTGTCCAGCCACCTCCTTGGGCTCTGTGGTCAGTGCCAGCCGGGCTGACCCCTCCCCGCCGGGCATGAATTCAGACCACCTGCCCAACCAGGGACTGTTTCTAGTGCTGAGAAACTGAGCAGAGCTTTCAGCTGCACAAACGCCACGGAGGCTCAGCCACAGTGTTTAGCCAGGGGATGCCTTTTGCCTAGCGACTGTCCCAGCTAAATGAGCCCCTTATGAGGCAAAGAACAGACCAGCCACTGTGCCCGCCGCTGCATCTGTCCGGGGGCAACCCCAGACCCCGGCTCGGGTCACATGAGTGAAAAGGCTTTTGTGGATCACCCCCTTTCCCTCGGGGCCCCCCTCCCCACCCGGCCTCTGGCAGGGATCCCTGGCGAGCGAGAAAGAAGGCTCCCAGGTCCTCCAAGGCTACTGAGGCTTCGGGCCAAGGGGGAAGCGGGCTGAGACCTAACAAACTCACTTCATGCTGGGGCCGGGGAATGGGAGGGGTAGGGGGTGGGGGATGGGACACGGGGCCTTGCTCCTCGCGGGGGCACCAGCTCCTAGCCACAGGAATTGGAATCAAGCGCACAATTTCCACCCTCTGGGCCCCGCCCTTCCTGCTCCAACGCCGTGCGAACGGTGTGAGAACACTCCGGTGCCACGTCCCATGCCACGCCCGGCCTCCGCCACGTGCCCTATGCCCCGGGCCCACGAGGGACAGGGGCGCCGCCCAATGGGTGCAAGGCTCAGGTGGGAGGTCAGAGGTCAGCTGTGGCTAAGGTCGCACGCAGCGGCAGCGTGGGAATTCCCATGCTGAACCCAGAAAGAGGAGGAGAAGCAAGAGGGAGGGAGGGAGGGAAAGGAAGAACACGGCAGAGTGAAAGAAAGAATAAAAAAGGTGAGAGGCGGGAAAAGTGAGAGCACGAAGCAGAGAAAAAGAAAGCGAGACACGGAGGAAGAAAGAAGGATGCAGAGTGGGGAAAAGAGGTGCATGAATGAAGAGGCGCGTGAGAGAAGCAAAAAGCAATGCAAAGAAAAAGAAAGTGAGCAGGGAAAAGAAGAACGTGGAAGGGCGAGAGCAAGAGGAGGTGAAGAGCGCGTTGGTACCTTTTTCCGGTGTGGGTCATTCTTGGCCAGGCAGGATTTCTGCAGCGACAGGTAGCCTCCGATCACCTGGATCTCCTCCGCCGTCGGGTAGCGCTTCTTGACCGGCGCGCCGGCCGCCTTCTCGGACACTGCGGGGCCCCCCTCGCCCTCCACACCGTTCTCCACGGCCGGCGCCGGCGCCTTGCGGGGGTTGATGGTGATGGTGTTGCCGCTCCGGCGCTGCACGGCCGGGTGGGCCAGGGCACAGGGGCCCCCCAGCTCCCGGGGGCCCCGGCCCCCGCGCCTCATGGCCTCCCCCTCGGCTGGCTCCTCGGTGCTGACCGGGAGGGGAAGCTGCTCGCGGCTTGGGGAGGAGGAGGAGGAAGTGGAGGCCGGAGAAGCGCTGGTTTCCTGACGAGCCTCGTCGAGGTCTGGGGGAGGGGACGGAGCCGTCCGCCGCGGCACCACCACGAAGGAGTTGCGCGAATGCAGACGCAGGCTGGCCAGGGCCTTGGCTTGGGCTTCGGCATCCAAGATGGCGTCGACGGCCGGGCCTGAGGCGTCCCCGTCCTCAGCCCTGCTCCCCCTGTCCACGGAGGGGGCCTCTCCACCCGGCGTTCCTGGCATCACCAAACTGCCGCCGCCACCGTCACGCCTCTCCGGCGAGGCGGCGCCTCTGGCTTGTAGGCCCAGCCCCATCGTTGCTAGGCCGGCGCAGGCCTTAGGTCCCCTCTCCGGAGAAGCTGCTGTTTGGGGTTGTAGGCCCGGAACCGCCGCCCTGCCATCGCGCCTCATTCCCTTCTCCGGCGAGATGGCCTCCGTGCCCGGAGCCCCCAGCGTCACAGCCCCCGTGCCGCCGCCATGCCAGGCTCCTCTATCTGGAGAACCGGCGTCCCTTCCCCGAGGGGCTGGCGCCACCGCGCCCTCACGCCGGGCCCCCCTTTCCGGCGAGGCGGCCTCCCTGCCCCACGCTTTGCCAGTGGGCGAGCGCCGAGGCGGGCTCTCCGGCCTGGCCTCGGATCTGGCTTCGAACTGGCTGCGGTAGGACGCCACGGTGAAGGGCAGCGGCGAGGGGGCCAGGCCCGGCAGGTCGCGGGGAGGGCTGGGGGTGCCGCTGCGGCGCTGGCCCGAGCCGGGCGGTTTCCTCGCCGCCAGGGGGCGTTCGTAGGAGCCGTCGGCGAGGTTCTCGGTGCTGAGGGACCTGAGCGGCCGCGGCGGCGGGTCCTCCTGGCCGAAGCGGCTCAGCAGCTTGCTGACGCGCCCGCGGCGTTGCTCCGGGAGGCCCGGCCGGCTGTCGGCCTCGCCCCGGCTCTGGCCGAAGGAGTTGAGGTCTTCCACGCTGCGGCTGAGGGCCGATTTGACGATGAAGACTTCGCCGGCCCGGATCTCGGTCACGCTCCCGCCGCGCCGGGCCAGCAGCTCGTTCAGGGACTCCACGCTGCCGGATTTGGCCTCGCCCCGCCGCTCGGGCCCCGGCGACACCGCTCCCGGCACCGACTCAATGATGATGACGTTGTCGGCCTGGAGGGTCCTCACGCCGGGGCGCTGGCCATATAGCTCCACCAACTGCTTAGCCTTGGCGCTGGCCGGCTCGGCCTCCGGCGCCGTCGTCTCCTTGCGCCGCTTTTCCAGCTGGATAAAGGGGTTCTGGTGCACCGGGCCGATTTTCTCTTGCAGCACGGCGCTCTCCTCCGGGCTTGCCCCGATGCCGGGTGGCCCCGCCACGGCCGAGGGGGCTCCCACACTACCGCCCTCTGGCTCCGAGAAGGAGGCGCCGGAGCCTTGCTTGGCCCGTCGGCGCTCGATGATTTCCCGCTTCCAGGCCGGCATCTTGGCCATGCGGTCCTGCTGCTCCCGCTCTCTGCGCCGCGCCTCTTCCTCTTCCTTCCGCTTCCGCTCCAGCAGCTGCAGCTTCCACTCGGGCAGGGCCGGGGCCGACGCCATCCTCGCCCCGGGGTGGGGGTGGGGGGGGGGCAGGGAGGGAAGTGGGGAGGAGTGTTGTGGGGGGAGAGGCAGGGAGAGGGTCACAAGGAGGGAAGGAAGAAGAGGGGGAACGGAGGGATAGTTGAGGATGAACGGGAGGGACAGAGTGTGAACAAGGGCAGGGTGGAGGAAAAGGGGGGGAATGCAGGAGAGTTTAAAGGGAGGGCTAACGTGCCGGGGCAGGAAGCAGAGTTTCGGAGGAGGAGGGGAGGAAGGAAGGAGCCGAAACAGAGGACTAGCTGAGGAGGAGGAAGGGCGGCCGGGGGGGGGGGGGGGGGGGGAGTTAGGGAAGGACTAGCAGGACGGAGGGATAGAGAAAGCGTGGGAGAAGGAAGAGGGGGACGGAGGAGAGCTGGAATGAGAAGTGGGAGAAAGGAGGGATGGCGAGAGAGCCGGGGGGAGAAGGGAGAGGCCGGGAAGAGGGATAGTGGAGCCGGCAGAGGGAACTCCCAGTTCCCCCCTCCCCGGCCCGGCTCTGGAGGAAGAGAAAGAGGGGGGAGAAAAAAATAGAAAAGATGAAAAAAAAATCCCTAAAGTTCCGCCTGTGGCCAGCCCTGCGATTTCCGGAGGGGGCGGGCACTGCTCGCCCCACCCGCCCGCCTGACAGCCCCGCACGCGGCTGGGAATCCCAGACCCCCGGGGAATCCAGGAGTCCGGGGATGGGGAGAGGCTCAGCTCTGACTGGGTGGGCAGGGGAACCCAGGAGTTGGGGGGGGGGGGGGAAGGACAGCTCTGACTGGGTGGGCAGGGGAACCCAGGAGTTGGGGGGGGGGGGAAGGACAGCTCTGACTGGGTGGGCAGGGGAACCCAGGAGTCGGGGGGGGGGGGAAGGACAGCTCTGACTGGGTGGACAGGGGAACCCAGGAGTCGGGGGGGGGGGGGAAGGACAGCTCTGACTGGGTGGGCAGGGGAACCCAGGAGTCGGGGGGGGGGGGACAGCTCTGACTGGGTGGGCAGGGGAACCCAGGAGTCGGGGGGGGGGGGAAGGACAGCTCTGACTGGGTGGGCAGGGGAACCCAGGAGGGGTGGGGGGGGCAATAGGTCAGATGGGGCAGTGGAACCCAGGAGTCCGGGAGGATAGGGGTGGGTAAAGGAGCCCAGGCGTCTGGGCTGGGGGCAATACATCTAGACCCCCCCCCCCACGCCAGAGTAAGCTCCAACCTAGGTGGCTCCGAGGACCCCAGGCGTCCGGATGGGGGGCGGGATTGGTGGCTTTTTTGGGTGGGGTATCACCCTGGACCCCAACCCCCCCCCCCACTCTGGCTCAGCCTAGCTGGACTAAGGGACCCAGGCGTGGGGGGGGGGGGCTGGAATGAAGCCTGTCAATCAGCACAGCACTGGGGGGGGGGGGGAGAGCGAGGCAGGGGAGAATTTACCGCGGGAAGTAACGGGACCCAGACGTCAGGCGGCTCCTTGCGGCGCGGGGGGGGGGGGCTCCTCGTTCCCCGCCGAACCCAGGCGTCCGGGGCTGGGGGGGGGGGCGGGTTCCAGGCCGCCTTTTGTCAGCGACGATCCGGCGTGGGGGGGGAGGGGGGGACCCAGGCGTCCGGGCGCGGAGCTCGCAGGCTCCTATTGTCGGCGGCGCAGAGGGCGGGCGGGGGGGGGGAGGGAGGGATGGTGAAGGGGGGGGCAGCAAATCTCGGTGGGACCCGGGCGTCCGGGCGTGCAGCTGCTATTGTTAGCGGCTGGCTGGGAGGGGAGGGGAGGGGAGGGGAGGGGAGGGGGGTTGCAAATCCGTGAGACCCGAGCGTCCGGGCGGCTCCTCTTGTCGGTGTGTGGGGGCGGATCGGAGCCTCGCAGGGACCCCGGCGTCCGGGGGAATTTCCCGGCTCTCCGCGGCGCGTCTGCCCCCTCCCCCAGCCGGGCGGGCTCTGCCCCTTTTTTAAGGGGGGGGGACGAGACGATGTGCTGCCCCCCTGGGCAGGCGCGGGGGGGGGGGAGGGGGAGGTAGGAACAAGACGCCAGCCGAGCCGTTTAATCCCCGCCTGGCTGATCCGCCCCCCCCTCGGAGAGGAGAGATGGGGGGAGGGGAGGGGTGGGGGAAAGGGGGTCTTTGTGTATAAACAGAAGGGGAAGGCACAAGGCGAGGGGTGGGGCTCTGGTAGCAGAGGGGTGGGGGGTTGGGCTAGTGGCGGTGCGGGGGGAGGGGAAGGTCTGGACAGATGCGGGGCTGGGGGGCGTTATGGGGCTGGGGCGGTCTCTCGGAAGATGGGGGCGGGGGAGGAGGTCAGGGATGGTTCTGCGGGGGGGGGGAGGAGAGTGGGTTGCGATGGGACTGGGGTGGCTGAGGGGTCAGAGATGGTTGTGGGGTGGGCGGGGGGATGAGGCTGGGATAGCGAGGCTGTGTGGGGTGGGTTGGGATGGGGAGGGTGGGACTGGGATGGGGGAGGGGTGAGAAATGGTTATGGGGTGGATCGGGGGATGGGGCTGGGATAGCGAGGGTTATGTGGGGCGGGGTGGGGTGGGTTGGGATGGGGAGGGTGGGATTGGGGTGGGGGAGGGGTCAGAGATGGTTATGGGGTGGGTTGGGGGGTATGGGGCTGGGATAGCCAGGGTGTGTGGGGTTGGGAAGGGGAGGGTGGGTCTGGGGTGGGGGAGGGGTCAGAGATGGTTATGGGGTGGGTTGGGGGGTATGGGGCTGGGATAGCCAGGGTGTGTGGGGTTGGGAAGGGGGGGGTGGGTCTGGGGTGGAGGAGGGGTCAGAGATGGTTATGGGGTGGATCGGGGGATGGGGATGAGATAGCGGTGTGTGTGTGTGAGGTGGAGGATCAAAGTGTGGTTCTGGGGTGGGGGAGGGTGTGCGGGTTGGGGCTGGGATAGGGAGGCTGTGTAGGCTGGGGGGTTCTTGGTGGGGGATTCCCTGCCTCTCTAGGGGTGCTGATAATGTAGGGGCACTAGGGGTGAGGGGCTGTCACATCCCCTGGTTTGAAGTGGTTTCCATCTTATGTAGAGTTTACAGTTCAGTCCGGTGGTTCTCAGCCCTGCCCCATACACAGTATTCCAGCCCCGCTGTTAGGGGTCAGGCTCTGATCTGGGGAGTGCCCAGCTATTTGCATTGAGAGATCGGGGGACAGTGATGTGAGGATTTCGGCTTGGTCCCTAGAACCTCTGAGCGCAGGGGATTTAAAGCAGGGGGAGCAATTTCTCAGTGGTTCTAGGGGTACAGAGAGTTGCAGATGGTGGTTTAGGGGGTAGAAATTGGGCTGTCAGAGCTTGGGGGTGGTGGATGGCAGCGGATTGATGTGCAGCCTCATCCAGCATCTCAGAAGTTGCTGGCTCCCGGCTGACCTGCCCTGGCACCCCCCACCACCCTATTTGTTATTGTAGGGTTCCCTTGCTGATTTGTTGTAAGGCAACACAAATGCTGGTGCCCTTGTGCAGACCTGTGTGTTATTGTAGGGTCTCTCAGGCATACGGGGGGGGGGGGGTTGTTGATTACACCAGGGAGCCCTGGGAAGGACACTTTTATTTTGGTAGGGTCGCACAGCAACAGGCGGGATTTTTAATACACCACCACCCCCTGGAGGTCTGGTTGAGGAATTGCACCATTTGGGACCCCAAGTCTCCGTGAGGTAAGGAGGACAAGGAGAGGCAGGCGCCCGCATGCCAGGTGAGGCAAAGGGCACCTCTTCCAAGAAAACCCACCCCTAGCATGTAAACCTTGCTGCAGGCTAACAGAAAAATTCCAAACCCTTCCCCTGGGATGCAGCCATCTCTGGGGAGGGACAGAGAAGTAACAGCCCCACATTTTAGGAGGGGGCTCCCTAGGCCAGTTACAATCGCAAAGCACGGTGGGCTGTAGGGCGAGACTACAGTAAGCTGTGTGGGAATTAGGCCAGGACAGCAGCGGTGCCACCGCACCTCGTGGGAACAGGACATGAGGATATTTACAAACTTCCCCCGCGCCCGGCCCGATACTGCACCAGGGTGTCAGGATCAACCCTGAGCGCCGGGGGTCAGCGCCCCCTACAGAGCCCCTGCTCTGCTCCCTTGTTCCAGCGCTAACCCTGCCTGACCCTTCAAGATCAGACAAGCGCCTTAGTGAAGGCCGCTCCCTCCCCGCCAGCTGTCTGCAGCCTCTAATCCAGCAGGAATGCATGACGCACGCATGCCGGCAGGCCTGTGTCATAGGCCCAGCCCCCGGCCTCAGGCCTGGGAACTGCCAGGCCCCTGCCTGCCTGGCTACAAGCAGCCATGGGGGACAGACACCGAACCCACCATCCTCCTGGGAGGGACTAGAAACCCTGCCAGAGAGCAGTGGGTTTCAACCTTGCCCCACCCTGAAAAATTTCAAATGGTGGAATAGACCCCTTGAAAATCTTAGCCATCTCCTGGGTACCCTGAAACCATTGACAGAGTGACATGGCCCCCGTAATGCAGAGATGTAACAGACGGCTGAGGCGAGTTTGCCTGTACCAACACCATCCCCTAGTCCCCAGACATTAAAATGCAGTACCTAGTTTGCCTGTAGCAACACTGCCCCCAACAGGTAGAGACTGTGAAATGCTATTGCTAGTTTGCCTGTCCCGACACCGCCCCCTAGTCCCTAGAAATTAAAATGGAATAGTTAGTTAGCGGTGTTGCTACAGGCGGTGACAGTGAAATGCTACAGCTAGAAAAACTTGAAAAACAACAAATAGTCTAGCTGCATCTTAATGACAAACAAAATATGTAGATGGGATCCTGAGCTTTTTTGGGTATAGCTCTCTAGCTAGTTTGCCTGTACCGATATGGCCCCCTGGTGGGGGGACAGTGAAATTTGATAGCTAGTCAGCCTGTAGCAACATTGCCCCCTAGTGGGTAAATTAATGGAGATGCCTATCTCCTAGAACTGGAAGGGACCTTGAAGGGTTCAGTTGAGTCCAGTCCCCTGCCTTCACAGTGGGACCAAGTACCATTCCTGACAAATTTTTGCCCCAAATGGCCTCCACAAGGATTGAACTCACAACCCTGGGTTTAGCAGGCCAATGCTCAAACCACTGAGCTATCCCTCCCCCTCTAGCCCCTGCCCATCTGCGGAGCATACAGTGAGGGGGAATCTCCTGGCCAAAGGCAGCTTCTGCCCCATGGAGCACTGGAGGAGGGGAAAAAAAAAGAGGATCGGGACTAGGAGTGGGGAGAGGGCTGGAGCGTAAACAGCAGCGCAGCTGGCAGACAGATGGTGCCTCCTGGGGTATCAAGATTGGGGTGGGAGGCAGTGTGCATGCAGCCAGTCATGAACGGTGACCCCCAGGTGAATATCGCCTGGCAGAAAATCCCAGTCCCCTAGTGGGCCCGATCCTTGCTTTTCTTTTCCTTCCCTAAACTTTCCGTGGACCCCCTATAGTACCATCACAGACCCACAGGTTGGGAACCACTGCTATAGCTAGTTCGCCTGTACCAACACCACCCAGGCGAGAGACACAGTGAAACACACTAGTTTGCCTGTACCAACACTGCCCCCTAATGGAGCAAATGCCCTCGGGAGTGGGCCTGTATCAACACTGCCCCCTGGCGGGGAGACAGTGAAACGCTGTGTTGTGTGCCTGAATTAACACTGCCCCCTGGCGGGGAGACAGTGAAACGCTGTGTTGTGTGCCTGAATTAACACTGCCCCCTAGTGGAGAGACAAGAGAAACGCTGTTTTGTGTGCCTGTACTAATACTGCCCCCTAATGGCGAGTGGTGGTATAAAACCAGTAGTGTGCTCAGTGGATTGTTCCATAGTGCAATGCCGTGGCTAGTTTGCCCGTACTAACCCCGTCCTCCGGCAGGGAGTACCGCAACGACCGGCTTGTCTGCCACAGGCTCTTGAGTGTTCGCAGAGCAGCGTGTTTCTGGAATAGCAACAGGTCTGTCCCCTGCACTGCCGAGCTCTGGTCTGTTTCACAGTTAAGGACACAGAGGAAAAGGACAAATGACTCTCGATGTCAAGTGGAGAGTGGAAAGGAACCCAAGAATCCTGACTCCCAGCCCCCCCTTTTCCTTGCCCCCCCCTGCTCTAACTACTAGACCCCACTCCTCTGCCACAGCTGGAGAGAGCCCAGGAGTCCTGGCCCCCTGCTACCCCTCTGCTCTAACCATTAGACTCCTCTCCCCTCCCCGAGCTGGGGGGAGAACACAGGAGGCAGACAAGTGTGTAAAAGCAGCAGCGACTTTTCTTTTTTAATTTTGGGAAAAAAAAAGTTCTCTCAGCTCGCACAAAAATCAGAAATACAAAAATACTTTATCAGCTTTGGGCGAAGACGACCATGTTAAAAAAACCCTTCGGTGCTTAAAAATAAAGGGTCCCGGTTAAGGCACTGGGATCCCCTGCCAGAGCCAGGAATCGAACCCAGGAGTCCTGGTTCCCAGCCCACTTGCTCTAAGTCCTAGGCCCCCCATCTCCTGCCAGAGCTGGGGATAGGGATAGGACCCCCCCAGTCCTGACTCACAGCCCCCTGCTCTAAACCTTTCCACTCCCAGAGCTAGACCAGAATCCAGGAGTCCTGACTCCTAGTTTCATGCCCAGCGACTGGGGTCCTGGGCACAGAACGAGCCACCCCTCAGCCCCTGCCACCCCACAACCGGGCTGCTACTCACTGCTGAGACCGCCAGCAAGAGGGCGGTGAAGTGCCCAAAGGAGACGACTGGTCCGGGAACCCGTCAGTGTGAACCACAAGGCACAGAATGGTGGGCGGGCGGGAATGGCTTTTGGCTCCTAGGGAAGAGAGTTGGAAAAGGGACCCCCCCCCACAAGGGGAAAGGTGCCACGTCCCAGTCCTCAATCTCCTGAGCCAGCCAGTCCCCCACCCTGGTGTTGGATCAGAGCCCGAGCCCCCCTACAGGGGACATGCCATTCGCCAAGTCCAGAATAAGCCCCACTCCCCAGTGTGTGACTGAATTCTGCACAGATTTATCGTTGTTTTGTGTTTCAAAACACACTTTCAGAGACTCTTTCTGCAGCCACAAGTGCGGCTCGAAACAAAACATGCTGGGTAAAGCCGCCGGGTAAAACCCAGGAGTCCTGATTCCCAGCCTCAAGTCAAGCCTCCGACCATTAGATCCCACTCCCCTTCAAGAGCTGGGGATGGAACCCAGGCGCCCCGCCTCTCAGCCCCCTCTTGCTCTAACCACTAGCCCCCACTCCTTTCCCAGAGCTGGGAAAGAGAACCCAGGAGTCCAGGCTCCCCAACCCTTTCTTGCTCTAACCACTAGTCCCCACTTCCCTCCCAGTGCTGGGGACAGAATGGAGGAGACCTGCCTCCCAGCCTGCCTTACTCTAACCACTAGCCCCCACTCCTCTCCCAGAGCTGGGGATTGAACTTAAAAATCCGATGCAAGGAGGCTGGCGCCTAGTGGTTAGAGCAGGGGGGGGCTGGGAACTGCTGTCTCTGGGAGGGAGTGGAGCCTAGTGGTTAGAGCAGGGCTTGGCTTGGCATTTGCAGACGCTAGGCACTCAGAGGAGCTAATTCTACAGGAACTAGTGCAGGACTCTTGAGCTCAGAGCCTCAGTGCATGGTAGAGGCCCTGGCCCCTCAGCTCTCCTTGGCAGCCGCCGGGCCGTTGCGGGCCAGCAGGTCCCCATAGGCAGCCTCCTCGCGGGAGAAGACCAGGAACTTTTTATCCAGCTGGGCGCGCAGGTAGAGATAGTCCTGCTGGTCCAGGGCGTGCCCGCAGCTCAGGTAGAGGGTGAAGAGGCTGGCCAGCAGGAGGCGATCCAGGGACAGGCAAGGCACCACCCACAGCACCAGCAGGAACTCCAGGTAGACGGGGTGGCGGAGGTGGGAGTAGAGCCGCAGGACTCGCACGGACTTCAGCGCTAGCGGGTCTCCCATGCCCAGGCAGTGGTAATAAACCTGGGGGAGGGGCAAAGGGCAGAGCTGAGACACGCCCTGCTCCAGAGCAGAGCTGGATCCCTGCTGGCGCCCCCTAGGGGAAAGGCTCCATGTCGCCTTCACAGCCAGCCAGTCCCCCAGGCCGGAGCCACATTGGATCTGGCGCCCCCTAGAGGAGAAAGGCTCCATGTCGCCTTCACAGCCAGCCAGTCCCCCAGGCCGGAGCCACATTGGAGCTGGCGCCCCCTAGGGGAAAGGCTCCATGTCACCTTCACAGCCAGCCAGTCCCCCAGGCCGGAGCCACATTGGATCTGGCGCCCCCTAGAGGAGAAAGGCTCCATGTCGCCTTCACAGCCAGCCAGTCCCCCAGGCCGGAGCCACATTGGAGCTGGCGCCCCCTAGGGGAAAGGCTCCATGTCGCCTTCACAGCCAGCCAGTCCCCCAGGCCGGAGCCACATTGGATCTGGCGCCCCCTAGAGGAGAAAGGCTCCATGTCGCCTTCACAGCCAGCCAGTCCCCCAGGCCGGAGCCACATTGGATCTGGCGCCCCCTAGAGGAGAAAGGCTCCATGTCGCCTTCACAGCCAGCCAGTCCCCCAGGCCCGAGCCACATTGGATCTGGCGCCCCCTAGAGGAGAAAGGCTCCATGTCGCCTTCACAGCCAGCCAGTCCCCCAGGCCCGAGCCACATTGGATCTGGCGCCCCCTAGGGGAAAGGCTCCATGTCACCTTCACAGCCAGTCAGTCCCCCAGGCCGGAGCCACATTGGATCTGGCGCCCCCTAGAGGAGAAAGGCTCCATGTCGCCTTCACAGCCAGCTAGTCCCCCAGGCCGGAGCCACATTGGATCTGGCGCCCCCTAGGGGAAAGGCTCCATGTCGCCTTCACAGCCAGCCAGTCCCCCAGGCTGGAGCCACATTGGATCTGGCGCCCCCTAGAGGAGAAAGGCTCCATGTCGCCTTCACAGCCAGCTAGTCCCCCAGGCCGGAGCCACATTGGATCTGGCGCCCCCTAGAGGGGGAAAGGCTCCATGTCACTTTCCACACCCCTCCTGAGCCAGGCACCTCTCCAGCCCTGGCTGCGTGGGGCCGAGATACCTGCTTGACTCCCATGAGCTCGGCGTAGTCGAAGATGAGGATGACGCTGAAGATGACCAGCCAGGCGATGAAGTGCAGGATGAAGCAGAGGAGCGGGACCCAGGTGTCCCAGGGCTCCGTGCAGGCGTCCCAGAGCAGGGGGCCGTGCCGGACGGGCTGCCAGTACCGCATCAGCAGCTGCGGGGGAGCCCCATTTGAAATGGCTCTGCCGGTGCCCCTCAGTCCCGACCCAGCCTCGGGCTCCCCCCAGCTCTGCCTGTGCCCCTCACCTCCTCCCACAGCCCCCTGCCCTGGGCTCCGCCCCCCCATTACCTACTAGCCCCCCCAGCTCTGTCGGTGCCCCTCACTCCTGACCCGCAGCCCCTGCCAGCCCTGCCCAGTGCCCCCAGCATCGCTCACTCCCAACCTGCAGCCCCTGGCTAGTCTGGCCCTGCCCCCTGCCCCACCCCCAGCTCTGCTGGTGCCCTAATTCAGCCCCAACCCACAGCCCTCAGCTAGCCCAGCTCCGCCAGTGCCCACATAGCCTGGCTACCCCAGACCCTGGGATCCCCCCAGTTCTTCCGGTGCCCCTCAACCCCCACCCACAGCCCTCTGCCTTGAGCTCCCCTCACTCCCGACCTGCAGCCCCTGACAGTCTAGCTCTGCCAGTGCCCCTCACTCCCAACCCCTCCTAGCCCAGCCCAGGGCTTCCCCCAGTGGGTACCTGCAGGGCCAGGGAGGTGCAGAAGACGTAGAAGGATCGCTGCAGCACCCCGAAGCAGCTGGCAGTCCAGCGCTTGGCCAGCGCAGTGGCCATGAGGCTGTGCTGCAGCACAAACAGCATCACCAGCCCCAGGTCCATGGCCAGGGGCTGCAGTACCCGGGGGTCCTGCAGGGCAGCTCCCCACTGCGGGCTGGGGGAGGCCTCTGCAAAGGGGGAGACAATGATTAATGGGAGGCAGAAAGTACCCAGGAATGAGCTACCCATTTGGGTCCCTCCCCTCCTCTCCCCCAGAGCCCTGCTCCCTCCTCTGCCCCCAGTTCCCTCTTTGCTCCCAGCTCCTGCCCTAGGCCCCAGCAGGACCCAGCTTAACCACCCTGCCTTGCCCATGGCTTCTGCCCCCCGTCCCAGCTCTCCGGCATTCCCCCCTAACCTCTCCCCACTCTGCTTCACCTGGGTCTCCCCTCTCCTGCAGCCCCCACTATTCCCACAACCCCCGGATTGGGAGGAGCTTTCCCCAGGATCCACCCTGTCTCCCCAGAGACCAGCCTCCAGGGAGGGGCTTACCCTGGGTCTCCTCCCTTTTTCCACTCCCGCCTTGGATCTCCTCTAGGTCTCTCTTCCCAAACTCCTCCCCCACCAGGAGTCTCCTTTGGGGCACCCTCCCCTCCCAACCGCCAGGGTCTCCCTCAAGGTCTGGTCTCCCTTGCTAATTCCCCTCCCCCAGGTAGGTCTCCCTCCAGGTCTCAACCCCAGGTCTCTCCTGCACCCTCTCCTCCTGGTCTCCCCCCAGGTCTCTCCTGCACCCTCTCCTCCTGGTCTCCCCCCAGGTCTCTCCTGCACCCTCTCCTCCTGGTCTCCCCCAGGTCTCTCCTGCACCCTCTCCTCCTGGTCTCCCCCCAGGTCTCTCCTGCACCCTCTCCTCCTGGTCTCCCCCAGGTCTCTCCTGCACCCTCTCCTCCTGGTCTCCCCCCAGGTCTCTCCTGCACCCTCTCCTCCTGGTCTCCCCCCAGGTCTCTCCTGTACCCTCTCCTCCTGGTCTCCCCCCCAGGTCTTTCCTGCACCCTCTCCTCCTGGTCTCCCCCCCAGGTCTTTCCTGTACCCTCTCCTCCTGGTCTCCCCCAGGTCTCTCCTGTACCCTCTCCTCCTGGTCTCCCCCAGGTCTCTCCTGTACCCTCTCCTCCTGGTCTCCCCCAGGTCTCTCCTGCACCCCCCTCCTCCTGGTCTCCCCCCAGGTCTCTCCTGCACCCCCCTCCTCCTGGTCTCCCCCCAGGTCTCTCCTGCACCCCCCTCCTCCTGGTCTCCCCCCAGGTCTCTCCTCCTGGTCTCCCCTGCACCCTCTCCTCCTGGTCTCCCCCCAGGTCTCTCCTGCACCCTCTCCTCCTGGTCTCTCCCCAGGTCTCTCCTGCACCCCCCTCTCCTCCTGGTCTCCCCCCAGGTCTCTCCTGCACCCTCTCCTCCTGGTCTCTCCCCAGGTCTCTCCTGCACCCCCCTCTCCTCCTGGTCTCCCCCCAGGTCTCTCCTGCACCCTCTCCTCCTGGTCTCCCCCAGGTCTCTCCTGCGGTCTCCCCTCCACCTCCGCATGCCCCCGGTCTCCCCAGCCTCGGCCCTACGCACCCGGCCGGCCCGCGCCGGGCAGCAGGGCGCGCAGCGAGGTGAAGCGGACCAGCTCCACGCCGGTGCCGAAGGTGAAGAGGAAGCTGCCCAGGGCCGGGACCAGCAGCAGCAGCTGGGCCGCCATGGCGGGCAGGGAGCCGGGGCGGGGACGCCGCTTCTCCCGCCGTCCGGACAGACCCGCCCGGGGGCGGGGCTTCCCCCGGGATCCCCCTTCCCCAGTGACGCGCCTCTGGGGGGAGGAGCTTCCCCAGGATTCCACCCCCCCCCGTGACCCTCCGCGGCCCCGGGATCCCCCTTTCCCCTTGCAGGGCCAAGCAGGGGCTTCCCCCGGGATCCCCTTCCCCAGTGACGCGCCTCTGGGGGGAGGGGCTTCCCCAGGATTCCACCCCCCCCGTGACCCTCCGCGGCCCCTGGGATCCCCCTTTCCCCTTGCAGGGCCAAGCAGGGGCTTCCCCCGGGATCCCCTTCCCCAGTGACGCGCCTCTGGGGGGTGGGGCTTCCCCGGGATTCCATCCCCCCCTGCCGTGACCCACCCTGGCCCCGGGATCCCCCTTTCCCCTTGCAGGGCCAAGCAGGGGCTTCCCCCGGGATCCCCTTCCCCAGTGACGCGCCTCTGGGGGGTGGGGCTTCCCCGGGATTCCATCCCCCCCTGCCGTGACCCACCCTGGCCCCGGGATCCCCCTTTCCCCTTGCAGGGCCAAGCAGGGGCTTCCCCCGGGATCCCCTTCCCCAGTGACGCGCCTCTGGGGGGTGGGGCTTCCCCGGGATTCCATTCCCCCCCGCCGTGACCCACCCTGGCCCCGGGATCCCCCTTTCCCCTTGCAGGGCCAAGCAGGGGCTTCCCCCGGGATCCCCTTCCCCAGTGATGCGCCTCTGGGGGGAGGGGTTTCCTCCAGGATTCCCCTCTCCAACCCGGGATTCCCCTTCCTCGGCCTGGGGAGGGGCTTCCCCCGGGGATGCCCCTTCCCTGGGACTCCCCTCTAGGGGAAGGAGCTTCCCACCCCTCCTCCAAGGGAAGGGTTCCCCCCAGAATCCCTGTCCCCCAGCTTCCCAAGCCCCCAAGGGAACCTCTCTCCTCTTGGGAATACCCCTCTTTCTGGGCTCGCCTCCCCTCCCCAATAGGCAGGACTGATCCCTCCCCTCCCCCCCAAAAAAGGCCCTTCCCCTGTAGGGGGAGCCAGGTAACCCTCCCCAGACCCGCCCCACAGTCCCTGTCTGGATCCCACGCTGCCCTTCACCCCCTGATGGGGACACCCTTAGGGCCCCCCTGCCCTGCCATCCCCTCACTTTGGGGATCCCCCAGAGATTCCCCATCAGCTCCCCACCCAGGGATGTCCCCCAATGTCCCCCCAAGTTACCCATCACTCAGGAATATCCAAGGACTCCCACCCAGCTCCAGATCAACCCACACAGCCCTGTCTGAGGCAAGTGGGGCTGCCTTTCCCCCACCCCCTCCACCATCGCCCCAGCCCTACTGGCTCCCTTGGCTCCCCCCGCATTGTCCCCAGGACCCCTTGCATACTGTCCATCTTGCCTCTTAACCATGGTCGTCCCCACCATCCTTGGGGGGGGTCACTCACATGGCCCCCCCGGGACGCTGTCACGATGCTAACCCATGGCCTCCCATGTGTTCTGCCTTTTACACCCTGTCCCAGGGAGCCAGCAACGTTAACTCCACCCCATGTTTAGAGGCACGGGGACCATATGTTCTGATTTTCTAGGACAATCCTAATATTCAGGGCGTTGTCTTACACACAGGCATCTCCCTCTCCCCACGCCTGTCCCGATGTTTCAAAAGGACAGATTGTCACTGGAAAAGGTTCAGAAAAGGACAACAGAATTGATGAGGGGTTTGGAATGGGTGCCCTAGGAAGAGAGATTAAAAAGACTGGGACTTTTCAGCTTAAAGAAGAGGAGACTAAGGGCAGGGCCGGCCTGAGCCATTTGCATGCCCCAGGCCCTGGGAGCGTGGCGCTGTCCCTGGGAATGTGACGCAGGCGCAGCCCTGCCCCATGGCACCCGGCACATGAGTGGCACCGCCCTGGGCATGCGGAGCATGTGCAGTCCTGTTCCTGCCCGGCCCGGCAGCTCCGCGTGGCACCCCCTACAATGGGGCGCCCCGGGTGGTAGCCTGGCTTACCCGTTCCTTGGACCGGCTCTGCCTAAGAAGAGACAGGATCGAGGTTTATAAAATCATGACAGATGGAAAGAAAGTGGATGAGGAAAAGTAATTTACTTATTCCCACAACATAAGAACTAGGGGTCACCAAATGTAATGAACAGGCAGCAGGTTTAAAAGAAACAAAAGGACGTTTTTCTTCACTCAGCGCACAGTCAACCTGTGGAACTCCTTGCCAGAGGATGTTGTGCAGGCCAGGGCTTTCATAGGGTTCAAAAAAGAGCTAAATAAATTAATGGAGGTTAGGTCCACCAATGGCTATTAGTCAGGATGGGCAGGGATGTTTGTCAGAGGCTGGAAACGGGCGACAGGGGAGGGATCACTTGATGATTCCCTGTTCTGTTCATTCCCTCTGGGGCACCTGGCATTGGCAGACAGGACACTGGGCTAGATGGACCTTTGGTCTGACCCAGTCTGGCCGCTCCTATGTTCTTATTTGCTAGCGGATCATCCTACTCAGAGAGCGCAATCTGTTGCTTGTGGGGCCCCCTGGAAAACCTTCCCCTGTTTTTTTTAAAAGACTGGTGGTGTAGAAAAACATGGCCTCTGAGCAGGGCTTGCCGAACCGTGGTGAGCCCCACTCGCCAGCCGTGCTGTCCGGCGATCTGCGCATGTGCAGATCACCTGAACCCGGCTCTTCCGGGATGCAATCTACTCCCCATGGGTGAGTAGATTGCATTATTTGTTGAGACCTGCCTATGAGGGACATCTGGGAAAACATGGGTTTTGTCTGTAGCAGGGTATGTCTACACTACCCTGCTAGTTCGAACTAGGAGGGTAATGTAGGCATACTGCACTTGCAAATGAAGCCGGGGATTTGAATTTCCCGGGCTTCATTTGCATAAGCGGGGCGCCGCCATTTTTAAAACCCCGCTGGTTCGAACCCCGTGCAGCGCGGCTACACGGGGCACGAACTAGGTAGTTCGAACTAGGCTTCCTAGTTCGAACTACCGTTACTCCTCATTCCACGAGGAGTAACGGTAGTTCGAACGAGGAAGCCTAGTTCGAACTAGCGGGGTTTTAAAAATGGCGGTGCCCCGCTTATGCAAATGAAGCCCGGGAAATTCAAATCCCGGGCTTCATTTGCAAGTGCGGTATGCATACATTACCCTCCTAGTTCGAACTAGCTGGGTAGTGTAGACATACCCGCAGAGAAGCCATGGGGGGCGGGGAGGGGGCGAGAGGCGGGAACGGGGTCATTTTTTTTCACACGGTAAAACTGTGTTCTAAAGAGGAGGCTGACAAGTTGGTCTCTGCATTCCCTTTGCCCTTGAAGTGCACCACTGTTCCCTGCTGCAGAGTGAGCAGAGCGTCTTCTCCAGGGTGCGCCCTGCTCTCCTGCCTTGAGTGATCAAAGCCCATTGGCGCGAGTCCATTTTCCCCACCTCTCTGGCTACAGCTACACTGCCGCAGAAAGTGGTCTTGAGCAACGTAACTCCAGCTGTTTTGGAACCTTGTCACAGTGTTGGTGGACACAGCCTTGTTTGTCTCTCGCTGTGTCTGTGCCACGCCCGGCACAACGGGGCCCTGATCTCAGCCGGGGCAGGGTCTGTCTCTCGCTGTGTCTGTGCAGCACCTGGCACAACGAGGCCCTGATCCCAGCTGGAGCAGGGTCTGTCTCTCGCTGTGTCTGTGCAGCGCCTGGCACAACGGGGCCCTGATCTCAGCTGGGGCAGGGACTGTCTCTCACTGTGTCTGTGCAGCGCCCGGCACAATGGGGCCCTGATCTCAGCTGGGGCAGGGTCTGTCTCTCTGTGTGTCTGTGCAGTGCCTGGCACAACGGGACCCTGATCTCAGCCAGGGCAGGGTCTGTCTCTCTGTGTGTCTGGGCAGTGCCCAGCACAACGGGGCCCTGATCTCAGCTGGGGCAGGGCCTGTCTCTTGCTGTGTCTGTGCAGCACCTGGCACAACAGGCCCTGATCTCAGCTGGGGCAAGGCCTGTCTCTCGCTGTGTCTGTGCAGCACCTGGCACAACGGGGCCCTGATCTCAGCTGGGGCAGGGTCTGTCTCTCGCTGTGTCTGTGCAGCACCTGGCACAACGGGGCCCTGATCTCAGCTGGGGCAGGGACTGTCTCTCGCTGTGTCTGTGCAGCGCCCGGCACAACGGGGCCCTGATCTCAGCTGGGGCAGGGACTGTCTCTCGCTGTGTCTGTGCAGCGCCCGGCACAACGGGGCCCTGATCCCAGCTGGGGCAGGGACTGTCTCTCGCTGTGTCTGTGCAGCGCCCGGCACAACGGGGCCCTGATCCCAGCTGGGGCAGGGACTGTCTCTCGCTGTGTCTGTGCAGCGCCCGGCACAACGGGGCCCTGATCCCAGCTGGGGCAGGGACTGTCTCTCGCTGTGTCTGTGCAGCGCCCGGCACAACGGGACCCTGATCTCAGCTGGGGCAGGGACTGTCTCTCGCTGTGTCTGTGCAGCGCCCGGCACAACGGGGCCCTGATCTCAGCTGGGGCAGGGTCTGTCTCTCGCTGTGTCTGTGCAGCACCTGGCACAACGGGGCCCTGATCTCAGCTGGGGCAGGGACTGTCTCTCGCTGTGTCTGTGCAGCACCTGGCACAACGGGGCCCTGATCTCAGCTGGGGCAGGGTCTGTCTCTCTCTGTGTCTGTGCAGCGCCTGGCACAACGGGACCCTGATCCCAGCCGGGGCAGGGCCTGTCTCTCGCTGTGTCTGGGCAGCAGCTGGCATCACGGAACTTCATTCTACTAACACCAATATTATTTTGCCATTGCGACATGTGAAGGTGCAGCACCAGTATTAAGCAAGGATGCTGAAAACAATTTGTGCTGGAAGTAATAATATCTGGTCATACTAATAATTAGTTGACATAATTAATAACCCTCTAACTTCTTTCTTCTGACGATCTCCAAGCCCATTCAAAAGTGCTGTTAATTAAACCTCGTAATAGCACATACGTGACTGTTCTTATTTTACAGACAGAGAAATGGAGGGGGAAGGGCAGCGTCCAAGCTAAAAGCCAAGAGTCCTGATTCCCTGCCAAAGGACCAATTCAGATTTTGGGATGGGAGACAACTTTAACCATGATGCCTGGGGCTATTTCGGCACTAGAAAACTCTTGTTTCCTGGCAGATAATTTAACAGTTAGCTGGCAGGAGCCCTGTATCTAATTCCTATATAAAAGAAACACAAATATTAGACCCACTCGGGTTTAATGGTAACATTTTATGGCAAGTCCCTTAGGGGACACTGTTGGAATTTTAATATATATTCCTGATTTGTTACTAAGGCCAGGCCGGAGTCGATGTACCTTAAAATCAGGAATAAGGGATCTTCCGGAAAAGGGTTTATTTTCCACAAGATCCTGTCTAGACTGGCGCTTTTTTCCAGCAAAGCCCCGAGCCGGAAAAGAGCGGCAGCCATGTTCATGCAAATGCCGCGGGGAAAATTTAAATCCCCGGGGCATTTGCAATTCCGACTGGTCTCATTAGCATCCCTTTTCCGGAAAAGGGTGCCAATGTAGACACAGCCACTGAGAGTGAGATGAGACAGAAGGAAAGGGCGCTCGCTCCCATCACATTTTGTGGGTTCTCAACTTTTTCCTTCACTTGCCAGAAAGTTTGGGTGTCAGTTTTGCTGACTCCTCACCTGTGAGGGTGTCTCTCAGGATCTCTCTTTCCTCCTCAGCCTGGAGGTCGGGCATCCAGGGCTCTTCTCCTTGTTCCAGCTGGGTGATCAGCTCAGGCTTGGGAACGGGAAACCCAGTGCAGGGGGTGTGTGGAATTCATGCCTGTGCTGGGGGGGCGGATCATGAAATGCAAGAGGACAGGAGCGTGGTCACGGAGCCCCCCTTGGGAGAATGCAGAGTGCATTTTGCGTATCTTTTTCCAATAGACCCTCTCAGTCTAGACGTACCCCAAGTGAAATAAAAGAAAACCCCCTTTTTTTCCCGCACCCAGGAAGACACACTTGGACTTCTTCCAGAGGGGGACCCCAAACTCCTTTACCACAAGCGAGCTTGAAAACAAAGAGAAAACAACTGGGCTGTGTCTAGACTGGCCAGTTTTTCCGGAAAATCAGCCGCGTTTCCGGAAAAACTTGCCAGCCGTCTACACTGGCTGCTTGAATTTCCGCAAAAGCACTGACGATCTCATGTAAGATTGTCAGTGTTTTTGCGGAAATACTATGCTGCTCCCGTTCGGGCAAAAGTCCTTTTGCACAAAACTTTTGCGCAAAAGGGCCAGTGTAAACAGCAGAGATTTGTTTTCCGCAAAAAAGCCCCGATAGTGAAAATGGCGATCGGGGCTTTTTTGCGGAAAAGCGCGTCTAGATTGGCCACGGATGCTTTTCCGTAAAAAGTGCTTTTCCGGAAACGCGTCCATGCCAATCTAGACGCTCTGTTCCAGAAATGCTTTTAACGGAAAACGTTTCTGTTAAAAGCATTTTCGGAAAATCATGCTAGTCTAGATATCGCCCTGCAGTCTTTGGGAGCTGACCTCTCAGTCTGAGGCAGGTGTCACGTTATTGGATTTTCAAGGTCATTGCTGCACCCGTGGAGGGAGGAGGGCAAAAGTCTGTACAAAGGGGGCCATGTGAGGTGTGTGGGAGAAAAATCAAATAACTCCAATTGTGTCTAAGGGAGGACACTGGAGGAAATCAAAACTCTCGAAAAGAAACCTGCTGGAAGGGTTAAAAGTTTTCCAGGCCTCTCTCCCTGTAACAGAGAGAAATCAAATTAACTCTAATCAAGACCCTTACAATGCCTGTCTCAAGTTCATGGAGACTCCTAGGCTGTCACAAATTGCCATGTAAACTCTTATCTTTGTCACATAGTGATAGAAATGTAGCCGTGTTAGTCTGGGGTAGTTGAAGCAAAATGCAGGACAATGTAGCACTTTAAAGACTAACAAGATGGTT
Organism: Pelodiscus sinensis; assembly: GCF_049634645.1. Lineage (NCBI taxonomy): Eukaryota > Metazoa > Chordata > Testudines > Trionychidae > Pelodiscus > Pelodiscus sinensis. The sequence goes on from NC_134742.1 coordinate 11,568,293, forward strand.
TATTAGATGATGAGCTTTCGTGGGCCAGACCCACTTCCTCAGTGGGTCTGGCCCACGAAAGCTCATCATCTAATAAACCATCTTGTTAGTCTTTAAAGTGCTACATTGTCCTGCATTTTGCTTCATCTTTGTCACAGTTTGCCTTGTAGATTCCTCACTCAGGTTCTCATGTGCCATTGTACTGTAAACCTGACTTCTAGCACTTCTGGGGTGAACAGAAACCTCTCAGAGTACTTCTGCTGAGTCTTTGATATGTTAGAAAACAATCAACAGCTAAACTGTCTGAACATACTGTATAAAGAATCCCTGAACCTGTCTCTCAGGGCTGCTGCTGCTCTCACTCTGGTAGCTGTCAGCCTGCCTGCATGCGTAATAAAGTTTTCCTTCTAGATTTCTCTCCTGCCTCACTGCTTTGGCCTCCAGCCTCGGACCCTTCTGGGGACTCTGTACCCCAGGGGAGCAAGATTTCCCCTACAGGGTGTTACCCACCAGCTCTGTGATTCTTGGGGAATCATGGTCACCTGTCAGCCTTGTGCTCTTGGGGAGCCAGGGAGTGACATTCATGGAAAACCATCCCCCTCCCTCAGGCCTCTGCTAGAATCAAAGACAAAGCAAAGAAAAGGCCGGGGAAGACACAGCTAAACTGCTTCAGACCAGGGTGATACAATTAAGGAAACACCCCAGCCTCATTTGCATTAAAGATGGAACAGAGGGACATCTCATTAGCATACAGAATGGAGAGCAGCTCTTCCAAGGCAGGAACCGCACTGAACTATGGGACACCGAAAGCAGAGAAGCACTGCCTGATGGGAAATCCTTGCTCCAGATGCTAATGAACCCAGGGCTGCTCACACCCAAATTAGTCATTATCAGACCAATTCTAGTAACGATCCTATTGACATCTAAAATAGTGAAACTGCCTAGTTGCATTGTGAGCTGGTTCAAGGAACATCCCCCATAACCAGGAGTGATCAGTCTCTATTGTCTCTCCTCTTTCTCTTTGAATGATCCCTATAAAAACGCCTATCTTTGCCCCAAGAAAAACTGTTCTGATACCTGGACTTAAACTGCATCAGTTCCATTGAGACCAGAGCTGGAGATACAACCCAGGAGTCCTGGCCACCGAGCCCCGCACCTGCTCTAACCACTAGACCCTACTCCCCTCCCAGAACTAGCGATAAGACCCAGGCATTCTGAGTCAAACACATCTGCTGCGCCGATCACTAGCTCACACGTCCCCTGTTAAACTAAGGAAATGCTTAGTAGATCCTAGGGTTATGAAATGATTATGTTGCTTAGCTAACTCTGGTCCCGTGTATAGCCAGCCTGCGGAGGAGGGGAGCCAGGGCAGCTGGTGTAGTTTGCTCTGCCTCTGCCCCATCTTCCCCGGAGTTTCTGTCGCATCCGCCATTCGCTATGCGGCTCGACAGCTTGACGGGGTTAACGCTACAGAGGCCTCCCTGCCAGCTTGCTCCTCTTCTCCTATAAACTCCGGATTCACACCCCGCCCAGCTAGTGATCTGCCGATTTTCTCCCTCCCCCATGCTCCCCATGTCGCCCCCACTCCCAAAATCCTTCTCTGCTTCCCCCATGCCATCTAGAGAGCCTAACTCCTGGTATCCACCTGTTTCCCCTCTTTGATCTCCATGCCCCCCTCGCCACTCCTCTGCCCCCCCAGCCAGAACCCCTCCTGGAGACCTTCTTTCCCAGTCTGTGCCCACAGCACTCACAGCCAGCCGTGTGTATTTCAACTGGTGGTGCACATCCCCACATGCCTTGGTGCGTATAACAAACTTTATTCTGCACATGGATGGAAAAAAAATTAGAGGGAACTTTGTTAGGGACCCCATCTCCCCAGCCTGAGTTCTCCATGTCCCCCACCTCCCCTATTGCTGAAAGGCCCCTCCCCGATTCCCCTTCCCCATGCCCCCTCTTCCCCTGAGGCCTGGACCCCTCCCCAAACCACCACACCCCCTGGTTCACATTGTCACTGTCTGGTTTCCCAAGGGTTAACAGTATTGTAATGATGGGGTGCTGGGTGAGCATCCTGCCGGGGCACTTCTGGGCTGACCCCGCCCTGCCCCAGTCCCACGTGAGAGGCGGGTGTGGGCAGTGGGCGGTATAAATTCCAGAGCTTGGAACCAGGACAGTGCAGCTCGCTTTATCCCAGCCGGCAGAGGCGAGGTCAGTCCCTGCTGCCTGCTAGAGGCCTCCAAGATGGTTCGTGGCGGCCATGGACGGCCGCCCCTCGGCGCAACTCCCATGATCCTCCTGGTTCTGTATCTCCTTCTCCTAGGTAGGTCCCTGGGCCTTCTTGGGGGGTAAGGGTTAAAGGTCACTTGCTGCTGCTGCTGCGGATTGTGATGTCATCGCCGGCTGTGATGTCATCAGCCACCCTGGCTGTGATGTCATAAATGACACGGGGACGGGGGAGAGGTGAGAACAGGCTGCAATAAGGTGTGTAAGATGGGCTGATCTTAGCAGCGAGGGAGGCGGGCAGTTTGTCCAGAGGGATCCCAACGGACGGGGAGGTGGCCATGTGGGGGGACGTAGTGGTGTGGGGAGTACGGGCTGGGGAGCGGTGGAGCAGCCATCCCAGGAGGAGTCCAGGTGTCCCCATTTGCTTGTTTACAGCGTGCGGGAGTGAGTCAAAGCGAGGCAGGCGGGGTGCTGCGAGTTCTCCATTCCAGGCTGTCCAGTTTTTGTGACCGGTTTGCTCTTCCACCTGGGCACGCTAATTAAAACTCCTCGACACCCACTGACTCTAAAAACTCCTGCACACGCCCTGGATGCGCCTGCCAACTTTGCTCGCCGCTCCCGGGGGAGCAAGGATCCTGAAACTGGGAATGGAGCCTAGCTCACCCCACTTCAAACCACTAGGCTTTCATCCCTTCCCAGAGCTAAGAAGAGACCCAGGGCTCTGGAGTCCCACACAGCTCTAACCACTAGACCCTACTCCTCTTCCAGAAAAGGTGTGGTGTTGGCACAAGATGCCCGGGTGGGAACACACAGTAGGAATTCCCTTTGCAGTAAGAGAGTGAAGTCAGTGGAAAGATGCTCCGTTCGGTGAGAGGGTGGTCAAAGGCAGAATTGCCCAGGGCCCGGCTATAGCTCTGCGGAAAAGCATCGCTATCTCTCATGGCTTGAACAAAGACAGGAGCTGGAAGGGTCATTATATTCAACACCCAATTGATATCAAAAGCTAAAGATGGGACACTTTGGGTACGTCTAGACGACAGGCTTTTGTCGACAGAAGTTTTGTTGACAGATAGGGTGTGTCTAAACTGCATGGCTCCATCGACGGAGCCATGTAGATTAGGCTGATTGGCAGAGGGAAATGAAGCCGCGATTTAAATAATCGCGGCTTCATTTAAATTTAAATGGCTGCTGCGCTGAGCCGACAAACAGCTGATCAGCTGTTTGTCGGCTCAGCGTGCTAGTCTGGATGCTCCCGTGCCAACCTGAAAGCCCTTTATCGACCTCCCCGTTATGCCTCGTAGGATGAGGTTTACCAGGGAGGTTGATAAAGGGCTTTCCTGTCGGCAGGGGAGCGTCCAGACTGCCCCGATCTGCCGACAAACAGCTGATCAGCAGAGCGGGGCAGCCATTTAAATTTAAACGAAGCCGCGATTATTTAAATCATGACTTCATTTCCCTTTGCCGAACAAACACATCTACACGGCTCCGTTGACGGAGCCATATAGTCTAGACGTACCCATACTGTCGACAAAGCTTCTGTCGACAAAGAGCGTCTAGACGACATCCAGAAAGCAAGCCGCTTTGTCGACATGACAGTGCAGACGCAAAGGACAGTGTAGATTCAATAACGCCTTCTGTCAACAGAACTCTGTCGACAAAAGGCGTTATTCCTCGTAGAATGAGGTTTACAGCCGTCGACAAAACTGCCGAGTTCTGTTGACGTTATGTCAACAGAACTCAGTGGCAGTGTAGACACAGGTATAGTTTTGTTGACAAAAGTCCACTTTTGTTGACAAAACCCTGTGGTCTAGACACACTCTTTCAGGCCAGGCTCTGTTAGCCTCATTAGCACGGGCACTACCATTGGTTCCTCCCCGCACCAACCCCGACCTTCTTTTTCTGTTGTAAATTGTGACTGGGTCTGGCCAGCAGTGCCCCAAATATTCTGATGCCCTACACAGCTGTGGATGGGTACAGACAGCCCTGCCTGTAGCTTATCACCTGCCTGTTGATTTCCCAGGCCCGGGCCTGACTGGATCTGTAAATGAGGCCTCGAATGGGTTGGCTAACGAGGCTTTATACTCCAGTCATCTGAAGAAGTGGGTTGTGCCCATGAAAGCTCATGATACCACTTACCTGTTTCATTGGTTTTTAACACGCTACTAGACTATTCGTTGTTTTTTACGTTTGTCCTATTACTAACGAACTTGGCTGCTCCTATGAGGCTTTGTTTATATGCCGACCCAGAGTGAGATAGGTGTGTGCGTGGGGCCAGTAAGTTGATCACCCAGTTGTGAAGGTGGCCAGAGCACCAGAAACACCGTTGCAGGCTTACATTGGCATATTCACAACTATACCCCAGTCTGTATCCCATGTCTGTAGCTTTACATACAAGAGTGATACAGACACCAAAATAAGATACACAGATCCAGCAGACGATTACTTTAAAGTGGATAGTGGACTGGATGACCTCTTGAGGTTCCTTCCAGTTCTAATGTTCTGTGATTCTATGAGGTATTTTGTCCAAAGCATCTTTGAGTTATGCCTGTTTGTATCCATAAGACAATTTCATACAGCACACAGGAGGGGGGGGACGGGGACCGTCACACCCATGTCCCCCTCCCCAGAGCTCCTCATTTCACAATCGCAGCTCTACCGAATGCAATGAATGCAGTAGGAGTCCCCTGGGGTCTCTTGTTAGCTCCAGGGGGCAGAGTTAAGGTTATTTTAAGAAAGCAGGGTTGCGACTGAACACCCTGCTGCAGAAGGCCACAAGACACCCAGGGGCAGCCCGAGCACTGCGGCAGCCAAAGGTGGTGCCAGCGAATAATCTCTCTCTTTCTCTTCTAGGCTCGCTGTCCAACTGTGTCCCATGCAGGAAAGAGCCGGAGCTGGAACCACTGCCGGCTGGCGTGGACCCCTACATGCAGCCAGTGGGGATCCTGCAGCCCCAGATCCGCCCGCCGGGCCAGGGGACTGGTAGCAAGCCTGGGGCATATGGAGGAACTGGGTCTGGATTGCACGCACACCCTGGGCCCGGATCATATGGGATAGATGGGCCTGGGGCATATAGAGGAACCGGGAATGGAATTTCTGGAGGAACCTGGAGCGGATCCTCTGAAGGAACCTGGAGTGGATCCTCCGGAGGAACCGGGAATGGAATTTCTGGAGGAACCTGGAGTGGATCCTCTGAAGGAACCTGGAGTGGATCCTCTGGAGGAACCGGGAATGGAATTTCTGGAGGAACCTGGAGTGGATCCTCTGGAGGAACCGGGAACGGAATTTCTGGAGGAACCTGGAGTGGATCCTCTGGAGAAACCGGGAACGGAATTTCTGGAGGAACCTGGAGTGGATCCTCTGGAGGAACCGGGAACGGAATTTCTGGAGGAACCTGGAGTGGATCCTCTGGAGGAGCCTTGCCGGAGCCATATAGACCACCTGGGCCTGGATCGTATGAGATAGGTGCACCTGGGGCCTCTGGAGGAACCTGGAGTGGATCCTCTGGAGGAACCTGGAGCGGATCCTCTGGAAGAGATCTGGATAGGCCGTATGGACAACTGGAGCCTGGATCGTATGGGATAGATGGACCTGGGGCCTCTGGAGGATCAGGGGATGGAACTTTTGGAGGACCCGGGACCGGATCCTCCAGAGGAACCGGGTGCATGCTAAACCAAGGAGCCAGTGGCGGCTCCGACTTACAGCTTCGGCGCAAACGGAAAGGCCCCGTCGGATCCCAGCCCGTTGTCTCAGTGGGGGACTATCCTGTGCAGGCCGGGGAGCCGGGCGCTGGCTCTGGCACGGTCGTGGCCCGGCCGTTTGAGCGCGTCCCGCCCGTCTACAAGAGACCCGGCCTGCCCTTCGTGCCAGGTTTACGCGACAACGCCAGACTCGCAGGGCACGTCCGCATCCGCTATGAGGACGCAGGGAGCCCCCGCGGGAAGAGCCAGCCGGGGCTGATGGCGGGCAAGATCCCACGCCCACAGTACAAGGAACCCGGCATCCCCTACATACCGAGCCACGCGGAGCTGCCCTGCCATGCTGGACAGCGGGTGACCTCTAAGCCCCAGGTCTCCACGGAGGGTAGTGAGGGTGGAGGAATAGGAGGGGGAGGGGGAGCAGTGACACAAGAGGTGACCAGCCAAAACTCTTCCACTCCCATGCTGCCCAGCGTGCCAGCATCCACAGGGAGTGTGGTGGGAGCTGGCGGGGTGTAGTGGTTAAGCCAGGAGGAAGGCAGGACACCTTGGGGGGAGGGGTATGATTTGGGGGTGAGAGGAAGGGATGGAGATGCAGAACACCTGGGTTCTGTCCCCAGCTGTGGGAGGGGAGTGGGGGCTAGTGGTTAGAGCAAAGGCTTGGACATCAGGACTCCTGGGCGCGCTCCCCGGGTGTAGAAAAGGCATGGGGGCTAGTGGTTAGAGCCGGGGCTTGGGCATCAGGGCTCCTGAGTTCTCTCCCTGGCTGGAGGAGAGGAGTGGGAGTTAGTGGTTAGAGCAGGAGCGGGCTGAGAACCAGGCCTTCTGGGTTCTATCCCCTACGGTAGGAGGAAAAGTCGGGCCTAGTGGTTAAGGCAGGATGGGAATGTGGATCAGGGCTCCTGGGTTCTCTCCTGGCTCTGTGAGGAGGGTTGAGTGGGGCAGAGCGTAGGAACGGGGAGGCCTGGGTTTTACCCCCCCCCCCCTTTCAGGAAGGGAGTGGTACCTAGTGGTTAGAGCAGGAGGGCTCCCATGTCTCTCCCCCTCTACTCTCATCTTATCGTGTGCCCCGATTGGGCCATGCCATCGCTTTGTGCCTCAGTTTCCCCTGTTGGGGCCCCAAGATCTTTGCCCTGAGTGGCAGGCAGGGGGCTCAGCTCGTATTGTCCTCCTTGTGTAAGTTTCCTATTCCCCCCTCCCAGCCCATCCCCTGATCTCCCCCCCCAGCTTGACGTGTGTCATCCCTCCCCCCCCGCCTGTGGCCTCCGGGCCTGCGTGTTGCTGGCTTGCCCGTGGGAGGGCGGGGTGGGTGACTGCGTCTCTCTCTGCTCCTCACTCCCGGGGCACTAAGTGCTTCCAATAAAATTTTTGCTGCTTGAGGGATTCCTCCTTTTGACAGGAACTCAGGGCGGGACGCTGGGTGTTTTGGGCCGGGCCGGCTCGCAGCAGCGCTCCCCCCCCGACTGTCACTTATAGGCACTGCTGTTTAGGGCAGATGGGGGCACGGTGGCCTGGGCCCCTCCACGGTGCTCGACGCACCCTGCCAGCAGGTCCTTGCTGAGGTGGAGCATCTGCAAAGACCAGCGCTGAGAACTGCCCCACGGGTGTGACCGTCAGCGGGGACCCAGCACCCCCTAGAGGGGAAAGGGCCCATGTCCCATTCCCCATCCTCCAGGGCCTGCCAGTCCAGGGGCTGGCTCAGAGCTGGAACCCCTGGGGGAAAAGGCCCTGCGCCCCAGTCCCACGAGCCTCGCAGATCCCCAACCCCTCCAGGCAGTGCGGGCCCCAAGATGTAACGCAGATGCATCAAAAAGCAAACATCATGCGGGGACGTGTTAGCCGGGTGCGGTGGGCAAGACAGGAGAAGCGGTTCTTCCACGCCACGCCATAAGAACGGCCACGCTGGGTCAGACCCATGGTCCGTCTAGCCCAGGGTCCTGTTGCCGACACTGGCCAAGGCCAGGTGCCCCAGAGGGAGGGAAAGGAACAGGGATTCATCAATTGATCCATCCCCCTGTCACCCATTCCCAGCGTCTGACAAACAGGAGCTAGCTAGGGGTGGGAAGAAGGAGCTGGAAGGCCTGCAGAGGGGAACTGGTGCCCAGTGGCTTGGAGACACGGGGAGGGAGCGACAAGCAGCGCAGCGGGACGGAGGGCAGGGGGCCGGACTAGCTAGATCCCATCTGCCGAGCCCAGCCACTGCGGGTGACCCCTGCTCAGGGATTAGCACTGTTCCCTGGAAGGGGAGGGGCTGAAAATGGAAGAGGCGGGGCTGGGGCTGAGCCGAGGTCAGAAGGGGTGGGACCTAGAATGGAAGGGGCGGGGCAGAGGGGGCGGGGCTGAGAATGGAAGGGGCGGGGCAGAGGGGCGGGGCCGAGAATGGAAGGGGCGGGGCAGAGAGGCGGGGACGAGAATGGAAGGGGCGGGGCAAAGCGGGCGGGGCCGAGAATGGAAGGGGTGGGGCCAGGGCAGAAGGGGGCAGGGCGGGGCATAGCTGAGGGCGGAAGGGGGTGGGACACATCCCTGTGTAACCCACCTGCCAGGTAGCCCCGGCAGCAGCCAGGGCCGGGTTCAATATCTGGGGGGTTCCTTTTCCTCCATCCCACACAGAATTGGCTCCAGTTTCCACCCAGTAGCCTGGGCAATTCACCCCCCCCCCCCGGGCACCTCCGAGAGGCCACGCCTCCCCCCGCACACGCACAGAGTCGGAGTGTAGAAAAGAACCTTTTAATGAAAGAGGGAGAGAAGTCACGTGGCGTTAGCTTGGGAAAATACCACAGCCGGAGTTCATAACCAACCCACAAGTAACTGTCCCAGCTCAAGAGGATGGAGCAACGTCCTTTGCCTCTCCGGCTCACACGTCCAGCAATGTAAGTGTCCCATTCACAAGCTCAAACTTTCTCCACACCCCACTCTCAGTGGCTGTCCTTGGTCAGGGCAGGTCAGAGCTCAGGAGTAATTTTCAGAGCTCACCTCCCACTCTTGGGCGGGGGGAAGATAGGAGGCATCTCACTGTCGCCATTGGCCACTCACCGCTGCTCCTGCCAGCCGCCCTGCTATCCACCTGCTGCTGCTCCTACCAGCCGCCCGCTGGTCACTCCCCCCAGCCACCTGCTGGCCGCTTGCTCCTGCCAGCTGCTGCTTCCATGATGGGCCAAACCAAGTGATTCCAGCTCTTTGTGAGTTTCTCAATGATTTCAGCTCTTGGCCCATCACCTAGGCTGGCCAACAGATTCCAGCCCCCACTGGCATAACATTTCAAAATACCAAAGAGACTCCTTATGGAGTCTGTTTTAGGTCTATCCTTAGAACAGGGGTGCGGGGGGAGAGGGGAGGAGACAGGTTGAACCCGTCTTACAGCTCACGCCTGGGGAACACGTAGCCTGCTGGTTCAAGCTCCTTCCCCCCCCCCCTCCATCCCATCCAGTTGAGTCTGGAAGGGGGAGGCTTGTCCATCCGAGACTCTTCGCAATGACAGCGTCCCTCCTGCAGCACTGGTGCGATATTTTACAACTCCAACATTTAGGGTTAACGTGGTTTGTGACCTCACAACCGCCAAATTAGTTACAATACACAACATTCCATTCCAACAATGGAGCATCCACCGGGCCTATAGCACTGGCCGGACTGGATTTACATAACCACACCCCGGATTCCTCTCCCATCCCAGCATAAGCTGTATTTACATAGCAACAGCTGGATACCTTGCAGGGCTGCTGGCTGCATTGGAAGCAGTGGTTCAGATCCTGCTTTCTCTTGCATTACCCTGAACTTCCGTCCTCGGCCTCATGCCCCAGGCCTGCTCCGTGCCCTGGACCATGTGATGTCTCCCACCCTCGAGGACGGCCCTGCTCCACAGACATCAGCAGGGCCCGTCTTGCTGTGAGGTGGCTGGGGATCACCTCTTTGTGGGCCCGCAGTGGACTCCTGCCCGGGAAGGAGGAAGATGTTTAGGGAACCCACGTGGGATGCTCATCGCTGTCCCCACCCACCCACACTTCTGTTCGGGGCCCGGGCTGCAACGCACTGTGCAGCCCACAGGGGGCGCTCCTTGGGGGTGAGACTGAGGCTGCGTGGGCCACAAGGCCTGGGGTGCCCTGCCCGGGTCTGAAGTCCTGCCGCTAAATGGGGGAGGGACAATGTGCTTTCTAATATTTTCCATCCATGCGCGGAATAAATTTTGTTCTGTGCACCAAGGCATGCCCAGATGTGCACCACCAGTAGAAACACAAACCTAGCTGTGGGCCCTGTGCTAGTCCTCCGGGCAGCATTGGAATGTCTCCTGAGTGGCCGCCCAGGCGCACAGCTTACAGGGAACACAGATGTGGGATTACCACCCAGGCTCCGTTAGTGGCTCTCCTGGGAGCCCCCCAGTAGCACTGGCTCCCCATCTGACTGCGGCTGCTCCCCGACAAAGCCCAGCTGTGATGGCTGGTGGGTGCAGCCCTAGGACTGTTCGGGGTAACTGCCCCACCCCGCACTTCAGGGGGCTGCGGAAGCACAGGGATCAGTGAGGGGTCACCCCTGCATTCGCCTGCAGTGGCAGGAAATGGAGCCACTTGGCTCCAGCTCTGCTCCGCCGGCTCCCGCCCGTGTCGCTAAGGGGAAGGGGGCTTGGGGAAGTGGTAGGGTGGGGGCGGGGCCTAGAGCAGAGCTGGGGGGCTGTCCTGGGCCCTTCACCCCCTAGGGACGGCCCTGGGGGCGACCTGTTCACCTAGGCCTCTGGCCCACACTTCCTGGGGCGCTGACATTGCCAAATTTTGAATGGCACAAACACTTGCCCCGCCCCCTGTCCTGAGGCCCCGCCCCCCGTCCCACTGCTGTTCGCTGTTCCCCACCCTCGCTCATTTTCATGGGGCTGGGTTGGGGGGCAGACTCTGGGGTGAGGCCAGAAATGAGGGGCTCGGGGTGCAGGAGGGGGCTCTCGGCGGGGGGTTTCTGGCGGTGCTGACCTCAGGCGGTTCCCATGAAGCGGTGACAGGCTGGCCAAGTGAGTCTGTCGGCTGTCCTTGCGCCCCCCCCCCCATGCCCCTCCACGACAGAGCAGAGGGGGTGTGTGCAGCGTGGGGGGGCTGATGTGGGAGAGTGACACGCAGCTGGCATGAGGGTCAACAGAAGAGACTTCCAGCCCCCCTCCTGTAACCACTAGTCCCCACTCCCCTCCTAAAGCGGGGGGCGCCGAATCCAGGAGTCCTGACTCTGACTCTTTCCTGTCTGCTACCACTAGGTCGCGCTGCCTTCCCAGAGATGCAAGGCCCTGAGTGCTCTCCTAAATCACAGAAAAACATTCATGGGAGGAGAAGGAGAAATGGCTGATCTGTGACCCTAACACAGGGATTCATTAGTTCAGTCCCTCACACGCACAAAGTGGGCCTGATTTCCTTGAGCAGGGACCGTACCCACACTCACCCACCCATATACACACATGCACACAGTACACACACATACCCCCCCAAGAGATGCACACACACACCTTCACCCCCCGACACACACACACACACACACACACCCTGAGACGCACACACACACTTACACCCCCCAGGCACACACATACACCCCCTGAGACGCACACACACACTTACACCCCCCAGACACACACATATACCCCCTGAGACGCACACACACACTTACACCCCCCAGACACACACATACACCCCCTGAGACGCACACACACACTTACACCCCCCAGACACACACATATACCCCCTGAGACGCACACACACACTTACACCCCCCAGACACACACATATACCCCCTGAGACGCACACACACACTTACACCCCCCAGACACACACATACACACCCTGAGATACACACACACAGACACACACACACACAGACACATACACCCCCCCAAGAGATGCACCCCCGAAGATACATATTCACATAGACCCCAAGAAACATGGACACACCCAGACACACATACCAAGAAACCCCCGCACACACAACCACATACATACACACACCAAGACACACAGACACATACCCCCTAAGAAATATGCACCTCCCCCAGACACACAGACTGACATAGACACACACATACACACCAAGACACACCCCCACAGCAAGACACACACTCACCCACCCAGACAGACAGACACACCCACACCCAAACATCGCCTCCCACACACTCTGGGAGTGGAATGGGCGAGGGCCCATCTGCCGGCACCAGACCCCCTGCTAATCCCCTAGGCTGCATCTCTTGGGAGAAGGGGCAGTCTTCCACACCAGGATCGGCTGGGGCACAGCAGCTCCCCTCCATATGCCTGGTATCCGCCCGGCCCTGCCATTTCCGCCTGAGGCTCCAGGCTTCCAACCAGGCGGCTGCAGCTGGGTTAATAACACGGGCCCAGCTGGGCTCGGAGCCCATGACAGCAGAAACGCCGAGCCAGCATGTTCCAAATAAAGCCAGGTTTATTTCCCCCCCCAGGGTATGAAGCGCCCAGGAAGGTGGAGCAATGCAGAGACTGGGAGGAATTACCCAACCTCTGGTTTTTTTTTCCCCACTGAAAAATGCTGATGTGGGCTTAAGGTGGAACTCGGTGAAAACCTGGGACTGGCCATTTGGCAAAGGAAACAATAATACAAAATAAATAAAAGGAAGCATTTCTTTACTCAACACCCCATCAACCTGTGGAACTCCTTGCCGGAGGATGTTGTGAAAACCAGGACATTGACAGGGTTCAAAAAAGAGCTGGATAAATTCATGCAGGTTAGGGCCATCGATGGCTGTTAGCCAGGATGGGCAGGGAGCGTGTCCCTAGCCTCTGTTTGCCAGAAGCTGGGAATGGATGACAGGGGAGGGATCACTTGATGATTCCCTGTTCTGTTCCCTCCCTCTGGGGCACCTGGCATTGGCCACTGTCAGCAGACAGGACACTGGGGGTGTCTGATCCAGTGTGGTATGTTTCTTCCTCTGGATGCCTGGTCTCTAGGGCTGTGTCTAGACTACATGCCTCTGTCGGCAGAGGCATGTAGATTAGGGTTGTAGGCAAAGGTAAATGAAGCCGCGATTTAAATGATCGCGGCTTCATTTACATTTACATGGCTGCCGCGCTGAGCCGACAAACAGCTGATCAGCTGTTTGTCGGCTCGCCGCTAGTCTGGACGCTCCCCTGCCGACATTAAAGCCCTTTGTCGGCAGCCCCGTTATTCCTCGTGGGATGAGGTTTACCGGGGCTGCCGACAAAGGGCTTCGATGTCGGCAGGGGGAACGTCCAGACTAGCAGCGAGCCGACAAACAGCTGATCAGCTGTTTGTCGGCTCAGCGTGGCAGCCATGTAAATGTAAATGAAGCCGCGATCATTTAAATCGCGGCTTCATTTACCTTTGCTGAATAAACAAATCTACATGCCTCTGCCGACAGAGGCATGTAGTGTAGACGTACCCTAGGAGGGTAGGGTGTCTGGGACTGGGGGAAGGACAGGTAACTGAGCTCCGGTGTGAGGAGGCGAAGAAACAGTCACTAGGCTGTCCTGGTGTTTCTCTAACTTTCTACCACCCGGGGGGAATGACTGTGCATCTGCGTTGTTACCAACAGTCTGGCAGCTGTTTTGAAATGAATTAATGAACAGGTGTGTTGTGAGCAAGACACGAGAAGTCATTCCTCCGCTCTACTCTGCGCTGATTAGGCCTCCGTTGGAGTATTGTGTCTACTTCTGGGCACCGCATTTCAGGAAAGATGGGGAGAAATTAGCGAGGGTCCAGAGAAGAGTAACAAGAATGATGAAAGGTCTAGAGAACATGAGCTGTGAGGGAAGGCTGAAGGAATTGGGTTAGTTTAGTTTGGAAAAGAGAAGACTGAGGGTACGTCTAGACGACATGGCTCTGTTGACGGAGCCATGTCGATTTGTTTGTTCGGCAAAGGGAAATGAAGTCGCGATTTAAATCATCGTGGCTTCATTTAAATTTACATGGCTGCCGCGCTGAGCCGACAAACAGCTGATCAGCTGTTTGTCGGCAGATCGGGGCAGTCTGGATGCTCCTGCGCCGACATGAAAGCCCTTTATCGACCTCCCTGGTAAATGTCATCTTACGAGGCATAACGGGGAGGTCGATAAAAGGCTTTCAGGTCGGCGCGGGAGCGTCCAGTCTAGCGCGCTGAGACGACAAACAGCTGATCAGCTGTTTGTCGGCTCAGCGCGGCAGCCATGTAAATTTAAATGAAGCCACGATTATTTAAATCATGGCTTCATTTCCCTTTGCCGATCAGCCTAATCTACATGGCTCCATAGATGGAGCCGTGTCGTTTAGACACACCCTGAGAGGGGACATGATAGCGGTTTTCAAATACCTAAAAGGGAGTTACAAAGAAGAGGGAGAAAAATTGTTCTCCTTGGCCTCTGAGGATAGGACAAGAAGCAAGGGGCTTAAACTGCAGCAAGGAAGGTTTAGGTTGGACATTAGGAAAAACTTCCTGTCAGGGTGGTTAAACACTGGAATGAATTGCCCAGGGAGTTCGTGGAATCTCCGTCTTTGGAGATTTTTAAGAGCAAGTTGGATAAACATCTATCAGGGATGATATAGATGGTACTTGGTCCTGCCATGAGGGCAGGGGACGGTACACTGTAGGTACATTGCAGCTCCTGAAGCCCCCCTCCCCGTACTCCTCCCCTCCCCCCCCCGATTCTCGGCCTACAGAAATGAGCAGGGGAAGTTTGGGATTTCTGCTCCGTGGTTGGTTGGGGGGACTCGGGCTTTCTATTCTGCTGTGGGGGTGTCTAAGGATTTAGCCCCATGGGGGAAGCGTGAGGGCAGAAGTCCCGCACCCCAGTCCGCACTGGCCTATGGGGCAGGGTTGTGCATGTCTGGCGGCTCTCGTCCTGTGGAAGGTTTTTGGATGTGGCTCAGAGGAGCTGTAAATTGGGCTGAACTTTTATTCTGCCACGTAACATTTGTAGATGTTTAAAATGTCGTGAGCAGAATTTTAAATTTTTGGCCTGTTGTTCCCCCAGGAATATGGCACCGGCAGGGAAACTGTGACTGGTGGGGTTATGGACACTGCAGCTCTCATGGGATTTTGAGACAGGAGCAGAGGAATTCTCTCCGCTGTGAGGTCAACCTAGCTTGGTCTCTGACAGTGACAGACACACAGCTGAGATCAGGGCCCTGTTGTGCCAGGCGCTGCACAGACACACAGCGAGAGACAGACCCTGCCCCCCAAAGCTTATGGTCTAGGTAGTATGGCCTAATATCTAGACCTCTGGACAAAGACTCAGTCAGGACCTTTGCCCAGTCACGTCTCCCTGTGCCTCAGTTTCCCCATCTTCGACCAGGGGCTCTGGCTATTTACCTCCTTTGTCAAACACCGTGAGTCCCAGGGTTTTCGGGAGCCAGTTGTCAGGACAAATGAAGGGTTATGATTCCCTTTCGACAGATGGGGAAACCGAGGCACGGCAGAAACAACACAGTGAATAGTCCGGGGTCACGCAGCCGAGTATGGAACTTAGCTGGAAATCGCCTCAGGATCTCCCCGCGCTCCTGGTGTGCAAACTAGAAGTGCTACATTCCAGTGAGAGCACTCATGCCTCTCGGTAAACCTGTCCCGACAGCTCCATCATCTCCTTCGACTCGCTGGTTTTCCTTCTGCTGGAAAAATCCCATGGGATTGCCCATCATCTAGCTCTGGAATGGGGAAACTGAGTCATGGGCCGAGGAAGTGCCGTATCCGGGAAAAGGGGATTAGAACACCGATTAAACTATTCTCTCCCCACGTTTATCATTACAGGTTGCTTATTTATCAGCTGTCTAGTGGGGCTCTACAGGGGTCAGTCCTGGGTTTGGCAGGCGTCAATAGTTTCGTGAAGCACTTGGGTAACAGAACGGGGAACTTGCTTCTGCAATGTGCCGCTGAGACCAATGCAGGGAGAGGTTGCACGCACTTCGGCAGGCGCCCTTGCTAAGTGGGAGAATTGGTCTGAAAGCGCCACGCTGGAACATGAGCCGAGTGCTCGCAACCGTGCCTGCCGAAACAGAGCCCGAAGCGGGAAGTCATATCATCTTGCTTGTCCCGCCTGGGAAACTGAGGCAGGCAGCTAAGATGGAGGCCCAAATCACACCCAAAGTCAAAGGCACAGTCCTCATGCTGCTAAGCAAGCCCCCACTGAGATGAGTCCAGGGCTCTGAATTTTGGCTAGGATGCCGACACCGGCCCTATGCAGCATTATTGGGAAAAATGCTGCCTCATGAACTTCAGGGAGTGATGTATCCACCACGCCCTGCACGTCAGTCTTCCCCCAAATGGTGTTTCTGCAAACGACTGCGTTTTCACCACCATGGGGGTGCTAAGGAACAACCCGTTTGCCCCCACCTTTCTGCAGGGAGCATGGCTGGCCCAGGGTTTGGAGCAGCGGCACGGTATGAAACCCTGGACACAGATCGGTAGGAGCAAGAGTCACTGTTCCCTCTAATTTATTTTCCATCCATGTGCAGAATAAATTTTGTTGCATGCACCACGGCATGTGTGGATGTGCACCACCATATACCTCCACCTTTCTGCAGGGAGCAGGGCTGGCCCAGGGTTTGGAGCAGCAGCAGAGTATGAAACTGTGGACACAGATCGGCAGGAGCAAGAGTCACTGTTCCCTCTAATTTGTTTTCCATTCATGTGCAGAATAAATTTTCTTACATGCACTACAGCATGTGTGGATGTGCACCACCATAGACCCCCACCTTTCTGTGGGGAGCAGGGCTGGCCCAGGGTTTGGAGCAGTGGCAGGGTATGAAACCCTGGATACAGGTCAGCAGGAGTGGTGGTCACGGTTCCTTCTAATTTTTTCCCCACCCATATGTGGAATAAATGTTGTTACGTGCACCACGGCATGCATGGATGTGCACCACCATATGCTACCAGCAGTGGGCACTCTGCTAATCAGCTGGATGGCACTGGAATCTCTCCCGAGTGGCCACCCAGCACCCAGCTTACAGGGAACGCTGGTGGGGATGCGCTGGACAGGAGAGAAGCCAAACTGTGGAAGGATACTCCGGGATGGAGGCGCATCTCAGGGTGTAGAAGCCTGGATGAGGCAGGGTCCTTCCTTGAGAACCATCGGGTTCCCAGGGGTTCCCAAGTGAAGGGAGAGCTAGTGATAGATCCCAGCGTCAGGACGGTGGTTGTATTCTACATGATCCGTCTCCGCTTGCACTTTATGTGACTAAGGATCAGGGGTGAAAGTAACTTCAGTGTTTTACGGGTACTGTCCTATCGCAGTCCCCTCTTTGCGGGGGACTGGGAGTGCGGGACAGTGTTTCTTGTTAACTGGGTGCTTATGCGGCCGCTCAGAAGAAATCCCAGTGCCTCCCAGCTGATTAGCAGTGCACTCATCGCTGGTTTTGCTTTTATGGGTGGTGCACAACCACACATGCGTCATGGCACATAAAATTTATTCCACACATGCATGGAAAAAATCCGCCTATGGATAGAAAAAATTAAGGGGAACATAGGCCAGGGAGGGTCGTGATTGGACCGTAAAAGAAATTTACTTGTGGGATGGAGTCTGGGCTCTCAAGACAGGAGATTGGGGTGTGTGTGAGTGTCGGGGAGCTGAAGATGGGGGGCTGAGGGTGTGGGGGGGCTGAGGCCAGCAAGCGAAGCTGAAGGCAAGAGGCTGTAGGGTTTTGGGGGGGATGCAGAAGTCAGGGCAGGGGCTGCGGGGTGCAGGGGGGCCCAGAATAGATAAGCGCAGACTCAGCTCGCCTGCTCGGGGAAGGATCTCGGAGTTTTCCTTGCACCCCGAGAGACACCAGGCCAACGCCTCTGTCTTTCTTCACAAACAGGGCCCAGCCCTTTTGATTGTTCCGTCCCGTAAGCTTCCTGCCTGGTAACTTTCCTAAGCTTCCCTTCTGCCCCCAGCTCAGCGTGCAGCCAGGAAGACATGCTCGTCTGGAAGTGCACACGGCCAGCCAGGGAGCTAAGGTGCCTGTAACTTCCTGCCCCGAAGGAATGCGTCCGAGGGACGTCACCTCCTGGGGATGTTTTTGAAGAGCGCCGCGGTCAGAATGAGGTTTTGAACGGAGAGACGTTAACTCCTTCAATGTGATCCGTACGGCCTGGGTGGTGAGTGAACGTAGGGTCCCTTCGCCCGGACCCCACCCGTTCTCCCCAGGCCCCGCCCCCATGGGAGCTAAGCCCCTCCCCCCGGAGCACCATAGGGAGGTAGGGAGACGCATGGTTCCAGCCTCCCCGGCCCTCGAGCTCACAGTAACACCCTGCCCCCAGTGCACCTACAGTAGGTATGGCAGGGGCGGGGCCAAGAAGGCGACGCCTTCCCTTGCCTAGCATATCCGCTGCCTCCCTGCACGGTCCGGTGTGATATGACAGTACCTGTAAGGAACTGAAGTTACTGCCACCCCCACAAAATACTAGGCGTGTTGGAAACGACGTAAACTTATTTCATCGCTCTTTAATACACCGAGAAGACGGGGCAAAATAATTAACGTTAGCGAAGTGGTAATGCTTAAATGGTGAGCCAAACGGGCATTTCCCAAGGATTATGACAACGAGGGCTGTTCTGACTCTCAGGAGAGACCTCACAAGCCATCCACAGAGAAGTCATATCTATATCTGACCCAGGGGTCTCTTGTAATTTACAATGCTGGCCGTCCCATGTCATCGGCACGTCGGCAGTATAAGGGCCATGGGTTACAAGTATCGAAGCAGTAACCCGTCTTTCTCCCTGAAGAAAACATAAAGGCTACGTCTACACCGGCATGAATTTCCGAAAATGCTTTTAACGGAAAAGTTTTCCGTTAAAAGCATCTTCGGAAAAGCGCGTCTAGATTGGCAGGATGCTTTTCCGCAAAAGCACTTTTTGTGGAAAAGCGTCCGTGGCCAATCTAGATGCGCTTTTCCGCAAAAAAGTCCCGATCGCTTTTTTCACCATCGGGGCTTTTTTTGCCGAAAACAGTACTATGCTGTCTACACTGGCCCTTTTGCGCAAAAGTCTTTTGGGAAAAGACTTTTGCCCAAATGGGAGCAGCATAGTTTTTCCGGAAAAGCACTGATGATTTTACATGAGAGCGTCAGTGCTTTTGCGGAAATTCAAGCGGCCAGTGTAGACAGCTGGTAAGTTTTTCTGGAAAAGCAGATGATTTTCCGGAAAAACTTGCCAGTCTAGACACAGCCAAACAGCTCATCTGCAACCTATGTTAATCAGGCAATCAGTCCAGCCCCCTACCAATGTCTCCTCTCATCTGTTCCATCCATGAGTGGCTTTTTCATCTTCATGAGGAATGATTTTTTTTCGGCGCACCAAGGCCCATGTGAATGTGCACCACCAGTAGAAACTAAACCCAGCTGTTAATCAGTTGGGCCACAAGGGAATCTCTCCCGAGCAGCCAAACAAGCACTAAGCTTACAGGGAACACTGCTCACCAGGATGGTGCACATGGTGCTTCGCTCCACAGGAATCAATGAATTCAGCATCCCAGCTCATGTCAGTTTCCTTTCATCACTGGCTGTGATTTTTCTCTCTCAAACAATGCCATCAGTTGTGTGTGTTGGCAGGATCAGACATGCACCTGTTAGGAAATAGGTTTTCATCTCTTTATATAGTCAATTCACCTGCAGCAGTGACTCTGTGTAGACGCATCACTTGCCTGAGATTCTAATCTCCATGACTCTGGTGTAAATCGGGGGTGACCTCTTTGATACGAGTGGACTTTGATTCCGACTTTAAGTGACCCTGGTTTCAATCCAGAGTAACCCCATTGACACCAAGGGAATTTCATTCTGATCTCAGTGACCGTAGCGGAAACCTGGAGAGAAGTCAATTCTGATCTGAATCGCACTCGTGTAAATCCAGAGTGATTCTATTGACACCGATTGATACCAAGAATCCTCCGACCGGGGCTATAACCATGTTGGGGCCCTTTCCCCTCACACTCGCGCCCTCGGCTGCAGACGGGCATGGGAGCAGCTCCCAGGACAACCCCCCAGCGAAGCGCCAGAGAGGTCCTGGGACTGTCGGGTCATGACTCGGAGCTAAGACTCCTGGATTCCTGCTAGGACTGGTAGGTGGGCGTGGCGGGGGCTGGGCATCTCTGTGTCCCTTTGCTGGACTTTCCCTGGGCGCCAGGTGAGAGTGATAACAACTCTCCCGGGTACCACACTGCAGCTGTACACAGCTGCATCCCTGTAGAGTCCTCTTGCTTGGTTCTTTCTCTGTCCCCTTCCCTGTTGAACACACTCGCCCTGGCTCCCACCTCCCCTGGGCTCATGACTAGACTTTCCTGCAGGCACTGAACTGGGTTTTGATCCTCGCACCCCCTGCAACCACTAGACCCCACTCCTCTCCCAGAGCTGGGGGTTGGACCCAGGAGTCCTGGTTCCCAGCCCCTCTCTGCTCTAACCACTAGACCCCACTCCTCTCCCAGAGCTGGGGATTGGACCCAGGAGTCCTGGTTCCCAGCCCCTCTCTGCTCTAACCACTAGACCCCACTCCTCTCCCAGAGCTGGGGATTGGACCCAGGAGTCCTGGTTCCCAGCCCCTCTCTGCTCTAACCACTAGACCCCACTCCTCTCCCAGAGCTGGGGGTTGGACCCAGGAGTCCTGGTTCCCAGCCCCTCTCTGCTCTAACCACTAGACCCCACTCCTCTCCCAGAGCTGGGGATTGGACCCAGGAGTCCTGGTTCCCAGCCCCTCTCTGCTCTAACCACTAGACCCCACTCCTCTCCCAGAGCTGGGGATTGGACCCAGGAGTCCTGGTTCCCAGCCCCTCTCTGCTCTAACCACTAGACCCCACTCCTCTCCCAGAGCTGGGGATTGGACCCAGGAGTCCTGGTTCCCAGCCCCTCTCTGCTCTAACCACTAGACCCCACTCCTCTCCCAGAGCTGGGGGTTGGACCCAGGAGTCCTGGTTCCCAGCCCCTCTCTGCTCTAACCACTAGACCCCACTCCTCTCCCAGAGCTGGGGATTGGACCCAGGAGTCCTGGTTCCCAGCCCCTCTCTGCTCTAACCACTAGACCCCACTCCTCTCCCAGAGCTGGGGATTGGACCCAGGAGTCCTGGTTCCCAGCCCCTCTCTGCTCTAACCACTAGACCCCACTCCTCTCCCAGAGCTGGGGGTTGGACCCAGGAGTCCTGGTTCCCAGCCCCTCTCTGCTCTAACCACTAGACCCCACTCCTCTCCCAGAGCTGGGGATTGGACCCAGGAGTCCTGGTTCCCAGCCCCTCTCTGCTCTAACCACTAGACCCCACTCCTCTCCCAGAGCTGGGGGTTGGACCCAGGAGTCGTGGCACCCAGCAACCCCCGTATGTAACCGCTAGACCTTACTCCCCATTCCTGTTCACCCCTCCCCACACAGTGCCCTCACTGAGAGTCAGTCCTGTGCCTGTTTCCAGAGCTGACAGAATGGAGACTGGTGGACAAACTTGCTGGGTTTGAGCCCGGTGGTTTGACTCATGACTCCCCCGTCCAGAGCCTGTACCCCCTCCTGCACCCCAACCCCCAGTCCAGAGCCTGTACCTCCTCCCTGCACCCTAGCCCCCAGCCCAGAGCCTATACCCCCTCCTGCACCCCAACCACCAACCCAGAGCCTGTACCCCTTCCTGCACCCCAACCCCCAGTCCAGAGCCTGTACCCCTTTCTGTACCCCAACCCCCAGCCAAGAGCCTGTACCTCCTCCTGCACCCCAGACCCCAGCCCAGAGCCTGTACACCTTCCTGCACCCCAACCCCCAGTCCAGAGCCTGTACCCCCTCCTGCACCCCAACCACCAACCCAGAGCCTGTACTCCTTCCTGCACCCCAACCCCCAGTCCATAGCCTGTACCCCTTTCTGTACCCCAACCCCCAGCCAAGAGCCTGTACGCCCTCCTGCACCCCAACCCCCAGTCCAGAGCCTGTACCCCCTCCTGCACCCCAACCACCAACCCAGAGCCTGTACTCCTTCCTGCACCCCAACCCCCAGTCCATAGCCTGTACCCCTTTCTGTACCCCAACCCCCAGCCAAGAGCCTGTACGCCCTCCTGCACCCCAACCCCCAGTCCAGAGCCTGTACCCCCTCCTGCACCCCAGCCCCCAGTCCAGAGCCTGTACCCCCTCCTGCACCCCAACCACCAACCCAGAGCCTGTACCTCCTCCTGCACCCCAACCCCCAGCCCAGAGCCTGTACCTCCTCCTGCACCCCAACCCCCAGCCCAGAGCCTGTACCCCTTCCTGCACCCCAGCCCCCAGTCCAGAGCCTGTACCCCCTCCTGCACTCCAGACCCCAGCCCAGAGCCTGTACCCCTTCCTGCACCCCAGCCCCCAGCCCAGAGCCTGAACCGCCTCCTGCACCCCAACCCCCAGTCCAGAGTCCATCCTGAAATCTGGAGCCTCCCTCCTGCACCCCAAACTCTTTATTCCTAGCCCCACCCCAGAGCCTGCACCCCCAGCCAGAGCCCCTTGCACCCCAACCCTCTGTCCCAGTGCTGAACCCCCTGGGAAGCCCTCGGCCCCACCCCCGCCACCTGAATTTTGTTCCGGGCACGGTTATGACGCTCGCCCAGCACCTCCGTGTCGCACGTCGCCTCCACACTGGTGCACACAAGAACATTCGTTCCGCTCAGGGGCGGAAAAAATTAAGAGAGGACGTTGGTCAGGACTCCTCTTCCATTCCTCGCTCTGGGAGGGGAGTGGGGTCTAGTGGTTAGAGGAGGAGGGGCAGGGAGCCAGGACTCTTGGGTCCAACCCCCAGCTCCAGGAGTGGAGTGGGGTCTAGTGGTTAGAGCAAGGAGCAGGGAGGCAGGCCTCTTGGGTTTTGTCCCCAGCTCGGGGAGGAGAGTGGAATCTAGTGGTTAGAGCAAGGGGCAGGGAGGCAGCCCTCCTGGCTCCAGCCCTAGCTCTGGGTGGGGGCCGGGGTGTAGTAATTAGAGCGGGGGAAGGGGCTGTTGGCTGTGATGGTTTCGTCAGCCCCCTATTCTCCTCTGGGCACGTTGCCAGCTTGGAGGCGCTGGCTCCCCGAACGTCTTGTCCGGAGCTGATGAAACAAGGCGCGACGCTGCCGGCAGCGGATTCCTACACGCCCCAGACTGGGAACCCGCGGCCCTGCCCACGCAGCTGGGGATAAAAGCCGTCCCACTTCCACAAGGCTGCAGCCACCTCTGCCTGCACCGCACAGCTCCCCTGGGTTAGCTCCAGCCGCCCTGCTCCCCCCCCCCCCAGCCCAGCGAGATGGAATTTAGACAGGGATGGGTCTCACTGGGGCTGGAATTAAGCATCCTCCTGGTGTTGTGCCTCTACCTGCCAGGTAGGTACCTGCCCCAGAGAAGGGCAAATCTGGGGGGGGGGGGGGAGGAATCTCTGGACAAATAGCTGCACAGTGATTTGGGGGGGGAGGTGCTGCTGATGAAGCAGGTGGGTGGTACTGAACAGAGAGGGAAATTTTGGGGTGTCACCGGTGGGGGGGGGGGAGTCAGGACTCCTGAGTTTAGTGGGTTTTAGTGGTGACAGCAGGGGGACAGGACTCCTGGGTTCTCTCCCCACTGTCAGCAAGGGAGTGGGGTCTAGTGGTTAGAACAGGAGGGCCTGGGAGTCAGGACACCTGGGTTTAGACGGGGAGTGGGTTTTAGTGGTGACAGCAGGGGGACAGGACTCCTGGGTTCTCTCCCCACTGTCAGCAAGGGAGTGGGGTCTAGTGGTTAGAACAGGAGGGCCTGGGAGTCAGGACTCCTGGGTTTAGACGGGGAGTGGGTTTTAGTGGTGACAGCAGGGGGACAGGACTCCTGGGTTCTCTCCCCACTGTCGCAGGCAGCAGGGGAGTGGGGTCTAGTGGTTAGAACAGGAGGGCCTGGGAGTCAGGACTCCTGGGTTTAGACGGGGAGTGGGTTTTAGTGGTGACAGCAGGGGGACAGGACTCCTGGGTTCTCTCCCCACTGTCGCAGGCAGCAGGGGAGTGGGGTCTAGTGGTTAGAACAGGAGGGCCTGGGAGTCAGGACTCCTGGGTTTAGACGGGGAGTGGGTTTTAGTGGTGACAGCAGGGGGACAGGACTCCTGGGTTCTCTCCCACTGTCAGCAAGGGAGTGGGGTCTAGCGGTTAGAACAGGAGGGCCTGGGAGTCAGGACTCCTGGGTTTAGACGGGGAGTGGGTTTTAGTGGTGACAGCAGGGGGACAGGACTCCTGGGTTCTCTCCCCACTGTCGCAGGCAGCAGGGGAGTGGGGTCTAGTGGTTAGAACAGGAGGGCCTGGGAGTCAGGACTCCTGGGTCCTCTCTCCAGCTCTCAGAGAGGAGTGGGGTCTAGTGGTTAGAGCCGGGAGGCAGGCCGTTTATCCCCAGCTCTTGGGACTCCTCTATTCTAACAGGTCAGGATAGTCTGGCGTGCCAGACTCTGATCGTATCAGTGAGCCGCTTAACACCCAATGCCATTTTGGCTTGCCAGCAGGGTGGAGAAACTGGTCCCCTAGCTCCGGGTGTTTGTGTGTGGCCTTCAGATCTTGGGTGTCACCAGTCTGCTGGCAGGGGATAGATAGCTGCAGAGACTCCTATAGGGGTGACACACTGAGGGGTGTCTCCAGGTTTCAGCTGGGAGTGAAGGAGCTGGAGGAGGGGCTAATTAATATTTGTGGGGGGTACAAAGAATAGTGGAGCAGCTGGGTGGTGGGGGAGTGTCTTGGGGTGACACAGTCCACGGAGGGATCTTTTGGGAGACAGGCTTATGTGCTGGGAGGTCCTTCGGAGGCCGGGACATCTGGGGTGTCGATGGGGTACAGACATCAGCGATGGGGTACAGACTCTCAGGCATGGGCGGTGGGGTGGCGAGGGGGTTGGCATAAACCGGGGGGCGTTGACAGTTTAAAGAGAGCTTTTTCCAGGGCTGGCATGGACAACGCTAGGTGGCTGTCTCAAGGAGCCGGTGTTGCCTGGAGAACTGTATCTGAGGGCTGGTGTCGCCCGGTTTGGTAGGCCGAGAGGGAGACCAATCGCCAGTCTAAGATGATGGGACTGGGAACAGAGGCTACAACAAGGCGGGGAGGGGGGGAACACTGTGGAGTCGGGGGCCGCTGACCCACAGAAAAATCAGGCGGGGGCTGCACAAAAAATGAGACGCGAAGTAAAAACCCAAATCAAAAAGAACAACAAAAAATACAGCCAGAAAAACCCACCCCAAAATCAAAACCCACCCCTGACGTGAGGGGTGGGGCAAAGTGAGGGGTCCAGCGTGGAGGAGGGCGATGCCGGGGGTCTGCTTGGAACTCCAGCCCCTTTGGGGGTTTTCAGGGTTCATCGATTCTTGGGGGCAGAGCCCCCAGGCTCGGGGGCCGAATTCAGGCAAGCTGGGGGCCAGATCCGGCCTCTGGCTCCTGCACTACAACCAGCAAGCGGAAACAATCCGGAAGGAATTTGGCAGGGGAGAATCACTGACGGGGATGTGAGGCAACTGACGCGGCTCTGGAAATCCTTCCATTGGTGGGAGATGCCTTTGGAAAGGCAGGAGAGGCTGGGAACGAACAGGCGTAGGAAGTAAATTAGGGGTTGGCTGTTCTGGAATGTTGTTATGACTATGTGCCTGTTTATTAGCCTAGAGCCTACAGGCCGGCCAAAGTTGGAGGAATCATAGATCCCCGGCGAGAAGGGACCACGGTGATCATGTTGGCTGACCGCCTGTGTCACCCAGGCTGCAGAAATCCTTCCTAGGCCGTGTCCAGACTCAGGGGTTTTTTCGGGAAAAGTAGCCTTTTCCCGAAAAAACTTCCCCTGCGTCCAGACTCAAGCCACGTTCTTTCGAAATTATTTCGAAAGAACGCGGCTTTTCTTTCGATGGCGGTAAACCTCGTTTCACGAGGAAGAACGCCTTCTTTCGAAAGTTCCTCTTTCGAAAGAAGGCGTTCTACAATGTAAAGAGGCCGTCTTCGAAAGAGAGCATCCAGACTCGCTGGGTGCTCTCTTTCGAAAAAGCGGATTTCCTCTATCGAAAGATCCGCCTGCAGTCTAGACGCGATCTTTCGAAAGAGGCTCTTTCGAAAGATGCTTTCGAAAGAGCCTCTTTCGAAAGAAGCCTGCAGTCTAGACATAGCCCTAGAGCTGTTCTGTTAGAAAAAAAAACAACAGCCCCTCTGTTCCTCTCCAGAGCAGGGGCGCATCCCAACGCCTCCCCTAGCAAACACCGGCTGAGCAGTATGTTGTCAGGGATGGCAGAACCCAGCACCACCTTGATCATCCCTGATCGATGTCTATTCAACCTGCTCTTAAATATCTCCAGTGATGGAGATTCCGCAACCTCCCTAGGCAATTTATTCCAGTGTTTCACCACCCGGACAGGAAATTTTTCCTCATGTGCAACCTGAACTTCCCTTGCTGCAGTTTAAGCCCATTGCTTCTTGTCCTGTCCTCAGAGATTAAGGAGAACAATTTTTCTCCCTCCTCCTGGAAGCACCTTTTAGGGTATATCTACACGGCAAGGCTGTTTCCGGATGCCAGAGGTATCCCAAAATAGCTACCCCACGCCCAAGGAATGTGCCTGTTATTTCGAAATAATTTTCGAAATAACAGTTGCGCTATTTCCCCATCCCTCTGAACCTCAGTGCACGAGGGATAAGGGCTGGCTTGAAATAGCCTTTTATTTCAAAATGTAGACGTGCCAAAATTCGAAATAGCCTCTTTCGAAAGAAAATTGAAGCAAGAGACGCAATTTGCGTAGTGCAAATCGTGTATCTGCTTTCGAGTTTAGAATCCAGTGCAGACGCACCCATAGATACTTGAAAACCCCTATCATGTCCCCTCTCGGTCTTCTCTGTTCCAAACCAAACAAACGCACTTCTTTCAGTCTTCCCTCATAGCTCCTGTTCTCTAGACCTTTCATCATTTTTGCTGCTCTTCTCTGGACCTTCTCCAATTTCTCCACCTCTTTCCTGATATGTGGTGCCCAGAACCGGACACAATACAGGCAGTCCTCGGGTTACATGGATCCGACTTACATCGGATCCCTACTTACAAACGGGGTGAGGCAACCCCGCACTAGCTGCTTCCCCCCAGCAGACCAGGGAGACGCGAAGCTAGCGCCCCCCCCAGCAGACCAGGGAGACGCGGAGCGGCTTTTCTCAGCAGACACCTCCGCTTGAGAATAAAGGACTGAGGGAAGTGAGGTGTGGGAGAAGAAAACTGAGCTCTGGAGAAATGTTTGGCTAGAGTTTCCCCTACAATATGTACCAGTTCCGACTTACATACAAATTCAACTTAAGAACAAACCTGCAGTCCCTATCGTGTACGTAACCCGGGGACTGCCTGTACTCCAACTGAGGCCTAGTGAGCGCAGAGTAGAGAGGAAGAATGACTTCTCCTGTCTTGCTCACAATACACCTGTGAATGCAGGGCCGGCCCACTACATTTTGGCACCTGAGGCAGGGAGCTCAAATGTTGCCCTCATGCTTGGGGCAAAACTTTGAAAGCTCTCAATTCTCTGGGTCCTAATGGCACCCTCCTGCCGTCTGGCACCTGAGGCGGAGGCCTCAATTCGCCTCATGATACGGCCGGCCCTGTGTGAATGCCTCCCAGAATCGTGTTGGCTTTTTTACCAACATCCGTCTTGGATTGTGAGCAGCAGGACTTTTAGGTGACGCGAGGGGGGGCTGAGGGGTCCTGTGCTCCCCCCACACTCTTGGTGGGAGGAGTAGGGGCCGGCAAGTGGGAAGATGAGCGGGAAGAGGGGATCTAGTGTATTCACTGACAGCAGTGGGGGACGGTGCCACATTGCACCCAGCCTGATTTGCTCCCCCGACTGCATGGGAGGGGGAGTGACGTGGTAATCCCAGCCTGCTAACTTCTTGGGCCGCATGGCTTGAGGGAGGGGGAAGAGGCTGGGGCCAGAGCAAGGGCAGGCGGGGGCAGGGTTGGGGTGGACGTGGGTTGTTCCAGCCTTTCCCCAGGCTGGGGGGTGGTCACGTGGCCCCTGCTCCCCTATTCTGTTGCCTCTGCCGGGACCAGCGAGGGTCAGCCCAGGGCCAGATCCAGAGGTAAAATAACCTCCCACTCCGACTTGGCAGGCTCGGGGCGGCGTTAGCTCTTTGTGCCCCGGCGTCGCACCCCTCGCGCCAGGAGCTGTACAAACGCAGAGCCCTGCCCCGAACCGCACCGGGCCTGCAGGGCCGGGCCAACGTTGTCTCCCCCTGTGTGGTCTCTCTAGGTGGGACGTCCAGGAGTGTTCAGCTTCCCGAAGAGGGAGCCCCCGGCCGGTCCCGGCGGCAGGCGGACAGCCCGCTCTCCTCGGAGGAGGACGTGATGGAGTTCTTTAAGCCCCTCGTCCGGGTCTTGCAAGAGATTCCGGCCCCGACGCTGCCCTCCTCGGCGGCCATATGGTCCTGGATCCCTGCCCTGTTCGGCCCAACGAAACAGGAATCTACCCCTGGGCAGGTGGAGAAGCCCGCGGCATCCGCTTCTCCCAGGATGAGGGCCCTGGAGCAGCCCGTCTCTGTGAAGCCCCCGGTACCTAAAACCCCCTTCACCGCCCCGCCGCCCCATTTGGAGCACCCTGTCTCCATCCAGCCTCCAGTGCTGGAGCTGGATAGCTCCGTCCGGTCCGCCACAGAGGAGCCGGATTTTACTTCCGAAAAAGAGGCCTGGTAATGGGGCAGTCGGGACTCCTGGGTTCTTTCCTCACCTCTTGTAGGGTCTAGTGGTTAGCCCTCGGACTTTCCTGGGAATCGTAAGGTCCATCTTCCTGCCCCGTGGAATCGCCTAGAGCCAAGACATCTGGGTTTCATCCCTTGCTCTGCCACTGCCTCCTTCCCCTTCCCATGCTCCGTGCCTCAGTTTCCCCCAACAGTGATTGCCCCGGTGCCTGTGGACACAGAGGAGAGACGCGAGGCCGTGATGTAGGTCTGGTGCCGGTGCCTGGGGTAACTACTCATGAAATGTGAACTCAATAAAAACCCTGAAACCATAGACATGGCTTCTGATGCTGTTGTGAGCGGATCCGGGGACCGGCCAGCCTCCCCCGGGACATAACAGCCTCTGGGGGTGGGGGAAGAGGAGGGTGTCTCTCCCGGGCAGTTCTGCCCAATGCCAGTTGTGCTTCGGCCCTACACACACAGGGAGCCCATAATGGAGGCAAGGGAAGGCCCAAACTGTCTACACTGCCCAGCTGCCTGGGACCATGCCACCTGTCAGCCCCCGTCCTCAGCTGGGGTTGGGCGGGGCTTGGTTGTGGGGGGAGGAGGGTGTTGAAGGGGTGTGGTCTTGGGGGAAGGGGTGTGGCTTAGGGCAGAAGGGGTGGGGCTTTGGCTTGTCTTCCCCAACCGGGCCTTTGTCCATCACGCATGGACCCATCACTGTGGTTCTGAGGGGAACTCCATCCACTATTCTCCCTTGGGCTCCATTTGCCAGCTGCGATGGGGAGGCCCCTCCCTCTCGAAAGGGAAATCCATCCGCTCCTTTAAGGCACGGACTCACTCTCTCTGCTGAGCTGGGACCGGATTGGATCTGGTTCCCCAAGAGAGATAACAGCCCCTCTTCCATTCCCAGACCCCCTACCCCCCATGTGCACTCCAGATCTCACACCGAATCCAACAGCGAGCCAACCTAGATTTATCCGCGCAGAGAAGAAAGGAGCAACACCAGCTTCTGTACACCAGAGAGTGAGTCTGAGCTCCTGAAAGGCGACTGGGCTGTTGTGATCTGCCAGTTCTTGGAGTCGGCGTGGGTAGTTCTCCGGCAACATCCACTCCCTGTGCAGCGGCAGTCAAAAAAGCAAACAGAATGTTAGGAATCATTAAAAAAGGGATAGAGACTAACACAGAGAATATCTTATTGCCTCTCTCTATATCCATGGGATGCCCACATCTTGATTGGTGTGTGCAGATGCAAGTCGCACCATCTTAGAAAGAATATATCGGAATTAGAAAAGGCTCAGAAAAGGACAATAAAAATAATTAGGGGTATGGAACAGCTTCTGTATGAGGAGAAATTAACAAGGTTAGGACTTTTCAGCGTGGAAAAGAAATGACTAAGAGGGGATGTGACAGGGATCTATAAAATCTGGACTGCTGTGGAGAAAGATAATACAAGAAATAAGGGTCATCAAATGAAAGGAATAGGCAGCAGGTTTAAAACAAACAAAAGGAAGTATTTCTTCATGTAATGCAGGTCAACCTGTGGAACTCCTTGCTACAGGATGTTGTGAAGGCCAAGACTATAACTGCGTTCAAAAAAGAACTAGAGATGTTTCCGGAGGACAGGTCCATCTGTTACACTTATAAGAAGCATAGAGGAACTTTTCAGGGGAAGAGGCCATAAGCAGTATTTAGTGGCAATACAGCTTTAAAAATCAGCATAGCCATTCATTCACATACACTCCACTAGTCCTGCAAATGTTGATTGTGATCTGCTGCGCTGAAGTGGTGCAGAAGAAACCCCAAAAACCTTGGCACTACACTCTCCTTTTACACTTGGAAATTCCCATTGGAGCGTATGGGTTTTGCAGTGTCATGCGGAGACCCTTACGTGGCAATGAGCCCCAACTTTTTCCCACCGTCATCCTTCGTCAGCATTTTGATTATTATGACCAGACTCACCGCTGTAGGGGAACCTGCACAGCCCTGCCTTAACCACAGTGCAGATCGCTAACAAGCAAAACCCAGGCCTGTCTCATGTCTGGTGCACATGAGCATGCAGGCAAGGCTGGGGGAGAGGAGTATCTTTGATTGGCAGCAAAGTTTTTTTGTTTTGTTTGCACAGTCATGCAGCTACGGGGTACAGTGAGATCACGCCAAGGACATCGGAAGAAACCTTTTCCTGGTACTTCTATTTCTGATAAGCAAAAATTCCAGATACAGCCATAAAACGGTTAACGACGCACATAGGCTGTGTCTACACTGGCATGAATTTCCGGAACTGCTTAAAACGGAATACTATTCCGTTTTCAGTTTTTCCGGAAAAGGAGCGTCTACATTGGCAGGCTGATTTTCCAGAAAAGCCCTGTTTCTGGAAAAGCGTCTGTGGCCAATGTAGACGCGCTTTTCCGGAAAAGGGCCCCGATCGCCATTTTCGCGATTGGGGCTTTTTCCCGGAAAAGACTACTGGGATGTCTACACTGGCCCTTTTCCGGAACAGATTTCCGGAATAAGGACTTATGCCCGAGCGGGAGCAGAATAGTTTTTCTGGAATAGCGGCTGATTTTGTACAGTAGAACGTCGTTGCTTTTCCAGAAATTCAAGGGCCAGTGTAGACAGCTCGCAGCTTATTCCGGAAAAGCGGCTGATTTTCCGGAATAAGTGGCCCAGTGTAGACACAGCCCTTATGTTTGCAACATCCTGAGTAGCAGGATGTACCCCAAATAAAGGCGCTGGGCATTTTAAGTATCCTACACACTACGGAATCCATTGGTAAATATGATTAGAACGACCAAGTCTCGCTTTGCTGTAAAATGGGTTTAGTAAGAACAATCGATGGGAGGAAATGAGTAGGATTGACCCACAGGTCCTGTTCATTGTAATTAGAAGTAATAGGCACTTCACACCCGCTGTGGTAGTGCATGGCGTCCCAAAGCGCGGGAGTCCAAGGGACCACAATTTCCTGCTTGGTACTTTAGGTGGCATACGGGTGAAGTGTAAGTGAATTAGGCTTAATTATTGTAATATAATACATTTTCTATTACTTGCTTTTACATTGTTTTACAATTGCTTTAGAACAGTGGTCCCCAACCTTTTTGGGTGGCGGGCGCCACATGGGGCATGCCACATGGGCGCCACATGGGGCATGCCACGCGCCCGGGGATAGCACTGTGCTGTGCGCTCGGGGTGGGGGCCGTGAATGTGCCGTGCTTCCAGAGGCAGCGCTAGCCGGGCGCACCACGCTGGGGACCACTGCTTTAGAATGTAGTGTTTAAGGTTTAAATTGTATACAGGCAGTCCCCGGGTTACGTACAAGACAGGGACTGTAGGTTTGTTCTTAAGTTGAATTTGTATGTAAGTCGGAACTGGTACATATTGTAGGGGAAACTCTAGCCAAACATTTCTCCAGAGCTCAGTTTTATTCTCCCACCCCTCACTTCCCTCAGTCCTTGATTCTCAAGCTGAGGTGTCTGCTGAGAAAAGCCGCTCCGCGTCTCCCTGGTCTGCTGGGGGGGGCCTCTAGCTTCGCGTCTCCCTGGTCTGCTGGGGGGGCCTCTAGCTTCGCGTCTCCCTGGTCTGCTGGGGGGGGGCGCTAGCTTCGCGTCTCCCTGGTCTGCTGGGGGGGAAGCAGCTAGTGCGGGGTTGCCTCACCCCGTTTGTAAGTAGGGATCCGATGTAAGTCAGATCCATGTAACCCGGGGACTGCCTGTAGTCATTTAAACAACTGTATTAACTGCTTAAAGCTTGCCATAAATAAGAAAGTGGTTAAGTCTCTGTAGAATGTCCTAGTTTCCCTTGGATCTAAAATGAAACCACACAAAAACCACATCTGGTTTTGCCTTTATTGGTGATCTTATTTTGGGGAGGGGGAGTGCCTATGCTTTCAGGTTGTCAATCTGTCCTTCTTCAGCCATCATGAATGTGCCCAGATAGTCTGACTGGAATCTCTCAAGTCAACAGCCTCCTTCTTGATCATCCGGACTGTCTGGTGCTGGCGTCTCTGATCTCTCATTTATTAACGTTCCATGCATTCCTCACGCACATGCAGCACAGTAAATAATTAAAAAGGCGTTCTCTTTTCCAGGAGCAGAAACAGTCTATTGCAAAATAGAGAAACGCTTCATTTCTTATTTTAAAATGAGAAAAAAGATACAACAATTTTGTTTCAGCTACACCAGACTAACACGGCGACATTTCTATCAAAAAAAGATACAGGCTTTATAGCCTATATATTGTGCCTGGGTCCTACACATACATGGCTATTAGCAAAATCAGGGCTGTAAAACAAAAACCAAGCTCTGAATGTCTTTTCAGACTGGTCCATGTGGACTCTGTCTTGCAGCTCTGACCTCCTGAGAATCCAGATAGCAAAAGACTCAAGTTGAAAGAGTATAACCATCCAACTGTCAGGGTGGTTAAACACTGGAATAAATTGCCTAGGGAGGTTGTGGAATCTCCATCACTGGAGATATTCAAGAGCAGGTAAGATAGACATCTGTCAGGATAATTCAGCTCTCATCTTTGAAAAATCATGGCAGTTGGGAGAGATTCCAGAAGGCTGGAAAAGGGCAAATCTAGTGCCTATCTATCAAAAAAGGAAATAAGAACAACCCAGGAAACTACAGACCATTCAGTTTAACTTCTGTGCCAGGGAAGATAAAGGAGCAAGCAATTAAGGAATTCATCTGCAAACATCTGGAAGATAACAAGGTGATAGGTAACAGCCAGCATGGATTTATAAAGAACAAATTATGTTAAACCAATCTGATAGCTTTCTTTGATAGGATATCAAGCGTTGTAGATAAGGGGGAAGCAGCAGAGGTGGTAAACCTAGACTTTAGTAAGGCTTTTGACATGGTCTCGCATGATCTTCTTATCAATAAACTAGGGAAATACAATTTAGATGGGGCTACTGTAAGGTGGGTGCGTAACTGGCGGGATAACCGTTCTCAGAGAGTCGTTATTCATGGTTCACAGTCATGCTGGAAGGGCATAACAAGTAGGCTATGTCTACACTGGCATGATTTTCCGGAAATGCTTTTAACGGAAAAGTTTTCCGTTAAAAGCATTTTCGGAAAAAGCGCGTCTAGATTGGCAGGATGCTTTTCCTCAAAAACACTTTTTGCGGAAAAGCATCCGTGGCCAATCTAGACGCGCTTTTTCCGCAAAAAAAGCCCCGATCGCCATTTTCACGATCGGGGCTTTTTTGCGGAACACACTACGATGCTGTCTACACTGGCCCTTTTGCACAAAAGTCTTTCGGAAAAAGACTTTTGCCTGAACGGGAGCAGCACAGTATTTCCACAAGAACGCTGGCGATCTTACAGGAGATCGTCAGTGCTCTTGCGGAAATTCAAGCGGCCAGTGTAGACAGCTGGCAAGTTTTTCCACAAAATCAGATGATTTTGCAGAAAAACTTGCCAGTCTAGACACAGCCGTGGGGGTTTGCAAGGGTCTGTTTTGGGACCAGTTCTGTTCAATATCTTCATCAATGATCTAGATATTGGCATAAAGACGACGCTTATTAAGTTTGCAGATGATAGCAAGCTGGGAGAGGTTGCAAGGGCTTTGGAGGAGAGGCTTATCATTCAAAATGATCTGGACAAATTGGAGAGATGGTCTGACGTAAACAGGATGAAGTTTAATAAGGACAAATACAAAGTACTCCACTTAGGGAGGAACAATCAGTGTCACACACACAGAATGGGAAGCGACTGTCAAGAAAGGAGTCCTGTAGAAAGGGATGTAGGGGTCACAGATTCTATGATGGGGCTTGGTCCAGTGTTCTCTGATGTCTCTTGCTCACTGTCTTTAGCTCCTCCTTCCAGAATTCAAGCTGAAGGGAAGCGTTCCTGGTGCGTGGGAAGGCACCATTCACCAAGTCTTTGCTCTGCGCCCTGTTTGGTTTCCACAGCCTTCTTCAGGAGCGGTGGCTAATCCCATCTGGCTCTTTCCAGGGCCTTTTTTTTTTTTACAGATTATGAAGCCGAAACATCAATCTTACCTCACGGTGTGTGGCAAGGCTGTTCCACACGAGGTTAGCGCAGGCGGCAGCTTGCAAGGATTTCATAACGTCGAAACACAAACCTCCTTGTTAGAAGCTCAAGGCCGTGGACGGTGGGCGAACCCTGGGCTTGGGGAAGCCTGCTCCTGGCCGGCACATCCCACCTTTTCCCATGGGCTCTGCCCTGCCCCACCCAGCTCCACACCCCCCTCCCTCAGCCCTGGGGCACTTGACAGGCAGCGTGGACCCCAGTCTGAGCCCCAGAGCGGCAGGCAGGCAGGGAATGTAAGAGCGGTCACACTGGGTCAGAACACAGGTCCATCTAACCCAGCGTCCTGTCTGCCAACAGTGGCTAATGCCAGGTGCCCGGGGGAGTGAACAGAACAGGGAATCATCAAGTGATTCATCTCCTGTCACCCATTTCCAGGCAAACACGGGCTCAGGACACAATTCCTACTCATCCTGGCTAATAGACATTGATGGAACTGACCTCCATGAATTTATCTAGTTCTTTTTTGAGCCCTGTTAAAGTCCTGGTGTTCACAACATCTTCCGGCAAGGAGTTCCACAGGTTGTGCGCTGCATGAAGAAAATTTTCCTTTTGTTTGTTTTAAACCTGGTACCTGTTCGCTTCATGTGGGTCAGGACAAACTCTTTATTAAGCCCTGTTAAAGTCCTGCTTTTCACAACACCCCCCAGGTCTGGAGAGCTGGGCACGCAGGCAGGCTGAGTGTGCAGTGTAGTGGGCGGGCTGGTGGGCAGCACCCCGGCCCCAAACCCAGAGCTCTGGGTGGGTAGACAGAGTGACCCACACCAGTAGGGTTGCCAGATGGTTTCAACAAAAATACTGGACACACTTGACATGACATCACAATCGACATTCTATCTGAGTTAGAAAATACCGGGCAGTTCTATTGTCTCATTGATATTTTCTCAATGACTGGTTGTGTCTAGACTGGCCAGTTTTTCCGGAAAATCTGCCGCTTTTCTGGAAAATCTTGCCAGCTGTCTACACTGGCCGCTTGAATTTCCGCAAAAGCACTGACTTCCTACTGTAAGAAATCTAGACGCTCTGTTCCGAAAATGCTTTTAACGGAAAACTTTTCCGTTAAAAGCATTTCCGGAAAATCATGCCAGTCTAGACGCAGCCACCTGGTTTCCCGAACAGAAAGCTCAAATACTGGACTGTCCGGTTCAAAACCTGGCAACTCTACACAGCAGTCGCCCGGACCCCTTGGCTGAAGGCCGGCTTCCACTAGCCCCAGACGAATGGCACCAGAGCTCTCCCAAAAGTGTGTGCGGGGGGGTGCAATGTCGGAGGTGGTTGCTCAGGGCGGGTGGAGGGTTTGCAGTGGCCGCGGCTCCGAGGCCCCACATCCCTTGGTCAGAGCTGTGTCGGGAGGGTAGGAGGTCCACCAAGGCTCTGCGCAGCTCCCCGGGCCCTCTGGCCCGGCCAGGCTGGGCCTTCAGGGGAGAAGCAGCTGGGAGGACCCCGTGGCTGTCGTAGCTCCAGTGTCACTGGGCTGGGCCTGCCACACAGGGGAGCACTTGTGGGTCTGGAGAACTCACGGAGCAGGGGGCGGCTGGAGAGAAGAGGCGCTTTCTGCCCCTTACGCCCCTGGCCTGCACCTAAGGTTGCCAAGTAGACCCTGCCAAAAAACCAGACACACTTGATCGTGGGGTGGCGGGGGGGGGGAGAGAACTGGGCTGGGAGGGGGGTGGGGCTGCCTGGGTGGTGGGCAGGGTGGGAAGCAGAGCTGGGGGGGTCCGGGGGTTAGACAGAAGGGGAGGGGGGCCCGGAGGAAGGGGGCGGGAAGCACAGCTGGTGGGGGGGTGTCCAAGGGCCGTGGGGCTGGCTGGAAAGAAGGGGGGGCCAGGAAGCAGACCTGGGGGAGCGTCAGGGGCC
This sequence comes from Pelodiscus sinensis, assembly GCF_049634645.1. Taxonomy (NCBI): domain Eukaryota; kingdom Metazoa; phylum Chordata; order Testudines; family Trionychidae; genus Pelodiscus; species Pelodiscus sinensis. The sequence goes on from NC_134742.1 coordinate 11,604,621, forward strand.
GCAGGGCTGGACAGGAGGAGATGGGAGCCTGGAGGAAGGGGGCGGGAAGCAGAGCTGGTGGGGAGGTTGTCTGGGGGCTGCAGGGCTGGCTGGGAGGAAGGGGGGGCTGGGAAGCAGAGCTGGGGGGGCCCGGGGGTTAGACAGGAGGAGAGGGGGGCCTGGAGGAAGGGGGGCAGGAAGCAGAGCTGGTGGGGGGGGGGTGTCTGGGGGCCACGGGACTGTCCGGGAGGAAGGGGGGCTGGGAAGCAGAGCTGGGGGGGGGGTCAGCGAGGAGAGGGGGCCTGGAGGAAGGGGGGAGGGAAACAGAACTGGCGGGGGGGTGCAGCCACTGGCCACTGCTGGAGTCCTTCAGGCCGTGCCCCCCTTTAATTGCGAGCAGAAGCTGGGAGGGGGTGGGGCTGGGAGCCGCTCCCCCCGTCCGGCTTCTGCACGCGACCAGAGGCTGGGAGGCGGAGGGGAGAGGCTGGGAGTCCCGGCCTCCACCCTGCCCCGCCCTGCCCCCTTTTGCACGTGACCACAGGGCTCCCAGTGCCAATCGCGGCCCCGCCTCCCAGTCACTCCCCCGCCCCCCCAGGCTTCCGTCCGGTGCCCCGCCGGGAATTCAGAAAATACCCGACATTGCACATGTCCAGTATTTTCCGAATGTTTCTACCGGACAGACGGTGGAAATACTGGACGATCCGGTAGAAAACCGGACACCTGGCAACCCTCCCTGTGCCTCCCTCCCGGCTCTGCTCCTGCATCGCCAGCTCTCCAGACCCCACTGCAGTAAAACCGCGTCCAGTCCGGGAGAGCTGGCAACTCCTTTTCCCACAGCGTCAGCCCTTCCTCACCTCGGTGTGGAGTGGGGCTGGGGAGGAGAGAGAAAATGCGGGTGGTGGGCAGTGTAGGGCAGCCCTGTCAACAGCCTGGATCTTGTGCTCCGGCGTGGAGAGCGGTTTTCAAGTATCTAAAAGGGTGTCACAAGGAGGAGGGAGGAAAATTGTTCTCTGAGGACAGGACAAGAAGCAATGGGCTGAAACAGCAGCAAGGGAGGTGTTGGTTGGACATTAGGAAAAACTTCCGGCCTGTCAGGGTAGATAAACACTGCAATAAATTGCCCAGGGAGGTTGTGGAATCTCCATCTCTGGAGATATTGAAGAGCCGGTTGGACAGACACCTGCCAGGGATGAGCTAGACCGGGGCTACTCAACATGCAGCCTGCAGCCCATTTGTTTGTGCAATTTGGGTTTACGCTGGGCTCAACACACAGCCCGTGGGTGGGATCCTTTGAACATGGCCTCCACTGGGCACATGCACCACAGCGATGAGGCGTCTCCCAAGCAGGACGAGCATTGAAAGACACACGCAGATGGGCTGGCTAGAACAGACAGATACAGGCTGTTGGCGTTTCTAGCCTCCGGGGAGCAGGTGTCGGGAGTGTGAGGACATTGTGTGAAAGATGCTATTTGCATATATATTTGCAGTGCTTTTTTGTAAGAAGAAAGGTGTCAGTACTCCAAAGGGGGGAAGGAAAATTTGTTGAGCAAAACAAACAAAAAAAAAAATTATGGTCCCCTTTAAGAGCGGAAAGGCTGCACTGGGAGCCGGAAAAAACCCACCTCACATCAGGAGGCAGACACTGGTACGCACGGGGGAAATGCCATTCCTTTTCTGTGTGATGGGAAAATAGGTGACGGTATGCTGTTCCGGGCACGAAAAAAGCACTGTATATTTGCATGTCTATGCAACCACACTTAAGTTGTGGCCATTGCCATGTGCTGTGAGTATCATTGTGGCCTCTGGACTGTCCAAAGTTGAGTAGCCTTGATCTAGACGGTACTTGGTCCTACAGTGAGGGCAGGGGACTAGACTCGATGATGTCTCGAGGTCCCTTCCCGTTCTTATTATTCTATGAGTTTTGAACGCCTGAAGCTGGTTGTAATGACAGCACCTACAGCATAATGTCTTAGGGGCAGATTCCCAAGTCAGGGTCTCATCCCAGCTTCAGTGCGATGAGTCATCCCACCGCTCACACCAGTGAAGTTATTATAGCTGCTCAGTGCAGGCGTAGACCAGATTTCTGGGATGTCGGGTAGGACAGCAGGTGCACCGGCACTCAGAGGCAAGCTGTCACAGAGCTCCCCTTGCTGGGTGCTTACTAAGCTGTGCGTCGGGTTCCCCCACATTAAACACACCTGGGCTACGTCTCGACTGGCATGATTTTCCACAAATGCTTTTAACGGAAAAGTTTTTCTGTTAAAAGCATTTGCGGAAAAGAGCGTCTAGATTGGCACGGACGCTTTTGCGCAAAAAAGCCCCGATCGCCATTTTCGCCATCGGGGCTTTTTTGTGCAAAACAAATCTGAGCTGTCTACACTGGCCCTTTTGCACAAAAGCTGTGCGCAAAAGGACTTTTGCCCGAACGGGAGCAGCATAGTATTTGCGCACGAACACTGACAATCTTACATGAGCTCGTCAGTGTTCTTGTGGAAATTCAAGCGGCCAGTGTAGACAGCTGGCAAGTTTTTCTGCAAAAGCAGCTGCTTTTGCGGAAAAACTTACCAGTCTAGACGCAGCCATGCTGTGTGCTTCCTTTTGCCGGGGTTGGCTGCAGTATTGTATCCTTCTCCTTGGCAGGGTAACGCATGGAGCGGAGGGCATGAAGGGTCATGTGCCGTGGGGGGAGAGGCAAGGAGCCAGCAGCCAAGCAACAGCTCTGGCCCCCACTCTTTGAGGAGCTGTGATGGGGTGGACTAATCCCAAAGCCCCCTGCTGGAGGCCTGGCCGCACCTGGTTCCAGGGAGAAGAGCAGAAGAGAGGTCCTCCAGGCAAGCTAGAGTGGCGGCTTCTGCGACAGCCAATCAGGGCCCAGCAAGCTGGTATAAAAGAAGCTGCTGCCCCAAGCCCTGGCAGTTCCTCACTGGAGCTTGACCCAGACAGAGCTGGGAAGGCTGGTCTGGACAGTGCCGAGTGTGAGCTGGACATCAGAGCTGTCTGAAACCCAGGCCTGGCAGCTGAGGACCCGCCGTGGGAAAGTGGCCCAGGGGGCGCGGTAGCAGCGGACGAGATGGCAACTGCTGCTTACAGAGTCCCTGGGCTGGGACCCAGAGGAGTGGATGGGTCTGGATTTCCCCCAACCCCCAGCAGCTATGAAGAGGGGGGTTAGAAGAAACCTGGTCCCAGGTGATGGACCAGAAAAGCTATCTGGGTGATGTCCACTCCCAGAGCCAGTTGGGGCGCAGGAGTTGTGGCTGTGCCTTTAGCCACAAAGGGACCCCCTGGTGGGCCCTGTGAGCCCCCATGGGGCCCAAAGCAGCTGGGAGGGGGGGGACTAGTGGGGAGTGGAGCAGGCTGGGGGCTGCTGAGGAATTGGGAGAGCCCCAACCCCTGCTGCTGGTAGCTAGTTGCAGAGGCCACGCTACTTGGAGGACAGGACTGGGGAGATGAGGAGTGTGTGTGGTGGGGCGTTTGGGGGACGGGCTGACTGGGGATGGGGCAGGAAGAGATGGGCCTCACACAGGTTAGGGGTGATGCAGTAAAATCACACAAGGGGGATCACATGGCCGGTGGGGCCCCCCCCACTTGCCTCCCTCCCCCAAATTTAACTGAGCTTCAAAGCTTTGCAGCGCCGCCCAAGGTGCTGCGTTCGCTTTCGTTTTGGGTGTTGTAGTTTCCATTTCAGGCAGGCCTGTGCTGTGTTTGCTCCAGGGAGGAGGGAAAGGAGTGAGGGGGGGGGGGGGCTGTTTGTTGTGGCTGGGTTTTGGTCTCTGCTGCTGCCTGACTGGTACTTCCGATCCCAAGCGCGGGGCGGACGGGAGCGGGCGTCCCGCTGGGGCTTGTAACCCGCAGGTTCCACCGTTCACGTTCATCTCGTCCTGCCAGGGTCAGTCTCCGGAGTAAGGCGAGAGGCCCTGCGCTGGGTGCGGGTTCGGGCGCGTGAGCCCAGCTGGGGGGGGTGTGAAGTGGCAAAAGCAGTGGATTAAAGCTGCTGTGTTAAACCTCTCTTCAGCCCCCTTGCCGGGGCGACCCGCCTCAGCTGCCCTGCGCCCCTCCCTCGAGCTCCCCTCCCTCCTAGTCTCCTGAGTCCTGCACCCCCCACTCTGCCTCCTACACCCCCACATCTCTCCAGCCCCCTATCCCCCATCCAGACTCCTTTACCCCCCCATGTCCTCCTGCATTGAGGTCTTCCTCAACCCCTCCAGCCTGACTTCTACACTCCCCCCCCCACACACATCCCCCCAGCTCCTGGGCCCCTCCTCAACTCCTACATCCCCCCACCTCCTCCAGCCCCTGCTGTGAGCCCCTCCTCACCCCCCACCCTGACTCCTACACCCCCCACACATCACCCCAGCCCCGAGCCCCTCCTCACCCCCACCCTGACTCCTACACCCCCCACACATCACCCCAGCCCCTCCTCAGCCCCCCATCTTGACTCCTACACCCACATCCTCAGCCCCCTGCCTTGAGCTCCTTCTCAACCCCCCCCTCCCCCCGACTCCTACCCCCTCCCCAGCTCCCTGCCCCAAGTCTCCCCTCAAAGCCCACCCTCCCCCTTGACTCCTCCCACTGGGCTGGTAAGGGTTAACCAGGCCCCGAGAGCCCCGCCCCCACAGCCCTGCTGGGTGGGCTCCCACTGCAGGACCAGTATAAAAGCCAGGGGAGCCGCGTGGTCAGGGCTGACCACTGCAGGGGTAGGTGCTGCTCCCAGAGCACTGGAGGTGGACGTGGCTGGGGAAGGGCCCAGCTCGGAGGACACTGCTGGGCCAGATGCCGGCGATCCTGGACAGGGTAGGGAGTAGCCCGGGGCGGGGAGCTGGGCGGTGTATTTCGGGAGGATTCCCTGCTGAGCTAGTGGTGGGACGTGTCCCCCTTTGACAGGGCCCTGGGCTAGGACCTGGTGGAGAGGGAGGGCCTGGGTCCCCCTACCCCACCTGTTAGCCCCCTAGGAGGACACTACACCTGGACTGCTGACTTGGCCACTGGGCCCTATTGCCCTGCCGGCAAGGGCTGCTCCCGGCCTGAGGACGGAAACGAGTACGGGGTGGAGCAACCCAGATGGGCTCTAGACTCTGCGCCCTGCCTCTGGGGGAGGGAGAGGGCTTGCTCCCCCGTGAGACACCCCCTGCCCTGAGTCCCCCCCCCCAACTCCAAGGCCTTGTCTTGACTCCTGCAGCCCCGAAGGACCCAGGCAAGACCAGGTAAGCGTTCTAGTGACTTGGATTCAAGAACAGAGACTCCGGCCTCTGAAATGAGACTTGCACAGTCTGACGCGCTGGAGCCTTGTCTAACGGAGCCCAGCCTCGTCTTCTAGCCACGTCGCCCTGGTGGAGGGGCCGGTCCAGCAAACGGCGTCCGGTCACACGTCTGCACGTGGAAACCCCTCCACTCGCCCCACGCCGTAACTCTGGGCCTTCGGGGTTCTGCAAAGCCTAAGGACCCTGGCGCGTACGGATGCTCAAGAGTTCACTTTTTTTTTCGGGTGCTCCTGCCCCTAGCCAGGAGATGGCGCCGGTGTACAACAGCTGCTTTTGCTGCTTTGGGTCCGAGGGTTTGGCTCAGCCTGCTGTGGCCCATAGGGGTTCTGTGTGTGGCCCGCGAGACATTTTTGTATATCATTGCCCATGAGCGGGGATGCCAACTTCCGCTGGTTTTTATACACACACACACACACACACACACACACACACACACACACACACACACACACACACACACAGAGAGCCAGGGCACATGAAGGGGTATGCTGGTTTACACACACACACACAATGAAGGGTTATGCTGGTTTACACACACACACACACACACACACACACACACACACACACACAGCCTGGGCACTGGTTTACACACACACCGAGCCAGGGCACATGAAGGGGTATGCTGGTTTACTTACTTACACACACACACACACACACACACACACACACACACACACAATGAAGGGGTATGCTGGTTTACACACACACAGCCAGAGCACTGGTTTACACACACACACACACACACACACACACACACACACACACACAGCCAGAGCACTGGTTTACACACACACCGAGCCAGGGCACATGAAGGGGTATGCTGGTTTACACACACACACACACACAATGAAGGGTTATGCTGGTTTACACACACGCACACACACACAGAGCCTGGGCACTGGTTTACACACACACCGAGCCAGGGCACATGAAGGGGTATGCTGGTTTACTTACTTACACACACACACACACACACACAATGAAGGGGTATGCTGGTTTACACACACACAGCCAGAGCACTGGTTTACACACACACACACACACACACACACACACACACACACACACACACAGCCAGAGCACTGGTTTACACACACACCGAGCCAGGGCACATGAAGGGGTATGCTGGTTTACACACACACACACACACACACACAATGAAGGGGTATGCTGGTTTACACACACACACACACACACACACACACACACAGAGAGCCAGAGCACTGGTTTACACACACACACACACACACACACACACACACACACACACACACACACACACACACAGAGCCAGAGCACTGGTTTACACACACACAGACACACACACACACACACACAGAGCCAGAGCACTGGTTTACACACACACAGACACACACACACACACACAGAGCCAGAGCACTGGTTTACACACACACAGACACACACACACACACAGCCTGGGCACTGGTTTACACACACACACAGAGCCAGGGCATGAAGGGGTATGCTGGTTTTTACACACACACACACACACACACACACACACACACACACACACACAGAGCCTGGGCACTGGTTTACACACACACACAGAGCCAGGGCATGAAGGGGTATGCTGGTTTTTACACACACACACGGGCAGGACACCTGAAGTGAGGGGCGTGCGGATTGCCCACAACACTGACTGTGGGAACTGGGTGCTCCCTCTGCAGCCAATCACAGCGCTGCTAGGGTTCCGTCGGCACCTCCTGCAAATTCTAAGTACGCAAGTGTGTAACCCACACACTTAGTGTGGGTCACTATCCCAAGTAGTAGCACTGAGGCCACTTACTGTGAGTGCTAAAAAGGAGGGAGCTCTATACCCTAAGCTGCGAGCCAGCTAGCAGAGGTACCTACACTGAGGTCCCAGGTTCAAATCTGAGTATAAGTAGAGGGGCTTGTCTGGGATTTCAGCTGGGTCTCTGGAGCTCGGGATGTGTTTCCTTCTCAACTAAGGAATGACTAGAGTGCAGAGGTTTTTTGGGGAAAAACAGCCATTTTTCTGAAAAAAGTCACTTGCATCCACACTGCTATTGCGTTCTTTCGAAAGACAATCGAGAGAACAGAGGGATTTTTCTGACATTGGTAAACCTCTTTCTACGAGGAAGAATGCCTTTTCCAAAAGAGCTCTTTTGGAAAAAGGTGTGTGTGGACGCAGAAGAGGAAGTTTTTTTTTTTTTTAAAGAAGAGGAGAAAGCACAGGTGCCCTGGTGGCCACTCCATCTATAGTAATCCTAGCTTATATGTGAGAGAGGGTCCAATGCATGTGGACACTCTTTTGAAAAAGCAGATGGCTTTTTTGATGCGCTTGAGCAGTGTGGATGCTCTCTTTTGGAAGAAGTTTTTCCAGAAGATCTCTTCTAAAAAAGCTGCTTTCGAAAGATGCCTGCAGTCTAGACGTACCCTAGGGAAAATATGTAACCCACACACCTGGGGAGGTGAGGCACTGGGACCATTTCTTTCAGCCTTCCTTCATAGGTCATATTCTCTAGACCTCTAATCATTCTTGTTGCTCTTCTCTGGACCTTTTCCAGTTTCTCCACATCTTTCTCGAAATGTGGTGCCCAGAACTGGACACAATACTCCAACTGAGGCGTAATCAGCACAGAGTAGAGCGAAAGATTGACTTCTCGTGTCTTGCTCACCACACTCCTGCTAATACACAACGGCTGTGTCTAGACTGGCAAGTTTTTCCGCAAAATCATCTGATTTTCCGGAAAAACTTGCCAGCTGTCTACACTGGCCGCTTGAATTTCCGGAAAAGCACTGACGATCTCATGTAAAATCATCAGTGATTTTCCGGAAATACTATGCTGCTCCCGTTCGGGCAAAAGTCTTTTTCCGAAAGACTTTTGCGCAAAAAGGCCAGTGTAGACAGCATAGTACTGTTTTCCGCAAAAAAGCCCCGATCGCGAAAATGGCGATCGGGGCTTTTTTGCGGAAAAGTGCTTTTGCGGAAAAGCATCCTGCCAATCTAGACGCGCTTTTCCGAAAATGCTTTTAACGGAAAACTTTTCTGTTAAAAGCATTTTCGGAAGATCATGCCAGTCTAGACGTAGCCACCTGTGACAGAAATGGCCAATCCAGTCTGTTCAAGCACAGCTTTAAAATTGAGCTGACACTGCAGCAAATTCATAAAACGGACTCTGTTCATGCTTATAACGTAACCCCTTCCTCGGCATGGATGCCCGGTACAGGGAAGGGAGTGGGAATTGCAACTCCGTGTTCCCTCTAAGCTGGGCACTTGTGTGGCCACTCAAAGGAGAGTCAAATGTCACTCAGCTGATTAGCAGAGAGCCCACAGCTGGGATGTTAGTTTCTGTGAGTGGTGCACATGCCTTGGTGCACATAAAAAAAAAAATTCTGCACATGTGTGGAAAAATTCCACATATGGATGGGAAAGACTAGAGGGACTATTGCTGGCCACTAGAAGGCCCCAGTGCATCATTCAGGGAAACTCTCTTTTCTAACACAAAAAACTGGACTATGTAGCACTTTAAAGACTAACAAGATGGTTTATTAGGTGATGAGCTTTTGTGGGCCAGACCCACTTCCTCAGATCAAATAGTGGAAGAAAATAGTCACAACCATATATACCAAAGGATACAATTAAAAAAAAATGAACACATATGAAAAGGACAAATCAAATTTCAGAACAGAAGGGGGATGGGGTGAGAAAGTAAATGTCTGTGAGCTAATGGTATTAGAGGTGATAATTGGGGTAGCTATCTTTGTAATGGGTAAGATAATTAATGTCTTTGTTTAAACTTAGGCGTAAAGTGTCGAATTTAAGCATGAATGACAGTTCAGAGGATTCTCTTTCAAGTGTGGTCTTTGAAGGTCTTTGAAGCAGGATGCAGGTTGAGACAAAGACATTAATTATCTTACTCATTACAAAGATAGCTTCCCCAATTATCACCTCTAATATCATTAGCTCACAGACATTTACCTCCTCCTCCCCCCCCCCCCCCCCGTCCTCCTTCTGTTCTGAAATGTGATTTGTCCTTTTCATATGTGTTCATTTTTTTTAAATTGTATCCTTTGGTATCTATGGTTGTGACTATTTTCTTCCACTATTTGATCTGAGGAAGTGGGTCTGGCCACGAAAGTGCATCACCTAAGAAACCATCTTGTTAGTCTTTAAAGGGCTACATCGTCCTGTTTTTTGTTTCAGCTCCCCCAGACTAACACGGCTGCATTTCTAACACAGGGAGACACATCAAGGACTGACTTGAATCAGCTGGGAGAACGTGCCTTCCCTTGCCACATCGCAAAGCTCAGCACTTACACAAGTCCTGGTGAGCCGACGGCCAAGCACCCAGGGATTTGCGGGGAGGAGAAATACGCACACCTGCTTTAGTTGGGAAAACCAGACCAACAGCTCCTTGCATCAGAACCCTGAATTAGCAAAGTCGCTCTGTGGTGCAGGAGGGGTTTAGCCAATCCCATGAGCTCTTAATTGCTGTGTAGGGGAGGGCACGGTCCCTATGCACCTGCTCTCCCTCCTGAACCCCGTGGGTTTGGGGGAAAGGAGGCACCTCTGCCCTGTAGGGCTGGAACTTTTTTAAGGGTGGGGGTACTGAGCTGTGCCCCTACACCTGTGTGCGCCCCTTGCTGGGGTCACACCTAGGGCTGCCGACTCTCCCGGACCAGTCCATCCCATCTGGGAGAGTTGCCTGTGGAGCCCTGGGCTGGTTGCAGGACCCCAAGTGGTCGGTAGCCTGGACTGTGAGGGATGGTGGGTGGTGGTACCCAAGTTGGAAGAGCCCTGGATGCTGGAACCCTGTGGGTGGTGGAATCAGCAGCGGAGCTGGTCCCTGGGCACGGGGAAGCCAGGTGGAAACTCTGGGGATGCCTTCACTACCCCCGCCTATTGCAGCCCACCCCACAGGTCCCAGCCCTCTGCAGGTTGAGAGGCGCAAGCCCGAGAAAGAACCCTGCCGTGATGGAGACTAAATGGCACTTACAAAAGAAGACTGAAAGAACTGGGCTGGTTTAGTCTGGAAAAGAGAAGACTGAGAGGGGCCAGGAGAGCAGTTTTCAGGTATCTCAAAGGGTGTCACAAGGGGGAGGGAGAAAAATTGTTCTCCTTGGCCTCTGAGGACAGGACAAGAAGCAAGGGGCTTAAACTGCACCAAGGGAGGTTTAGGTTGGACATTAAGAAAAACTTCCTGTCAGGGTGATGAAATGCAGGATTAAATTGCCTAGGGGGGTTGTGGAATCTCCATCATTGGAGATAGTTAAGAGCAGGTTGGACAGACACCTGTCAGGGATGATCGAGACAGTGCTGGGTCCTGCCATGGGGGCAGGGGACTGGATTCGATGACCTCTCAAGGCCTGTTCCCGTTCTAGAGTTCTAGGGTGCTGCGATTCTCTGACAGATGGGATGTGAGGGTGCAGTGGGGCCGGCTGGTGTCCCAGGTGAGACATTTCAAGCATGAGGCCACCAGGGAGTGGTTTGGATGATGAGAACGCCCGTCACTTAATCCTCCGCACAGGAGGAACGCCCAGGGACTGGAGGAAGGACACTCCGTCACGGGGCTTAGAGGGGCAAGTCATTACCGACCCATCACCTGAAAGAGTCACGCTTGTCACGAGACGCTGAGAGAGAATGCCTGGGGAAAGAAAAGACTTAGAGGAAAGAGAGCAGCAAGCGAGCTATGACAACTCGTTTGGGCTTGTGCCAGGAGAGCCAGCGATAGGCGGAGCCGTGGGAGGTTGAACGGTGCGGCAGACATGCATGGAATTGTCTTTTGTGTGTGGGCCCTTAGGAGAAGCCGTGGGACAGAGTCCTAGACCGTGGATATGCCGGAGACACGTGGGCAGGCAGCCGTGGATGCATCTGAGGTTGGCACATGAGTCAGGAGAAGCCGTCACAGCTATTGGAAGCTGCGAGGGGAGATTTTTTGTAGTGCCTCTCTTGTGGATCTTTGCAGCCAGGGTAGTAAAAGCTCCCTAGAAGTGTGTGTGTGTGTGTGTGTGTGTGTGTGTGTGTGTGTGTGTGTGGTGGGAGGACAGTGGTGCCAAAGATATGATCCCACCACTGCACCATCCCTTTCCCCGAGGCTCCACCCCTATTTCACTGAGGCCCCGCCCTTTCCTGAAGCCCCGCCCTGTGTCTTCCTCCCCAGACTCCACCCCTGCTGGCTTCTCTCTGCCCCCTCCTTCTGTCGTCCTTTCAGCCGTTTTTTGCCCCCCACCCCCACCCCCGTTCTAGCACTTCTATTTGCAGCACAAGATATGAAACCACTGTGTGATGCAAATATTAACCAATCTCAGTTATTATCCCATCAGGATAATTTTACCATGTGTCATGTGTTTGGGATATTAGATACAAGAGGAGCCAGCAAACACCAAAAATAAACTAGATCTCTAAGGGTATGTCTACACTACCCTGCTAGTTCGAACTAGCGGGGTAATGTAGGCATACCGCACTTGCAAATGAAGCCCGGGATTTGAATTTCCCGGGCTTCATTTGCATAAGCGGGGAGCCGCCATTTTTAAAACCCCGCTGATTGGAACCCCGTGCCGCGCGGCTACACGGGGCTCGAACTAGGTAGTTCAGACTAGGATTCCTATTCCGAACTACCAGTACACCTCGTGGAACTACCTAGTTCGAGCCCCGTGTAGCCGCGCTGCACGGGGTTCGAACCAGCGGGGTTTTAAAAATGGCGGCTCCCCGCTTATGCAAATGAAGCCCGGGAAATTCAAATCCCGGGCTTCATTTGCAAGTGCAGTATGCCTACATTACCCCACTAGTTCGAACTAGCGGGGTAGTGTAGACATACCCTAACTTTTATTACACATAGAAAAGTAAAGAAAAGAAATGGAGAGTTACATAAATCCATTCCAATGAATGGCATAGCTAGCACAGACAATATAACACCTACACCTACGACAGTACACAAGATATTTAACTTCACGGATATGAACAGACATGTACTTATTGCGATAAATCACACACAGTTCCACCGTTAGCAACTTACAATTGTCAGATGGAAGTTCGTGGCCTCTTTGGGCATATCTAGACTATGAGGACTGGTTGAAAGAGGATATGCAAATTCGGCAGGAATGTTCATATTTTCTTACGATTGAACTTTCGAAAGTGGAGCTTTCAAAAGTGAAAGTAATTAAGATGTGGCTTTTTCGGCAAGCTGCCCCCCTTCGTGGAAAAGCCACTTTTCCTCAAAAAAGGAGGTTTACGCGGCTTTTCGACAGGGCGGGGGGGGTGGTTCGCCGAAAAAGCCGCGTCTTAATTACTTTCACTTTTGAAAGCTCTGCATTTGAAAGTGTGATTGGAAAAAGATTTGTATATCTTCTTTCTACTGTTCCCTGTAGTCTAGATGAACCCTTTCTTTCCCTACGCATAGAGGCGTCCACAATGCATTTGCTGGTAGGAACAGGCACCAACTTCTCAATTGCAGAGAGTAAGGTAGTGGCAACCTCTTACCACATCCCTTCCACCGATTGTGTGTTCGATACCTATATTTATACATGACTTGGTCGTTCTAATCATCTCTACCAATCGGTTACGTATTGGTAATTACACAGGCTACGTCTACATTGGCATGATTTTCCGGAAATGCTTTTAACGGAAAAGTTTTCCATCAAAAGCATTTTCGGAAAAGCACGTCTAGATTGGCAGGATGCTTTTCCGGAAAAGCACTTTTTCCGGAAAAGCGTCCGTGGCCAATCTAGACGCGCTTTTCCGCAAAAAAGCCCTGGTCGTCATTTTCGCGATCGGGGCTTTTTTGAGGAAAACACTACTGTGCAGTCTACACTGGCCCTTCTCCCGAACAGTTTTCCGGAAAAAGACTTTTGCTCGAACGGGAGCAGCATAGTTTTTCCGGAAAAGCATTGATGATTTTACATGAGATCGTCAGTGCTTTTCCAGAAATTCAAATGGCCAGTGTAGACAGCTGGCAAGTTTTTCCGGAAAAGCGGCTGATTTTCCGGAATAATTTGCCAGTGTAGACACAGTCGTATTGTATAAAGGCACCTTTTATGCTCATATTTGGAGTACATTTTGCCACGCAGAATATTGCTAAAACTATATGCGCAATGAACAGTTTTGTGGCTGAACTTGGTACTTTTTGCTTATCGGTACAAAAGTACCTGTACCAGGCTGCTTGTCCTGTGTGTTTGTGCCATGGTGTTGCTGTACCAGGCTAATTCTGCCTTGTTATGCAAAACAGTTCCTGACTCTCACAGCTCCCCTATTAACCCAAGCCTTGCCCACATGCTTTCAGTGCACTGGACTTGAACCAGGCCTGAGGTTTTGCATTCAGGGGTCTGCACTGTACTTGAGGCAGATGTTATTGTCGAGGCAAAGCTATCCATGCTCCCGTACACCATGTTATTAACCAATTAAACAATCTCTGAAAGAATGCCTGCGAATTGCTGACTCCAGCAGAGTCTAGCCTCACAGCGTTTGCTTCAGAAAAGTCCCACCTATTTCACTGTCGGTCGCACGGGCAAAGACCCACATGACGTTTGGATAATGCGCAATTCTGAAGGCGTGTGGCTTAAAGGACTCTGAAGAAGTTGGCTTTGCCCACGAAAGCTCATGATCCCATCTCCATGGTTTGTTAGTCTTTAAAGTGCTACCAGACTATTTGTTGCTTTTTAATTTTTTTCCTGTTATAAACTAACTCGGCTACCCCTCTGAAACGATAAGATTTCAGTTGCTACTCCTGTGGTTGATACAGTAATAACACTCGGTCAGTCATTTTGCTGCAAGAACGATATAGATTTACCCATTTCCTTGAACGTTCAGCACAACTGGTTCTTGAAAACTGCATCTTGAGTGAAAACAGACGTTGGAACCGGAATCCGCTCCATTACAGATCAAGAAACGCAAAGTCGAACTCTGACATCGGATGTCGAAACCTGCCGTCCATTTCTAAACATTGTGGCTGCATCTAGACTGGCAAGTTTTTCTGCAAAAGTTAGAAAATACCGGGCAGTTCTATTGTCTCATTGATATTTTCTCAATGACTGGTTGTGTCTAGACTGGCCAGTTTTTCCGGAAAATCTGCTGCTTTTCTGGAAAATCTTGCCAGCTGTTTACACTGGCCGCTTGAATTTCCGCAAGAACACTGAGGATCTCATGTAAGATTGTCAGTGTTCTTGCAGAAATACTATGCTGCTCCTGTTCGGGCAAAAGCCCTCTTGCACAAATGCTTTTGCGCAAGAGGGCCAGTGTAGACAACGCGGTATTGTTTTGCGCAAAAAAGCCCCGATGGCGAAAATGGCGATTGGGGCTTTCTTGCGCAAAACCGCGTCTAGATTGGCACGGACGCTTTTCCGCAAAAGCACTTTCTGTGGAAAAGCATCCGTGCCAATCTAGCCGCTCTTTTCCGCTAATGCTTTTAATGGAAAAACTTTTCCGTTAAAAGCATTTGCGGAAAATCATGCCAGTCTAGACGTAGCCTGTGAGTGCTGTTTGTCTTGTCTCAAATGTCATCTGTATATAGGAATTGAAACGATGAATTCATAGAACTGGAAGGAACCTTGTGAGGTCATAAAGTCCAGTCCCCTGCGCTCACAGCAGGACCAACCACCGTCGAGAATACCCCAATAGATGTACCCCAATAGATGTCTGTCCAACCTGCTCTTCAAAATCTCCAGTGATGAAGATTCCAAAACTTCCCTAGGTAACACTAGTTATTTTGAAATGTTGCTGTGTAGACGTACCATAAACCCATTGCTTCTTGTCCTATCATCAGAGGTTAAAGAGAATAATTTTACTCCCTCCTCCTTGTAACCCCCCTTTTAGGTACTTGAAAGCTGCTCTCATGTCCCCTCTCAGTCTTCTCCTTTCCAAACTACACAAGCCCAAATCTTTCAGTCTCATAGCTCATGTGTTCTAGACTGTTCATAATTTTTATTGCTCTTCTTTGGACCGTCTCCAGTTTCTCTACATCTTTTTTGAAACGTGATGCTCAGAACAGGACACAATACTCCAGTTGAAGCCGTGAGTATTCTAGGATATATTTCATCAGGCCTTGGTGACTGGAAGACATCTAAGAGGTTTTTAACATTTTCTTTTCCTATTTTAGCTTCTCATTTCCCCTGGCATTCACTATGGGTACTTTTAGACTGTACTTTAAAATCAAAATAAGATACGCAATTTGCGCTACGCTAATTGCGTATCTTATTTTGAAATAGGCTATTTCAAGATTTGGCACGTCTACATGGCGCTAAACCAGTGGTCTCCAACCTTTTTACACCCAAGATCACTTTTTAAGTCTCAGAACAGGCGAAGATCTACTGCCCCGCCCCTTCCTTGAAGCCCCGCCTACATTACATGTGGAAATCTAATGTAAATGCATTGCGCAGATGCGCAGTTCAGAGAGGGCTCAAGAGCTACTCTTGGAGCCCCTGAGGTCTACCGATAGATCGCGATCTACTGGTTGGTGACCACAGCGCTAAACTTTGAAATAAAGTGCTATTTCGAGACCTCCCTTATTCCTTGTGGAACAAAGTTTACAGGGATGCCGAAATAGCGCGTCTGTTATTTTGAAAATTATTTTGAAATAGCGAACACATTCCTTGAATGCGGGGTAGATATTTCGGGATACCTCTGGTATTCCGAAATAGCCTTGCAGTCTAGACGTACCCTGTGTTAGGCATCCAAGCACCACCAACCCTCTTGGCGGAAAACCGGAACAAAGAAGTCATTAAGCACCTCTGCCACTTCCACATGTTCTGGTGTTTTCCCTCTTCGCTGAGGGGAAATTCACACGACCGTGTCTCTTTTTGGTAATGTTGATCCCAAATTTGGCTCCTGAATCACCGAGGTCTAAGTAGCTAGTCACTTTGATGGGTCTCTTGATGCGGAAGAAGGAGAGCAGGCCAGGGGCATCAGAACGGGGAGGGGGAGCCAAGGGTCCATGGTGCCCCCCATTTTTAGGGTGAGTGGGGGGGATGGATGTGGAGAAGAGAGGGTGGTGGGCAGGATCTGAAGGGAATGGGCAGTGCAAGGGTGGGGTCTTGGGAGGAAGGGATAGAGCAAGCTCAAGGGCTGAGTGGAGTGGGGGCAGACAGATTTGCGGGATGGGCTCTAGTCAGAGGACCAGAAGGGGCGTGGCCTCAGGCGGAAGGGGCGTGGTCTCAGGCAGAAGGGGCGTGGCCTCAGGCGGAAGGGGCGTGGCCTCAGGCGGAATGGGCGTGGTATCAGGCGGAATGGGCATGGTATCAGGCAGAAGGGGCGTGGCCTCAGGCAGAAGGGGCGTGGCCTCAGGCGGAATGGGCGTGGTCTCAGGCAGAAGGGGCGTGGCCTCAGGCAGAAGGGGCGTGGCTGGGGTGAACCCCTCCTCAGCCAGCCAGCCCACCCGCCCTTCAGCACCACACAGACCATATTGCGCAGGGCTCTGGAAGTGATTTAAAGGGCCCAGGTGTCTGGCTTCTTCCCCTGGGGCATCTGCTCCTTTTGCCCCCTCTGATCTTGTCAGCAGGCCTGCCTCAGGAAGAAGAAGTGAAGTGGAGGGTGGGGACCATGATTCAGGTACCAATGAGCCCCCCCCCCCCCAACTTTCAGGTACCTTCCACCACCCCGGATGCTTTTGCCCATATCCTGTGAAAATAAGTCTCAACTAGAAATAGATCTGGGGCAGGAGAGGGGCAGGGGTCATGACCCCACTGGGGGTTGCAAGGTTATTACATGGGGGGCACGGTCATGAGCTGTCAGGGTCTACCCTCCAAACCCTGCTGGGCCGCCAGCATTTATAACAGTGTTAAGTTAAAAAAAATATTGTTTTTTTTTCTGTGCATAGGAGGGTGCCACTCAGATCTGCTGTGTGAAACTTTGAGAGCCCACTCGGGCGGTTTGTAGAGTGCAGGATGGTATCTCCACGGAGGGCGTGCCATAGTCGGCGGGCGGGGAAACATCACACCGGCAGGGCAACGCGGAGGTGAAAAAATTGTCGGTGTTTGTTTTCCTGAAAGGGAATTGAAGGTACAACGTCGTAGGTCAAGCGCACACGGAGTGGGAGATGGTTAGCTGTTCATGGGCTGTGATATCAGGCAGTCAATGAACAATAAACGACAGTCGTGGGCAAGAAGAAGTGATGGAAAGCCAACCCCCTGGGGATACCCGTCGGGGGAGCTAGGGGCCAGGGATCACAGGTGGAAAAAGGAGTTTGGGCGTTAAGTGGGCAACCAGACTACGGTGTCCAAGGAGGTGGCGGAAGGCTCTTCAAACTAGACCCTGTCCTGAGGGGGTGGGGAATAATTTCACCCTCCCCCAGAAGAGGCTAACACCCTACCCAGGTCCTGATTCAGCTGGAGATACGACCAATGCGGCCCAGGATGCTGCAGAAGAAGGAGGGCAGGTGAAGAGTGTCAGAACAGTGGGGCCGGCATGAGAACGGCCAGACTAGGTCAGACCAAATTCATCTAGCCCAGTGTCCTGTCTGCCAACAGAGGCCAATGCCAGGCGCCCCAGAAAATCATCAATCCATTCCTCCCCTGTCCCCCATTTCCAGTTTCTGACAAACAGAGGCTAGGGACACCACCCGTACTCATCCTGGCTAATAAGTATTGACAGACCTAACCTCTGTGCATGTATCTGGTTCTTTTTTGAACCCTGTTAAAATCCTGGTATTTACAACATCCTCTGGCAAGGAGTTCCACTGGTTAACGGTGCGCTGCATGAAGAAAAACTTCTTTTGTTTGTTTTAGACTATTCCTACCTTATTAATTCCATTTGGTGACCCCTAGTTCTTATGTTGTGAGAACAAGTAAATAAAACTTTTTCTCGTTCACTTCTTCCACACCTGTCATGATTTTATAGACCTCTATCCTATCCCCCTCCCCTCGTGGCCTCCTCTTTTTTAAGCTGAAAAGTCCAAGTCTTTTTACTCTCTCTTCATAGGGGACCCGTTCCAAACCCCTCATCATTTTTGTTGCCCTTTCCTGAACCTTTTCCAATGCCAAGAGATCTTTTTGGAGATGAGGCAACCACATTTGTATGCAGTATTCAAGATGTGGGCGTCCCATGGTTTTATATAGAGGCAATAAGATAGTCTCTATCTTATTCTCGATTCCCTTTTTACTGACTCCTAACCGTCTATTTGCTGTTTGGCTGCCGCTGCACACAAAGTGGATGTTTTCCGAGAGCGATCCACAGCGAGGGTGTGTCTAGACGACAGGGTTTTGTCGACAAAAGTCAACTTTTGTCGACAAAACTATACCTACGTCTACGCTACCGCTGAGTTCTGTCGACGGCGGTAAACCTCATTTTGCGAGGAATAACGCCGTTTGTGTCAGAGTTCTGTCGAGAGAAGGCGTTATTGCATCTACACTGTCATGTCGACAAAGCGGCTTAGAACTGGACGTCGTCTAGACGCTCTTCATCGACAGAAGCTTTGTCGGCAGTATCTGTCGACAAAGTCTCTGTCAACAAAAGTCTGTAGTCTAGACGTATCCTGGCAGTCCATGCTACCTCTCCTCCCCCCAATGTTTTAGCAGCCATAAGGGTGAGTGGGTGGGGGGCGGGGGAGAGGATGGAGAAAGAAACGGATTCGCTGGGTTGGCCTACTCCCCACAGACCCTGTCTAGTCTGGGCTGCTCTGGGAACAACACCCAGAGATCCCAGAGCCAAGGGGGAGCCCCAGAGTGGTCTGCCCCCTGCTGGCCCCAGGAAGTCACTGCCTCGCCCCGCCCCGACTTGGGCACATGGCGAAGAGAGAGCAACTCGGCCGCTGAGCGTCGAACCATCTGCTGAGCAGCTGCGGGCGTCGGAAAGGGGCTTGGCCGGTGGACGTCCTCGGCGGGGCCAGGTCTGCGGGGCAGCAGGGTTGGTGGGGGAGTGGCAGAGACCAGGCCGGGGGACACGTGCCGTGCGCTGAACCGGGCATGCTGCTGCCGGCCTCTAATAGGAGCCATGAATTGCGTGGGCAGGAACCGCTCTCCCTGGTTCCTGATGCATGGTGTTTAAGGCCAGAAGGGGTGGTGAGGTCCTGGCCTCCCATGGAGACAGACCAGAGAATTCCCCCTGCTCAGCCCTCGGCTGGCTCCGGGAAGCTAGTTACCAGCTTCCCGCCCCCCCCTCCCCCAAGTCAAAATATCCCTTTGCTCTGGGCCAGGAGAGATGGATTCTTCTTGAAAGCATGGTGGGAGGGAGGGGCATGAGGCCCCGCCCCCTAGGTGACTCCGCCCCTATGTGGCCACTCCCACTTTGTGGCCCCGCCCTTTTGTGTGCCGACCACCTCTGCCCCTCCCCTTTCTCCTGAGGTGCTGAACCCCCATCCCAAACCAAGCTAGAAGCTGGAGCTGGGTCGGGGAGCTCGGACACATCCACTTGCCTGAAGCCAGGCCTGAGAGCAGCCCCCAGCTCCTGTCCCCACCCCCCGTGTTCCCCACCAGGGGCAGATGGAGGATCCACGGGTTCCCCAAAGCAGCCCACACCCAGCTTCTAGCCCAGAAGCAAAGCATCAGGGATAGGACAGGGGGCCAGGATCATGGGAAAGCCATGGCCTCTTACCCTCTTTCCTCTTACCCGCTTGCTCAGGCTGGTGTTGAGGGCTTCCTAGCTCCAGCCCTGCCCCTTCTGACCCAGGCCCCACCCATTCCAGGGCCTAGACCAGGGCCCTCCCGTCTTGCTCTTGTTGGCCCTGCTGCCCATGGGGACTAGAACCTCTAGGGCCAAAGCCCAGTGGCAGACGAGCCTACTCATGCTTCAGAGATGTGGTGTTCTGCTTCCCTGAGCAGCTGTAATAATTACACTGGTGGCAGCGGTGGGATAGCTGTTCCATGACAGCCAGACAGAGACACCCCCCCCCCCGACCCCGTTAGGCTTGACACCTTAGCCAAATTTGCTGACACTGTTGCCATATTCAAGCATTTAAAAATCATGAACCTGCCCCCCCCCCCCCACACACACACAAAAATTGTGAGATGGACTGAAAAAAATCCTGAAATTAATAATAAACATTGTGGGGGGTTTTGCCTACAAGCTGGCCTTCCCTTCTGTTTGCAGGCGTTTCCCTGGAACCAGGAGGGCTAACGACTTACGTCTTTCAAAAGTAACGGCGGAGACGCTCAGGTTTTTTCAGCCTGATTCCAGTCGCTGGTGCCTTAAGAAATATACTCAGATTCGAACAGGTACGAGGTGCCAGAGGCCTGCTTGGCAGGTAGAAATGTACAGATGGGAGACCCAAAGACATGCACATGATATTGGGCTCCATACACAGATAAAGGAGTCATTAGAGTCTTTGCTCCTGCCTTGGGCAGGGGCCCGGACGTGAGGACCTCGTGAGCTCTCTTCCAGTGCTATGATTCTATGATTTGATAGAATGAGCTGTCTTAAAGGGAGTGAGGGATACGGCATGTTCTCCCTCACCTAATTCCTCGCGGCCCAGGGAAGCGCTGCACTTTGCAGCCCCTGTTCCTTCCATGCCCTTGTGATGCTGAGAGAGGGTAGGGAGGGTGGTGCTGCCCTCTTGCTATAGGAGGAGACTTTGCGACCAATGGTCCCGCTATTTTTCTACCTGTGTGTGGAATAAATTTTGTTACATGCACCAATGCATGTGCAGGTGTGCACCACCAGGCAAAACACATGTTGCTGGCTGACAGTGCTCTGCTAATCAGCTAGGCAGCATTCAAATCTCTCCTGGGTGGCTGCCCATGTGCTCAGCTCACAGGGAACAGCAATTGTGACTGTGGCTTTTGCATTGACTGTCCCCACTCCGGGGGAGATTCTGGATAAACCGATTGTGGGTGGAACCGGACATCACTGGGGCTGTAAGTCTGGCAAGTATTGGCTTGACCCGCTGCTTGAGACAGCTGCGGGGAGGTCAGCTCTGGAGGAAGGGGGCTTCCTGGGGTGAGACAGCTTGAGTTTGAGAAGTTCTCCCTCAAAGAAATGAGGAACCCAGAAATCCCACACGGTCCCATCCCCCCACCACTGTATCTGCTTCCCCCTTCCCTTGTTCCCAGTCTTTTTCCCCTTGCTCCACTCCCATGGAGCACAACGCGGTGACAGAATAAAAGTGTCTCCATTATGGAAAGGGAAGGTTGAAGGGATGGTTTCTGGGAGGGCAGCAGGGTCTAGTGGTTAGAGTGATGGGGATAGGATGTTAGGCACCCTGGATTGTAGGCCCAGCTCTGGGAGGGCAGCGAGGCCTAGTGGTTAGAATGATGGGGTGTCAGGGTCCCTGGATTCTAGGCCCAGGGAGCGGAGGGGCATGTAGTGGTTAGAGGAATGGTGTGTCAGGGATCCTGGGATCTCTCCCTAGCTCTGGGAGGAGAGTGGGGCCTAGTGGTTAGAGAGATGGGGTGTCAGAAACCCTGGGATCTCTCCCTAGCTCTGGGAGGAGAGCGGGGCCTAGTGGTTAGAGAGATGGGGTGTCAGAGACCCGGGATCTCTCCCTAGCTCTGGGAGGAGAGAGGGGTCTAGTGGTTAGAGAGATGGGGTGTCAGAGACCCGGGATCTCTCCCTAGCTCTGGGAGGAGAGCGGGGTCTAGTGGTTAGAGAGATGGGGTGTCAAAGACCCTGGGATCTCTCCCTAGCTCTGGGAGGAGAGCGGGGCCTAGTGGTTAGAGAGATGGGGTGTCAGAGACCCTGGGATCTCTCCCTAGCTCTGGGAAGAGAGTGGGGCCTAGTGGTTAGAGAGATGGGGTGTCAGAGACCCTGGGATCTCTCCATAGCTCTGGGAGGAGAGTGGGGCCTAGTGGTTAGAGAGATGGGGTGTCAGAAACCCTGGGATCTCTCCCTAGCTCTGGGAGGAGAGCGGGGCCTAGTGGTTAGAGAGATGGGGTGTCAGAGACCCTGGGATCTCTCCCTAGCTCTGGGAAGAGAGCGGGGCCTAGTGGTTAGAGAGATGGGGTGTCAGAAACCCTGGGATCTCTCCCTAGCTCTGGGAGGAGAGCGGGGCCTAGTGGTTAGAGAGATGGGGTGTCAGAGACCCTGGGATCTCTCCCTAGCTCTGGGAAGAGAGCGGGGCCTAGTGGTTAGAGAGATGAGGTGTCAGAGACCCTGGGATCTCTCCATAGCTCTGGGAGGGGAGCTGGGTCTGGTGGGTTAAAGCAGGGGTGGGGGGAAGTGGGTTGCCAGACTTCCTGGCACCAGGGAGGTGTCCTCAAAAGCCCTCTGCCCAATTCACAGGCTCCCGTCCCCTTGCTGAGTCAGGGGCATGTCACGAACCAGGAGAGTCGAGTTCCTGGTTTCTGTCCTGCGACCAGCCCTCGTGCTGCGCAATCAAACCCAGAAGTGCTGACTCCGTGTGCTCTGCTGAAATCCACTGCACACCCTCCCCTTCCCGGAGCTAAGAATAGGCCTGAGTCCTGATCTTTCCCCCTGGGGGCTCTAACCACTAGACCCCACAGCCTTCCCAGAGCTGGGGATAGGACCCAGGAGGCCTGGCTGCCTGCTCTATCCTTTGATCCCCCTCCCAGACCTGGGGATGGAAGCCAGGAATGCAAACGCCCGCCCCAACCACTAGGTCCTACTGCCCTCCTGGTGCCTCCTTCCCCCTCCTAGATACATGGGGAAGGTTCGGTGACCTCCCCTGCCCTGCGCCCGGCTCGCTTCCCTGACTCAGAGATGTTGTAAGCGGGGAGAGGGGGGGAGCTTTTCCTCCTGACTTCCCTAGCAAGAGGCACCATCGTGCCAGGGCAGCCGTTTGGGGAGCACCCGCCGGTCCGGTTCTTCTGCTCCGCGGGCTGCTATAAACGTTGGCGGCTCCCAGCCAGCTTCTGCTGCCTGCCAGGCCCCTGCGTGCCTTGGAGACAGCACAGCGCCTGCCCCGTTGGGTCCTTCTGTCAGGTACATCGACCTGACCCCTAGCGGGGAATGGGGTGGTAGGGGGGAGGGGGGCCTCTGGGAGGGGTGTGGGGTTGGGAGCCTCGACTCCTGGGGTCTGTCCACAGCTCTGGGAAAGGAGCCAGGACCACTGGGTAGAGCAGGGGCAGGGAGTCAAGACTCCTGGGTTCTAGTCCCAGCTCTGAGCAGGTAGTGGGGACTAGTGAGTAGAGTCAGGATTCCTGGGCTCTCTGGGCAGGGAGTGGGGACTAGTGAGTAGAGTCAGGATTCCTGGGCAATCTGGGCAGGGAGTGGGGTCTAGTGGGTAGAACCACAGGGTGGGGCTCACAGCCAGGGCTCCTAGGAGTAGATTTGCCTCTTGGCTTTGATCTAGCCGCATGGCTAAGGCCCCCTGTGCCGACATGGGCTGCAGGGTTCTTCACGGCCTTGCCCGACCAGCGCTCCTGGTAGCTGTCCCAGCTAGTTTGTAGCTTGTGGGGGGCTGTTTCTGCCCCCCGCAAGCTGCCATCACCCCCGCTCTCCTTTGCAGCGTCACCCGGAGGAACGGATTTGCCGGCATCTCCCTGCACAAAGCTGCCGCTGAGCGGTGCACCTGGCCACGACAGCTAATCAGCAGGTGCGCCAAGTAATTAGGGGCTTTATCTGCCCCGTGGACAAAGGACGAGGTGGGTGGGGAGCGCGGAGGGGAGACGTACAGTCGGAGCTGGCCGGAAGGGACGAGGAATAGGAGCAGTGTTAGCGAGAGGTGGAGCCCACATGGATGGACGGCTGGAACGGCCGGCAGATGGACGCCCAGTTGGGTAGAGAGGAGGCGAGATGAACACAGCTGGGCACGGATTCAGCAGAGTGTAGGGTGATCAAAAAAGTGAACAGAGATTGAAGGACAGCTTGATCCGAGCTGAGATGGACGGAGATTGATGCACGGACAGCTGTCTGTCCCTGCTCCCGTCACGCCGACCGGGGATAGAGAGAGAGAAGGGAGGCTAGACAGACACATCAAATAGATCTGGGTGTGGCTGGACGGAAGGACAGCAGGATTGAAGGGAAGAGGGTGGATAGATTGGTGATGGATGTATGGAATGAGGGGTGGGGTGGGGGGCTAGCCAGATGGGTCTAGGAAAGGGAGGATGGCTACCTAGGTGTAAGGCAGTGTGGCTGGGCAGACGGAGCTAGGGGAGGTTACAAAGAAAGATGGGTGTAGGGCAGGGTGGCTCAGATACATGAAGCTAGGGCAGGTTAGATGAGGAGATGGGGGTAGGGCAGGGCGGGTAGATACATGGAGCTAGGGGAGGATAGGTAGGGAGATGGGAGTAGGGCAGGGTGGGTAGATACATGGAGCTAGGGGAGGTGAGATGGGGAGATGGGGCGGGGGTAGGGCAGGGTGGGTAGATACATGGAGCTAGGGGAGGTTAGGTGGGGAGATGGGGTAGGGCAGGGTGAGTAGATACATGGAGCTAGGGGAGGTTAGCTGGGGAGATGGGAGTAGGGCAGGGCGGGTAGATACATGGAGCCAGGGGAGGTTAGATGGAGAGATGCGGGTAGGGCAGGGTGGGTAAATACATGGAGCTAGGGGAGGTGAGATGGGGAGATGGGGGTAGGGCAGGGTGAGTAGATATATGGAGCTAGGGGAGGTTAGGTGGGGAGATGGGGTAGGGCAGGGTGGGTAGATACATGGAGCTAGGGGAGGTTAGCTGGGGAGATCGGGGTAGGGCAGGGTGAGTAGATACATGGAGCTAGGGGAGGTTAGGTGGGGAGATGGGGGTAGGGCAGGGTGGGTAGATACATGGAGCTAGGGGAGGTTAGGTGGGGAGATGGGGGTAGGGCAGGGTGGGTAGATACATGGAGCTAGGGGAGGTTAGATGGGGAGATGGGGGTAGGGCAGGGTGAGTAGATACATGGAGCTAGGGGAGGTTAGCTGGGGAGATCGGGGTAGGGCAGGGTGAGTAGATACATGGAGCTAGGGGAGGTTAGCTGGGGAGATGGTGGTAGGGCAGGGTGGGTAGATACATGGAGCTAGGGGAGGTTAGGTGGGGAGATGGGGGTAGGGCAGGGCGAGTAGATACATGGAGCTAGGGGAGGTTAGCTGGGGAGATGGTGGTAGGGCAGGGTGAGTAGATACATGGAGCTAGGGGAGGTTAGGTGGGGAGATGGGGGTAGGGCAGGGTGGGTAGATACATGGAGCTAGGGGAGGTTAGGTGGGGAGATGGGGTAGGGCAGGGTGGGTAGATACATGGAGCTAGGGGAGGTTAGCTGGGGAGATGGGGGTAGGGCAGGGTGGGTAGATACATGGAGCTAGGGGAGGTTAGCTGGGGAGATGGGGGTAGGGCAGGGTGAGTAGATACATGGAGCTAGGGGAGGTGAGATAGGGAGATGGGGGTAGGGCAGGGCGAGTAGATACATGGAGCTAGGGGAGGTGAGATGGGGAGATGGGGGTAGGGCAGGGTGAGTAGATACATGGAGCTAGGGGAGGTTAGCTGGGGAGACGGGGGTAGGGCAGGGTGAGTAGATACATGGAGCTAGGGGAGGCTAGCTGGGGAGATGGGGGTAGGGCAGGGTGAGTAGATACATGGAGCTAGGGGAGGCTAGCTGGGGAGATGGGGGTAGGGCAGGGTGGGTAGATACATGGAGCTAGGGGAGGTTAGCTGGGGAGATGGGGGTAGGGCAGGGTGGGTAGATACATGGAGCTAGGGGAGGTTAGCTGGGGAGATGGGGGTAGGGCAGGGTGGGTAGATACATGGAGCTAGGGGAGGTTAGCTGGGGAGATGGGGGTAGGGCAGGGTGGGTAGATACATGGAGCTAGGGGAGGTTAGGTGGGGAGATGGGGGTAGGGCAGGGTGGGTTGATACATGGAGCTAGGGGAGGTTAGGTGGGGAGATGGGGGTAGGGCAGGGTGGGTAGATACATGGAGCTAGGGGAGGTTAGCTGGGGAGATGGGGGTAGGGCAGGGTGGGTAGATACATGGAGCTAGGGGAGGTGAGATGGGGAGATGGGGGTAGGGCAGGGTGGGTAGATACATGGAGCTAGGGGAGGTGAGATGGGGAGATGGGGGTAGGGCAGGGTGGGTAGATACATGGAGCTAGGGGAGGTTAGGTGGGGAGATGGGGTAGGGCAGGGTGGGTAGATACATGGAGCTAGGGGAGGTGAGATGGGGAGACGGGGGTAGGGCAGGGTGAGTAGATACATGGAGCTAGGGGAGGTGAGATGGGGAGATGGGGGTAGGGCAGGGTGGGTAGATACATGGAGCTAGGGGAGGTTAGCTGGGGAGATGGGGGTAGGGCAGGGTGGCTGGCTAGGACGGTGGATAGCTGGTGCCAGGGGAGGTGGATTGGCTGTTATGGGGTTCCTGGCCATGGTGCTGTCTCCACCCAGAAGGGCAGGCGAGGTCCCCGCTGTTAACCTTCTCCCCTTCTTACCTCTCCAGGCACCGTGCCCCACAGTGAGGCCGCAGCATGTCCAGCCCCCGCCCGCGCCCTGACCCTCCGGAGAAGCCCGCGCCCGGGGTCCCCCGGATACCGAGGCCCGACGACCCGCTGACCCCGGTGCCGCCCCAGCCTTGGCCGGAAGGACCCCCCCAGCCTCCCCACCCTCTGCCGCGGGGGCCGCTCGTGCCGGGGAAGCCCTGGCCGGCAGGGCCGGCGGTGCCACCTCAGCCCGGGTCTCCGGCCGGCCCGTCGCAGCCTCCGCGACCTGAGGATCCTTGGCCGCTGCCCATGCAGCCGAAGCCCCCCAAGCCGCCGCTGCCCGACGACCCGTACCCGCCTGGGCCTGGCCTGCCCCTCGCCCCCTGGCCCCCGCTGCCTGAGTGGGACGATTCAGAGAAGCCCCCCCAGCAACCCCCAAAGGCTGATTAGCGTCCCCTTCTGCCCAGACCCCTCGCGCGCTTCCGGGGGGCCTCGTCCCTTCCCAGCCCACAGCCGCCCTCCTGCCAGGCCTCGCCCCACACGGCAGCCCCGTCCCTCTGCGCCCGGTCTCTGCAAGCCCAGCAGGGCCCCCGGGGGGTCCGAAGAGGCTGGGTGCCCCAGGGAGGGGCCTGGGTGAAGCTCGAGTTTTGGAGGCGATGGGCCAGAACTGAGGTGAGCTCCAGTGCTCTGGTGAAGTGTTCGTCCGTCTCCCTTGCCCCCCATGGACTTGTCTGTCTGTCCCTCTGTCTCCATAGATACTGTCTTTCCTATCTATCTATCTATCCCACATCCACCCCCTCTGCCTGTCTGTCTGTCTGTCCCCATCCACCCCCTCTGTATGTCTGTCTGTCCCGATCCACCCCCTCTGTATGTCTGTCTATTTATCCCCATCCACCCCCTCTGTATGTCTGTCTATTTATCCCCATCCACTCCCTCTGTCTGTCTGTCTGTCCCCATCCACCCCCTCGGTCTGTCTGTCTGTCCCCATCCACCCCCTCTGTATGTCTGTCTATTTATCCCCATCCACCCCCTCGGTCTGTCTGTCTGTCCCCATCCACCCCCTCTGTATGTCTGTCTATTTATCCCCATCCACCCCCTTGGTCTGTCTGTCTGTCCCCATCCACCCCCTCTGTATGTCTGTCTGTCCCCATCCACCCCCTCTGTATGTCTGTCTATTTATCCCCATCCACCCCCTTGGTCTGTCTGTCTGTCTCCATCCACCCCCTCTGTATGTCTGTCTATTTATCCCCATCCACCCCCTCTGTATGTCTGTCTATTTATCCCCATCCACCCCCTTGGTCTGTCTGTCTGTCCCCATCCACCCCCTCTGTATGTCTGTCTGTCCGTCCCCATCCACTCCCTCTGTATATGTCTATTTATCCCCATCCACCCCCTCTGTCTATCCATCCCCATCTACCCCCTTTGTCTGTCTTCTTTACTTATCCCCATCCACCCCCTCTGTCTGTCTGTCTGTCTGTCTGTCTAATCTCCCCCGTCAGTGCATCTGCCCTCACCTCACCGGGACTGGTGTTTGTTCCTTCCTCTCCCCTGTATCTTCCACACCCTTGCCTCACCCCTCCAGCTATGGGGCCCATGTGACCGTGGGGCATCACAGTCGTGCCCACTGGGGTGAGCCGCCCGCCGCCGGAGAGCAAAGCTGTCTCATGACCGGGAGGGCCCAGTTTCCCTTGTGGTGTTTGAAATAAACTCTCATTAAAGTGTTTGCCTGAGAATTGCGCTACCTGGTCCGTGTAATTCCGGCACCGGAAAGAGGAGCATGGTGGGGCCGGCATGTTGGCTGGAAGCAAGTGGCGCCTAGTGGTTAGAGCAGGCTGGGATCCAGCGTTACTGAGTCCTAACTATCTTTGAGAAGGCAGTGTGTGTGTGTGTGTGTGTGTGTGTGTGTGTGTGTGTGTGTGTGTGTGTGTAAGTAATCCTTCTGTTAGGCCGAGTTAATAGCAGCAAGGGCTGGGTTCAGTACCTAGGGGTCCCCTCCCAACAACGTCATACAACACCGGCTCGAGCCCCGACTCAGTGACCTGGGAAATCTTACGCACACCCCTGGGTGCCTCAAAGAGGCAATTCTTCCCCTCTCGCAAGCACAGAGCCTCGGTATAGCAGCAAATCTTTAATAACATGAGGTAATTGACATCAGCATTAAACTGGGAAAACACCACGGCTGTGTCTACACTGGCGGGATCTTGCGCCAAAGCAGCCGCTCTTGTGCAAAAACTTGCTGCCGGTCTACACTGGCCGCGTGTTCTTGCACAAGTAAACTGACGTTTTAATGTATAAAATCAGGGCTTCTCGTGCAAGAACTCTGATGCTCCCACTCAGGAAGAAGCCCTCTTGCACAAGAGCTCTTCCAGAAGAGGCCAGTGTAGACGGGCAACATGAATTTCTTGCGCAAGAAAGCCCGATGGTTAAAATGGCCATCAGAGCTTTCTTGTGCAAGAGAGCGTCCACACTGGCACGGATGCTCTTGTGCAAAAGCACATGCCAGTGTAGACGTGCTCTTGTGGAAGAGTTTTTGCGCAAGAAGTGGCCAGTGTAGACGTAGCCTTAGGGTATGTCTACGCAGCAAAGTTATTTCGAAATAGCAGCCATTATTTCGAAATAACTTTACCAGCGTCTACACAGCCAAGCCGCTATTTCGAAATTAAATCGAAATAGCGGAGGGCTTTATTTCGAAATCGGTAAACCCCATTCCACGAGGATTGCTATTTCGAAATAAGCGCTGTGTAGACGCTTATTTCGAAATAGGGGGCCTCCAGCCTTTCCCAGGGTGCCCTGGTGGCCACTCTGGGCACAACCAAGAAAACTCCTCTCCCTCCCACCCTCCCTGGAGCCCTTAAAGGGGTAGACTGACCACAGTGCCTGTGCCGGCTCCAAGCCTGCCAGCCCAGAGCCAGCAGTCGCTGCCCCGATCCAGTGACCCCAGCATGAGCCAGGCAGCCAGTGCCAGCCAGCCTTCCATTGCCCCCAGGACGAGTCTGCCAGCTCCCAGAAGCCTGCCAGGGGCCGGAAAAGGCAGGCATCTGCCTAGTCCAATGCGGAGATCAGGGATCTAAATCATTCCTCCAACGTCCATGATCTCCGCACTAAACGGACGCAACCGTCTACAGGCAGACGGCTGCCAGCCTGGCCACCAAAGGCCACATGCAAACCCAGGAGCAGGTTTGCATGAAAATAAAGAAGCTGCGGCAAGTGTATGCCTGGACCACATGGGGGAAGCTCCCAACTCATCGACTCATCGACTCAAAGGTCAGAAGGGACCATTATGATCATCTAGTCTGACCCCCTGCACAGTGCAGGCCACAGAATCTCACCCACCCCTCCTAGAATAATCCTCTCCCCTATAGCTCAGATATTGAAGCCTTCAAATACTTTGAAGACCCCAAGATGCAGAGAATCCTCCAGCTGTGATCTGTGCCCCATGCTACAGAGGAAGGCGAAAAACCTCCAGGGCCTCTGCCAATCTACCCTGGAGGAAAATTCCTTCCTGACCCCAGATATGGCGATCAGCTGAACCCTGAGCATGTGGGCAAGACTCACCAGCCAGACACCCAGAAAGTTCTCTAGAGTAACTCCTATCATCCCTCCATTGACCTATTTCCCACTGATAATGAATGGTCAATTAGTTACCAAGATCCTGTTATCTCATCAAACCATCTCCTTCAGAAACCCATCTAGTTTAATCTTGAAACCAGATAGATTTTTTGCCCCCACTACTTCCCTTGGAAGGCCGTTCCAGAACCTCACTCCTCTAATGGTTAGAAACCTTCGTCTAATCTCAAGTCTAAACTTCCTACTAGCCAGCTTATATCCATTTGTTCTTGTGTCCACATTGGTATTAAGCTTAATACCAACTAGGGGCAGACCCAGACCCCTGCCCCTATTTTGATGCCGTGGACCACATCCTGGGGGTCAGGATGGTCTGTGCCCCTGAGGGGGAAATCTCGCTCCCCTGGGGTACAGAGCCCCCAGAAGGGTCCGAGGCCGGAGGTCAAATCAGTGAGGCAGGAGAGAAACCTAGAAGGGAAAACTTTATGATGCATGCATGCAGGCTGTCACTTCCAAGAGTGAAGCAGCAGCCCTGACAGACAGATTCAGGGAATCTTTATACAGTATGTTCAGACAGCTCAGTTGTGGATTGTTCTTCTTTAACATATCAAAGTCTCAGCAGAAGCACTCTGAGACTTCTGTTCACCCCGGGAGTGCTAGAAGTAAGTTTTACAGAACAAAGCCACATGAGAATGTGGAGTGGAGAAGTCTACAAGGCAAACTGTGACAAAGATAAGGGTTTACATGACAAATTGTGACAGACTAGGAGTATTCATGAATTTGAGATAGTCATTCGTAAGGGTCTTTGATTAGAGCTAATTTGATTTCTCTCTGTTACAGGGAGAGAGGCCTGGAAAACTTTTTAACCCTTACAGCAGTTTTCTTTTAGCAAGTTATGATTTCTGCACAGTCCCCCCTTAGACACAATTGGAGTTATTTGATTTTTCCCACACCCCCTAGGTGGTCATCAACCTTGGGGCAGAGATTTCTGCCTCCTGCTGCTCCACCCCTGCTGCATCCCCAGCTACTGCTCCTCCTCCCACTCCTCCCCATCCCGCTTCTTCCTCCCCATACCCCCAGGGACACCGAGGCCCCCGCACCTGTGGTGTTGGGACACAGTTGGGCCGGTGAGACCCCCAACCCTGAGCTCTGAGCTCTGAGCTTCTCCTCCCCTTTCCTCCCCCTGGCAGCTCCCTCCTCCCAGGTTTCCCCCTCCCCTTTCCCACCCTCCCTCCTCCCCTCTCCCACCTTCTTTCCCCAGTCTCACCTCAGTTTCGTTTCCCCACACTCTAGTTTTGTTCCTAAAGAGGCTTTGTTGTAATGAACACGTGTGTCTTTTATTGTACACCAGCAAAGGGGGTTAAGGAGGGGTAAGTAGAAGGACGTGAGGGAGGAATGAGGCACAAGCCCCCAGCGGGGCACACCAGGGAGACTGTTACTGCCTGCAGAACGTGCTGCCAGGCTCGCAGCAACACGTTCAGGAGAAGCACCAGAGTGCCCAAGGGTGGCTCCGGCTCCATGCTGCAGAGTGCTGTGATGTCCCGAGTGAAGGCAACCAGAGCACGCAGAGAAAAAAATGCTTTGCTGTCCCTCAGCGAGGTAGGCAAGCAAGCAGAGAAACCTTAGAGCCGGCTGTCCGGGGCGGGGGTTGTCCTTTTAAGCACAGGTCTCAGATAGCCTCAGGCAGCAGCCACACAAGGTAACTCCTGACCTGATGTCCTGCCAGAACCGGTTCCGGACAGCCTTAAATGCGATTCAGTGGCCTATCAGTGTGGACGCGCTATTCTGAAATTGCAAAACGCTATTTCGAAATGCATTTTGTGTCTAGACACGTTATTTCGAAATAAGCTATTGCGAAACAACACGGTAGTGTAGACACACCATCGTGGGGAGAGGGAGCTGGGAGTCAGAGCTCTTGGGTTCTGTCCCCAGTTCTAGAAGGGAAGTGGTGTTTAGTGGTTAGAAGCTGGGGTGCTGATAGCCAGGACTCTGGGGTTCTAATCTGCCATTCAGCCTCTGTAGGAATTCAGGCAGGTGAGGTCTGGGCAGGGAGGGTGTCCCTAACCTCTATTTGCCAGAGACTGGGAATGGGCAACAAGGGAGGGATCACAAGAGGATTCCCTGTTCTGTTCCCTCCCTCTGGGGCACCGGGCACTGGCCACTGTCCAGAGACAGGAGCTAGTCTGGCTGCTCTTATAAGCACCCGTTTCCCCTTCGTGCTATTAGGGTAGCGTTCTTTCCATATGCCGGTGGGGCAGTGTTTCCTCTGGGAGAAATTCAGATGCCACCCTGCTGATTTCTGCAGGTGGTGCACATCATTTGGTGCACGTAACAAAAATTATTCTGCGTGGCAAAAGGAACTTTGTGGCGGAGTGTAACACTGATGAATTTATTACAACATTTAGACCTCCGGGGGTGAAATTGAATATAATCCAGCCCCTTCCCCCGCCCTCATGGATTTAGAGGTGACAGCTTCAGGCTTTTACATAAAAGTCTGCTTATGGAAACATCCCTGACCGAGCCAGGAGCAGATGCCTCTAAGCCAGTGTTTCTCAACCAGTGGTACGAGTATCCTTAGGGATACTCAAGAGAAGTCCGGGGGGTACGTCAACATCACTGAAACTTGGAGAAAACTGAATTTTGTATTAATTTTTACAATGCTTGATTATTTTTGTACTTTTGACACCCAAAAATGTCATCGCCCGCCCGGCTACGATTAAGTTGTTTAAACAAATGTGTTGCAACGGTAGAAAAAAAGTTGTGTGTCTGAAAACTGTAGGTACTGGGGGTACTTCTAATATTTTTTTTTAAAGGGGGTACTTAATGAAAAAGAGGTTGAGAAAAACTGCTCTAGGCCAGTTTGTGCTGCATTGGGGTCAGATGTCACTGAGCTGGCTTAGTGCCAAAGATCGAAATGGGGCTCTCTATAGGGAGTGCTCCCCCTTGAAGTCTGTGCCGAATTCTTGATCAATTCTGACTCTTAAACATTCGCCCGGCATTTTTCATTCGAGCTGGGGCGGGAACCTTTTGTGACCTGGTTAAACCCTAGGCAGGGGCAAGGTGTTGTTCTGCATTTCCTGTCTAGAATTGTAATGTGTTGTTTATCTGGGTCATTGATTATTAAACAAGTTGTTCCGCCACTTAAATGAACGTCTTATCACTTCATTATCTCATTAGTCGAGTTCCTATGCAATGTTCAACTGGTGCTCCACCCCAGCGTTGGCAATGATTCAAGTGCTGGGGAAGAGCTGGGTGCAACACAGCTTTGCAGCTGTGATACGGCTGCTGTGTTCCACCCCAGAGTCAGATGCATGTGAGCATCTGAAAGATCCCTGTGCAGTATTGCTGAGTGTCTGTTATACTGCCGGGCTATGTCTACACTGCGGGCTTCTTGTGCAAGAGTGGACGTTCTTGCACAAAAGCGTGCGGAGCGTCTACATCGCATGTGCATTCTTGCACAAGTAAGTTTACAGTAAAGCATCGGAATAGTGGGCTTCTTGCACAAGAGTTATTTCTCTCCCCCCAAGGAATAAGCCCTCTTGCACAAGAAGGCAGTGTGGACAGGCAACAAAGGTTTCTTGCGTAAGAAACCCCTATGGCTAAAATGGCCATCAGAGCTTTTTTGCGCAAGAGAGCGTCCACGTTGCCATGGATACTCTCGCGCAAAAGCACGTGGCAGTGTGGACACACCCTTGTGCAAGAAGCCTGCAGTGTAGACATAGCGCTGTTATGTTCTACCCCAGAATCAGCCGCATAATACCACGATGTGAAAGATTCCTGTACAACGTTGCTCTGTGTCTGTTATACTGCTGTTGCGTTCCACCCCAGAGTCAGCTGCATGTTAGCACAGGGCGAAAGATCCCTGTCTAGCGTTTCTGTGTGGCTGTTATACTGCTGTTGCATTCCACTCCAGAGTCAGCTGCATGTTTGCACTAGGCAAAAGATTCCTGTACAGTTTGGCTGTGTGTCTGTTATACTGCTGTTGTGTTCCACCCCAGAGTCAGCACTAGGCGAAAGATTCCTGTATAGCTTGACTGTGTGTCTGTTATACTGCTGTTGTGTTCCACCCCAGAGTCAGCACTAGGCGAAAGATTCCTTTACAGCTTGACTGTGTGTCTGTTATACTGCTGTTGTGTTCCACCCCAGAGTCAGCCGCATATTAGCAACAGGTGAAAGATCTCTGTACAGCATTGCTGTGTGTCTGTTATACTGCTGTTGTGTTCCACCCCAGAGTCAGCCGCATATTAGCAACAGGTGAAAGATCCCTGTGCAGCATTGTTGTGTGTCTGTTATACTGCTGTTGTGTTCCACCCCAGAGTCAGCCGCATATTAGCAACAGGTGAAAGATCCCTGTGCAGCATTGTTGTGTGTCTGTTATACTGCTGTTGTGTTCCACCCCAGAGTCAGCCGCATATTAGCAACAGGTGAAAGATCCCTGTGCAGCATTGTTGTGTGTCTGTTATACTGCTGTTGTGTTCCACTCCAGAGTCAGCCGCATATTAGCAACAGGTGAAAGATCCCTGTACAGCATTGCTGTGTGTCTGTTATACTGCTGTTGTGTTCCACCCCAGAGTCAGCCGCATATTAGCAACAGGTGAAAGATCCCTGTGCAGCATTGTTGTGTGTCTGTTATACTGCTGTTGTGTTCCACCCCAGAGTCAGCACTAGGCGAAAGATTCCTGTATAGCTTGACTGTGTGTCTGTTATACTGCTGTTGTGTTCCACCCCAGAGTCAGCACTAGGCGAAAGATTCCTGTATAGCTTGACTGTGTGTCTGTTATACTGCTGTTGTGTTCCACCCCAGAGTCAGCACTAGGCGAAAGATTCCTTTACAGCTTGACTGTGTGTCTGTTATACTGCTGTTGTGTTCCACCCCAGAGTCAGCACTAGGCGAAAGATTCCTTTACAGCTTGACTGTGTGTCTGTTATACTGCTGTTGTGTTCCACCCCAGAATCAGCTGCATGTTAGTGTAAGGGGACTGTTACCCCTTACTAAAACTCTGTGGGAGTTTTTGGTTTGCCAGCTCCCAGTATCTGAAGGGGAAGAGTTCATGAGACTGACAGACCCCAGAGACAATGGAAAGCAGCCAACACTCCAGCTTAGCCTGATTGACAGGTTGGACAGGCCAGTGAGGACAGCAAGAGGCCAGGACCCGTCCTCCCTGTGAGCTGGGATTGTTCTGGCTCTCTCTCTGTCTCTGAACAAACAAGCTGTGTGCAGAAGAGGTCCTGCAAAGACAGAGAGCTGAAAAGAGCAGTGCAAGCTGTATGAAGAAGTCCTGCAAAAACAGGGAGCTGAGAGACTAGCAAAGCAAGCTGTGTGCTGAGGGGCAGTTTTTGCAGCAGCTGAGCCTGACACACACAGCTCAAGAGCGCATACCCTGTGTTGAGCAGCAGACTGGCAGTGCTCAGAGAGCCAAAAGGAACAGAGAAGCAACACAAGGAGCTGGAACTGGCCAAGCAGCACAGCCTGCAGCTGGATGTGGTGAGCAGCTGGGAACTGCAAAGTGTGGGGAGAGGCTCTGGACTGGGAGAGGGGTCTGGCCACTTCGAGCTTGAGGCTGTGTGGTCACTGCCAGAGCAAGCGTGTCCAGCCTGCAGCCCCCCTGCAGCATATCCAGGGCCTCTAAGGGGCCTGTAAGGAAGAGACTGTGAACTGTCCTTATACTCTGCAGGCTGCTGTTTTGATGTCCCTGTGCTACAGAGCAGGGCTGTGTGTTCTCATTTAACCAGTCTCATTTTGTCTTATTCTATTCTCTTTAATCAGTTGTTGTTTAATAAATTGTATTTGCTTTGAACCTTATGAAGTGATCACTGGGCCAAGAAGGCCGGCAGTGTAAAGAGAGCACCTCGGAGTGGGGACACCCTAACTCCTGCCCCTAGTGACTACAAGGTCAGGGATTAAGCCCCAGGAAACCTGGGCCCAGTCTTGTTGGGGTTTCAAGGGCTCTGCTACTCAGGAGAGTGGAGGGGGAGCCCTCAGGATCAGGGAAGCCGTGGGGTAAAGGAAGTGGGAGCGGGGACTCAGATCCTTTCGCTGGTTCATTTCACCGGGGTGTATAGAAGCCAGGAAAGTTCCCCACAATAGCGGGATCATTCCCCCGCTTACATTAGCACGGGGCGAAAGATCCCTGTACAGCATGGGTGTGTTCCACCCCAGTGAAAAAGCCACTCAAGGGGCCATGAAAACATTTAACAGGCCTTTGCCAAGCCCAGGTCTATCCTGTCACTTTCGGAATGTTCTGTGTTCGTCGACGGGACCTTAGTTTAAAATTGGTTTTGAAAATATTTCTTCAGTGCGCTGGTGAAGACTATGAAATCACAGCTCTAAAACGTCATCATCTTCTCCCCCCTTCCCCGGGTCTGCCCTCCGGCCTAGCGGTACCAGTGTAATCGTACCGGGTAGGGCCCCACAAATCCTACAGCCCCCCTCCTCCCTGCGTGGGTCTTCTGGCTCCTGTCCTGCAAGACCCACTATCACCACTGACACACGCAAAACCTTAGCTCCTTCCCGTCAGTCCTTCAGGAGAGAGACAGATCCACCCCCCCCCCCCCCCCCCAGGATACCAAAACAAACAAAAAAGGTCGGCTTGTAGATCGTATATATTCATAAGTGGAATTCAGACAATTGCAGGAATTCAGACAATTGTTAATTAAATAATGGATTAAATATTAATTTCAGGCCCCTTTTATTACCCCAGGAGAGGTCTTTGCTCCTCTTGGGAAACTGACGAGAGATTGGGTGTTTTCCTTCCCCTCACCCAATCCTGCTCCCCACAAAGTGCATTTCGCCCACGCCTGCTCTTACGGCAGGTAGGTCCAGCTGATTAGCAGAGCACCTACAGCTAGATGGTTTGTTTCGGCTGGTGGTGCACGTCCGCCCGTGCCTCAGCGCGCGCGTAAACATTGATTCTGCACTTGGCCGGAAACAAATGCACACAAGGATGGAAAAGCTAGGAAGGAAATTTTGCTCCAGGGCAGTCGGCCGCCTGAGCTTCCTCCTCCGGCTTGCGTGTGGCAGGATCTTCCGGGCAATTGGACTGTGGGAAGGAGACGATGGGAGAGGGGGAAAAGAACCCCAAACCCAAGCAGCTGGTTCTAATGAACCAGTCCTCTCAAAGGCTTCTGGGACGGGGTAAAGCCAAGGGAGCGTCTCCGTGTGATGGAGCCCAGAGGGGGATTCTGGGAAGAGCTGATCACCCCATTTCTCTGGCTCTCCTTCCTGTTGGGATCCTGGATTCTCCCCCTGGCTCAGGGAGGGAGGGAGGACTAGTGGTTAGAGGGCGTGGGAGTCAACATTTTTGGGTTCTATCCCATTAGGGAAGGGGACTGGAATTTAGTGCATTAGTAGGGGAGCTAGACTGAGAGCTGGCCCCGGCTCTGGGGTTAGTGCTGGGGTGCATGGGCTCAGAGCTAGGAGGCCCGGCTCTGGGCCAGGAACAGGGAGCAGGTGAGGTGTGGGGGCCTGTCTAGTGTCAGCACTCCTGGGTTCCTTCCTTGTTTGGGGGAAGGGAAGTGAGGTCTAAGGGTTAGAGTGCAGGGGGAGGGGAAGTGGAGTCTAGGGGTTAGTGTGTGTGGAGGGGGGAGGCTGGAAGTCAGGACTCCTGGGTTCCTTCCTTGTTTGGGGGAGAGGAAGTGAAGTCCAAGGGTTAGTGTGTGTGGCGGGGGGAGGCTGGAAGCCAGGACTCCTGGGATGAGCTGGCTTAGAGCCTGCGGCTGTGCATTTCATTTGGCTTCCAGGAAAAATCACAGGTCTGTTTCCCGGGAGGACACGTCTGGTCCTCCCTGGATGCAGCGTGAGGAGTGACCCAACCCCTTAGGAGACGTCCTTGGGGGGCCTGTTACTTCATGGCGTTCCTTCTTGCGAGGCTGTCTTGAATGGAGGTGGGCCGGGTTGCTGGACACAGGTTGGGACTGCGGTCAGCTGGGCTTAGTAGTTCTGGAAGGGGGAGAATGAATTGTCACCGTTCGTTTAGGTGGGCACCTCCCACCCCTCTGGCTTGGCATCGTCCCCCCCCCCCCCCACTGCATCTGATCAAATCTGTAGGTGCATCGTGGCATCTTCTCGACTCCCATCTGATGCCGGATCGAATCCCCACCCTCCCTCCAGCAGGCTAGCATCTCCAGCCCTGGATCTGGCTCAGCCGCCAATCCAGCCATGGGCCCTCAACGGCCTGCTCAGCTGAGTCCCGCCCATTTTGGCGGGACATGTCCCTGGGGGTTTCATCATAGGGCTGAGACTTTAATGACAGCGTTCATTCCTGGAAACGCCAGACCGGGGGTGCCTGGGACAGCGGTGCGGCCGCGCGGGAGAGCGTAACGCCGCTTCGCGAATTTGCAGCGCACCCCCCCTGCCGCAGCTAGGTTTTATATTTCAGCTGGGGGTGCACATTCCCTCATGCCTCGGCGCACAGCACATTATTCCGCACACCAATGGCAAAATAGCCACACGCGGAAAAGATTCCGTTTTGCTCCAGGGCAATCGGCGGGCGGAGCGCCTGCCGTCTCAGGGCAATTGGACGGTGGGGAGGAGACAACGGGGGAGGGGAAAAAAGAACCCCAAACCCAAGCAATGAACCAATCTTCACAAAGGCTTCTGGGAAGGGGCGGAGCCTACGGAGGCAATATAAACCAGAGCTACCTCTCTAGGAGGTAGTGGACTTGCCTGAGAGGTCAACTTTATGGAGTAAGGAGCTTTGGGGGTAGCTGAATGGCACTGCGCCCCTTTAACGAGCGCTCCTCCGTTCTTCCCCTCCCTCCCTTTCGGAAGCGGCCAGGTCATCCCAGCTCCTCAGCGGATGGCATGGTGACACTTGGGATTTCACTGGAAGACCAGTGATCATCAGCTGAGCGCCCGGGGGTAGCTGGGGAGCCAGGAGGGGTGCCCCCAACTCAGCCAACGCCTCTTCCCCTTCCCCATAGGCTTTACCCTGCAGCAGACGACGCATCCGATGACGCCCGCAACGATGATGGCAGCCACCGACAGAATGATCACAAGAATCGCCCAGATCGGCAGCGCTGGCGGTGCTGGAACCGGCCCTACAGAGAAAAGGACCCTTATAGGCTGTGTCCAGACTCAGGGGTTTTTTCGGGAAAAGTAGCCTTTTTTCGAAAAAACGTCACCTGCGTCTAGACTGCAGCCGCGGTCTTTCGAAATTCAATCGAAAGAACGCGGCTTTTCTTTCGACGGCGGTCAACCTCATTGCACGAGGAAGAACGCCTTCTTTCGAAAGTGCCTCTTTCGAAAGCAGGCGTTCTTGAATGTAAATAGGGCTTCTTCGAAAGAGAGCATCCAGACTCGCTGGGTGCTTTCTTTCGAAAAAGCAAGCCGCTTTTTCGAAAGTTCCGCGTGCAGTCTAGACGCTCTCTTTCGAAAGAGGCTTGCAGTCTAGACATAGCCATGGAGACACCCTCATTGGAAGTATTTCAGAGCAGGTTAGAAAAGCATCCGTCAGGGGTGGGCTAGCTCCGGGCTACTAAACTTCGGAAGCCCTGGGGGCCACAATGATACTCACAGCACATGCCGAGGGTGGGTTGCAGATACATGCAAATCTATATGCAATGATATGCAAATGGCTTCTTCCACACGGGCAGGCATGGCTACAAAGATTAAGGCAAGACTACACAGCACGCAGGCCCCATTTAAGTCGGTTCTGCAGCTATTAATAAAATGCAACAGTGACCCCATTTCCACCCACAGGACAGAATTTTTACTGAGCAATGACAGTCCAAGAATTTCACTCCTAAAACGCATCTCAACAGAAAACCATTCTAGAGACTCTGTTTTTTGTTTTGGCTCCCACCCGTGGGCCGTGTGTTGAGCCCCGCGAAAATCCAAACTGCATTGGGGGCCGCAAACTAATGGTCCGTGGGTCACATTCAGTCAACGGGCCACATCTGGGCTGTGTCTACACTGGACCCCTTTTCCGGAAAAGGGATGCAGATGAGACAAGTCGGAATTGCAAATACAGCGGGGATTTAAATTTTCCCCGCTTCATTTGTATAAACATGGCTGCCGCTTTTTTCCGGCTCGGGGCTTTGCCGGAAGAAAGCGCCAGTCTAGACGGGGATCTTTCGGAAAATAAAGCCTTTTCCGAAAGGTCCCTTATTCCTCTTAAAATCGCTGGCATGATTTTCCGGAAATGCTTATAATGGAAAAGTTTTCCGTTAAAAACATTTTTGGAAAAAGCACGTCTAGATTGGCAGGACGCTTTTCTGGAAAAGCACTTTTTGTGGAAAAGCGTCTGTGGCCAATCTAGACGCGCTTTTCCGCAAAAAAGCCCCGATCGTCATTTTTGCGATCGGGGCTTTTTTGCGGAAAAGAAATCTCTGCTGTCTACACTGGCCCTTTTCCGGAACAGTTTTCCGGAAAAGGACTTTTTCCTGAACAGGAGCAGCATAGTTTTTCTGGAAAAGCACTGATGATTTTACATGAGATCGTCAGTGCTTTTCCGGAAATTCAAGGGACCAATGTAGACAGCTGGCAAGTTATTCCTGAAAAGCGGCTGATTTTCCAGAATTAGTGGCCAGTGTAGACACAGCCGGAAAGTTTGGGGTTGATTGAAATATGATATATCTTTGGTAACCCCCCGAGAGGAACCTGGCATTTTAGCAAGGCAAGGAGTATTGTAGGGTTTTAGGGTCAGAATTAAGGCTGTTTTTAGAAATCCTGCAATGAATAGGACTTTCAAACCTTTATCCTCTAACCTCACACTAACTAGACTCTCAAAATCCGTCGGTAAACCTCCATGCTCTTATTTAACAGATCAATGTCTATCTCGTGAATGCTGCATCCAGTGGTGTGAAATCCTAGTGCAATCCCTTGCTCTGACACAGCCTTCCTCTGTGGCCTTGAGCAAGTCACTTGGTCTGTGCCTCAGTTTCCCCTTCTGCAAAATAGGGATAATTGAGCAGCTCCACTTCCCAGGGAAAGACATTAAAACTGTGGTTCCCAACGCGGTGATCGTGGGCACCATGGCGCCCGCCAGGGCATGGGTGCGTGGCGCATGTGCAGTGATACCCCCAGGCGTGTGGCGTGTGTGCAGCCCCGCCCCCGGATGCGCGGCGCGTGAGCATCCCCACCCCTGGGCACCCGGCAGCCCCAAAAGGTGGGGAACCACTGCATTAAAAGTTTGTGAGGCTCACAGATAGTATGCCAATGGGCAGGTAGACCGGTGGGAAGGGGCGTGAATAGGTCAGCACCTCTTTGGGGACAGAACCCTACAATAACAACTTCATGAAACTTCAGGCTTAAATAGCTGAAATCATGACATTGACTCTTTCTGAAATCCTATACCTGTGAAATGGGCCAACACGGACCCTGGATTTGGTAGGGCTAAAATCATAAGGTTTTTGGCCTAAGAATTTTCCTAGTCGGGGCTAGAACAGCATTACAGCTTCCTGAGGATAGGACATAGAACTGGCGGGTCTCCTGAGAGAGCCACAGAACGATCTGTCAGGGAAACTTTACCGTCTCCATATGCATCCTGGCTGGTGACATTAGGAAAAACTTCCTACCTAGCAGGGTGGCTAAGCACTGGAATGAGTGGCCTAGGGAAGTGGTGGAATCTCCATCCCTGGAGATATTTACGAGCAGGTTGGACAGACACCTGTCAGGGGTAATCTAGATGGGGCTTGGTGCCACCGTGGGGGCAGGGAGCTGGCCTTGATGACCTCTCGAGGTCCCTTCCCGTTCTAGGGTTCTGTGGTTCTAGGACAAACAAGAGGGGTTTTCTTCCCAATACCTGGTGTAGTGGTGACTGTTTCCGTTGTCGATTCGGTGGTGTTGCTGTCCGTTGTTGGGATGAGGGTGGTGTTGGTCAGGGCAGTGGTGTTCTCTTGGCTGTTGACCGGTGTTGTGGACTCAGTAACTGCGTCTGGTATAAGGGTGGGGTTGCTGTCGTCAACCAGCGTGGTGGTACTTTCCGCAACCTGAGCAGTTGTGGCGGACCCATCAGGTACGACGGGCAGCGGTGTGGTGGTGTTGGCGTTGATAGCTAAAAAGAGAGGGATGTCCCATTGAGAAAGGGTTACGTAAGAACAGCCAGACTGGGTCAGACCAACAATGCATCTCGCCCAGTGTCCTGTCTGCCAGCAGGGACCAAGGCCAGGCATCCCAGAGGGAGCCAACAGAACAGAGAATCATCAAGCGATCCTTCCCCTGTCGCCCATTCCCAAACTCTGACAAACAGAAGCTGGGGGCACCATCCCTACCCACCCTGGCTAATAGCCATTGATGGACCTAACCTCCAGGAATGTATCTAGTTCTTTTTTGAACCGCTGTTAAAGTCCTGGTCTTCGCCACATCCTCTGGCAAGGAGTTCCGCAGGTTGACAGTGCGCTGTGTGAAGAAAAATGTCCTTGTGTTTGTTTTAGTTGTGCTACCTATTCCTTTCGTTGGGTGGCTCCTTATTCTTCTTAGCGTTATTGGGAAGCAGAAAAGGTTCTGTTCCAAACAGCAGAGATCGGCCCGCCAGGGTTACTCTGTGCCTGTGAGCTCTGTCCCGGGAGACCGGGAGACCCACTGTGTCACGTGTATGCCACGTCTACACTGTATCCCTCTTGCGGAAAAGCCTAGGCAAACAAAGCATGGATTAGCATATTGTCACGCTTCATTTGCATAATGAATTGGGGGCCATTTTTGCACAAGAAGGTTTTGCGCAAAGAGGAGCTGTGTAGACGGCTCCTTTCTGTGCAAAAACGGCCCCTAATTAATGATGCAAACGAAGCACGGCAATATGTTAATCTGCACTTCATTTGCATAGGCTTTGGCGCAAGAGGAATGCAGTGAAGGCGGGCTGAGTTTCCCTGAGTTTGTGTCCCTGAGATTCCCCATCTCCATTTCCCACCGTCCCTATGGGTCTTCTTTAAGCTGTGTCTTCCCCAACTCCCCAAATATCCCCAAAGAGGAGGAAGCTGCCAAAATAAGAGAGCGTTAGAATGTGTCATCCCCACGTGGCCAATTTCCACATAGGAAGTTGGACTGACGCAGGCGAGGATCCCCAAACTGGTAAACACAGCGATTGCTTCAGCTGGAGCTGAAATGCAGCCAGCTCTGGGGTGGGGCAGCAGGGGAAGGTGCCGGTAGAAAGCTCACAGCTGTGGGGACTTTCAAACTTTTGTCATTTTCCCTTCACTCTCAGGGGGCCGTGAAAAAACGTGGGCCACGCTCAATACCCTCATTTAACTGATAGTCGTCTTGGCTCTTGGTCCAGTGGTTAGAACACCAGCTTAGGCTGTGCCCAACCCCAGGGCCATGCCCTGCTCCGCCACAGCCTGCCTGTTTGACCTTGGGCAAGTCACTGCGTCTCTGCCTCTGTTTCCCCAACTGTAAAACAGGTAGAATAGCCTAGCTCCGCCTTGGAGGTTAGAGGTTGTGAAACTCCCTAAGGGTTTCCACTGACACTTAATGCAGTTTTGGGTCTAAGATTTTCCTGGCTGGGGCTGTAACAGCTTTGCACCCTGTAAGAATGGGGTTAGAACTGGAGGACCCCACGGGGACCTCACCAAACGATCTGTCGGGGGAATCTTAGGGTCTCTGATTGGATGCAGGTTGGGTGACACATTTCTTCTCACTACCTGGTGCAGTAGTGCCTGTTTCCATTGCGGCTTCGGTGGTGGCACCATCTGTTCCTGATAACGGGCTGGTGTTGGACAGAGCAGAGGTGACCTCTGGTGGGGATCCAGTGACGGCAGGTGTATCCTGTATAGGAGTGTCTGTGGTGACAGTTGGGGACCCAGAACCGTCGTCCAGCCAGCTGTTAACATCTATGAGCTCTTCGATGGGTTGTCCTAAGACATCAACAGCCGGTGCTGCAAAGCTGGTGGCTAAAAAGAGAGGCATGTCCCATTGGATAGGTGTTTCTTAAGAACGTAAGAACAGCCAGACTGGGTCAGACCAAAGGTCCATCTAGCCCAGTGTCCTGTCTGCCGACAGTGGCTAATGCCAGGTGCCCCAGAGGGAATTAACAGAACAAGGAATCATTAAGTGATCCCTCCCCTGTCAGCCATTCCCAGCTTCTGGCAAACAGACATTAGGGACACCATTCCTACCCAGCCTGGCTAATGAGTATTGATGGACCTAACCTCCATACATGTATCTAGTTCTTTTTTGAACCCTGTTAGAGTCCTGGTTTTCACAACATCCTCTGGCAAGGAGTTCCGCAGGTTGACAGTGCGCTGCGTGAAGAAAAAGTTCCTTGTGTTTGTTTTAAACCTGCTGCCTATTTATTTCATCGGGTGACTCTCCTAGTACTGCTTAGTGTTACTAAGAAGCAGAAAAGCAACTGTTCCAGGGAGCAGATACTGGCCTGCCTGTGTCTATGAGCACCGTCCCGGGAGGCTGGGAGCCACACTGAGATGCCCCCATCTTCATTCACCACAAGCCCGATGGGGCTTTTCTAAGGCAGATCTTTCCTGATTCCCTGAATACCCTGAAAGAGGAAGCAGCTGACAAAATAATCGTTGTCGTTTTTCCTTAGTGCTCATGGGGAGGTGAAAAAATGTTGGTAATGCTCAAAGTCTTCATTTAAGAGATCAATGTCTGTTGTCTTGGCTCTCGGTCCAGTGGTTAG
This sequence comes from Pelodiscus sinensis, assembly GCF_049634645.1. Classification (NCBI taxonomy): domain Eukaryota; kingdom Metazoa; phylum Chordata; order Testudines; family Trionychidae; genus Pelodiscus; species Pelodiscus sinensis. The sequence goes on from NC_134742.1 coordinate 11,649,184, forward strand.
AACACCGGCTTAAGCTGTGTGCAACCCCAGGGCCATGCCTTGCTCCGCCACAGCCTCTCTCTGTGACCTTGGGCACGTCACTGCATCTCTGCCTCTGTTTCCCTGACTGTAAAACAGGGAGAATAGCCCAGCTCCGCCTCGCAGGGAAATTAATTAGAGGTTATGAGACTCTCTGATAGTGTGCTAAGGGGAGCCAATTATAGGCACCCTTAATGAGGTTTGTGGTGTAAGATTTTCCTGGCTGGGGTTGTAACAGCTTTGCATCCTCTGAGGACAGGACTAGAACTGAGGGGACTCCATGGGGGGTCTCACCAAGTGATCTGTCAGGGGAACCTTATGGTTTCCGATTGCAGCCAGGGCTGGTGACAAACAAGAGGGGTTTCTTCTCACTACCAAGTGCAGTGGTGCCTGTTCCCAAATGTCAAAATGGTGGTGGCATTTTCTGCTCCCGAGAAGAAGCTGGTGTTGGTCAGTGCAGAGGTGGCTGCATGGCTGGTGGCGGCACGGTGACATTACACCAGGGTTTTCTTCAAGTGTTTCTTCGGAACTGCAAGGCAGTTGGAGGTGTGCCATGGAAAGAACACAATTCAAAACAGCTGTCCTTAAAGAGGCAAGCCTCCTTTTTTTTTTTTTTTTCAACAACTTTTCCCTGGAGGCTTTTTTTTTTCTCAAAAAAAGAAATCCTTGGTGTTCACCATAAAAAAATTATTGTTTGGTGTTCCTCAGTCTTAAAAAGTTTAAGAAACACTGGATTACACGCTATCGGTGCAGGGGCGTCGGTGGTGCCGGCTGGCTGGTGCTAGTGACCTCGCCCAGTGCCGTGGTGCTGCTGGTAGCCAAGATGGTTGCAGTCGGGCTACCTGTGGCTATTGACAGTGCTGTAGTCTGTTTGACTGGCACAATGCAGCCAGCTGAAAAGGGAGGGACATCCCATTGGGAAGGGACTACTGACCCACAGAGCTGGGGCTGGGGGTCTCAAGCTGGCTGGGAAAACAGGAGCTGTTGGAAGGATGATTTTGACTTTTTTTGCTCGAATAACCTGAAATATTTTCATTCTGAAATGACACCGTGATGCCTCATAGGAGCTGTAGTTCAGCTGTTCTATGCCTCCATTTTCCTCTATATGGTGGGTTCCCCGGTGGGGACTACAACTCCCATCAGCCCCCAAAATATCCCATCATGGCTGTGGTGCATCATGGGAGATGAAGTCCCTCTGGAGAGCTCAGTCTGTAGAGGAGGTTAGGATTGTGAGGTATCGAAATTAATACTTCCACGAGACTCTGCCGTGACTTTTTAGAATGCAAATATTTTTAAGTCTGTTTTGGGAGCATTTTCTATCATTGAAAAATTAAAAGTTTTGAAAAATCAAAACTGAATCTTTTGTATCAATGTAAAACATCTTCCTCCCTGCCCCTTTCATATTGCAACTGGCCACTTTGGTTTTGGGTTTGACTTTCGGTTTTGGAATTGAGAATGGAAATCCTCATTTTTTTGTTTTTGTTTTTGTTTTGGTTTGGTTTACTTTCATCATCTTCATCTTGTCTGTCACCCCGAAAGCGGGAAGCAAACTAAAAAAATTCATCTGGAATTGAAACACTTTCCTCTGTTTTGTTTCTCGGGGAATTTTCCCAAACAGTGGAGGAAAAAAATTCTCAGGTGACTCTTTTTTCCATCAAAGTCCACGTGTGACAAAATCCCTCTCAGATGAGAGACATTCTTGGCTCATAGTAATTCTGATGCTCTCAAATAGGTCGCCGTATGGTTTGGGGCTGGATTAAGACATGCTAAAACCCTATGTCAGGTTTAATAGGCCCCATCACATTGCCCCCAAAATGTGTGTTATTCGAACAGAAAGGAAAATGAAAATAAAAATAAGAAAGCTTTATCTTTGCATCTAGACTGGTACATAGGTGAAGATACAACTAAAAACTAATCATTTTGGTTTTCATTTAGAGGCCCCTTGTGATCTGAAGCTCTAAACGGCTGTAGCTTACTTAGCGTTTGTGTAAATTCAGCTCCTTTTCCTCTTGCTCATTTCTAAGGATCTCTCCAGGCTCATGAGACGAGAGAGGCAGGAATTCACCCAGCGTCGCTTCGATCAAGGCTGTAATTGGTCACGCCCATCCTTCCCTAATTTGTCATACCTCAGCCTTCCTCCAGAGGCAAGAGGCCTCCAAGATCAGCCATTCGAAGGTGAGATTCTGGATGCAGGGCCTGGTCAGAATATTCCTGCCCCTCCCTCCCCTCACGCCCAGCGGTGACACAGAGAAACCAGTGACTGGTTCTCGGTTAGGTCATCGTTTCACCCAGGCCCTGGCCTGTTCAGCCTGTTCTCGAGGGTTCCCACTGCTAGGGAAAAACTCACATGCTAACGAACCTCACGCCCCCCAGGGAAAAGTCTGATCCAGCTGGGAAACGTACCCCCTTTTTTTTTGGTCAATTTCATTCCATTGCTTCAAGAGCGTTTAGATCCCCTGGACTCCTGGGCTACGTCTACACTGGCATGATTTTTCAGAAATGCTTATAACGGAAAAGTTTTCCGTTAAAAGCATTTTCGGAAAAAGCGCGTCTAGATTGGCAGGATGCTTTTCTGGAAAAGCACTTTTTCCGGAAAAGCGTCCATGGCCAATCTAGACGCGCTTTTCCGCAAAAAAGCCCCGATCGTCATTTTCGCGATCGGGGCTTTTTTGCGGAAAAGAAATCTCTGCTGTCTACACTGGCCCTTTTCTGGAACAGTTTTCCGGAAAAAGACTTTTGCCCGAACGGGAGCAGCATAGTATTTCCAGAAAAGCACTGATGATTTTACATTAGATCGTCAGTGCTTTTCCGGAAATTCAAGCGGCCAGTGTAGACAGCTGGCAAGTTATTCCGGAAAAGCGGCTGATTTTCCAGAATAACTGGCCAGTGTAGACACAGCCCTGGAGTCTAGTCTCCCGGCTGGGGGGTGAGCTAGAGGAGAGGAAGGGCATTGAGTCCAGGAGGCTTGGCCTCTGTCTCTAGCTCTGAGAGGGCAGTGGGGTGTAGGAGTTAGAGCACGGAGGGATTGGAGCCAGGACACCTGGGTTCTGTCCCGAGTGGTGGGAGAGGAGTGGAGTCTAGGGTGTCAGAGTATGGGCAAGGCTGGGATCTGCTCTGGGAAGGAAGTGGGGCACAAGGGCTATATGAGGGAATGCTGCGGTGGACTCCTGTGTCTTATTCCCCAATCTGGGAAAGGAAGGGTGATTCTGGCAAGTGAGCGCAGAAGCAGGGACACAGGGGGACTAGGAATGAGGACTTCTAGGATCAGTTCCTAGCAAAGGGCTGTGAGCCATCAGGACCAATGTCCCCTCTAAGCTTTTTCATCCACCCGCGGAATAATTTTTTTCTATGTGCGCCAAGGCAGGAGCAGATGTGCACCACCCGTGGAAACACAAACCTCGCTGTGAGCGCTCTGCTCATCAGCTGGGCGGCATCGGTATCTTTCCTGAGTGGCTGCACAAGCACACGGCTTACAGGGAATGCAAGTCAGGGCGCTTTTTGCTGCCTCTCCGTGCCTGCGGGTCCCCACCTTCAGAACATTCCTGACAGCAGGATATCCAAAGCAGGATGCAATTCACAATTCCTCCCTCCCTCCCCCCAAATAGGCCACCTTGCCCCGCCTGGCCCCAGCCTGGTGTCTAAGACACCTACCTGCTAAGTGCAGCACCAAAAGGAAGACGCCGAGAAACATTGTTCCAAGAGGTCGAAACTGACTTCCTCAAGATGCTCTGTATCCCGGGATTCTGTCCCGGCAGGCGGGGATCCCGGCTGTATTTGTAAGGGCGCTGGGCTGATGGTGTATCCCTGGGGTGCCCTGCCTACATTCCCTCTCCGGGTGTCTTCTCGTAGGCGTGTTTTTCCCGATATTCCACATGCACTGGAAGGAGGAGGAAAGGGCCCAAACCCTCTCCTATCAGAATGTGTCATCTCCGTTTCCTCATACCTGGATTAACTCCGGGAGGATAACATCCTGCGATTGCTTCAGCTGGGGCTGAAATGCAGCTGACTCTGGGGTGTGGCGGTGTGTGTGTGTGGGGAACCAGTACAGCAGCAACACTGCACCGGGGTGTGTGTGTGTGGGGGGGCTCTGTTGGCCTGGAAATCTAGCTGCACGGCTATAGAATGTCTTTTATCCACTCTCCCAGGGCAGCCACTAGAGGGCGATAGGGTGACATGGGCTGGAATGGCCAGGGATTGAGGGGCGCCAGTGCGAGGGTGGGGGTGTGTGTGGAATAGCAGTGGGATGGGATCAAGGGGCACCGAGTAGGAGTAGCAGGTACACAGGGGTGCAGGTAAGGCCGTGAGCCCTGGGTGTGCCGCTCCGGTACGAAGGAACCACCCGGCATTTTTCCCACTCCCCTACATCCTCCCCACTCTCAGCCCCCTGTCCTGATCCCTCCACCCCCGCACAGCCTCCCTGCTCTGATCCCCTTGCTCCCAGCCCCCCGCCCCGACTCCTGCCCCCCCACAGCCTCCCTCCTCTGAGCTCCTCACTCCCAGCCCTCTGCCCTGAACCCTCCCTACCCTCAGCCCCCTGCCCTAATCCCTCCTCCCCCACACCCTCCCCACTCTCAGCCCCCTGCCCTGATCCCTCCTCCCCCACACCCTCCCCACTCTCAGCCCCCTGTCCTGATCCCTCCACCCCCCACAGCCTCCCTGCTCTGATCCCCTCGCTCCCAGCCCCCCGCCCCGACTCCTGCCCCCCCACATCCTCCCTGCTCTCAGCCCCTCACTCCCAGCCCCCTGACTCCTGCCCCCCCACAGCCTCCCTGCTCTCAGCCCCCCTCACTCCCAGCCCCCTCCTCTGATCCCCCCACACCTCAGCTCTCTGTCCTGACTCCTGAGCCCCTCCTCACACACCCCAACCGTGACTCCTGCACCACACCCCCCAGATCCCCTGTCCTGAGTCCCCCCACTCCCCACCCCACACTTACATTTCTTACACGTGCTGTCCTATCACCCCCCCCCCACACACACCCCTGTCCTGAGGCCTCCCGTATGTATGTGTGTGATAGGACAGTACCTGTAAGAAACTTAAATTGTTTTACCCCAGTGGGGTAGGATTAAGAGGCACAGGGATTTCCCTGCACCCCCCCCATGGGGGTGTATACCCCCCTGAATTTCCCCAACTCCCCCAGTTTTGTGAATGATGGTGCTCTACAGCCCACGTTCACCGTCACGGTCTCACCCCTCATTGGCCCTGACACCCCCCCAGAAATTCGAACCCCCCCCCCAATTTAAATTCCTGGGGAGGCTACTGAAGGAGCAGCAGCCACGGGATCTTTCGGTGGCCTGTTCCCACGCACTGGTTTGGTGTCTAAGGAAACGGGCTGGCCCTGGCTCAGAGCAGGCATGAAGTATTGATCAGGGAGTGTGCCAGGCTGGTGACTCAGGCTACCGTCCCGTCTTTCCAGCTGGGCGAAGGGGCCTTGCAGTAGCACCGGGGAAGGGCTGGGTCCCCAAAGCTTTATGCACCGGATGAGCCAGTCCCGGAGGTGTCTTGGCAATTGGCCCTAATTGCGTATTTCCCCTGGGATCAACAGCCAGTCCCACCCAGCGCGAGTGCTCCCCGATGCATCAGCTGTTAAACTTGGATGAGATCCATGGGCCCATCTAGCCCGGTATCGTGCCTGGTCCCTGCTGCCCCAATCATCTCGTCCGTTTCTGTCTTAGGCCTCCATGGTCCAGGCTCGGCCCCAGCGAAGAAAACTTGCTCCTGGCTTCTCCCCACTCACCCACGCCCCCGGCCCGGCCAGAAGTCCTAACTCCTGGAGTCACGGGAGCGGAGAGGGGGCAGCCCTCTGGCCCCCACCCTGGTGATGTGAAGGCAGAAAACACGACTCCCCCCCTCGGGAAGCGGAACCCAGCCGCCCTAGCAAAGCCCCCTCCCACCGAGATTAGCCTTAAAATAAAACATCCGGGGGGGTGGGGTAGGTGGAGCTGATTCAAGCGTGATAAAAGTCGGGGGAACAGGCTGTTGTGCTGACAGAATTGCCGGGTGGGGTCGATTCCGTGCCTGGGGGAGGGGCGGGGCCTCACGTGGAAGGGGCGGAGCTCAGGCAGAAGGGGCGGAGCTTGGGCTTGTCTCTCCCAACCAGCCTTTTCAGCCCCACCGAGGGCGCCGGTGGAGATTTAAAGGGCCAGGAGACCAGGGTTATTTTAAATGCAGCCAATCCTCCGGCCGTCCCCCCCAACCCCAGGGCTGGAGGGCTGAGCGGGGGCCTGGGTCCTTCTCCTGGGTCAGCCAGCGATCTGCAGGAACGGCCCTGCAAGCCTGCCTGCCCCGTTATCCCACTCCTGGGGCCAGCGGCGGATATAGGGCAGGGCGAGCGGGGAGGCTGTCCCGGGCCCCGCGCTCAGGGGCGGAGGGATACAGCACTTTAGATTCCCCGGCACCGCACGCTGCACGGTGGAGGAGCACATGTGCCGAGTGCAACACAGGTGAGAGAGGAGACACCTGGTGAGAGGGGCCCCCCCGAAATTGTGCTGCCCTGGGCCCCCCCACACTCTCATCCTCCCCTTCCTGGGGCTTAAGACCAGAGCAAGGCTCTGGGCACCGAGGCAAGGCTGACACCTGCTGGCCACCGGTGGTGTTGCAGCATGTGGAATCCAGCGTTGATCATTGGCTCATAGGGCTAGGTCTATATGAGACCCGGGAGGCCGGCTTACGGCACCCAACTCCAGCGACCTAAATAATGTAGCTGGAATTGACATACCTTTGCGGCGGGAGGCCAACAGGCGCGAACGCTCCCGTCGGCTTCTCTTACTCCTTGCGAATTGAGGGGCCGCCTGGAGGCGCCCTCCGTGTTCGATTGAGCAGGTCTTTGCTAGACCTGCTAAATCAAATGCCAGAAGATCGATCTCCGGTGTGGCGACGGGAGACATGGCCATGGAAGATGAAGGCTGGAAGAGACCTCAGGTCACTGAGTCCAACCCCCTGCTCAAAGCAGATCCAACCCCAACTCAATCATCCCAGCCAGGGCTTTCTCATGTCCCGCTTTAAACACCTTTAAGGACGGAGCTCAATGTTCCCTCTAATTTTTTTTCCATTTGTGTGTGGAATAAATGTTGGTGCATGCACCAAAACATGTGTGGCTGTGCACCACCCATAGACACACATGGGCACTCTGCTAATCAGCTGGGCAGCATTTGAATCTCTCTTGGGAGGCCACCGAATCATTCAGCTTACAGGGAAAACCGATGGGAGATTCCACATAGGGAACCCATTCCAGTGGTTCACCACCCTCGTCGTGAAATAGTTTTTCCTCATATCCAACCTAGACCTCCCCCGCTGCAACTTGAGACCATTGCTCCTCGTTCTGCCATCTGCCACCACTGAGAACAGCTTCTCTCTATCCCCTTTGGGACCCTCCCCTTCAGGGAGTTGAAGGAAGCCGTAAAATCCCCCCTCGCTCTTCTCTTCTGGAGTCTAAGTCCAGCTCCTTGTAAGTCCATATGTCCTGGGCCCTACTCTGCTGGACTCTCTCCAATTTGTCCACGTCCTTTCTGTAGTGGGGGGCACCCCAAACTGGACACAACGCTCTGGATGTGGTCTCCCCAGCGCCGAGCAGAGGCATTGGGGTAGCACAGGTTGGGTGTGGGGAGGGGAGATGCCCGGTTAGAAAGTGTGAAAAATTGGGACCGAGAGTGGGGATGAGAGGCAGCTACGTAAGAAAAAGCCCCAAGACAGTCCCTATAAAATCAGGACATCAGGTCACCCCCGACTAGATGGGCCCATTGTTCTGGTCTGGCGTGGCAGCATGGGGGTGGGGATACCAGCCTAGATGGGGGAACATTGGTCTGAACCATAGTCAGCATGGGGGGGGGGGGATACCAGCCTAGATGGGGGAACATTGGTCTGAACCATAGTCAGCATGGGGGGAGGGAAACCAGCCTAGATGGGGGTACATTGGTCTGAACCATAGTCAGCATGGGGGGGGGGGGGTACCAGCCTAGATGGGGGAACATTGGTCTGAACCATAGTCAGCATGGGGGGAGGGAAACCAGCCTAGATGGGGGTACATTGGTCTGAACCATAGTCAGCATGGGGGGTGGAGATACCAGCCTAGATGGGGGAACATTGGTCTGAACCATAGTCAGCATGAGGGGGGGGGATACCAGCCTAGATTGGGGAACCCATTGGTCTGAACCATAGTCAGCATGGGGGGGGGTGGAGATACCAGCCTATATGGGGGAACATTGGTCTGAACCATAGTCAGCATGGGGGGGGGCATACCAGGCAAGATTGGGGCCCATTGGTCTGAACCGTAGTCAGCATCGGGGGGGGGGGAATACCAGCCTAGATGGGGGAACATTGATCTGAACCATAGTCAGCATGGGGGGTGGAGATACCAGCCTATGGGGGAACATTGGTCTGAACCATAGTCAGCATGGGGGGTGGAGATACCAGCCTATGGGGGAACATTGGTCTGAACCATAGTCAGCATGGGGGGGGGTGGAGATACCAGCCTAGATGGGGGAACATTGGTCTGAACCATAGTCAGCATGGGGGGTGGAGATACCAGCCTAGATGGGGGAACATTGGTCTGAACCATAGTCAGCATGAGGGGGGTGGGGGGGATACCAGCCTAGATTGGGGAACCCATTGGTCTGAACCATAGTCAGCATGGGGGGGGGGGTGGAGATACCAGCATAGATGGGGGAACATTGGTCTGAACCATGCTGTGCATGGAGTGGGGGGTGGAGATACCAGCCTTCTTGGGGGAACATTGGTCTGAACCATAGTCAGCATGGGGGGAGGGTTGGGGATACGAGCCTAGGTGGGGGCCTATTGGTCTGTACCATAGTCAGCATGCGGGGGTGGGGATACCAGCTGAGGTGGGGGCCCACTGGTCCGAGCATGGAATTGGGGGTGAGAATATCAGGTGGGACGATGTGAGCCAGTAATAATGAGACATTCTGAAAAGAGATAATATAATTTAATATCCCTGGCAGGGATGAAATATTTTATCTTTACACTTATATAATATACAGATATATTCAAATAATAACACATAGATAAATACATGAGGTATAGACAAAGGCAGGGAGAAGTAACCCCCCGCAGTGCAAATGTGCAAACTTGAAACACGAATAAAATAGACAATTTTGCAATAAAATTCTAGGTACAACATTTACCGTGGTGGCACCGGGCCATTGTACATTTGTCCGCCAGGGACAAAACCTCACGTACTGATTCAACCCTCAGTGATTCTGGTAGGATCAGAATGGCAGCAGATCAGCTACTAATTACTATAATTAGGGCCCCATTGTGTCAGGCGCTGTCCAGACACAGCAAGAGACAGACCCTGCCCCAGCTGGGATCAGGGCCCCGTTGTGCCGGGCGCTGCACAGACACAGCGAGAGACAGACCCTGCCCCAGCTGGGATCAGGGCCCCGTTGTGCCGGGCGCTGCACAGACACAGCAAGAGACAGTCCCTGCCCCAGCTGAGATCAGGGCCCCGTTGTGCCGGGCGCTGCACAGACACAGCAAGAGACAGACCCTGCCCCAGCTGGGATCAGGGCCCCGTTGTGCCGAGCGCTGCCCAGACACAGCAAGAGACAGGCTCTGCCCCAGCTGGGATCCACCTTTCTATTGTCCCTGGTGCTCGGTGTGGATTCTGACAGTCTGCGTTCCCAAAGCGCCATCCCACTGCTGCGTTCCAGAATGCAGTGCGTGTTCATCTGGCAGCTAAGGGTTAATACTGGCTCTCTCGGCTCAATACTGACTGTTGGGGCTCTGGGTGAGCCCAGACCTGCTGGGTCGCAGCAGCCCCACTATGGGTGGCCGAGGGCGGAAGGTCCGGATTGTCTGTTCTTCTCCCAACTGCGATCCCGTTAGCTCCGGCTCTGGAGGAACTGCTGAGCCTTCTGGACCGAGTAGGAGGTGGCGCTAGCCAGCCGCGACTTTAGGAAAAACACCAGCTGCAGGAGACAGCGCCAGAGGGTGAACGGCAGGGCAAAGAGATACAGACACGCTGCGTGGGGGCTCTAACCACTAAACCCCACTCCCCTTTCTGAGATGGGGAGAGAAGCCTGGAGCCCTGACGCCCAGCCCCCTTGATTTAACCACTGGACCTCACTTCCCTTTCCCAGCAGGGGAACCTAAGAGCCCTGGCTGCCAACTCTCCCTGCTTTAACCACTAGATTTCTCCCCCCCCCACACACACACACTCTGGGAGGAGACCTAGCAGTCCTTCCCGTACCTGTTGCTTTAACCACTAGACTCCATTCCTCCTCCCAGAACTGGGGAAAGGATCCAGGAGTCCTGACTTCCCACCTTTGCTGCTCTAACCACTAAATATCACAGCCCTCCAGAAACAGGCCAGAGAACTCAGGAGCCCCGTCCTCCCTTCCCCCCCCCCCCACCGATAGACCCTAGAAGTCCTGCCCCCCCCCCCCAGATCCCCTGCCTCTGCCAGAGTTGGGACGAGAAACTAGCAGTCTGGTGGCAACTGCGTATGCAGCTAGGCAGCTGCCAGACCCCCTACCCAGGGTAGTATGTCTTACACACACCACCAAAGCTGGTGCCCTATTGCCATCTAGCAGCAGCCTGCACAGAGGGATAACAACCTACTACTGCAGCCTTTTAGCACCTAAGGGGAGAGGAGCCAGCTGCCACCCCTCTATGCCCCAGGATTCTTACCAGGCAGGAGAAGGACAGCAAGCTCAGTGCTCCCAGACAGATGAGGATGATGGCCCAGTAGGGGAAGGTACTGCCCTCCAGAGCCGCTGCAGAGGACAAGATCAGGGAGAGGAGGAAGGGTTAAGCCAGTGTGAAAGCATCAGGGGACCACTTTTACAGTCCTGCCCTGCAGTGGGAGCACAGCCAGCCCCAGTGGAGGCGCAGAGGGAGCCCGCATATGAGGCTACAGGGCCCCTGTCTACGGGACCACCGGCCTTCGCCTCATCCCAGCATTAGACCCCCTTTTCCAGCCTGCATAAGCCACAGCGACTTCCCAGACACCCTAGGACCAGGATCCCTTGCGGCAAGGGCCTCACATTCGGACTATGTGTAACAGCCACTGGGCGGATTTGAACCTGGGAACTTCGGAGGAGGAGCCGCTACCGTGTGAGTTATAAAGCCAGCTGGCTCGCTGCTTAGGCTGTCCAGCTCCCTTATTCGTACCGCTCGTTGTACGTGGTCTAAGTGCCACTGCATGGGACAGTGACCCACACGAGGTGTGTGGGTTACACATGCGTCCTGGACAAGGCCTGGGGGAGGCCCAGAATATTTCAAGCCGGTGGGGCTGGTGGGCAGATTTTAGAGCCCTTGGAGAGGCCAGGTTGCTCAGACTTGAGAGTCAGGGGCTGGGAGGGACACGCGCCAGCTCCCATGGAAGTGAGGAGCTGTGCAGCAGCATGGAGTTCCACAGCAGCGTGAGGGTGTCTCAAAAATAAAAAAGGGGGCGTGATGCCAGAATGTTTGGGAACCGCTGCTATAACTGGTCCTGCTACTTAGCAAGCCGATCAGCTCACCGGTGGTGTGGGAGGTGACAGGAGAAGACCCACGCGATGAGGCGGTCCCACCGGCCCCCGAAGGCGTCGTGGATCCAGGTGGATTGGGAGAGGTGGCCGGTCCAGACGCAGGCTGGCCAGACGTCGTCTCTCCTCGAGTCGCGATGGAAACTAGTGGATAAAAGAAGACCTCAGATGGTAAGAACCTGCGGGGTCAGACCAAAGATCCATCTAGCTCAGGGTCCTGTCGGCCCGCAGTGTCCAATGCCAGGTGCCCCAGAGGGAGGGAACAGAACAGGGAACATCCAGTGACCCTTCCCCTGTCGCCTGTTCCCAGCAAGGTCTGATTATGGAGGAGAACTTTACATGAAAGCGGCTCGGTGCCTATCTAGGCACAGCTGCCGGGGAAGTTTCCTCTCACCACAAGCCCTCTCCTGTGCACCATTTGTGCTCCTCCACCAGTGTCCCCGTGGAGGCCTCCAATGCCCCCCTAACCTACAAACCTGGGGCATGTTAGCTGGGGAAGGCCGGGCGTGCAGCGTTATGAGTGGCTTTGGTGGGGGGTTGGGCAGGGTTAGCGCCACCATATGGGATGTGCAGCAGCGGGCGTAGGGGGGCTTCTGGGTGCCACCCGGAGCCACAAATGCAACATAAACGTACCCAGTGTGGTAGCAGAGGAGGCGGGGGTGCTAGAGGAGCTGACAGAGCTGACGCCGCCGGGGCTGGGGGTGACGGCAGGGGAGCCAGAAGAAGCAGCAGCCCCGGAGTGAGTGGATGTTGGGGTAGACGGTGGAGAGATCGTAGCAGAGCCAGTCATCCTGGAAGCGGAGCTGGAGGCTGAGGTTTCAGTGGAGTTGGGCACCAAGGCGGTGGCGGAGCTGGTGACGGAGGTGGCTGTGGAGTTGGAGGTTGAGGTTTCAGCAGAGCTGGGGGTCGAGGTGGCTGTGGAGCTGGAGGTCGAGGTTTCAGCAGAGCTGGGGGTCGAGGTGGCTGTGGAGCTGGGGGTCGAGGTTTCAGCAGAGCTGGGGGTCGAGGTGGCTGTGGAGCTGGGGGTCGAGGTTTCAGCAGAGCTGGGGGTCGAGGTGGCTGTGGAGCTGGGGGTCGAGGTTTCAGCAGAGCTGGGGGTCGAGGTGGCTGTGGAGCTGGGGGTCGAGGTTTCAGCAGAGCTGGGGGTCGAGGTGGCTGTGGAGCTGGGGGTCGAGGTTTCAGCAGAGCTGGGGGTCGAGGTGGCTGTGGAGCTGGGGGTCGAGGTTTCAGCAGAGCTGGGGGTCGAGGTGGCTGTGGAGCTGGGGGTCGAGGTTTCAGCAGAGCTGGGGGTCGAGGTGGCTGTGGAGCTGGGGGTCAAGGTTTCAGTGGAGCTGGGGGTCGAGGTTTCAGCAGAGCTGGGGGTCGAGGTGGCTGTGGAGCTGGGGGTCGAGGTTTCAGCAGAGCTGGGGGTCGAGGTGGCTGTGGAGCTGGGGGTCGAGGTTTCAGCAGAGCTGGGGGTCGAGGTGGCTGTGGAGCTGGGGGTCGAGGTTTCAGCAGAGCTGGGGGTCGAGGTGGCTGTGGAGCTGGGGGTCGAGGTTTCAGTGGAGCTGGGGGTCGAGGTTTCAGCAGAGCTGGGGGTCGAGGTGGCTGTGGAGCTGGGGGTCGAGGTTTCAGCAGAGCTGGGGGTCGAGGTGGCTGTGGAGCTGGGGGTCGAGGTTTCAGTGGAGCTGGGGGTCGAGGTTTCAGCAGAGCTGGGGGTCGAGGTGGCTGTGGAGCTGGGGGTCGAGGTTTCAGCAGAGCTGGGGGTCGAGGTGGCTGTGGAGCTGGGGGTCGAGGTTTCAGCAGAGCTGGGGGTCGAGGTGGCTGTGGAGCTGGGGGTCGAGGTTTCAGCAGAGCTGGTGGTCGAGGTGGCTGTGGAGCTGGGGGTGGAGGTTTCAGCAGAGCTGGGGGTCGATGTGGCTGTGGAGCTGGGGGTCGAGGTTTCAGTGGAGCTGGGGGTTGAGGTGGCTGTGGAGCTGGGGGTCGAGGTTTCAGTGGAGCTGGGGGTCGAGGTTTCAGTGGAGCTGGGGGTCGAGGTTTCACTGGAGCTGAGGTTCGAGGTGGCTGTGGAGCTGGGGGTCGAGGTGGCTGTGGAGCTGGGGGTTGAGGTGGCTGTGGAGCTGGGGGTGGAGGTTTCAGCAGAGCTGGTGGTCGAGGTGGCTGTGGAGCTGGGGGTGGAGGTTTCAGCAGAGCTGGGGGTCGAGGTGGCTGTGGAGCTGGGGGTCGAGGTTTCAGCAGAGCTGGGGGTCGAGGTGGCTGTGGAGCTGGGGGTCGAGGTTTCAGTGGAGCTGGGGGTTGAGGTGGCTGTGGAGCTGGGGGTCGAGGTGGCTGTGGAGCTGGGGGTCGAGGTTTCAGTGGAGCTGGGGGTCGAGGTGGCTGTGGAGCTGGGGGTGGAGGTTTCAGCAGAGCTGGAGGTCGAGGTGGCTGCAGAGCTGGAGGTCGAGGTGGAACTGGAACTGGAGGTCGAGGCATCAGTGGAGCTGGGGGTCGAGGTGCCTGTGGAGCTGGGGGTCGAGGTTTCAGCAGAGCTGGGGGTCGAGGTGGCTGTGGAGCTGGGGGTCGAGGTGGCTGTGGAACTGGGGGTCGAGGTTTCAGCAGAGCTGGGGGTCGAGGTGGCTGTGGAGCTGGGGGTCGAGGTTTCAGCAGAGCTGGGGGTCGAGGTTTGAGCGGAGCTGGGGGTTGAGGTTTCAGCAGAGCTGGGGGTTGAAGTGGCTGTGGAGCTGGGGGTCGAGGTTTGAGCGGAGCTGGGGGTTGAGGTTTCAGCGGAGCTGGGGTTCAAGGTGGCTGCAGAGCTGGAGGTCGAGGTTTCAGCAGAGCTGGGGGTCGAGGTTTCAGTGGAGCTGGGGGTCGAGGTGGCTGTGGAGCTGGGGGTCGAGGTTTCAGCAGAGCTGGGGGTCGAGGTTTCAGTGGAGCTGGGGGTCGAGGTGGCTGTGGAGCTGGGGGTCGAGGTGGCTGTGGAGCTGGGGGTCGAGGTTTCAGCAGAGCTGGGGGTCAAGGTGGCTGTGGAGCTGGGGGTCGTGGTGGCTGTGGAGCTGGGGGTCGAGGTTTCAGTGGAGCTGGGAGTCGAGGTGGCTGTGGAGCTGGGGGTCGAGGTGGCTGTGGAGCTGGGGGTCGAGGTTTCAGTGGAGCTGGGGGTCGAGGTGGCTGTGGAGCTGGGGGTCGAGGTTTCAGCAGAGCTGGGGGTCGAGGTTTGAGCGGAGCTGGGGGTTGAGGTTTCAGCAGAGCTGGGGGTTGAAGTGGCTGTGGAGCTGGGGGTCGAGGTTTGAGCGGAGCTGGGGGTTGAGGTTTCAGCGGAGCTGGGGTTCAAGGTGGCTGCAGAGCTGGAGGTCGAGGTTTCAGCAGAGCTGGGGGTCGAGGTTTCAGTGGAGCTGGGGGTCGAGGTGGCTGTGGAGCTGGGGGTCGAGGTTTCAGTGGAGCTGGGGGTCGAGGTGGCTGTGGAGCTGGGGGTCGAGGTTTCAGCAGAGCTGGGGGTCGAGGTGGCTGTGGAGCTGGGGGTCAAGGTTTCAGCAGAGCTGGGGGTCGAGGTGGCTGTGGAACTGGGGGACGAGGTTTCAGCAGAGCTGGGGGTCGAGGTGGCTGTGGAGCTGGGGGTCGAGGTTTCAGCAGAGCTGGGGGTCGAGGTTTGAGCGGAGCTGGGGGTTGAGGTTTCAGCAGAGCTGGGGGTTGAAGTGGCTGTGGAGCTGGGGGTCGAGGTTTGAGCGGAGCTGGGGGTTGAGGTTTCAGCGGAGCTGGGGTTCAAGGTGGCTGCAGAGCTGGAGGTCGAGGTTTCAGCAGAGCTGGGGGTCGAGGTTTCAGTGGAGCTGGGGGTCGAGGTGGCTGTGGAGCTGGGGGTCGAGGTTTCAGCAGAGCTGGGGGTCGAGGTTTCAGTGGAGCTGGGGGTCGAGGTGGCTGTGGAGCTGGGGGTCGAGGTGGCTGTGGAGCTGGGGGTCGAGGTTTCAGCAGAGCTGGGGGTCAAGGTGGCTGTGGAGCTGGGGGTCGAGGTTTCAGCAGAGCTGGGGGTCGTGGTGGCTGTGGAGCTGGGGGTCGAGGTTTCAGTGGAGCTGGGGGTCGAGGTGGCTGTGGAGCTGGGGGTCGAGGTTTCAGTGGAGCTGGGGGTTGAGGTGGCTGTGGAGCTGGGGGTCGAGGTTTCAGCAGAGCTGGAGGTCGAGGTTTCAGCGGAGCTGGGGGTCGAGGTGGCTGTGGAGCTGGGGGTCGAGGTTTCAGTGGAGCTGGGGGTCGAGGTGGCTGTGGAGCTGGGGGTCGAGGTTTCAGCAGAGCTGGGGGTCGAGGTGGCTGTGGAGCTGGGGGTCGAGGTGGCTGTGGAGCTGGAGGTCGAGGTTTCAGTGGAGCTGGGGGTCGAGGTTTCAGCAGAGCTGGGGGTCGAGGTGGCTGTGGAGCTGGGGGTCGAGGTTTCAGTGGAGCTGGAGGTCGAGGTGGCTGTGGAGCTGGGGGTTGAGGTTTCAGTGGAGCTGGGGGTCGAGGTTTCAGCAGAGCTGGGGGTCGAGGTGGCTGTGGAGCTGGGGGTCGAGGTTTCAGTGGAGCTGGAGGTCGAGGTGGCTGTGGAGCTGGACGTCGAGGTTTCAGCGGAGCTGGGGGTTGAGGTTTCAGCGGATCTGGAGGTCGAGGTGGCTGTGGAGCTGGGGGTCGAGGTGGCTGTGGAGCTGGAGGTCGAGGTGACTCTGGAACTGGAACTGGAGGTAGAGGCATCAGGGGAGCTGGAGGTCGAGGTGCCTGTGGAGCTGGGGGTCATGGCAGCAGCAGAGCTCGAGGTTGTGTTCGGAGGGGGGCTGCGGGTGATGATCGCAGCGGAGTTGGGGGGTGTGGTGGAAGTGGAGGTGAAGGTCATGGTGGCTACAGGGCTGGGAGTAGAGGTGGCAAAGGAGCTGGGGGTTGTGTTGGGAGAGGATCTCATGGTTGCAGTGGCTGTGGAGCTGGGGGTCGAGGTTTCAGTGGAGCTGGGAGTCGAGGTGGCTGTGGAGCTGGGGGTCAAGGTGGCTGTGGAGCTGGGGGTCGAGGTTTCAGTGGAGCTGGGGGTCGAGGTGGCTGTGGAGCTGGGGGTCGAGGTTTCAGTGGAGCTGGGGGTCGAGGTGGCTGTGGAGCTGGGGGTCGAGGTTTCAGCAGAGCTGGGGGTCGAGGTGGCTGTGGAGCTGGGGGTCGAGGTGGCTGTGGAGCTGGGGGTCGAGGTTTCAGCAGAGCTGGGGGTCGAGGTGGCTGTGGAGATGGGGGTCGAGGTGGCTGTGGAACTGGGGGTCGAGGTTTTAGCAGAGCTGGGGGTCAAGGTGGCTGTGGAGCTGGGGGTCGAGGTTTCAGCGGAGCTGGGGGTCGAGGTGGCTGTGGAGCTGGGGGTCGAGATTTCAGCAGAGCTG
The DNA here is from genome assembly GCF_049634645.1 of Pelodiscus sinensis. Classification (NCBI taxonomy): domain Eukaryota; kingdom Metazoa; phylum Chordata; order Testudines; family Trionychidae; genus Pelodiscus; species Pelodiscus sinensis. The sequence goes on from NC_134742.1 coordinate 11,666,010, forward strand.
GGGGTCGAGGTTTGAGCGGAGCTGGGGGTTGAGGTTTCAGCAGAGCTGGGGGTTGAAGTGGCTGTGGAGCTGGGGGTCGAGGTTTGAGCGGAGCTGGGGGTCGAGGTTTCAGAAGAGCTGGAGGTCGAGGTTTCAGCAGAGCTGGGGGTCGAGGTTTCAGTGGAGCTGGGGGTCGAGGTGGCTGTGGAGCTGGGGGTCGAGGTTTCAGCAGAGCTGGGGGTCAAGGTGGCTGTGGAGCTGTGGGTCGAGGTTTCAGCAGAGCTGGAGGTCGAGGTTTCAGCGGAGCTGGGGGTCGAGGTGGCTGTGGAGCTGGGGGTCGAGGTTTCAGTGGAGCTGGGGGTCGAGGTGGCTGTGGAGCTGGGGGTCGAGGTTTCAGTGGAGCTGGGGGTTGAGGTGGCTGTGGAACTGGGGGTCGAGGTTTCAGCAGAGCTGGGGGTCAAGGTGGCTGTGGAGCTGGGGATCGAGGTTTCAGTAGAGCTGGAGGTCGAGGTTTCAGCGGAGCTGGGGGTCGGGGTGGCTGTGGAGCTGGGGGTCGAGGTGGCTGTGGAGCTGGAGGTCGAGGTTTCAGTGGAGCTGGGGGTCGAGGTTTCAGCAGAGCTGGGGGTCGAGGTGGCTGTGGAGCTGGGGGTCGAGGTTTCAGCAGAGCTGGGGGTCGAGGTGGCTGTGGAGCTGGGGGTCGAGGTGGCTGTGGAGCTGGGGGTCGAGGTTTCAGTGGAGCTGGGGGTCGAGGTTTCAGCAGAGCTGGGGGTCGAGGTTTCAGTGGAGCTGGGGGTCGAGGTGGCTGTGGAGCTGGGGGTCGAGGTTTCAGTGGAGCTGGGGGTCGAGGTGGCTGTGGAACTGGACGTCGAGGTTTCAGCGGAGCTGGTGGTTGGGGTTTCAGCGGATCTGGTGGTCGAGGTGGCTCTGGAGCTGGGGGTCGAGGTTTCAGTGGAGCTGGGGGTCGAGGTGGCTGTGGAGCTGGGGGTCGAGGTTTCAGTGGAGCTGGGGGTCGAGGTGGCTGTGGAGCTGGGGGTCGAGGTGGCTGTGGAGCTGGGGGTTGAGGTTTCAGTGGAGCTGGGGGTCGAGGTGGCTGTGGAGCTGGGGGTCGAGGTGGCTATGGAGCTTGGGGTCGAGGTGGCTGTGGAGCTGGGGGTCAAGGTGGCTGTGGAGCTGGGGGTCAAGGTTTCAGTGGAGCTGGGGGTCGAGGTTTCAGTGGAGCTGGGGGTCGAGGTGGCTGTGGAGCTGGGGGTCGAGGTGGCTGTGGAGCTGGGGGTTGAGGTTTCAGTGGAGCTGGGGGTCGAGGTGGCTGTGGAGCTGGGGGTCGAGGTGGCTATGGAGCTTGGGGTCGAGGTGGCTGTGGAGCTGGGGGTCAAGGTTTCAGTGGAGCTGGGGGTCAAGGTGGCTGTGGAGCTGGGGGTCAAGGTTTCAGTGGAGCTGGGGGTCGAGGTGGCTGTGGAGCTGGGGGTCAAGGTTTCAGTGGAGCTGGGGGTCGAGGTGGCTGTGGAGCTGGGGGTCGAGGTTTCAGCGGAACTGGGGGTCGAGGTTTCAGCGGAGGTGGGGGTCGAGGTGGCTGTGGAGCTGGAGTTCGAGGTGGCTGTGGAGCTGGGGGTCGAGGTTTCAGGAGAGCTGGGGGTCGAGGTGGCTGTGGAGCTGGGGGTTGAGGTTTCAGGAGAGCTGGGGGTCGAGGTGGCTGTGGAGCTGGGGTTTGAGGTTTCAGCAGAGCTGTGGGTCGAGGTGGCTGTGGAGCTGGAGGTTGAGGTTTGAGCGGAGCTGGGGGTCGAGGTGGCTGTGGAGCTGGGGGTCGAGGTTTCAGTGGAGCTGGGGGTCGAGGTGGCTGTGGAGCTGGATGTCGAGTTTTCAGCGGAGCTGGGGGTCGAGGTTTCAGCGGATATGGAGGTCGAGGTGGCTGTGGAGCTGGGGGTCGAGGTTTCAGTGGAGCTGGGGGTTGAAGTGGCTGTGGAGCTGAGGGTCGAGGTGGCTGTGGAGCTGGTGGTCGAGGTTTTAGCAGAGCTGGGGGTCGAGGTGGCTGTGGAGCTGGGGGTTGAGGTTTCAGTGGAGCTGGGTGTCGAGGTGGCTGTGGAGCTGGGGGTCGAGGTGGCTATGGAGCTTGGGGTCGAGGTGGCTGTGGAGCTGGGGGTCGAGGTGGCTGTGGAGCTGCGGGTCGAGGTTTCACTGGAGCTGAGGTTCGAGGTGGCTGTGGAGCTGGGGGTCGAGGTGGCTGTGGAGCTGGGGGTAGAGGTTTCAGCGGAGCTGGGGGTCGAGGTGGCTGTGGAGCTGGGGGTAGAGGTTTCACTGGAGCTGAGGTTCGAGGTGGCTGTGGAGCTGGGGGTCGAGGTGGCTGTGGAGCTGGGGGTAGAGGTTTCACTGGAGCTGAGGTTCGAGGTGGCTGTGGAGCTGGGGGTCAAGGTGGCTGTGGAGCTGGGGGTAGAGGTTTCAGCGGAGCTGGGGGTCGAGGTGGCTGTGGAGCTGGGGGTAGAGGTTTCAGCGGAGCTGGGGGTCAAGGTGGCTGTGGAGCTGGAGGTCGAGATTTCAGCAGACCTGGGGGTCGAGGTGGCTGAGGAGCTGGGGGTCGAGGTTTCAGCGGAACTGGGGGTCGAGGTGGCTGTGGAGCTGGAGGTCGAGGTTTCAGTGGAACTGTGGGTCGAGGTGGCTGTGGAGCTGGTGGTCGAGGTTTCAGTGGAGCTGGTGGTCGAGGTTTCAGTGGAGCTGGAGGTCGAGGTTTCAGCAGAGCTGGAGGTCGAGGTTTCAGCAGAGCTGGTGGTCGAGGTGGCTTTGGAGCTGGTGGTCGAGGTGGCTTTGGAGCTGGGGGTCGAGGTGGCTGTGGAGCTAGGGGTCGAGGTGGCTGTGGAGCTGGGGGTTGAGGTTTCAGCAGAGCTGGAGGTCGAGGTTTCAGTGGAGCTGGGGGTCGAGGTTTCAGCGGAGCTGGGGGTCGAGGTTTCAGCAGAGCTGGGGGTGGAGGTGGCTGTGGAGCTGGAGGTCGAGGTTTCAGCGGAGCTGGGGGTTGAGGTTTCAGTGGAGCTGGAGGTCGAGGTTTCAGCGGAGTTGGGGGTCGAGGTGGCTGTGGAGCTGGGGGTCGAGGTGGCTGTGGGGCTGGAGGTCGAGGTTTCAGCGGAGTTGGGGGTCGAGGTGGCTGTGGAGCTGGGGGTCGAGGTTTCAGCGGAGCTGGGGGTCGAGGTTTCAGCAGAGCTGGGGGTGGAGGTGGCTGTGGAGCTGGGGGTTGAGGTTTCAGCAGAGCTGGGGGTCGAGGTGGCTGTGGAGCTGGGGGTCGAGGTTTCAGCAGAGCTGGAGGTCGAGGTGGCTGTGGAGCTGGAGGTCGAGGTTTCAGCGGAGCTGGTGGTCGAGGTGGCTGTGGAGCTGGGGGTCGAGGTTTCAGTGGAGCTGGAGGTTGAGGTTTCAGCAGAGCTGGAGGTCGAGGTTTCATCAGAGCTGGTGGTCGAGGTGGCTTTGGAGCTGGGGGTCGAGGTGGCTGTGGAGCTGGGGGTCGAGGTGGCTGTGGAGCTGGGGGTTGAGGTTTCAGCAGAGCTGGGAGTCGAGGTGGCTGTGGAGCTGGGGGTCGAGGTTTCAGTGGAGCTGGGGGTCGAGGTTTCAGTGGAGCTGTGGGTCGAGGTGGCTGTGGAACTGGGGGTCGAGGTTTCAGCAGAGCTGGGGGTTGAGGTGGCTGTGGAGCTGGGGGTCGAGGTGGCTGTGGAACTGGGGGTCGAGGTTTCAGTGGAGCTGGGGGTCGAGGTGGCTGTGGAACTGGAGGTCGAGGTTTCAGCAGAGCTGGGGGTCGAGGTTTCAGCGGAGCTGGAGGTCGAGGTTTCAGCAGAGCTGGGGGTCAAGGTGGCTGTGGAGCTGGGGGTCGTGGTGGCTGTGGAGCTGGGGGTCGAGGTTTCAGTGGAGCTGGGAGTCGAGGTGGCTGTGGAGCTGGGGGTCGAGGTGGCTGTGGAGCTGGGGGTCGAGGTTTCAGTGGAGCTGGGGGTCGAGGTGGCTGTGGAGCTGGGGGTCGAGGTTTCAGCAGAGCTGGGGGTCGAGGTTTGAGCGGAGCTGGGGGTTGAGGTTTCAGCAGAGCTGGGGGTCGTGGTGGCTGTGGAGCTGGGGGTCGAGGTTTCAGTGGAGCTGGGGGTCGTGGTGGCTGTGGAGCTGGGGGTCGAGGTTTCAGCAGAGCTGGGGGTCGTGGTGGCTGTGGAGCTGGGGGTCGAGGTTTCAGCAGAGCTGGAGGTCGAGGTTTCAGCGGAGCTGGGGGTCGAGGTGGCTGTGGAGCTGGGGGTCGAGGTTTCAGTGGAGCTGGGGGTCGAGGTGGCTGTGGAGCTGGGGGTCGAGGTTTCAGCAGAGCTGGGGGTCGAGGTGGCTGTGGAGCTCGGGGTCGAGGTGGCTGTGGAGCTGGAGGTCGAGGTTTCAGTGGAGCTGGGGGTCGAGGTTTCAGCAGAGCTGGGGGTCGAGGTGGCTGTGGAGCTGGGGGTCGAGTTTTCAGTGGAGCTGGAGGTCGAGGTGGCTGTGGAGCTGGGGGTTGAGGTTTCAGTGGAGCTGGGGGTCGAGGTTTCAGCAGAGCTGGGGGTCGAGGTGGCTGTGGAGCTGGGGGTCGAGGTTTCAGTGGAGCTGGAGGTCGAGGTGGCTGTGGAGCTGGACGTCGAGGTTTCAGCGGAGCTGGGGGTTGAGGTTTCAGCGGATCTGGAGGTCGAGGTGGCTGTGGAGCTGGGGGTCGAGGTGGCTGTGGAGCTGGAGGTCGAGGTGACTCTGGAACTGGAACTGGAGGTAGAGGCATCAGGGGAGCTGGAGGTCGAGGTGCCTGTGGAGCTGGGGGTCATGGCAGCAGCAGAGCTCGAGGTTGTGTTCGGAGGGGGGCTGCGGGTGATGATCGCAGCGGAGTTGGGGGGTGTGGTGGAAGTGGAGGTGAAGGTCATGGTGGCTACAGGGCTGGGAGTAGAGGTGGCAAAGGAGCTGGGGGTTGTGTTGGGAGAGGATCTCATGGTTGAAGTGGCTGTGGAGCTGGGGGTCGAGGTTTCAGTGGAGCTGGGAGTCGAGGTGGCTGTGGAGCTGGGGGTCAAGGTGGCTGTGGAGCTGGGGGTCGAGGTTTCAGTGGAGCTGGGGGTCGAGGTGGCTGTGGAGCTGGGGGTCGAGGTTTCAGTGGAGCTGGGGGTCGAGGTGGCTGTGGAGCTGGGGGTCGAGGTTTCAGCAGAGCTGGGGGTCGAGGTGGCTGTGGAGCTGGGGGTCGAGGTGGCTGTGGAGCTGGGGGTCGAGGTTTCAGCAGAGCTGGGGGTCGAGGTGGCTGTGGAGATGGGGGTCGAGGTGGCTGTGGAACTGGGGGTCGAGGTTTTAGCAGAGCTGGGGGTCAAGGTGGCTGTGGAGCTGGGGGTCGAGGTTTCAGCGGAGCTGGGGGTCGAGGTGGCTGTGGAGCTGGGGGTCGAGATTTCAGCAGAGCTGGGGGTCGAGGTTTGAGCGGAGCTGGGGGTCGAGGTTTCAGAAGAGCTGGAGGTCGAGGTTTCAGCAGAGCTGGGGGTCGAGGTTTCAGTGGAGCTGGGGGTCGAGGTGGCTGTGGAGCTGGGGGTCGAGGTTTCAGCAGAGCTGGGGGTCAAGGTGGCTGTGGAGCTGTGGGTCGAGGTTTCAGCAGAGCTGGAGGTCGAGGTTTCAGCGGAGCTGGGGGTCGAGGTGGCTGTGGAGCTGGGGGTCGAGGTTTCAGTGGAGCTGGGGGTCGAGGTGGCTGTGGAGCTGGGGGTCGAGGTTTCAGTGGAGCTGGGGGTTGAGGTGGCTGTGGAACTGGGGGTCGAGGTTTCAGCAGAGCTGGGGGTCAAGGTGGCTGTGGAGCTGGGGATCGAGGTTTCAGTAGAGCTGGAGGTCGAGGTTTCAGCGGAGCTGGGGGTCGGGGTGGCTGTGGAGCTGGGGGTCGAGGTGGCTGTGGAGCTGGAGGTCGAGGTTTCAGTGGAGCTGGGGGTCGAGGTTTCAGCAGAGCTGGGGGTCGAGGTGGCTGTGGAGCTGGGGGTCGAGGTTTCAGCAGAGCTGGGGGTCGAGGTGGCTGTGGAGCTGGGGGTCGAGGTGGCTGTGGAGCTGGGGGTCGAGGTGGCTGTGGAGCTGGGGGTCGAGGTTTCAGTGGAGCTGGGGGTCGAGGTTTCAGCAGAGCTGGGGGTCGAGGTTTCAGTGGAGCTGGGGGTCGAGGTGGCTGTGGAGCTGGGGGTCGAGGTTTCAGTGGAGCTGGGGGTCGAGGTGGCTGTGGAACTGGACGTCGAGGTTTCAGCGGAGCTGGTGGTTGGGGTTTCAGCGGATCTGGTGGTCGAGGTGGCTCTGGAGCTGGGGGTCGAGGTTTCAGTGGAGCTGGGGGTCGAGGTGGCTGTGGAGCTGGGGGTCGAGGTTTCAGTGGAGCTGGGGGTCGAGGTGGCTGTGGAGCTGGGGGTCGAGGTGGCTGTGGAGCTGGGGGTTGAGGTTTCAGTGGAGCTGGGGGTCGAGGTGGCTGTGGAGCTGGGGGTCGAGGTGGCTATGGACCTTGGGGTCAAGGTGGCTGTGGAGCTGGGGGTCAAGGTGGCTGTGGAGCTGGGGGTCAAGGTTTCAGTGGAGCTGGGGGTCGAGGTGGCTGTGGAGCTGGGGGTCGAGGTTTCAGTGGAGCTGGGGGTCGAGGTGGCTGTGGAGCTGGGGGTCGAGGTGGCTGTGGAGCTGGGGGTTGAGGTTTCAGTGGAGCTGGGGGTCGAGGTGGCTGTGGAGCTGGGGGTTGAGGTGGCTATGGAGCTTGGGGTCGAGGTGGCTGTGGAGCTGGGGGTCAAGGTGGCTGTGGAGCTGGGGGTCAAGGTTTCAGTGGAGCTGGGGGTCGAGGTGGCTGTGGAGCTGGGGGTCGAGGTGGCTGTGGAGCTGGGGGTCGAGGTTTCAGCGGAACTGGGGGTCGAGGTTTCAGCGGAGGTGGGGGTCGAGGTGGCTGTGGAGCTGGAGTTCGAGGTTTCAGCGGAACTGGGGGTCGAGATGGCTGTGGAGCTGGAGGTCGAGGTGGCTGTGGAGCTGGGGGTCGAGGTTTCAGGAGAGCTGGGGGTCGAGGTGGCTGTGGAGCTGGGGGTTGAGGTTTCAGGAGAGCTGGGGGTCGAGGTGGCTGTGGAGCTGGGGTTTGAGGTTTCAGCAGAGCTGTGGGTCGAGGTGGCTGTGGAGCTGGAGGTTGAGGTTTGAGCGGAGCTGGGGGTCGAGGTGGCTGTGGAGCTGGATGTCGAGTTTTCAGCGGAGCTGGGGGTCGAGGTTTCAGCGGATATGGAGGTCGAGGTGGCTGTGGAGCTGGGGGTCGAGGTTTCAGTGGAGCTGGGGGTTGAAGTGGCTGTGGAGCTGAGGGTCGAGGTGGCTGTGGAGCTGGTGGTCGAGGTTTTAGCAGAGCTGGGGGTCGAGGTGGCTGTGGAGCTGGGGGTTGAGGTTTCAGTGGAGCTGGGTGTCGAGGTGGGTGTGGAGCTGGGGGTCGAGGTGGCTATGGAGCTTGGGGTCGAGGTGGCTGTGGAGCTGGGGGTCGAGGTGGCTGTGGAGCTGCGGGTCGAGGTTTCACTGGAGCTGAGGTTCGAGGTGGCTGTGGAGCTGGGGGTCGAGGTGGCTGTGGAGCTGGGGGTAGAGGTTTCAGCGGAGCTGGGGGTCGAGGTGGCTGTGGAGCTGGGGGTAGAGGTTTCACTGGAGCTGAGGTTCGAGGTGGCTGTGGAGCTGGGGGTCGAGGTGGCTGTGGAGCTGGGGGTAGAGGTTTCAGCGGAGCTGGGGGTCGAGGTGGCTGTGGAGCTGGGGGTAGAGGTTTCACTGGAGCTGAGGTTCGAGGTGGCTGTGGAGCTGGGGGTCGAGGTGGCTGTGGAGCTGGGGGTAGAGGTTTCAGCGGAGCTGGGGGTCGAGGTGGCTGTGGAGCTGGGGGTAGAGGTTTCAGCGGAGCTGGGGGTCAAGGTGGCTGTGGAGCTGGAGGTCGAGATTTCAGCAGACCTGGGGGTCGAGGTGGCTGAGGAGCTGGGGGTCGAGGTTTCAGCGGAACTGGGGGTCGAGGTGGCTGTGGAGCTGGAGGTCGAGGTTTCAGTGGAGCTGTGGGTCGAGGTGGCTGTGGAGCTGGTGGTCGAGGTTTCAGTGGAGCTGGTGGTCGAGGTGGCTTTGGAGCTGGTGGTCGAGGTGGCTTTGGAGCTGGGGGTCGAGGTGGCTGTGGAGCTGGGGGTTGAGGTGGCTGTGGAGCTGGAGGTTGAGGTTTCAGCAGAGCTGGAGGTCGAGGTTTCAGCAGAGCTGGTGGTCGAGGTGGCTTTGGAGCTGGTGGTCGAGGTGGCTTTGGAGCTGGGGGTCGAGGTGGCTGTGGAGCTGGGGGTTGAGGTTTCAGCAGAGCTGGAGGTCGAGGTTTCAGTGGAGCTGGGGGTCGAGGTTTCAGCGGAGCTGGGGGTCGAGGTTTCAGCAGAGCTGGGGGTGGAGGTGGCTGTGGAGCTGGAGGTCGAGGTTTCAGCGGAGCTGGGGGTTGAGGTTTCAGTGGAGCTGGAGGTCGAGGTTTCAGCGGAGTTGGGGGTCGAGGTGGCTGTGGAGCTGGGGGTCGAGGTGGCTGTGGGGCTGGAGGTCGAGGTTTCAGCGGAGTTAGGGGTCGAGGTGGCTGTGGAGCTGGGGGTCGAGGTTTCAGCGGAGCTGGGGGTCGAGGTTTCAGCAGAGCTGGGGGTGGAGGTGGCTGTGGAGCTGGGGGTTGAGGTTTCAGCAGAGCTGGGGGTCGAGGTGGCTGTGGAGCTGGGGGTCGAGGTTTCAGCAGAGCTGGAGGTCGAGGTGGCTGTGGAGCTGGAGGTCGAGGTTTCAGCGGAGCTGGTGGTCGAGGTGGCTGTGGAGCTGGGGGTCGAGGTTTCAGTGGAGCTGCAGGTTGAGGTTTCAGCAGAGCTGGAGGTCGAGGTTTCAGCAGAGCTGGTGGTCGAGGTGGCTTTGGAGCTGGGGGTCGAGGTGGCTGTGGAGCTGGGGGTCGAGGTGGCTGTGGAGCTGGGGGTTGAGGTTTCAGCAGAGCTGGGAGTCGAGGTGGCTGTGGAGCTGGGGGTCGAGGTTTCAGTGGAGCTGGGGGTCGAGGTTTCAGTGGAGCTGTGGGTCGAGGTGGCTGTGGAACTGGGGGTCGAGGTTTCAGCAGAGCTGGGGGTTGAGGTGGCTGTGGAGCTGGGGGTCGAGGTGGCTGTGGAACTGGGGGTCGAGGTTTCAGTGGAGCTGGGGGTCGAGGTGGCTGTGGAACTGGAGGTCGAGGTTTCAGCAGAGCTGGAGGTCGAGGTTTCAGCGGAGCTGGAGGTCGAGGTTTCAGCAGAGCTGGGGGTCGAGGTGGGTTTGGAGCTGGAGGTCGAGTTTTCAGCAGAGCTGGGGGTCGAGGTTTCAGGAGAGCTGGGGGTCGAGGTGGCTGTGGAGCTGGAGGTCGAGGTTTCAGTGGAGCTGGGCGTCAAGGTGGCTGCAGAGCTCATGGTCAAGGTGGCTGCAGAGGTGGAGGTCGAGGTTTCAGCAGAGCTGGGGGTCAAGGTGGCTGTGGAGCTGGAGGTCGAGGTTTCAGCAGAGCTGGGGGTCGAGGTGGCTGTGGAGCTGGGGGTCGAGGTTTCAGTGGAGCTGGGGGTCGAGTTGGCTGTGGAGCTGGAGGTCGAGGTTTCAGCAGAGCTGGGGGTCGAGGTGGCTGTGGAGCTAGGGGTTGAGGTTTCACGGGAACTGGGGGTCGAAGTGGCTGTGGAGCTGGGGGTTGAGGTTTCACTGGAACTGGGGGTCGAGGTGGCTGTGGAGCTGGGGGTTGAGGTTTCACTGGAACTGGGGGTCGAGGTGGCTGTGGAGCTGGGGGTCGAGGTGGCTGTGGAGCTGGGGGTTGAGGTTTCACTGGAACTGGGGGTCGAGGTTTCAGCAGAGCTGGGGGTCGAGGTGGCTGTGGAGCTGGGGGTCGAGGTTTCAGCGGAGCTGGGGGTCGAGGTGGCTGTGGAGCTGGGGGTCGAGGTTTCAGTGGAGCTGGGGGTCGAGGTGGCTGTGGAGCTGGGGGTCGAGGTTTCAGTGGAGCTGGGGGTCGAGGTGGCTGTGGAGCTGGGGGTCGAGGTTTCAGCAGAGCTGGTGGTCGAGGTGGCTGTGGAGCTGGGGGTCGAGCTTTCAGTGGAGCTGGAGTTTGAGGTTTCAGCGGAGCTGGGGGTCGAGGTGCCTGTGGAGCTGGGGGTCGAGGTTTCAGCAGAGCTGGGTGTCGAGGTGGCTGTGGAGCTGGGTGTCGAGGTGGCTGTGGAGCTGGAGGTCGAGGTTTCAGCGGAGCTGTGGGTCGAGGTGGCTGTGGAGCTGGGGGTCGAGGTTTCAGCGGAGCTGTGGGTCGAGGTGGCTGTGGAGCTGGGGGTCGAGGTTTCAGGAGAGCTGGGGGTCGAGGTGGCTGTGGAGCTGGGGGTCGAGGTTTCAGCAGAGCTGTGGGTCGAGGTGGCTGTGGAGCTGGGGGTCGAGGTTTCAGCGGAGCTGTGGGTCGAGGTGGCTGTGGAGCTGGGGGTCGAGGTGGCTGTGGAGCTGGGGGTCGAGGTTTCAGCGGAGCTGTGGGTCGAGGTGGCTGTGGAGCTGGGGGTCGAGGTTTCAGCGGAGCTGTGGGTCGAGGTGGCTGTGGAGCTGGGGGTCGAGGTGGCTGTGGAGCTGGGGGTCGAGGTTTCAGGAGAGCTGGGGGTCGAGGTTTCAGCGGAGCTGGGGGTCGAGGTGGCTGTGGAGCTGGAGGTCGACGTTTCAGCGGAGCTGTGGGTCGAGGTGGCTGTGGAGCTGGGGGTCGAGGTGGCTGTGGAGCTGGGGGTCAAGGTGGCTGTGGAGCTGGGTGTCGAGGTTTCAGTGGAGCTGGGGGTCGAGGTGGCTGCAGAGCTCATTGTCAAGGTGGCTGCAGTGCTGGAGGTCGAGGTGGCTGTGGAGCTGGAACTGTAGGTCGAGTTATCAGGAGAATTGGGGGTGTATGTGGCCGTGGAGCTGGGGGCCATGGCAGCAGCAGAGCTCGAGATTGTGTTCGGAGGGGGGCTGCGGCTGATGATCGCAGTGGAATTGGGGGGTGTGGTGGAAGCGGAGGTCAAGGTCATGGTGGCTACAGGGCTGGTGGCAGAGGAGCTGGAGGTCATGTTGGGAGAGGAGATGGGGGTCGAGGTTTCAGTGGATCTAGGGGTCGAAGTGTCTACGGGGCTGCGGGTTGAGGTGACAGCAGAATTGCGGGTCGAGGTGATTTTGGAGCTGGGGGTCAAGGTGGCTGCAGAGCTGGGGGTCATAGTAGCAACAGAGCTTGAGGTTGTCTTCGGAGAGGGGCTGCGGGTGATTATTGCAGCAGAATTGGGGGGTGAAGTGGAAGTGGACATGAAGATTATGGTGACTACAGGGCTGGGGGTCGTTGTGACAGTGGTGCTGCCAGTCATGACTGCTGAAGAGTTGGGGGTCGTAGTGGGAGTGGGGTTGGGGGTGATGGTGGCAGAGAAGCTGGGGGGTGAAGTGGGGGTGGAATTATAAGTCGTGCTGGGAGTGGAGCTGTAGGTTGAGATGGGGGTGGAGTTATGAGTCGTGGCAGGAGCGGAGCTGGAGGATGAGATGGGAGTGGAGCTGTTGGTGGTGGTGGGAGCAAAGTTGGAGGTGGAGGTGCGGGTGGAGTTCTCAGTCGTGGTGGGAGGGTAGCTGGAGGTTGAGGTGGAGGTGGAGGTATCAGTCGTGGTGGGAGAAGAGCTAGAAGTTAACGTGAGGGTGGAGATATCGGTTGTGGTGGGAGTGGAAATAGAGGTTGACATGGGGTTGGAGTTATCGGTCATGGTGGGAGCGGAGATGAAGGTTGAGGTAGCGCTGGAGCTATCGGTGGTGGTAGTGGGAACAGAACTGGAAGCTGACGTGGGGGTGGAGTTATCAGTCATGGTGGCAGGGGAGCTGAAAGTTGAGAAGGGGGTGGACTCCTCGGTAGTCGGAACGGAGCTGGAGGTTGAGGTGGGGGTGGAGTCATAGGTTCTGGTGGGAGGAGAGTTGGAGGTTGAGGTGGGGGCTGAGTTATCGGCTTTGGTGGTGGTGGAGCTGTGGGATGAGGTGGGGGTAGAGTTATCGGTTGTGGTGGGAGCGGAGCTGGAGGTTGAGGTGGGGCTGGAGTTATCGGTTGTGGCAGGAGCAGAGCTGGAGGTTGAGATGGGGGTGGAATTATTGATGGTGGAAGAAGCGGAGCTGGAGGTTGAGGTGGGGGTGGAGTTATCAGTTGTGGTGGGAGTAGAGTTGGAGGTGGAGATGGTGGCTGAGTTATCGGCTTTGGTGGGAGTGGAGCTGTGGGATGAGGTGGGGGTAGAGTTATCGCTTGTGGTTGGAGTGGAGTGGGAGGTTGAGAAGTGGGTGGAGATATCGGTAGTTGTGGTAGCTGATCTGGAGGTTGAGGTGGGGTTGGACTTATCGATTGTGTTGGGAGTGGAGCCGGAGGTTGAGAAGGGGGTGGAGTTATCGGAAGTCATGGGAGTGGAGCTGAAGGTTGCAGTTGGTGTGGATTTCTCGGCAGTGGTGGCACCAGAGCTGGAGGTTGAGACGGGGTTGGACTTATCAGTGGTAGTGGAAAGAGAGCTGGAGGTTGAGATGGGGGAGGAGTTATCGGTAGTCGTGGGAGTGGAGCTGGAGATTGCGATGGGGGAGGAGTTATTGGGGGTCGTGGGAGCAGAGCTGGAGGTTGAGAAGTGGGTGGAGTTATTGGTAGTTGTGGTAGCAGAGCTGGAGGTTGCAGTTGGTGTGGATTTCTCGGCAGTGGTGGGACCAGAGCTGGAGGTTGAGAAGGGGGTGGAGTTATTGGTAGTCGTGGGAGCGGAGCTGGAGGTTGAGGTGGGGGTGGAGTCATCGATTGTGGTGAGAGCGGAGCTGGAGGTTGAGAAGGGGGTGGAGTTATCGGTAGTCGTGGGAGCAGAGTTGAAGGTTGAGGTGGGGGTGGAGTTATCGATTGTGGTGGGAGCGGAGCTGGGGTTTGAGGTGGGGCTGGAGTTATCGGTCGTGGTAGGAATTGAGCTGGAGGTTGAGATGGGGTTGGACGTATCAGTGGTAGTGGACAGAGAGCTGGAGGTTGAGATGGGGGTGGAGTTATCAGTCATGGTGGGCACGGAGCTGGAGGTTGAGAAGGGGCTGGAGTGATCGGTAGTCGTGGGAGCGGAGCTGGAGGTTGAGGTGGGGGTGGACTTATCGATTGTGGCTGTAGTGGAGCTGGAGGTTGAGATGGGGCTGGAGTTATCGGTCGTGGCAGGAGCGGAGCTGGAGGTTGAGATGGGGTTGGACTTTTCAGTGGCAGTGGAAAGAGAGCTGGAGGTTGAGATGGGGGTGGAGTTATCAGTCGTGGTGGCCACGGAGCTGGAGGTTGAGAAGGGTGTGGAGTTATCAGTAGTGGTGGGAGCGAAACTGGAGGTTGAGGTGGGGGTGGAATTATCGATTATGGTGGGAGTGGAGCTGGAGGTTGGGGTGGGGCTGAAGTTATCGGTCGTGGCAGGAGCGAAGCTTGAGGTTGAGATGGGATTGTACTTATCAGTGGTAGTGGAAAGAGAGCTGGAGGTTGAGAAGGGGCTGGAGTTATCGGTAGTTGTGGGAGTGTACCTGGAGGTTGAAGTGGGAGTGGACTTATCGATCGTGGTGGGAGTGGACCTGGAGGTGGAGAAGGGGGTTGAGTTATCGGTAGTCGTGGGAGCGGAGCTGGAGGTTGCGGCTGGTGTGGAGTTCTCGGCGGTGGTGGAACCAGAGGTAGAGGTTGAGATGGGGGTGGACTTATTAGTGGTAGTGGAAAGAGAGCTGGAGGTTGAGATAGGGGTGGAGTTATCAGTCATGGTGGGCACGGAGCTGGAGGTTGAGAAGGGGCTAGAGTTATCGGTAGTCGTGGGAGCGGAGTTGGAGGTTGAAGTGGGGGTGGAGATATCGGTTGTCGTGGGAGCAGAGCTGGAAGTTGAGGTGGGGCTGGAGTCATCGGTCGTGGCAGGAGCCAAACTGGAGTTTGAGATGGGGTTGGACTTATCAGTGGTAGTGGAAAGAGAGCTGGAGGTTGAGAAGGGGGTGGAGTTATAGGTAGTTGTGGGAGCGGAGCTGGAGGTTGAGGTGGGGGTGGACTTATCGATTGTGGCTGGAGCGGACCTGGAGGTTGAGGTCGGGCTGGAGTTATCATTTGTGGCAGGAGCGGAGCTGGAGGTTGAGATGATGTTGGACTTTTCAGTGGTAGTGGAAAGAGATCTAGAGGTTGAGATGGGGGTGGAGTTATCAGTCGTGGTGGCCACGGAGCTGGAGGTTGAGAAAGGGGTGGAGTTACCGGTAGTGGTGGGAGCGAAACTGGAGGTTGAGGTGGGGGTGGAGTTATCGATTATGGTGGGAGTGGAGCTGGAGGTGGAGAAGGGGGTTGAGTTATCTGTAGTCTTGGTCGCAGAGCTGGAAGTTGCGGTTGGTGTGGAGTTCTCGGCGGTGGTGGGACCAGAGCTAGAGGTTAAGATCGGGGTGGACTTATTAGTGGTAGTGGAAAGAGAGCTGGAGGTTGAGATAGGGGTGGAGTTATCAGTCGTGGTGGGCACGGAGCTGGAGGTTGAGAAGGGGCTGGAGTTATTGGTCGTGGCAGGAGCGGAGCTGGAGGTTGAGATGGGGTTAGACTTTTCAGTGGTAGTGGAAAGAGACCTGGAGGTTGAGATGGGGATGGAGTTATCAGTCGTGGTGGCCACGGAGCTGGACGTGGAGAAGGGGGTGGAGTTATCGATGGTGGTAGGAGCGGAGCTGGAGGTTGAGGTGAAGGGGGAGTCATCAGTTCTGGCAGGAGTGGAGTTGGAGTTTGAGGTGGTGGCTGAGTTATCGGCTTTGGTGGTAGTGGAGCTGTGGGATGAGTTGGGGGTAGAGATATCGGTTGTGGTGGGAGCGGAGCTGGAAGTTGAGTTGGGGGCAGAGTTACCGGTCATGGTGGGAGTGGAGCGGGAGGTTGACGTGGGGCTGGAGTTACCAGTTGTGGTGGGAGTGGAGCTGGAGATTGCGGTTTCGGCGTAGTTATTGGGGGTGGTGAGTGCGGAGCTGGAGGTTGAGGTGGGGGTGGACTTATCGATTGTGGTTGGAGCGAAGCTGGAGGTTGATGTGGGGCTGAGGTTATCGGTCATGGCAGGAGTGGAGCTGGAGGTTGAGATGGGGGTGGAGTTGTCAGTCGTGGTGGGCACGGAGCTGGAGGTTGAGAACGGGGTGGAGTTATCGGTAGTAATGAGAGCGGAGCTGGAGATTGAGGTGGGGGTGGACTTATCGATTGTGATGGGAGTGGACCTGGAGGTGGAGAAGGGTGAGGAGTTATCAGTAGTCTTGGGAGCGGAGCTAGAGGTTGAGGTGGGGGTGGAGTTATTGGTAGTCATGGGAGCAGAGTTGGAGGTTGAGGTGGGTGTGGAGTTATTGGGGGTGGTGGGAACAGAGCTGGAGGTTGAGATGGGGGTGGAGTTATCGGTCGTGATGGGCACGGAGCTGGATGTTGAGAAGGGGGTGGAGTTATCGGTAGTAGTGGGAGCGGGGCTGGAGGTTGAGGTCGGGGTGGAATTATTGGTAGTCTTGGAAGCGGAGCTGAAGGTTGCAGTTGGTGTGGAGTTCTCGGCAGTGGTGGGACCAGAGCTAGAGGTTGAGATGTGGGTGGAGTTATCAGTGGTAGTGGAAAGAGAGCTGGAGGTTGAGATGGGGGTGGAGTTATCGGTAGTCGTGGTGGTGGAGCTGGATGTGGAGGTGGGGGTGGACTTATCTATTGTGGTGGGAGTAGAGCTGGAGATTGTGGTGGGGGAGGAGTTATCGGTAGTCGTGGTAGCGGAGCTGGAGGTTGAGGTGGGGGTAGAGTTACCGGTCGTGATGGGAGTGCAGCGGGAGGTTGAGATGGGGCTGGAGTTACCAGTTGTGGTTGGAGTGGAGCTGGACATTGAGGTGGAGGAGGAGTTATTGGGGGCGGAAGGAGCAGAGCTGGAGGTTGAGACGGGGGTGGAGTTATCAGTCGTGGTGGGCAGGGAGCTGGAGGTTGAGATGGGGTTGGACTTATCAGTGGTAGTGGAAAGAGAGCTGGAGGTTGAGATGGGGGTGGAGTTATCAGTCGTGGTGGGAGTGGAACTGGAGGTCGACGTAGGGGTGGAGTTATCCGTCGTGGCGGGAGTGGAGCTGTAGATCGAGGTGGGGGTGGAGTTATCGGTCGTGGCAGGAGCGGAGCTGGAGGTTGAGTTGGGGGTGGAGTTATCGGTCGTGGCAGGAGCGGAGCTGGAGGTTGAGTTGGGGGTGGAGTTATCGGTCGTGGCAGGAGCGGAGCTGGAGGTTGAGTTGGGGGTGGAGTTATCGGTCGTGGCAGGAGCGGAGCTGGAGGTTGAGGTGGGGGTGGAGTTATCGGTCGTGGCAGGAGCGGAGCTGGAGGTTGAGGTGGGGGTGGAGTTATCGGTCGTGGCAGGAGCGGAGCTGGAGGTTGAGGTGGGGGTGGAGTTATCGGTCGTGGCAGGAGCGGAGCTGGAGGTTGAGGTGGGGGTGGAGTTATCGGTCCTGATGGAAGTCGAGCTGGTAATTGCATTGACAGTGGAGGTGAGGGATGTGGTAGTGGGGGGTGTGAATTTGGTCGTGGCTTGGGAGAAACTCTGCATTGCGGATGGGGTTGAGCTGAGGATTGTGGCAGTGGTTTGATTCAAATTCTCTGTTGTGGAGGCTGGGGAGCTGGGGTTGGTGGTAGAGGTAGAGGTTACTGGGATCGTTTCAGGAGATCTGGGGGTCGATGTGTCAGGGAATCCGGGGGTTGAGGTGTCAGGGGAGCTGGGTGTCGTGGAGGCAGTGAAGCCGGGCATTGAGGTGGGATGGGCAGCGGGGCTCTCACTGGAAGCCGGGTTGGAGGCTGTTGTGACCAGCGTGCTAGTGTCTGTGCTGCCGGCGGGGTTGGGAACAGAGGTTGGGCTCACGGTGGGAGTTGAATTGGCAGTGGAGCTGGTGCTGGTGCTGGTGCTGGCCGTGGTTGGGTTCCCTGTCGTGGTGGATGTTTCCCCTGCGGAAAGGCAGAAGGGCAGCGGGTTTACACAGCAGCCGGGTGACGCCCATCAGAACCTTTCTCCCAACAGGGCTCAGCTTCCCCCTCTGCTGGCTTCACTCCACTTTGCTCTTGGTGGCTCCGCTCGGGAGCTAAGACCTTTGCTTGGCCCCCTGCGCTGTTTTCACTGCATGGTCCCAGCCCACTGCCTCCCTACATCCACCTCTTGCCT
Organism: Pelodiscus sinensis; assembly: GCF_049634645.1. Lineage (NCBI taxonomy): Eukaryota > Metazoa > Chordata > Testudines > Trionychidae > Pelodiscus > Pelodiscus sinensis. The sequence continues at coordinate 11,683,067 of NC_134742.1, forward strand.
CCTTTCTCCCTGCCCCAGCCCTGCTGAGGGGTGTTTCCCGTCTCAAGGAGACCGCTCCACCCAGAACACAACTGAGGACCACGGGTAGCGACCGTGCGGGGCATACGGCCCTGCCACCCATGCTGGGCAAGCAGACGGCTCAGCAATAAAGGAGGAAAGCTCCTTCATTGGAGGCTTGCGACCATACTGTCCATAGAACGTTTACTGGCTGCTGCTGCCCCGCACTGGAATAGAATCAGAGGTCTCCAAACCATCTCACCTTTGATCCTTTGAACATAAGATTGGCCACACTGGGTCAGACCAAAGGTCCCTCCAGCCTAGAGTCCTGTCTGCCCACAGTGGCCAAGGCCAGGTGCCCCAGAGGGAGGGAACACAACAGGTAACCCTCACATGATCACCCATTCCCAGCCCACGACACACAGAGACTCGGGACTCCGTTCCTGCCTGTCCTGGCAAACAGCCATTGAGGCACCTAACCTCCATAAATTTATCCCGCTCTTTTTTGAAAGCCCTGTTCAAGTCCTGGCCTTCACAACCTCCTGTGGCAAGGAGTTCCACAGGTTGACGGCGCATTGAGTGGAGAAATACTTCCTTTTGTTTGTTTTAATCTCTGGGAGGAGGCAGGCCGGACTCCTGGCTTCTCTGCCTGCTGAGTCATTTCATTTGGTTGACTCCTAATTCTTGTGGTATGGGAACAAAGTGGATAACTGTTCCTTAATTACTTTCTCCACCCCAGTCATAATTTTATAGACCTGCATCATATCCCCTCTTAGTCATCTCTTTTCCAAGCTGAAAAGTGAATGTCTTATTAATCTCTCCTTATATACCCTTAATCATTTATGTTCCTCTAAGCCATGGGCTCCCAAACTGGGGGGTGTGCCCCCTTGGGGGGCTGTGAAGAAATTCCGGGGGGAGCGACCCAGCCTCCCCCTTCCATCAAGTTTTGCTGCCCTGGTCTCCCCCTTTTTTCCCCCTCGACAAGTTTAGCTGTTATTTTTTTGGGGTGGGGGGGGCGTGAGGGTTTTTCAAAAATCAAAAAGGGGGCATGATGCTGGAAAGTTTGGGAACCACTGATCCAACCCCTAAACCAGCCAGTGTTGCCAGCCTAGGCTTAAGAAAAAAAGGCCCCATTTCTCACTCCCTTTTCCAATTAATTTGGGGATGGTCAAGTCCTTTTCATGCGGCACCCCATATACAACTCCACCATCTGCAAAACATCGCCTGGGAGCTGCTCCCCTGCCGGTGGCCTGTCTCAGACCAGAACTCTCTGGCCAGCCTCTGCTGGCTTTTATTTACTCATTTCCCAAATGGATTTTCAGCTTTAAAATGTTTTAATATGCAGAGAGGCCCAGCAAGACCTGTGAAAATGGATGGACGTCACTGCCCTTATCTTGGGGAACGGATGATCTCTGCTCCATGGGGCCCTGATCCCAGCTGGGGCAGGGCCGGTCTCTCGCTTTGCCTGTGCAATGCCCGGCACAACGGGGCCCTGATCTCAGCTGGGGCAGGGCCTCTCTCTTGCTTTGTCTGTGCAGCGCCCGGCACAACGGGGCCCTGATCTCAGCTGGGGCAGGGGCTGGCTCTTGCTTTGTCTGTGCTGCGCCCGGCACAACAGGTCCCTGATCTCAGCTGGGCAGGGCCTGTCTCTTGCTTTGTCTGTGCAGCGCCCGGCACAACGGGGCCCTGATCTCAGCTGGGGCAGGGTCTGTCTCTTGCTTTGTCTGTGCTGCGCCCGGCACAACGGGGCCCTGATCTCAGCTGGGGCAGGGACTGTCTCTTGCTTTGTCTGTGCAGCGCCCGGCACAATGGGGCCCTGATCTCAGCTGGGGCAGGGTCTGTCTCTTGCTTTGTCTGTGCTGTGCCCGGCACAACGGGGCCCTGATCTCAGCTGGGGCAGGGGCTGTCTCTTGCTTTGTCTGTGCAGCGCCCGGCACAACGGGGCCCTGATCTCAGCTGTCACAGGGACTGTCACTGTGTCTGTGCAGCGCCCGGCCGATCCCAGCCGGTGTTACGGCAATACAAGAACGGGCCATTAGAAACAGAGCCTTTGTTTCCTGACCAGCCAAGGGTGAAATTCTAACAAAAACTAATAACCAGCGCATGACAGCGGAGCTATTCATCAGCCTCTAGCAATTCGTTCACTGTCAAACCAGTGGATTAAATAATCCCCTGTAGTGTCTTTTTTTCCCCTCATCCACCATTAAGAACATAACATAAGAACATACGAACGGCCAGACTGGGTCAGATTAAAGGTCTAACCAACCCAGTGTCCTGTCTGCCGACAGTGGCCAAGGCTAGGTGCCTCAGAATGAGTGAACTGAACAAGGCATCCTTAAGAGATCTCCCTCCTGCCATCCATCTTCACCCTCTGACAAACGGAGACTAGGAACACCATTCCTTACCTATTCTGGCTAATAGCCATTAATGGACTTAACCTCTATGAATCTATCTAGTTCTCTTTTAAACCCTGTTCTAGTCCTAGTCTTCACAACCTCCTCCGGCAAGGAGTTCCACAGGTTGACTCTGCGCTGTGTGAAGAAGAACTCCCTTTATTTGTTTTAAACCTGCTGCCCATTAGTTTCATTTGGTGGCCCTTAGTTCTTACATTAAGGGAACAAGTAAATAACTTTTCCTTATTCACTTTCTCCACCCCACTCATGATTTTATAGACCTCTATCCTATCCCCCCCTCAGTCTCCTGGGGGCACAAGCAAGAATCAATGACTCTCAGCCTTGACGCGGAAGTTAGCACGCAAGAGCCCTCAATCGCCATTCCCTCTGCTCTGACCACTAGACCCTACTCTCCTTCCAGCGCTGAGCCGTGACTCCCTCTCCTGTGCATCACCCACAAGACGGTTGTTGCAAAACCAACTGTGTCCTTTCTGGACACTCATTGGGAACTGTGGATCTGAGTGTGAATCGTATTTGACTGAACCTCCCCCCTCTGATTTGAAGGGTCCCTTAGTAAACCCCAGGTCCACCCCTTAGACGGGTCCAGAATGCAGATCTGGGAGGAGCTCAAATGCTGATGTGAGCACCTAGGGATTATCTCTCTCCTCAGTAAATCTAGGAACCAGGGTGGGTGGGTTCACTTGTCAGTGTCCCCACCGTGTTTCCAAAGGATCCAAAAGGAACTAAACATATTGACTTTCCCTGGAAATTGGGCTCCTAACTTTAGATTTGAAAGTCTCCGCTGTTACACCCACTGGCAGGTCGGTGGGAGAGACACAGCCTCTTATCTAAAACAGATGATGGAAGGATAATTATTGGCAGGTTATAGAGGGGAAAAGTGAGATGAAGAAATTGACTATCCTTGGGTCTCGTAGGTAGTCCTGACAGCACGGAGGAGGGAGCCCGGACTCCTAGGTTCTCCTCCTGCCACTGGCTTCTCTGTGCCTCAGTTTCCCCATTCTAGACATTATGGATCATAATAGACAAAAGATAACATAAGAGCAGCCGTACTGGGTCCAACCAAAAGTCCATCTATCCCAATATCCTGTCTTCTCACAGTAGCCAATATCAGATGCCTCAGAGGGAATGAACAGAACAGGGAACCATCGAGTGATATCTCCCCTGTCACCCATTTCCAGCCTCTGACAAACTGAGGCTAGGGACACTATTCCTACCCATCCTGGCTAATAAATATTGATGGACCTATCCTCCATGAATCTATCTAGCTCTTTTTTGAATCCCATTAAAGACTTGGTCTTCACAACATCCTCTGTCAAGGAGTTCCACAGGTCCACAGTGACCCATTTTTGGGATGCTCAGATCAAAGACCCTATGGTTGTGTCTAGATTGGCAAGTTTTTCCGGAAAATCAGCAGCTTTTCTGGAAAAACTTGCCAGCTGTCTACACTGGCCACTTGAATTTCTGGAAAAGCACTGACGATCTCATGTAAAATCATCAGTGCTTTTCCGGAAATACTATGCTGCTCCCGTTCGGGCAAAAGTCTTTTTCCGAAAGACTTTTGCCCAAAAGGGCCAGTGTAGACAGCATAGTACTGTTTTCCGCAAAAAAGCCCTGATTGCGAAAATGGCGATCGGGGCTTTTTTGCGGAAAAGCGCGTCTAGATTGGCCACGGACACTTTTCCACAAAAAGTGCTTTTCCGGAAAAGCATCCTGCCAATCTAGACGTGCTTTTCCAAAAATGCTTTTAATGGAAAAGTTTTCCGTTAAAAGCATTTTCGGAAAATCATGCCAGTGTAGATGTAGCCTATGTCACCTAAAGTCTGGTTACTGGAATAAATTCCGCACACTGGTGAAAATCAGTCCTACTTGAACCCGAGTCAATAGTCAATTGGAGACATTCTTGATTTGATGTCAGTCAGCCTCGGCCCCCAGTGGGCATAAATCGATATCGGCGGATGACCTGGCTCATTCTGATGGTTAAGGAATGCCATAAGCCCTTACCTCTCACGAGGAGCGAAAAAAACATGAGCCCCAAGAAAATCCACAAACGGACACCGGGTGCCGTCCGGACACGACCCATCGCGGTGCTGTAGAAAGCGCGATCCATGGCTGGTGGGTCATAGCCCTGCTTTTTAAAGTCTTTCTGCTGTCTCTCTGCAGACGTCATTCCCCAGGTGACGTTTTCTAGCGGTATGTAATCAGAACACGCCTTTTGGGTGTTCTTATGCCCCTATGTCATGCCAATCTCTCCCCTCATCCTGCAAAGTGTACCTAAGGGGCTGGGCTCTGAGCAGTAACTAACGTTATTAACACCCCTGAGTGGTTGGGTCAAGCCCTCTGTGATGAAGGCAGACAAAATTCCTTATCAGGAGAAGGGTGAGGCTGCGGTTAAGATAATGTCAAAGAGAAGCAAAATAATTTTTTTTTTAATGCCCTGCTGGTTTGGTAGAGATCAGGTGCTGCACGCTGGCTTACAAAAAAGCCAGTGGAATGAATCAGCAATGTTTGACTTAAGTGTTTTAGCTAGATACGCAGGGCATAGAAGTGAGGGTAGTTAGGTACTATCGTGAAACAGAGGGATGATAGATAGATGAATAAATAGCACAGTGAAGGTATGCACAGTGAGGATAACAGTTAGGCGTGCATTTTTACGTCACCTGCTGCTATTTTGGGCCTTATTTGAATGATCTGACCTTTGTAAATTGCTTCCTTCTGAAACAATTAGTCTCCAGAGATGTGATTAGTTATTGGAGTGCTAGACAGTAGCGGGCCCAAACACATTCTGCCTCTGCAAAGGTTTTGCTTGGACAAAGCTTGGATTTCGTGGCAGCAGCACGGCTCACAGGGAAAATGGGAATGAGGTCTAGGAATTGTTTTTCCCACGACTGGAAATCAACAGACCAGATTTTTCAAAGGCATTCAAGCCACTGTCCTACCAGTGTTAGGGATCAAAATGCGTGTGAACATTTGGCTGCAATACTCTGATTGGTTAAATCTGAAACTGACTAGAAATTCCCAGTGTCCAGCAGTCAAAACAGAGTCACACGATGGTGACTTTGAGTCTCTGGGCCAGATCCTGAGCAGATGCAAATGAGCCACATAGCCCCAAACCTGAACTATTTCCACCTGCTGAAGAACTGGATCTGACTGGATAGTCTGCTGAACGAAATGAAGAAAAATGCAGGGGGAGGGAGGAGGAAACCCCAGGAGGGGAGGGGGGAACCCCACAGAAGATGTAAGAATCAGTTTTTAATTGTTTTAGTCCTTTTAAGTAACTTTAAAAATAGTCAGCAGATTGAATAATAGGCAACAGGTTTAAACACACACAAAAGGAAGTTTTTCTTCATGCAACGCACAGTCAACCTGCGGAACTCCTTGCCAGAGGATGTTGTGAAGTCCAAGACTATAACAAGGTTCAAAATAGAACTAGATCAATTTGTGGAGGATAGGTCTGTCAATACCTGTTTGTCAGGATGGGCAGGGATGGTGTCCCAAGACTGTTTGAAGAAGATGGGAATGGGTGACAGGGGAAGGATCGCTTGATAATTCTCTGTTCTGTTCACTCCCTCTGGGGCACTTGGCATTGGCCACTGTCGACAGAGAGGACACTGGGCTAGATGGACCTTTGGTCTCACCCAGCATGGCCATTCTTATGGTTTTAGTTCTGGAAGTGCGTTTTTGAGTGTGTGTGTATGTGTGTAAATAAGTGACTTGAAATGAACAGCCTCTGTTTAACTTACTATAAATAAAAACACATCTCACGTTACAGAGATTAGGTGGCTGCCCGCAGTAGCGGCTTTCTTTGCCGGATTAATAATTTCTTTGTTGGCCAGTCGAATTCCTCTTGCCTTTTCGCATCATTCCCCGCCTTCTCCTTTGTGCTTGATTGCCTGATGATTACCCGCCAGCGTCCTGGTGCACCTGGGTGTTTTTAAAGGACTCAGCAGCGATTACACGTCTTGATTTCCCACTGCGAGCCAGGCTATGCACTTTGGAGAGGAACGTGTGCGCTTTAACCCATGAATGGGCACGTAGGGTCGAGCGATGGGGTTAAAAGTACAGAGAAACGTGTGTGCGTATGTGTGTGACTCAGAGCAAAATATTTGATTGGTATGGCAATGGGGTAAACACACGGAGGATGAGCCAGAGAGAGACGCTAGAGGCCTGCGAGGGAGCTGGAAAGGCTTCTGGCTTTCATCCTGCCATGGCACGTGGCCAGGAGCAATCGCAGGTGGTGCCGCTCAGTTCTGGAATGGGATGGCTGGGCCCCCACCCCCCATGTGGGGCTACTTTTGTCCTGGGAGGGGCCCGTGCATGCCTGGATTGGAGCGACACTGTTTTGGAAAAAAGTCGAGGGCACGGTGGGGTTGGAGCCAGGTAGGGCACAGGCCGGTTGAGTGTGGGTGGAAGGGGAGGGTGAGAGAAACACTCCTGTGTGCGTGTGAAATGAAAGTGCAGTGAAGTCAGCAGCGGCTAATTTGAGCAGGGGAGTGGTACCCCGAGGGAATAGAAACCAAAGCCCAGACGAGTCCCTAATCCGAGCCTTCCCATTCCTTCTGTCTAATGGGGCACTCAGCTGCTGTCTCTACCAGGCTTCCCCATCCTCTTTTCCCATCAGAGGGTGGAAATCTGGCAACATGCCCCCAGATCCCCTCCCACCCGCACCTAAGAACAGTAGAAAGGAGTGGGAGGGTGGCCACTCTGGAACCTGCGGAACTCCTTGCCAGAGGATGTTGTGAAGGCCAGGATTTTAACAGAGTTCAAAAAAGAACTAGATCCTGGAGGTTAGGTCCATCAATGGTGTCCCTAGCCTCTGTTGGTCAGAGGCTGGGAATGGAGGACAGGAGAGGGATCACTTGGCGATTCCCTATTCCGAGTCCAGCCTCGATTCCGTTGACAATAGCACTCCGGTTTTACACCAGGGCCACTGAGATCAGAGTCCAGCCCTGACTTCAGCAACTTCGCCACCACTCTGGATTAACAGCTCCGCTCCTGGGGGCAAGAGGGCCCCAGCATCTTCTTCCTGGGGAGGTTCGGTTCCTGAGTCCACCCCCCATATCAGAAATGTGTAGGGACTCCCTCCAGATCCAAGGTCAGATGATGGAGCCTGTAACGTTCCAGCAAGGCAGTTGCATTAGTCGTATAGTGGTAAATGTAGTTTCTCCCACGCAGTTGACCTGGGTTTGATTCCCAGCCACTGCAAAATGAGAAGATAACACTGAGGCTATGTCTAGACTGCAGCCTTCTTTCGGAGGAAGCTTTTCCAGAACAGATCTTCCGAAAAAATTTCGTCTGAAAAAGAGAGTCCGCCCTGCCGAAGCACATCGAAAAAGCAATCTGCTTTATCGACAGATAGCATCCACACTGAATGGATGCTCTCTCGCACGTAAACTGGGATTACTATGAATGGAGTGGCCATCAGGGCACATGTGCTTTTTCCTCTTCTATCGAAAGAACTCCCTCTTCCCTGTCTACACACACCTTTGTCCGAAAGAGCTCTTTCGAAAAAAGGCTTCTTACTAGTAGATAGAAGTTTACCAATGTCGGAAAACCCCCTCTGTTCTTTCAAGGTTTTTTCAAAAGAACGCGATTGCAGTGTGGACGTAAGTGAGGTTTTCTTCAGAAAAACTGTAGTGTAGACATACACTCAATATCTACTTTAATTCTCAACCTGTGGAACTCCTTGCCTGAGGATGTTGTGAAGAGTTCAAAAAAGAACTAGATCATGGAGGTTTAGTCCATCAATGACTATTAGCCAGGTGTTCCTAGCCTCTGTTTGTCTCAGAATTAGGAACTAGGTTGGACATGAGGAAAAACTTCCTAACTGTCAGGGTGGTGAAACACTGGAATAAATTGCATCGGGAGGAATATTAATCACTGGAGATATTTAAGAACAGGTTGGACAGACATCTGTCAGGGATGATCTAGACAGTGCTTGGTCCTGCCTGTCGCGTGGTTTGATTTATTTTAGATGCAAGGGAAACCAGGACACACCAGGGCTATTTAACCACTTTTATATTGCAAGCTTTAAGCAGTTACCGTAATACAGGGCTGTGTCTAGACTGGCCAGTTTTTCCGGAAAATCAGCCGCTTTTCCGGAAAAACTTGCCAGCTGTCTACACTGGCCACTTGAATTTCTGCAAAAGCACTGACTTCCTACTGTGAGAAATCAGTGCTTCTTGCGGAAATACTATGCTGCTCCCGTTCTGGCAAAAGCCCTTTTGCGCAAAACTTTTGCGCAAAAGGGCCAGTGTAGACAGCTCGGATTTGTTTCCCGCAAAAAAGCCCCGATTGCGAAAATGACGATTGGGGCTTTTTTGCGGAAAAGCGCGTCTAGATTGGCACAGACGCTTGTCCGCAAAAAGTGCTTTTGCGGAAAAGTGTCCGTGCCAATCTAGACACTCTGTTCCGAAAATGCTTTTAACGGAAAACTTTTCTGTTAAAAGCATTTGCGGAAAATCATGCCAATCTAGCAGTAGCCCAGTTGTTTAAGTGTTACAAGCCTTAAAAACAATGACTATACAATTTAAACCTTAAATGCTATAAATTCTAAAGCAAATAGAGGGGAGGTTTAGATTGGACATTAGGAAAAAATTCCTAACTGTCAGGGTGGTCAAATATTGGAATAAATTGCCAAGGGAGGTGGTGGAATCTCCCTCTCTGGAGATATTTAAGAACAGGTTAGATAGACATCTGTCAGGGATGGTGTAGACGGAGCTTGGTCCTGCCTTGAGGGCGGGGGGCTGGACTCGATGACCTCTTGAGGTCCCTTCCAGTCCTATGATTCTATGATTCTATGAAATAATACAGCGCAAAGCAGTGCAAAAGGAATTAATAGAAAATCTACTATAATACAATAATAAAGCCTAGTTCACTTACACTTCACCTGTATGCTACCTACAGTGCTAGGCAGGAGGTCATTGGCCTTTTGATTCCCACGCAATGTAACGCCATGCACTGGGGTCGCCGGTGTGTTTACTTCTAGTTACATCAAGCAGGATGTGTGTGTGAATCCTGGCTATTCCCTCCCATCGATTGTTCTTACTAAGCCCATTTTATAGCAAAGTGAGACTTGGTCATTCTAATCATATTTACCAATTGATTCTGTATTGCGTAGGATACGTAAAATGCCTAGTGCCCCTATTTGGGGTACATCCTACTCAAAACTATATGGCTGTGTCTAGACTGGCAAGTTTTTCCGCAAAATCATCTGGCCGCTTGAATTTCCGGAAAAGCACTGACGATCTCATGTAAAATCATGAGGCTTTTCCGGAAATATTATGTTGCTCCCATTCGGGCAAAAGTCTTTTTCCGAAAGACTTTTGCGCAAAAGGACCAGTATAAACAGCACAGTATTGTTTTCCGCAAAAAAGCCCCCATTGCGAAAATGACGATCGGGGCTTTTTTTGCGGAAAACCACGTCTAGATTGGCCACGGACGCTTTTCCACAAAAAGTGCTTTTGCGGAAAAGCATCCTGCCAATCTAGACGCGATTTTTCCGAAAATGCTTTTCCGTTAAAAGCATTTTCAGAAAATCATGCCAGTGTAGACGTAGCCTATGAGTAGTTGACAGTTTAATGGCTGCATCTGTAATTTTTGCTGATCAGAAACAGAAGTACCAGTCCAAGGTTTTTTGTCATGCAAAACAATTCCTGACTCTCGCAATTTCCCTAAGCCAAGCCTGGCCTGCATGCTTACATGTACCATACTTGAGACAGGCCTGGGTTTTGCTTGTTAGGGATCCACATCGGGGTAAGGCAGGGTAGTGCAGTCTTCCGCACACTGCCACGAGGGCAGGGGACTGGACTTGATGACCGCATGAGATCCCTTCCAGTTCTAGTGTTCTATAAATTTCCCAGCAGCATGGAGCAATTTGTGGAGATTGGGTATTAGAGACAAAAGATTAGGCATAAGTGTTGCAGGTTGAGAGATTCGACAATGTTCAGACAAAAAATTAGACAATTTGAGGCAAAGGATTTGATTCTGGACCAGAGATTAAGAATGAGAGATTATTGATTAAATAGAAGGGATTAGAAGTAGAAGATTAGAAGGATTAGATACAGTTAGCACATGCTGTGGATTACAGATTTAAAGAGGGATTAGAGATTAGGGAGTGAATGTACACAATTTTAGAATCTGTCCAGGAATTTTCATTCTTGCACACTGTCATTCTTGCACACTGCGGTTTGTATCTCCGCAGTGACTTTTCATTCCACCGAAATCCAAAACTGTGGCACCAGGGTCATATATACATGTGCTGTTGTATGTCATTATCTGATCGCTCACTTTATTTAAGAAAAAGAAAATTGTTATTGTGATGCTTACCGGCCTCAGCCAAATTGGGGCCCTGTTGTGTCGGGCACTGCACAGACACACAGCGAGAGACAATCCCTGCCCCAGCTGAGATCAGAGCCCCGGGTGCCAGGTGCTGCATAGACACAACGAGAGACAATCCCTGCCCCAGCTGAGATCAGGGCCCTGTTGTGCCGGGCGCTGCACAGACACAGCGAGAGACAGTTCCTGCCCCAGCTGAGATCAGGGCCCCATTGTGCCGGGTGCTGCACAGACACAGCGAGAGACAGACCCTGCCCCAGCTGAGATCAGGGCCCCGTTGTGCCAGGCGCTGCACAGACACAGCGAGAGACAGTTCCTGCCCCAGCTGAGATCAGGGCCCCGTTGTGCCAGGCGCTGCACAGATATACAGCAAGAGACAGGCCATACCCCAGCTGTGGTCAGGGCCTCGTGCCAGGCCCTGTACGCACACGGAACAAAGAGATCTTCCCCTCCCCAAGATGAGGGCAGTGACAAAAGTCCACCTGTGTTCACAGATCTTGCTGGGCCTCACTGCATTTTGAATCATTTTTAAGCTGAAAATTCCATTTGGTAAATGAGCAAGTAAAAGCCAGCAGGGGCTGGCCGGAGAGTTCTGGTCTGAGACAGGGTCTCTTTAGGGGAACAGCTCCCACTGGGTGATGGTTTGCAGACGGTGGCGTAGTATACGTGGTGACAAATGAAAGGACTTAATCACCCTCAAATGAGTTGGAAAAGGAAGTGGGAAAAGGGGCCTTTTTGCTCAAACCGAGGCTAGGAGACTGGCTGGCTAAGAGGTTAGAGAAACATAAAGGATTAAGGGTATAGACCAGCTCCCATGGGAGGAGAGATGAATAAAACCAGGTCTTTACTGCTTGAAAAAGAGGAGACTAAGAGGGGATATTCTGTAGGCCTATCAAATCATGACTGCAGGAGCAGCCCGTCCATATAGGAGAACTTGGCCTAGGGTGACAAGTTAAATGGGGAGCCAAATGGTGGTGCAATATCATTGAGGGGTTTGGAGGTGGGGGCGCCGATTGCAGGGTTCACCTAGGGTGCTCGTCTAGGACCGCCCCTGCGTGACTGACGTGGGAGAAAGTAAGGAACCGTGTGGGAACGGGTTCCCCCCACTGCTCACCCAACCAAGACAATTGCTCTTTGAGCTCAGGAATGAGGAACAGAAAAGTGGTCACGGAGGTGGGGGGTTACCGAGGTGACCCAGAGAATTATGGGATGGGTCATGCTCCACCCCTCCCTTTTGTTCTCTTTAGCTAGGAGGTGGTTCCTTCTTTGCCTCCCAATCAGCTGACAAAAGTAGCTCGTTCCCAGCCTACTGCTGTAACTACAAGTTGAACCTCTCTAGTCCGGCACTCTCTGGTCTGCCAACCTCCGTGGTCCAGCATGATGTTAGTTCGCCGGATATCCATTGATCATGGGTGTGGCCAAGTTTCCCGCCATCCCACAAAGTTGGTTTACAGCCACCAGTCCTGACTCTTAGCATTCTGCGTTGTTCTTTAGCTCTAATTTGGCCCTAATGTCTTCTAAGAGCCCAGCAAGAAGTAGAAGTGTTGGTGATGCTGCTAGACAGAATTGACCTCCCATGGCCCGAGAAATTCTCTGGCTCAGTACCAGTGAGGTCCTGAGGGTGCCAGACTAGAGAAATTCAAGCTGCGCTTTGTTCCTGGTGCCCTGAACGGTTCCTATGCATCACCGGTGTCCTGGGTTGCAAATCGGATCCCAGCTGTGTGTTTGTCTTTTGCAACCAGCTCCTGCAATTTTCTTCCCTGCAAAGACACCTTTAGGTGGGTTTCCATTTTTGCAGGCTGGCATTGCATGATCCGACCGTGCTCAATGGGGGCAGCCCTAGAAATGCCACGATGTCTTCGGATACATTTCTTTTCTTGGGATTCAGAGAGATTTACCAGCACTCATTCAAGGAAGAACCCGTGCAGCTCTCTTGTGAGAAAAGTACACCTGTTGCACATAAGTACCACCAAAATAATTACATGCTTGACTTTAGCCGATAATTGTTCCCACACAGAACGGGGAAAAGAACTTGAATTAATCCACAAGAGGATAACACTCCACCTGTTTAATGTTCTACGTACGTGAGTGGCATTCCTACAATTCTTGCAGTGGCTGTGCCGGTAAATAGCTCAGTCTTTGGCAAACGTACAACGTTGAGGATTTCATTAACGGCCAAGGAATTTAGACACATTTTATCCATTCACTTCCCTTGCTCCTACCTGATTGTGAATAACTAATCTCTCAAGAGTTCAGAGGCATAAACCTCTTACTTCTGAACCACCAACTTCTAATTAACACCTGCCCCATGTGTTTAGAAACTTCATCCTATTGCTTTTGATCACTCATGCTTAAATGCTAATCTCTAATCAACAAAGGACTTAGACACATAAATCTCCAATATATTACACCTAATATATAAACACTAATTTCTACAGAGATTAGATGCATTGTCATTAATTTCAATCCCTAAAAGCTACACTGAAGGATCTAGACACATAACACCTGTTAATTTCAATTCCCGATTTCCACTCCCGCTCAGAATCTGAAGATGTGGGTTTTGCCCAAGAAAGCTTATGATACTATATACTATATATTTTTGTTAGTCTCTAAGGCTATGTCTACACACAGCAGAATTATTTCGGAATAACTGACTTTATTTCAAAATAGCCTAGTCCACGGCTACACGAAAAAAACCTTAAAAAAACCCAGTGTTGCTGGAGCCGGGCGCATGGCTCCTGATGGCAGCTGTAAGGGACGCCGCGCACCCCTTACAGCTGCCATCAGGTGCCCCTCATCAGTTGGCACCCTGGGCAGCTACCCGGCTCGCCCATGCCTCCGTCTGGCCCTTCCCAGACCCAGTGGGCCCAAAACATGAGCCAGCAAGCCACGGGTAGCCAGCCCTCCACCGCTCCCCAGGAGCAGTCTGCCAGCTCCCAGGAGCCTGCCAGGGGCTGGAGAAGGCGGGCGCCTTCCTGGTCCAGGGTGGAGATCATGGACCTTATTCAGGTTTGGGGGGGATGCCCCCAACGTCCATGATCTCCGCACTAGATAGAGGAATGTGGCCGTCTATGGCAGGATAGCTGCCAGCCTGGACACCAAAGAACACATGCGAACCTAGGAGCAGGTTTGCATGAAAATCAAGTTGGTCCGGCGAGACCCCCCAACGCTGGGCTCTGAGCTTCCCCTCCCCCTTCTTCCCCTTGCTTCCTCCTTCCAGCTCCCTCCCCCCAGGTTTCCTCCTTCCCTCTCCCACCCTCTCTCTTCCCCTCTCCCACCTCCTTTTCCCAGTCTCCCCAGAGGTTCATCCCCACCCCCCAAGTTTTGTTCAATAAATCCAGTTTCTATTTTTGAACATGTGTCTTTTATTTGACATCAGGAAGGGGGGCCAGGGAGGGGTAAGTGGAAGGATGTGAGGGAGGATGGGGCACGAACCCCAGGTGGGGAGGACCAGGGAGGCTCTGAGGGCTCCTCGGAGTGGACGCTCTCCCGCAGGGCCTCCTGGATCTTGACAGCCCCCCGATGGACCCCCCGGATGGCAGCCTGCAGCAAGTGCAGCCGGGCTGATGGCAACGACCCCACGAGACGCACCGGCGTGCCCACGGGCAGCTCTGGCTCCATGTAGCCGAGTGCTGCGGTGTCCTGAGTGCGGGCACTCCGGGCACTCCAAGCCAGGACTGCTTTGCTGTCCCTCATCGAGGTAGACAAGCAAGTGGGGAACCCTGAGAACTGTCTGTCCGGGGTTGGGGGTAGGGTCCCTTTAAGCATGGAGCTCTGTTAGCCTCAGGCAGCAGCCCCACACACTAAGTCCTAACCTGATGCCCTGCCAGCACTGGTTCCAGCCAGCCTTAACTTCGGTTCAGGGTCCACTCAGTGTGGACGCGCTATTTCAAAATAGTTTGTAGATGCGTTATTTCGAATTCGCTTAATTCAAATGAACTATTTTGAATTAAGTTAATTCGAAATAGAGCTGTAGTGTAGACATACCCTCAGGGATTTGGACACATAACCCCAAATTTCACTCCCTGCTATCTACCATGTTTGGATGCATAACACCCATTCATTTTAGTTCCTTATGTGAACCCATAATCCCATTAATTTTATTCACTCATCCCTATTTCCAATTTGTAAGGATAATCATTTTAGTCCCTAATTTCTAATGCGTAAGGGATTAAAACACATATCACCCGTTACTTTCAATCTGTGTGCACTAATCCCAAACTCTCTGGGATTTAAATGCATAACGCGCATTATTTTTATCCCCAGTTTGTAATCTCTAATACGTAAGGGCGTTAGAAACCAAATCCTGAATGAACCGAGTGGGAGGTGCCTCTTTTTAAATATGTTGACCCCCCCCTCCGCCCCATAACTGGAGGAATGAGTCTGTGTGGGGGAGGAGAGAAGCTCAGAGTAGATTTCCCATGTGCAGGGTCGGTAGGTCTTTGCATCCCTCTATCTTTCTACTGGGCTCCCCGCTTCCTGCTCTCTTGTGTCTCCAGTTCCCTCATGAGCTCTCTAGCTCTATGCCAGACTCAGTCGCCCTGTGTCTGTTGTGCACAAAGTAGGCGGTTGGTTGGGTACGTTTTTTCAGCGGGCATCTTGGGATCTGAAACAAGACGGGGAGACTTGGTTCATTAATGGGGCCAGGCTAAGAGAGTCAGTGGAATCAGGGCTGGATTCTGATCTCAAAGTGGCTCTGGTTGTGAATCCAGAGTGACTCCACTAATGTCAGTGGAGTGAGGGCTAGATTCTGATCTTGGTGATCCCAGTGTGAATCTGGAGTGACTCCACTAATATCAATGGCGTCAGGATGCCAAGGAGGCGCCCCCAACCTAATGTGAATCTGGAGTGACTCCACTAATGTCAGTGGAGTGAGGGCTGGATTCTGATCTTGGTGATCCCGGTGTGAATCTGGAGTGACTCCACTAATATCGATGGCGTCAAGATGCCAAGGAGACGCCCCCGACCTAATGTGAATCTGGTGTGACTCCACTAATGTCAATGGAGTCAGAGCTGGATTCTGATCTTGGTGATCCCAGTGTGAATGTGGAGTGACTCCACTAATATCAATGGCGTCAGGATGCCAAGGAGACGCCCCCGACCTAATGTGAATCTGGAGTGACTCCACTAATATCAGTGGAACCAGGGCTGGATTCTGATTTTAGTGACCCCAGTGTCAATCCGGAGTGCTCCCACTCATCTTGGATTCTGATCTTAGTAACCACAAAGTGACTGTGGAGTGACTCCACTAATATCAACAGTTGCATTCTGAACTAATTGACCACACTGTGAATCTGGAATCCCTCCACTGATGTCAATGGAATCTCAGGGCTGGATTCTGATCTTGGTGAATCCGGAGTGACTTCACTAATGTCAATAGAATCAGGAGCTGGATATTGATTTCCTGGTGTACATCTGGAATGACCCTCCCCCCTGTAATTTCTGGAGTCAGAGGCTGATTCTGATTTCAGTAACCCTACTCCAAATCTGGAGTGACTCCAAAGAAATTAGTGTATTTACACTGGTGTAAGTAAGGCCAGTATTCCACCCAGGTCTACCAAGTAAGTGATTATGGGCCATAATGTGTTATTGCAAACAGCTGTGACACAATAAACTGTAATATATCCTTTGGAGTCAGTGGATTTTGGTGTGACTGAGATAAGATACCAGCTCAGACTCCACTGGGTGTGTTGGGGTGCCTCTGGATTTACCCCCCGTCAAATTTCCATGAGAATCCAGCCCTGACTCCACCACGATCACTGGAGTCACTCGATTCACACCAGGATCACTCAGATCAAAATCGAGCCCTGACTCCATGAGTGGAGTCACTCTGGATTCATACAGGCTACGTCTACACTGGCATGATTTTCCGGAAATGCTTTTAACGGATAAGTTTTCCGTTCAAAGCATTTTCGGAAAAGCGCGTCTAGATTGGCAGGATGCTTTTCCTCAAAAGCACTTTTTGTGGAAAAGTATCCGTGGCCAATCTAGATGCACTTTTCCGCAAAAAAGCCCCGATCGCCATTTTTGTGATCGGGGCTTTTTTGCGGAAAAGAAATCTCTGCTGTCTACACTGGCCCCTTTGCGCAAAAGTCTTTCGGAAAAAGACTTTTGCCCGAACGGGAGCAGCATCGTATTTCCGCAAAAGCACTGACATTCTTACATGAGAGCGTCAGTGCTTTTGCAGAAATTCAAGCGGCCAGTGTAGACAGCTGGTACGTTTTTCCGCAAAAGCAGATGATTTTGCAGAAAAACTTGCCAGTCTAGACACAGCCACAGGGTTACAGAGATCAGAATCCAGCCTTAACTCCATTGACATCAGTGGAGTCACTCTGGATTCACACCGGAGTCACTCAGCATCTACGCTGCACCCGTAGGTCGAAATAAGATACGCAATTTGAGCTACGCAAATTGTGCATCTTATTTTGGTCTAATTTTGAAATAAAGTGCTATTCCAACAAGTCCCTTGACCCTCATGGAATGAGGGTTATAGGCAATGCTATTTTTGTGACGTACTGCCCGGTGCACGGTACCGGCACCTCCAATCAGAGTTTGCCTGGAAAGAACGGAATGTACCAGCACCTCCGTACACAGTCGGCTAGGCCAGGTGTCTTAAAGGGGCCACATCTCTTAAAAGGGCAATGCCGGCCCCACCCCGGCTTTTTTTTTTTTCTTAACAACCTTTCCCCTGGAGTACTGGCACTTTTTTTAAAAAACAAAAAAAGCACTGGTTGTAGGGAATCCCCCTTCCCACCACAGCTTAGATACTTACAACCCACAGGAGGAAGAGCAGCACGAGGAGGACAAAGGCAGCAGCCAAGCAGATGAGGATGACGGCCCAATATGGCAGTCCGCTGACGGCTGAGGCTGGGGAGAAGAAAGACAGAAAGGGCCAATTCTATATAGCAGGGCCAGAAACATTTCCTCTGCAATCACTGTTCAGCAAGAGAAAAAGGAACAGACTGGTAAACTGAGTCACAGCCCTTCCTGCGACTCACCCATTGGAGGATAACAGTCTACTACTGCCACTACTTCACACCAGCTGGGATCTGGCCATGCTGATGCCAATGGAACCATAGCCCATTCACACAAACTGGAATCTGGCCCCATTGATTCAGTGGAGCCATGACCCACTGGGATCTGGCCCCATTGACTCAGTGGAACTGTGGCCCATTCATACCAGCTGGGATCTGGCCCCATTGACTCAGTGGAACCGTGGCCCATTCATACCAGCTGGGATCTGGCCCCATTGACTCAGTGGAACTGTGTTCCATTCATACCAGCTGGGATCTGGCCCCATTGACTCAGTGGAACTGTGTTCCATTCATACCAGCTGGGATCTGGCCCCATTGACTCAGTGGAACTGTGGCCCATTCATACCAGCTGGGATCTGGCCCCATTGACTCAGTGGAACTGTGTTCCATTCATACCAGCTGGGATCTGGCCCCATTGACTCAGTGGAACTGTGTTCCATTCATACCAGCTGGGATCTGGCCCCATTGACTCAGTGGAACTGTGTCCCATTCACACCAGCCATTTGACAACGAAACTATTTTCACCTACAGCTCGACCCAGCCATCCCTAGCCATGGCTGTGAGCGGCTCTGGGAGATCTGGGAGCGCCCCGGAGATATGGGCGAGACCGTTCAATAAAGTCTTGCTAGCGCTGTGTGTGAGTGACGGGACGGGGCCCCACACCCTTGGGAGGGGAGCTGCAATGGGAGGCTGTGTCCTGTCACTGTCACGCCATTGCTGTGGGCACAGTGCGCTCCCTGGCAACACCTGAGCAGTCACCGTACCGGTTCTGGGGGGAGCTGCGGTGCTGGGGGCAGAGGCTGCGCTGGCATCAGGGATGCTGGGAGCCAAGGCGGCTGTGCTGGCTATTCCAGGCGTAGTGCTGTCCTGAGCGGTGAGAGCTGGGGCAGAGGAAGTGGAATCGGGAGGGGAGGTGGCATCTCCAGTCACGGCGCCCTGCAGAGGGGAGGTGGCATCTCCAGTCACGGCGCCCTGCAGAGGGGAGGTGGCATCTCCAGTCACGGCGCCCTGCGGAGGGGAGGTGGCATCTCCAGTCACGGCGCCCTGCAGAGGGGAGGTGGTGGCTCCGATCTCGGTGCCCTGTGGAGGGAAGGTGGCGGCTCTGGTCGTGGTACCCTGCGGAGGGGAAGTGGTGGCTCCAGTCACAGCGCCCTGCGGAGGGGAGGTGGCGACTCTGGTCACGGCGCCCAAGAGAGGGGAGGTGGTGGCTCCGGTCACGGCGCCCTGCGGAGGGGAGGTGGTGGCTCCGGTCACGGCGCCCTGCGGAGGGGAGGTGGTGGCTCCGGTCACGGCGCCCTGCGGAGGGGAGGTGGTGGCTCCGGTCATGGCGCCCTGTGGAGGGGAGGTGGTGGCTCCGGTCGTGCCGCTCTGCAGAGGGGAACTGGTGACTCTGGACACGGCGCCCTGCGGAGGGGAACTGGTGACTCCGGTTGCGGCGCCCTGCGGAGGGGAGGTGGCGGCTCCGGTCGTGCCTCTCTGCAGAGGGGAGGTGGTGGCTCCGGTCGTGCCGCTCTGCAGAGGGGAACTGGTGACTCTGGACACGGCGCCCTGCGGAGGGGAACTGGTGACTCCGGTCATGGCACCCTGCGGAGGGGAGGTGGCGGCTCCGGTCGTGCCTCTCTGCAGAGGGGAACTGGTGACTCTGGACACGGCGCCCTGCGGAGGGGAGGTGGTGGCTCCGGTCGTGCCGCTCTGCAGAGGGGAACTGGTGACTCCGGTTGCGGCGTCCTGCGGAGGGGAGGTGGCAGCTCCAGTCGCGGGGCCCTGCAGAGGGGAGGTGGTGGCTCCGGTCGTGCCGCTCTGCAGAGGGGAACTGGTGACTCTGGACACGGCGTCCTGCGGAGGGGAGGTGGCTGCTCCGGTTGTGAGGATCTCAACAGTGGGCGTCACTCCTGGGAGCTCTTCCTGGGCATGTGCTGGACAGGGAGGATGAGAAGAGTGTCTCGTATAAATACCAACCCCTCCACGTTCTCCTTCCAAGTCCCCACCCTGCCTTTGCCTTCCCTCGCCTGGGTCAGTGCCTGGCCGACCCAGCAGGGGCGCATTTCAAATTTGGGAGGGGGAGCAGATCCCAACCTCTGCATGTCGTGTTAGGGGGAAGGCAGAGAGTGAGAGCATGGGAGAGCAGACGGTGGACAGCGGCTTCAGCCGTGTTACTGAGCATGCTCAGTACAAGCCAAGCAGCAAATTGGAGTGAGGGAGGGGGAAGTGATTCCATTCCCCCTCCCCCCACACACATATCACCTCCTTCTAGGGCTGCTAAGGCACTGGAAAACTCAAGGGGTTTTCTTGGGCACATAACATAGGAGTTAGCTGACAGGAGCACTGTATCTAACTCCTATATAAAGGAATGAAAATGTCAATAAATATGAGACCCGCTCAGCTGTAACACTAACATGTTCTGACACCGTGTGGCAAGTCGCTTAAGGAATGCGGGTTAGTTTTAAAATTTTAATATAACGTCTTACGTTTTCTCTTTTCAGCGAGTAACAGAGACTCTCAGGACTCTCGGGCTCCATCGCTACTCCCTGCTGTAACCTACTAGACCCTGCTCCTGTTTCCAAGGGACACATTCGGACTCTATATAAGATCAGAGCAGCCAGAGTGGGTCAGACCAGTTGTCCATCTAGCCCAGTGTCCTGTCTGCCCACAGTGGCCAATGCTCGGGGCTTCAGAAGGCATGAACAGAACAAAGAATCATCAAATGATCCCTCCCCTGTTGCCCATTCCCAGCTTCTGGCAAAAAGAATCTAGGGACACCATCCTTGCCCATTCTGGCTAGTAGCAATTGATGGGTCTATCCTCCATGAATTAATTTTGTCCTTATGGGAACCCTGTTACGGTTTGGGCCTTTCCACTATCACCTGGCAAAGAGTTCCACAGGTTAACAGTGGAGAAATAATTTGTTTTAAATCTGCTGCCTATAAATGTCTTTGGATGAACTTCTTGTGTGATGTGAGTGAAGGAATAAATCCCATTTCCTTATTCTATTTCCCACACCATTCATGATCTTCTAGACTTCTAACAAATCCTCCCATTGTTTAGTCATTTATTTTCCAAGCTGAAAAGTCCCAGTCTTGTTAATCTCTGCTTATATGGAAGTTGTTCCTTACCCCTAATCATTCCTGTTGCCCTTTCTGTACCTTTTCTAAACCCACTATATATTTTTGAATGGGATGACCAATCTGCATGCAGTCTTCAAGATGTGGGCATAAAATGACTTATATAGAGGCAATATGATATTTTCTGTCTCGTTATCAGTTCATTTCCTAATGATTCCCAATTTTCTGGTCGCTTTTTAGTTTTTAGACTGCTGCTGCACAGTGACCAGATGTTTTCAGGGGACAATTCACAATGACCTACATACAATATGTTGGGGACTAATTTAGCTACAACTACTCAAGAGAGAGATCTTGGAGTCATTGTGGATTGTTCTTTGAAAACATCCACGCCGTGTGCACTGACAATCAGAAAACCAAATAGAATGTTAGGAGTCATTAAAAAAGGGATAGAGAATATATCTCTATATAAAACCATGGTATGCCCACATCTTGAATACAGGCAGTCCCCGGGTTACATGGATCCGACTTACATCGGATCCCTACTTACAAACGGGGTGAGGCAACCCCGCACTAGCTGCTTCCCCCCAGCAGACCAGGGAGACGCGGAGCTAGCGCTCCCCCAAGCAGACCAGGGAGACGCGGAGCGGCTTTTCTCAGCAGACACCTAAACTTGAGAATCAAGGACTGAGGGAAGTGAGGTGTGGGAGAATAAAACTGAGCTCTGGAGAAATGTTTGGCTAGAGTTTCCCCTACAATATGTACCAGTTCCGACTTACATACAAATTCAACTTAAGAACAAACCTACAGTCCCTATCTTGTACGTAACCCGGGGACTGCCTGTACTGCATACAGATGTGGTCATCTCATCTCAAAAAAGTTATATTGACATTGGAAAAAGTTCAGAAAAGGGCAACAAAAATGATCAGGGGTTTGGAACAGGTGCCATTTGAAGAGAGATTATAAACACTGAGGCTATGTCTAGACTGGCAAGATTTTGCGCAAAAGTGGCTGCTTTTGCGTAAAAACTTGCCAGCTGTCTACACTGGCTGCTTGAATTTGCGCAAGAACCCTGACGATCTCATGTAAGATTGTCAGTGTTCTTGCACAAATACTTTGACACTCCCGCTCGGGAAAAAGCCCTCTTGCGCAAATATTTTTGTGCAAGAGGGCCAGTGTAGACAGGGAAGAATTGTTTTGCGCAAAAAAGCCCCGATGGCGAAAATGGCGAACGGGGCTTTCTTGCGCAAAATCGTGTCTAGACTGGCCACGGATGCTTTTGCACAAAAGCACTTTTGCACAAAGGCACCCGTGTCAATCTAGACGCTCTTTTGCGGAAATACTTTTAACGGAAAAACTTTTCCGTTAAAAGCAATTGCGCAAAATCATGCCAGTCTAGACATAGCCTGATACTTTTCATCTTAGAAAAGAGGAGAATAAGGGGGGATAGGACAGAGGTCTGTAAAATCATGACTGGTGTGGAAAAAGTGAATAAGGAAACGTTATTTACTTGTTCCCACAACATAAGAACTAGGGGCCACCATATGTAATTAATAAGGTAGCAGGTTTAAAACAAACAAAAGGAAGTTTTTCTTCACTCAGCACTTGGTCAACTGGTGGAACTCCTTGCCAGAGGATGTGGTGAAGACTAGGACTTTAGCAGGGTTCAAAAAAAGAGCTACATAGATTCATGGATGTTAGCTATTAATGGCTATTAGCCAGGATGAGTAGGAATGGTGTCCCTAATCTCTGTCTGTCTGGGAATGGGTGACAGGAGAGGGATCATGTATGGATTACCTGTTGTGTTGCCTCCCTCTGGGGCATCTGTATTGGCCACTCTCAGCAGATAGGACATTGGGCTAGCTAGACCTTTGGTCTGACCCAGTCTGGCCATTCTTACGCTCTTATGTTAATGATTCTGAGATCTCTTTCTTGAGTGGTAACTGCTAATTTAGATCCCACCATTTTTCTATGTATAGTCGGGATTATATTTTCCCATATGAATTACTTTGCATTCATCAGCCCTGAATTCCTTCTGCCCTTGTGTTGCACAGTCACCCAGTTTCGTGAGATTCCTTTGTAGCTCTTTGCCGTCAGCTTTTGAGTAGTTTTGAAGTGCCTGTAAATTTTGCCACCTTGCTACTTACCCCTTTTTAAAGAACATTTAAAAGTTTAACACAGTGGCCCTAATGCAAATCCCTGCAGCACAACACTCATTCCTTCTCTCCCCTCCCAATGGTTTCATTTTGATCTAACGATCCTTCAGTTACGTGAATGACCAACTCCTTTTTATAACAAACTCCCTGCCCCAAAGGCAAAGTTCAAACGCCGGTTGCAGTTAAAAACTGCCTCTGGAGCCACAGCCTGCAGCTTTAAGCAGGCCTCAAGTATGATATCTGGGGGTTTCCACTGTAGGGGGGGCTACTGCCTGCCCTCCCCCCCCCAACCTTCCCCTTAAATGGCACCCTTGTGGCCCAGCCAGTCTCTGCTCTGCAGTCAGCACTGATTGACAGAGAAGAGCGCCCCCTACTGATCCCCCTGCCTGGTTCCTCGCAGCACAGCGCCCCCTAGTGCTGCACTGGAGGACTGAGGTCAGCACTGCCTGCGAGTGGGAGGGGGGAGTTCTCTGCTGGCCTTGGGCCTTCTTTTCCCTGCTTCTGTCACCCTGGTATCACCAAGGGATCCCTGGCTCCAGCCCGGAGCAGTCCCAGCTGGCCAATTGTTATTCTTGATTTGTATGAGCATAGTGCCCCGGAGTCCAGTGCCGTCCCTAAGGAGCCTGGGGCAACCCCCTTATTGCCCCCAGCATGGGGCCCAGGGTAATCCTTCCGCTGCAGGACCCACTCCACCCCTTCCCTCAACCCCTGCCCCTGCTCTGCCCCTCCCACCCCACTCCCGCAAACCTCCTCCTTGCATAACGTGAGCCAGGCCCCTGGGGTAACTCCCAGCCGCCCTGGGCCCATGGGGGACCGTGCCGGAGTCCCACGAACAGCTCAGGGCCCCGGGGTGCGAGGTGCTGTCCGAACACGGTACGTCAAAACGGTTCCCTGCCCCCAACCCGCTTCCTGCACTGGGACGCTAATCGGGGTCATAAATCTCAGGCGGCGGCGTGCACAGTGAATCACTCGCTGGGTTGGGTATGGCTGTAACAGCTTGTACGGCTTCCCCGCCCTGGGTGACGCTCCGCATCATGATCTGCTTCTAACTGTCTTGAAGATAAGCAGGTACACAGAGCGGGAGGTGTGATTCTCTGGGCTGCTTTTTCCGGAGAATCAGGGCAGGACCCGTCTTATCTTTAAGGCACCAGGGGAGCTGGGTTTTATTTCCAGTGGGACATAGGGCAAATCAGGGCATTTCTCTGCGGCTGGGGAGAAAACTGGAATGCATTTCTATTTCCCAACGACGAGTAATCCCATGGCCCCTTAAAGACTTACAAAAAATGTGTCTAGTAGCATGAGCCTTCATGGGTAAAACCCACTTCTTTACCCACGAAAGCTCACGAGTCCATATATTTTGGTAAGTCTCTAAGGTACCCCAGGACCACTTGTTGTTATCAATGTTACAGACTAACGTGGCTCCTCCTTGGAGACTTATATCTCCCCGGCACTCACCTTCAGAGCCTAGTAGGAATAGTTGTTTCATGGTACTACACACCCAAATGGAGATCAGGGCCCCGTTGTGCTGGGCGCTGCACAGACACAGCAAGAGACAGACCCTGCCCCAGCTGAGATCAGGGCCCCGTTGTGCCGGGCGCTGCACAGACACAGCGAGAGACAGTCCCTGCCCCAGCTGAGATCAGGGCCCGTTGTGCCGGGTGCTGCACAGACACAGCAAGAGACAGACCCTGCCCCAGCTGAGATCAGGGCCCCGTTGTGCCGGGCGCTGCACAGACACAGCGAGAGACAGACCCTGCCCCAGCTGAGATCAGGGCCCCGTTGTGCCTGGCGCTGCACAGACACAGCGAGAGACAGACCCTGCCCCAGCTGAGATCAGGGCCCCGTTGTGCCGGGTGCTGCACAGACACAGCGAGAGACAGTCCCTGCCCCAGCTGAGATCAGGGCCCCGTTGTGCCGGGCGCTGCACAGAAACAGCGAGAGACAGTCCCTGACCCAGCTGAGATCAGGGCCCCGTTGTGCCTGGCGCTGCACAGACACAGCGAGAGACAGACCCTGCCCCAGCTGAGATCAGGGCCCCGTTGTGCCGGGCGCTGCACAGACACAGCGAGAGACAGACCCTGCCCCAGCTGGGATCAGGGTCCCGTTGTGCCGGGCGCTGCACAGACACAGCGAGAGACAGACCCTGCCCCAGCTGGGATCAGGGTCCCGTTGTGCCGGGCGCTGCACAGACACAGCGAGGGACAGGCCCTGCCCCAGCTGGGATCAGGGCCCTGTTGTGTCAGGTGCTGCACAGACACAGCGAGAGCCTGGCACTTCACCAAAGACCTCACAAAGTAGACCAGACAAGGAAATGAATATTAACCCTGTTTCACAGGCGGGGGGTGGCACTTGTCTGCCCTTCAGTGCTTTGTATTAGCACAATAGGCGTATGGTGCGTCACTGGCATTCCTGGGCTGTAACCAGAGCCCAAGGAATTCTTCCCCGGGAATCCTGCCCAGAGCCCCCGCACCTGATTCCCCGTCGGTTCCCTTCCGCCCCGTCTCATCTTCCCAGGCTCTGCCCAGCCGAACTCCCGGCTCAAGGAAAGCTATTGCAGCTGCCATATTTACTGTAGACCCTACCCAAAACAAGCTGCCACTCGGAGAAGATTGTGTAGATCTCCTCCCTCATTATTACTCTCCCTTCTGGCAAGAGAAAGAAGGAGCCATTGTTGATGTTTTCACGATCAAGACAACAGCTGTTAAGATGCCCCGGGGTAGATCCGCCCACTCAGTACCAGCTCAGACTCTCTTCAAACTCAGGTAGCCGTGAGTTACCCCCCGGTGCGTTTTCAAGGCAATCTCCCCACGTATCAAAGCTGGAGACTTCCTCTGTGTCCGAAATGAGTGCTGGCAACTCTGGCCAGCAAACGAGGGGTTGGGAAAGGCTGCCTTTGTGCGTAAATGAACCCCACCCTTACCTGGGACTGGCAGCCCCACAATCAGCAGTTGGATTAGCCAGAAGGCAGCCTGGGGTGAGGCTGGCCGCCGGTGCATGGCGACCACTGTCCTTCGCCGAGTCTTCAACGCCTCCGCCAGGGCTGTGTGTTTAAGTATAGTCCTGCCTCGTCCTGTCCGTCCCACCGCCATGGCAGGCGAGGAACCGTTTATTATAGGGTGCAGGGATGTGGCGTTTCAGCCTCGCAGGCGGGGGCTGGAACGGTTCCCTCTGGACGAGTTTATTTTGGTCACGAAATGGTGAGGTTGGAGCTGCCGGTGAGGGATTGTGTCAGGCCAGGTGGCGGCTTTGCACAGGGCAGGTTAGGAAGGGGACGCAGGGGAGTAAGAAGGGTGAGGGTGCACATGATGGTGGAATGGAAGGTCCCAGGCTCCTCTCATCGACCCTGGTGTTACTCTACCAAGGTGATCCAGTGGTTAGCACAAGCGGGGGCTGGGTGTCAGGGCTCTTGTCCCAGCTCTGGGAGGGAAGTGGGGTCTAGTGGTTAGTGCAAGGAGGGCTGGGAGTCAGGACTCCCGGGTTCTTGTCCCAGCTCTGGGAAGGAAGTGGGGTCAAGTGGTTAGTGCAAGAAAGTGCTGGGAGTCAGGACCACTGGGCTCTTGTCCCAGCTCTGGGAGGGAAGTGGGGTCTAGTGGTTAGAACTGGGAGTTAGGACTCCTGGGTTCTTTTCCCAGCTCTAGAAGAGGACTGGGGTCTAGGCAGGGAGTCCTGGGTTTCTCTTCTTGAGTCTGTGAGGGGCTGTGGATAAATGGTTAGAACAGCCTAGGGGGCGGGCCGGGGGCTGTGATTTCAGTTTCTCGTTTTCTGGTTTGGCTCTGCTGCTGACGCACCATGTCACCCCCCCAGTGCTCTGGGCCTCAGTTTCCCCCTCTGTGAAACCAAGATAACGACCACCCTCCCCTTTCCCTGGGCTGAACTCCTATTTGTGAACTGCTTTTAAGAGTCCCTGCCTGCAAGCAGCCAAACCGGTGTGGGAAATTCTGTGTTGGCAGGCAGCCTGGTGAACCTGTGGAACTCACTGCTGCATGATCACACTGAGGCAGGAGACAGCAGTAAAGGTAGACATTTACATGGAGAATGAGAACCATGACAATTAGGTGTGAATACAAAAAAGGTGTAAATTATATAAACTGATAATAAATAATTAAGCCTCCAAGCGTTAATTATTGGGAGGAAACTTTCCTCCGACACGCTGCTAATGCCATAAATTACCACAAGGGGGGATGTAGTGCCCGTTTTTCTTAAGCAACTGGCACTGAGGAGCTGTCGGAGAGAGACAACTGGCTTATGCGGACCATGGGTCTGATCCCGGCTGGGGCTTGCTACGAAAGTCCCACAGAGCACGAGACAAATAGCGAGGGGCTGATGTTCCAGCGTCTCCCCCCATGTTCTCTGCCAGCATCTGCAGGACACACCCCTGCTGAGGACACCATGCCCAGTGCAAAGCCCACCACCCCGCAGGCGACTACTTGTGTATCTGCCCCCTCTCCCCACATCCTCTTATGCTGATTTGGGACTCCCTGCCATGTGCTGCAGGGAGTGTGTGTGGGGCATGGGCGGGGACAGGGCTCAGCAAGGGGCAGACTTTCCCCTGGTAGTCAGTGCAGGCCTCAATACCCTAGGGGGCGCTGTGCTGCAGGCAAACAGGATGAGGGAGAATATAGGGGGTGCTCTCCCTTCCTAGTGCTAACCCCAGTGCTCCTATATGCTGTTAGGGGGTGTGTGTGCTGCGCCACAGAGAACAGGCTCAGTAGGGGGCCCTGTCTGCTGGCAGTCAGTGCTGATCCCAGTGGGGCAGCAGGGGGCGCTGTGCTGCAGGAGGCGGGGGCTGAGGGCTCAGCAGGATGCGCTGTGCTGCAGGAGGCGGGGGCTGAGGGCTCAGCAGGGGGCGCTGTGCTGCAGGAGGCGGGGGCTGAGGGCTCAGCAGGGGGTGCTGTGCTGCAGGAGGCGGGGGCTGAGGGCTCAGCAGGGGGTGCTGTGCTGCAGGAGGTGGGGGCTGAGGGCTCAGCAGGGGGCGCTGTGCTGCAGGAGGCGGGGGCTGAGGGCTCAGCAGGGGGTGCTGTGCTGCAGGAGGCGGGGGCTGAGGGCTCAGCAGGGGGCGCTGTGCTGCAGGAGGCGGGGGATGAGGGCTCAGCAGGGGGCGCTGTGCTGCAGGAGGCGGGGCTGAGGGCTCAGCAGGGGGCGCTGTGCTGCAGGAGGCGGGGGATGAGGGCTCAGCAGGGGGCGCTGTGCTGAAGGAGGCGGGGGCTGAGGGCTCAGCAGGGGGCGCTGTGCTGAAGGAGGCGGGGGCTGAGGGCTCAGCAGGGGGCGCTGTGTTGCAGGAGGCGGGGGCTGAGGGCTCAGCAGGGGGCGCTGTGCTGCAGGAGGCCGGGGCTGAGGGCTCAGCAGGGGGCGCTGTGTTGCAGGAGGCGGGGGCTGAGGGCTCAGCAGGGGGCACTGTGCTGAAGGAGGCGGGGGCTGAGGGCTCAGCAGGGGGCGCTGTGCTGCAGGAGGTGGGGGCTGAGGGCTCAGCAGGGGGCGCTGTGCTGCAGAAGGCGGGGCTGAGGGCTCAGCAGGGGGCGCTGTGCTGCAGGAGGCGGGGGCTGAGGGCTCAGCAGGGGGCGCTGTGCTGCAGAAGGCGGGGCTGAGGGCTCAGCAGGGGGCGCTGTGCTGCAGGAGGCGGGGGCTGAGGGCTCAGCAGGGGGCGCTGTGCTGCAGGAGGCGGGGGCTGAGGGCTCAGCAGGGGGCACTGTGCTGCAGGAGGGGGGGGCTGAGGGCTCAGCAGGGGGCGCTGTGCTGAAGGAGGTTGGGGCTGAGGGCTCAGCAGGGGGCGCTGTGCTGAAGGAGGGGGGGGCTGAGGGCTCAGCAGGGGGCACTGTGCTGCAGGAGGAGGGGGCTGAGGGCTCAGCAGGGGGCGCTGTGCTGCAGGAGGCGGGGGCTGAGGGCTCAGCAGGGGGCGCTGTGCTGCAGGAGGCGGGGCTGAGGGCTCAGCAGGGGGCGCTGTGCTGCAGGAGGCAGGAGCTGAGGGCTCAGAAGGGGGCGCTGTGCTGCAGGAGGCAGGAGCTGAGGGCTCAGAAGGGGGCGCTGTGCTGCAGGAGGCGGGGGCTGAGGGCTCAGCAGGGGGCGCTGTGCTGCAGGAGGCGGGGCTGAGGGCTCAGCAGGGGGCGCTGTGCTGCAGGAGGCGGGGCTGAGGGCTCAGCAGGGGGCGCTGTGCTGCAGGAGGCGGGGCTGAGGGCTCAGCAGGGGGCGCTGTGCTGCAGGAGGCGGGGGCTGAGGGCTCAGCAGGGGGCGCTGTGTTGCAGGAGGCAGGAGCTGAGGGCTCAGCAGGGGGCGCTGTGCTGCAGGAGGCGGGGCTGAGGGCTCAGCAGGGGGCGCTGTGCTGCAGGAGGCGGGGCTGAGGGCTCAGCAGGGGGCGCTGTGCTGCAGGAGGCGGGGGCTGAGGGCTCAGCAGGGGGCGCTGTGCTGCAGGAGGCAGGAGCTGAGGGCTCAGAAGGGGGCGCTGTGCTGCAGGAGGCAGGAGCTGAGGGCTCAGAAGGGGGCACTGTGCTGCAGGAGGCGGGGGCTGAGGGCTCAGCAGGGGGCGCTGTGTTGCAGGAGGCAGGAGCTGAGGGCTCAGCAGGGGGCGCTGTGCTGCAGGAGGCAGGAGCTGAGGGCTCAGAAGGGGGCGCTGTGCTGCAGGAGGCAGGAGCTGAGGGCTCAGAAGGGGGCGCTGTGCTGCAGGAGGCGGGGGCTGAGGGCTCAGCAGGGGGGGCTGTGCTGCAGGAGGCGGGGGCTGAGGGCTCAGCAGGGGGCGCTGTGCTGCAGGAGGCGGGGGCTGAGGGCTCAGCAGGGGGGGCTGTGCTGCAGGAGGCGGGGGCTGAGGGCTCAGCAGGGGGCGCTGTGCTGAAGGAGGCGGGGGCTGAGTGCTCAGCAGGGGGCGCTGTGCTGCAGGAGGCGGGGCTGAGGGCTCAGCAGGGGGCGCTGTGCTGCAGGAGGCGGGGGCTGAGGGCTCAGCAGGGGGCGCTGTGCTGCAGGAGGCGGGGGCTGAGGGCTCAGCAGGGGGCGCTGTGCTGAAGGAGGCGGGGGCTGAGGGCTCAGCAGGGGGCGCTGTGCTGCAGGAGGCGGGGGCTGAGGGCTCAGCAGGGGGCGCTGTGCTGCAGGAGGCGGGGGCTGAGGGCTCAGCAGGGGGCGCTGTGCTGCAGGAGGAGGGGGCTGAGGGCTCAGCAGGGGGCGCTGTTCTGCAGGAGGTGGGGGCTGAGGGCTCAGCAGGGGGCGCTGTTCTGCAGGAGGTGGGGGCTGAGGGCTCAGCAGGGGGCGCTGTGCTGCAGGAGGCGGTGGCTGAGGGCTCAGCAGGGGGCGCTGTGCTGCAGGAGGCGGGGGCTGAGGGCTCAGCAGGGGGCGCTGTGCTGCAGGATGCCGGGGCTGAGGGCTCAGCAGGGGGCGCTGTGCTGCAGGATGCCGGGGCTGAGGGCTCAGCAGGGGGCGCTGTGCTGCAGGAGGCGGGAGCTGAGGGCTCAGCAGGGGGCGCTGTGCTGCAGGAGGCGGTGGCTGAGGGCTCAGCACGGGGCGCTGTGCTGCAGGAGGCAGGGGCTGAGGGCTCAGCAGGGGGCGCTGTGCTGCAGGAGGCGGGGCTGAGGGCTCAGCAGGGGGCGCTGTGCTGCAGGAGGCGGGGGCTGAGGGCTCAGCAGGGGGCGCTGTGCTGCAGGAGGCGGGGCTGAGGGCTCAGCAGGGGGCGCTGTGCTGCAGGAGGCGGGAGCTGAGGGCTCAGCAGGGGGCGCTGTGCTGCAGGAGGCGGGGGCTGAGGGCTCAGCAGGGGGCGCTGTGCTGAAGGAGGCGGGGGGCTGAGGGCTCAGCAGGGGGCGCTGTGCTGCAGGAGACGGGGGCTGAGGGCTCAGCAGAGGGCGCTGTGCTGCAGGAGGCGGTGGCTGAGGGCTCAGCAGGGGGCGCTGTGCTGCAGGAGGGGGGGGCTGAGGGCTCAGCAGGGGGCGCTTTGCTGCAGGAGGCGGGGGCTGAGGGCTCAGCAGGGGGCGCTGTGCTGCAGGAGGCGGGGGCTGAGGGCTCAGCAGGGGGCGCTGTGCTGCAGGAGGCGGGGGCTGAGGGCTCAGCAGGGGGCGCTGTGCTGCAGGAGGCGGTGGCTGAGGGCTCAGCAGGGGGCGCTGTGCTGCAGGAGGCGGGGCTGAGGGCTCAGCAGGGGGCGCTGTGCTGCAGGAGGCGGGAGCTGAGGGCTCAGCAGGGGGCGCTGTGCTGCAGGAGGCGGGGGCTGAGGGCTCAGCAGGGGGCGTTGTGCTGCAGGAGGCGGGGGCTGAGGGCTCAGCAGGGGGCGCTGTGCTGAAGGAGGCGGGGCTGAGGGCTCAGCAGGGGGCGCTGTGCTGCAGGAGGCGGGGGCTGAGGGCTCAGCAGGGGGCGCTGTGCTGCAGGAGGCGGGGCTGAGGGCTCAGCAGGGGGCGCTGTGCTGCAGGAGGCGGGGGCTGAGGGCTCAGCAGGGGGCGCTGTGCTGCAGGAGGCGGGGGCTGAGGGCTCAGCAGGGGGCGCTGTGCTGAAGGAGGCGGGGGGCTGAGGGCTCAGCAGGGGGCGCTGTGCTGCAGGAGGCAGGAGCTGAGGGCTCAGCAGGGGGCGCTGTGCTGCAGGAGGCGGGGGCTGAGGGCTCAGCAGGGGGCGCTGTGCTGCAGGAGGCGGGGGCTGAGGGCTCAGCAGGGGGCGCTGTGCTGAAGGAGGAGGGGGCTGAGGGCTCAGCAGGGGGCGCTGTGCTGCAGGAGGCAGGAGCTGAGGGTTCAGTAGGATGCGCTGTCCCCTGACAGTCTCACACAGACACACACGGTCCCTTAACAGTTACAGGCTGCTGGCTCCTGCCAGGCGCTGTCCCGGCTTTAATTACAGGCCGGGTAATAGCGGCTCGGTGCTGGCAAAGCGCTTTTTATAACCCCTTTGCGATCGCCCAGAAGGGGGCTGGGCTGGCGCGGAGGTGCCAATCCGGATGGGTTCGGCTGCACTCCTGAAATGGAGAATCCGGTTTCTGTATCGACTGGCAGAGCTTTCATCGGGACCCGGGGAGGATCGCAAGGCTGGCCGCTCGCCGACGCCGGAATCGGTTTTCCTTTTGCGTACTGTGGGGGCTTTGAACTCGGGAAATAAACCCAGCAGGGGAGTCCTGTGTGAATCCCGTTCGGTGCCCAGAGCTAAAAACGGGAACCTAGGCGTCCTCCTCTGCCCCAACCCGCTCTAACCAGTAGAGGTCACTTCCCTTCCCGGGCCAGGGCTAGAACCCAGGAGTCCTGATGCCTAACCCTTCATGCTCTAACCACTACACTCCACACCTGAAGCAAGAACCCAGCAGTCCTGACTCCCAGCCTCCCTCCCCCACTAACCGCTAGACACCACTCCCTTTTCAGAGCCAGGGATCACACTCAGGAGACCTGACTCCCAGGTCCACCCCCTTGCTGTAACCACTAGCCCCCACTCCCCTCCCAAAATTAGAGCAGGAAACCAGGAGTCCTAACTCCCAGCTCTCCCTGCTCTGACTGCTAGCCCCCACTCTCCTCTCAGAGCTAGAGCAAGGACCCAGGAGTCCTGACTCCCAGCCCTCCCAGCTCTAACCACTAGCCCCCACTCCCCTCCCAAAATTAGAGTGAGAACCCAAGAGCCCTGACTCCTAACACTTCTTGCTCTAAGCACTAGCCCCCACTCCCCTCCCACAGCT
The DNA here is from genome assembly GCF_049634645.1 of Pelodiscus sinensis. Classification (NCBI taxonomy): domain Eukaryota; kingdom Metazoa; phylum Chordata; order Testudines; family Trionychidae; genus Pelodiscus; species Pelodiscus sinensis. Next base: position 11,715,674 of record NC_134742.1, read on the forward strand.
GCAGGGAGAACCCAGGGGCCCTGATTCCCAGCCCCCTCCCCACCTCTCTAACCACTAGACACCCCCCCTCCCTTCCAGAGCTAAGGAGAGAACCCAGGAGGCCTGACTCCCGGCTCTAACCACTAGCCCCTGCTCCCCTCCCAGAGCTAGTGCGAGAACCCAGGCATCCTGTCTCCCAGCCCCCTCCACTCCACGTCTCCTTCCAGAGCCGGGACGAGAACCCAGGAAATCCTGCTCCCAGCGTCTCTTTTTTAATGCACTCGCTCTCAAGTCTGGGCCGCCTTGTTCCCCAAGTCTTGGGCGATGCCCTAAAACCCCTGCACACTTTGGGGGGGGGGGACCCAGCTGGGTTCTTTATAAGCCAACTGCAGGAGCTACCTGGGGAAGCTCAGAGCCTGCCTCCTAGTGGGCAGAAGTGGGCACTGCCTCCCAGACAACTCGCCCGGACTTGAGCACTCAGAGAAGAGAGAGAGGCCCTGGGTTTGTTGGAGAGTTGTGGTGGGTTGTATTATGCAAGCAGCAGCCAGAAGTGGACCCCCCCCCCCCCCCAGACACAGGGGAGCTGGTAAGGAAAGATCTTGCTGGCAGGTGTTATTTACAGCCAGGGGGTCCGGCTCCAAAGTGTAACCACCTTCTAGGAAGCCCGCATGCCGGCTGCTTAATTGCGGCTGCTTCTGGGGGTGGGTCATGCCTCCGCAGCCATGCTGCGCCCAGCTCTGGGGTGGATCCATGAAAGCCAGTTAACAGCCACGAAGCAATGGGGCACTGCAGGGATCGGCCAAGCTTGCACTACTGGCTCTGGCAGAGGCAGGGTGAGGTACTGGGTCAGAGGAGGCCCGCCGTTCCGATCCAGGGAAAGATGGGCCCATCGACCTGTCCTCCCCCCGGCGCCAGAAGTGGCGTTAGCCGGGCCGCTAGGCTACCCCCCGCCCCATGAGATGCAGCATTGCTCCCGTGCGTTATGGCCCAGCGGTGACCCCTTGCGATCCGCTGGATTACGCGTTCCAAGTTCTTGGCGTGCAGCGATGCTGCGGTCTTCCCTAGAGCAGTGCCCGCTGGACACTAACTACCCATGCGATTGAAGAGGGGAGCGGCGAGACGGGTGTCTTCCTCATGCGCCGTGGCAGCCCAGGCAACCATCTCACACCGACTCTCCCGAGGTAGGGATCTCAACCGAGGGAGGGCCCTCACGGGAAGGCTCCGTGAAGGTGGCGGAGCTGATGGTAATGGCCTTCATGTAGCAGACAACCTAGAAGAGGCACAAGGGAGTCAGGGGTGCAGCCGGGGTAACACAGACAACACCCCGCTCCCTACCCAGAGTTGGGGATAGAACCTAGGGGCACCTCCCGGCTCCAACCACTAGACCCCACTCCCTTCTCAGAGCTGGGGACAACTCAGGAGTCCTCGCTCTCGGTTCCTTTGCTCTAACCAGTAGACTCTCTTCTCCTCCCAGGCCCTGGGACAAAATCCAGGGGCCCTGCCCCATTCTAACAACTAGGCCCTACGCCTCTCCCAGGTCCAGGAAAGCACCCAGGGATCCTGACTCCCAGCCCCACCCCCATTCTAACCACTAGGCCCCACTACCCTTCCACAGCCAAGATAAAACCCAGGAGCCTTGTCTCCCAGACTCCCTCTGATCCAACCACTAGACCCCGCTGCCCTTCCCGAGTTGGGGGCAGAACCCAGGTGTTCTTAGCCAGCTACAAGCGTGGTGACACCCCAGCCTGGGGGTGCGAGAGGGGACCCAGATGGGGCGTCCCCCCAGACCCAGGGGCAGGCTGGCTTCTGAAGCAGTGTGACCTTACCGCGACTATCCCGGTGAGCAGGCCCACGGAGAGGAAGAGGCAGAGCAAGCTGATGAAGCCCACGGATCGGTACGCCCAGAGGGTCCGTGGCACGGTGGCCGCTGCCGAAGGAGAGCGCAGAATGGGTGAGAGGTTCTTCCCCAGGCTGGGTGGATGCAGAGATGCTCCGGTCAGGGGCTGGGCTGCCCTTGGGACAGGGCGTGGCCTCCCCACCCAGCTACATCCCCACCGTGGTGCCTGTCACCATAGCGACGGGGCATCTCCCACGGGGAGACCGTAACTAGCATGGCATTGGGGCAGGGGACTGTTGTTTTCCTTCCCTCCCCCTCCACCAAGCCGTGGACTTCACTACTGCTTACCAGGCGTGGTGGATGCTAGTCTAGGGGCCCTGGTTTCTCCCGGGGCATCATGGTCATCTCCGGGGGTGACAGCAACAGTGTTATCTCCGGGGGCATTGCCTTCATCGGCGTCAAGGACAACAGCAGCAGTGTCTCCGGGGGTATCAGCGGCATCTCCGGGGCTGTCTGTGGCGGCAGGGACGTCTCCAAGAACTGGGACATCTCCAGAAACTGTCGTATCTCCAGGGTGGTCCACAGTGGCAGACGCATCTCCAGGGATGGTGGCCAATTCTGGACTATCTGTGGGGGGGTCTCCGTAGGCAGCAGTAATGCTGGTGTCTCCAGGGTCTGTAGCATCTCCAGGAGGGGTGGAGGCATCTCCAGAGGCTGTCGTGTCTCCAAGAGCAGCGATGGTGCTGGTATCTCCACGGCCTATGGTGTCTCCAGGGACACCCACATCTCCAAGGATGGTGGTGGTGGTGGTATCTCCAGGGGCAGCCGTGAGGGTGTCTCCAGAGTTTACATGGTCTCCCAGGGTGGGGGTGACAATGGTATCTCCAGAGTCTGAGACATCTTCAAGGGCGGCAGCAGCGGTGGTGTCTTCAGGCACTGCAACGTTTCCAGGAGTGGTGGTAGTGGTGTCTCCAAGGACTGCAGCATCTCCAGGGGCAATGGTGCTGGTATCTCCAGGTGAGGTCGTGTTGCTGTCCTCAGGGACTGTAGCATCTCCAGAGATGGTGGTGGTGGTGTCTCCAGGGACTGTAGCATCTCCAGAGATGGTGGTGGTGGTGTCTCCAGGGTCTATAGCATCACCAGGGGCAGTGGTGATGGTGATGGTATCTCCAGAGGTGGTGATGGTGTCTCCAGGGACTGTAGCATCTCCAGGGGTGGTGGTGGTGGTGTCTTCAGAGACTGTAGCATCTTCAGGGATGGTGGTGGTGTTGTCTCCAGGGGCTACAGCATCACCAGGGGCAGTGGTGATGGTGATGGTAACTCCAGAGGTGGTGATGGTGTCTCCAGGGACTGTAGCATCTCCAGGGAGGGTGGTGATGGTGTCTCCAGGGACTATAACATCCCCAGGGGCAGTGATTATGGGGACGGTATCTCCAGGGGTGGTGGTGATGGTGTCTCCAGGGACTGTAGCATCTCCAGAGATGGTGGTGGTGGTGTCTCCAGGGTCTATAGCATCACCAGGGGCAGTGGTGATGGTGATGGTATCTCCAGAGGTGGTAACGGTGTCTCCAGGGACTGTAGCATCTCCAGGGGTGATGGTGGTGGTGTCTTCAGGGACTGTAGCATCTCCAGGGGTGGTGGTGGTGGTGTCTCCAGGGACTGTAGCATCTCCAGGGATGGTGGTGGTGGTGTTTTCAGGGTCTATAGCATCTCCAGGGGCAGTGGTGATGGTGATGGTAACTCCAGAGGTGGTGATGTTGTCTCCAGGGCCTGTAGCATCTCCAGGGGTGGTGGTAGCGGTGGTAGTGTTGTCTCCAAGGACTGTGGTGTCTCCAGGGACTGTTGCATCTCCAGGGGCAGTGGTGGTGGTGTCTCTAGAGACTATGGTGTCTCCAGGTGAGGTGGTGATGGTGTCTCCAGGGGCAGTGTTGGTGGTGGCATTTTGAAGGCATGCCATGTCTCCAGAGACTGCCAGATCTTCAGGGGTGACAGTGGTGGTGGTGTCTCCAGGAACTGCAGTGATTCCAGGGGTGATGGTAATGGCATCTCCAAGGACTGTACCATCTCCATGAGTGGCGGCGATGGTGTCTCCAGGTTCAGTGTTGGTGGTGGCATCTCGAAGACATGTAATGTCACCAGGAACTGCTGTTTTTCCAGCAGTAACTGTTATGTCGGCGAGGTCTCCCAGGGCAGTGGTGATGGTGTCTCCAGAGACCGTAGTGTCTCCAGGGACTGCTGCGTCTCCAGGGGCGACAGTAGTGGTGGTTTCCCCAGGGACTGTGGTCTCTACAGGGGAAGTGGTGGTGTCTTCAGGGACTGCCACATCTCCAGGAGTGGTGGTGGTATCTACAAGTACTGCAGTGTCTCCTGGGGCAGTGGTGGTGTCTCCAGAGTGTGTGGTATCCCCAGGTACAGCAGGAGTGGTGGAGGTGTCTCCTGAGGTTTCAGCATTTCCAGGGGCAGTGGTGGTGCCTCTAGGGGCAGCAGTATTGGTGTCTCCTTGGACATGGGTGTAGGTATCAGTGTCTCCAGGGACAGTGGTGTCTCCAGGAGCGTAGGCAATGTCTCCAGAGCCCTTGGTGGCATCCCTGGGGGCATTTGCAGCATCTCCAGGGTAGGCGGCCATGGTGTCGGCATCTCCTCCAGGGGTGACACTGGCATCTGTGTCTCTGGAGATGTTGGTGACAGCCATGATGTCTCCAGTGCTGGTGGTATCTCCAGGGGCTGTAGTGTCTCCAAGAGTGGCAGTGGTGGTGTTGTCTCCAGGAGAAGTAGGGGTGGTTCTGGTCTCTCCAGGGACTGTCGCATCTCCAAGGGTGGTGATGTCTCCAGGGGCGGAGGCAGAGTTGTCTCTGGGGGCACGGGTGTAGGTATCAGCATCTCCAGGGTCTGTGGTGGTCTCCCTGGCAACAGTGAGGCTCCTTGGAGTGCCCTCGGTTGTTGGGGCCGTGTCCTGGTCTGGGGTCTCTGTGCCGCCAGAGGAAGTGGCCTCACCAATGACCATAGAAGACGTGGAGGTTTCCCTGGGGATGCTGCTGTCCCTAGGGATACCAGGCCACTCCGGAGGGGTGGTCTGGCTGTGAGTGGCCGGCTTGGATCGGGTACTGCTGCTCCAAGAAAGGTCAGTCTGGTCAGGGGCGGCTGCTGGGCTGAGGGTGCTGGTCTTTCCAGGGGAAAGGGTGGCCCCGAGCGAAGAGGTGTTGGCATCTCCAGGAGCGGCAGTGCTGGTGAGGTCGGCAGTGGCGGTGTCCCTCACAGCGGTGCTGACGTCTCCAGGGGCAGCGCCTGCAGAGCGGGTATCTCCGAGGACGGCGACATCATTATCTCCAGGGGTGATGGGGGAATCTTCTGGAGCAACAGCTGTGTCCCCAGGGGCAATGGTGGTCTCTCCGGAACCGAGGGGGGAATCTCCAGGGGAGATGGCCGTGTCTCCAGGGGTGATGGTCGCATCTCCAGGGGCGATGGCTGCGTCTCCTGGGGCGATGGTTGTATCTCCAGGGGCAACGGTGACAGATTCAGGGATGATGGCTGCATCTCCAAGGATGGAGGTGGCCTCTGCAGGAGCAATGGCTTTGTCTGCAGGGACAATGGTGGCATCTCCTGGAGCGGCAGGAGCATCTCCAGAGGCAACTGTGATGTCTCCGTTGATGGGGACGGCACCGTGGTCTCCAGGTATGGGGCTGATGCTCCCGTCAGTGCTGGTATCGTCTCTGGGGACCACAGTGGTATCTCCAGCAGTGAGGGTGGAGTCTTCAGGCGTGACGGGGACATCTCCAGGGGTGATGGCTGTGTCCTCAGGGGTGATGGTTGTATCCCTAGGAGTCACGGTTGTGTCTCTGGAGGTGATGGTTATGTCCCCAGGGGCGATGTTGGTGTCTCCAGGAGTCACGGCTGTTTCTCTGGAGGTGATGGTTATGTCCCCAGGGGTGATGTTGGTGTCTCCAGGGGCAATGGTTGTGTCTCCAGGAGTCACGGTTGTGTCTCTGGAGGTGATGGGTATGTCCCCAAGGGTGATGTTGGTGTCTCCAGGGGCAATGGTTGTGTCTTCAGGAGTCACAGCTGTGTCTCTGGAGGTGATGGGTATGTCCCCAGGGGCGATGTTGGTGACTCCAGGGGCAATGGTTGTGTCTTCAGGAGTCACGGCTGTGTCTCTGGAGGTGATGGGTATGTCCCCAGGGGCGATGTTGGTGTCTCCAGGGGCGATGTTGGTGTCTCCAGGAGTCACGGTTGTGTCTCTGGAGGTGATGGTTATGTCCCCAGGGGTGATGTTGGTGTCTCCAGGGGTGATGTTGGTGTCTCCAGGAGTCACAGCTGTGTCTCTGGAGGTGATGGTTATATCCCCAAGGGTGATGTTGGTGTCTCCAGGAGTCACGGCTGTGTCTCTGGAGGTGAGGGTTATGTCCCCAGGGGCAATGGTTGTGTCCCCAATGATAATGGTGATCTCCCCAGGGATGACGGTTGTGTCTCTAGAGGTGGTGATGGTGTCTCCAGGGGTGACAGTTGTGTCCCTAAGGATGATGGTTGTGTCTCCAGGGGCGATGGTGCTCTCCCCAGGGGTAACTGTTGTGTCTTCAGGGGTGATGGTTGTGTCTCCAGGGGTGATGTTGGTGTCTCCAGGAGTCACGACTGTGTCTCCGGGGGTGATGGCTATGTCTCCAGGGGCGATGTTGATGTCTCCAGAGGCAATGGTGATCTTCCCAGGGGTGACGAT